>NC_142588.1:82412314-83064397 GCF_965207765.1 Zootoca vivipara | reverse complement strand
CCACTGTATTGCAAAGCTGGAACCAGCCCTAAAGCATATATACCCAAGGCAGAGAAGGAACAGAAGGGTTGGTTATAGACCCTCTCTGTGTGACTTGGGCAATGATATTTTAAAACAAAGCATGCTGCCTTGAGCCTACTGGACAGGATGGAAGACAAGTTTAAGAACAGTGAGGTTGCAATCCTATGCATGCTGACCAGGGAAGTAAGTCACTCTGAACACAGTGGGATTCTCTTAGAAATAGACATACAGAATTGTGCTAGTACGTACTACATAAATCTTAGACAAGAAATGGTTGGCAGCGGGTGGAAAAAAACCATCATCCTACAGCACGGGTGTCAAACACAAGGCCCGGGGGCCTAATCCGGCCCGCCAGACCTTGTCATGTGGCCCGCGTAGCCGCCGCTGACAATAGCCACTGACAGTAGTTCTGGAGCCTGCGATTGGCCGAGGGTCAAAACTGGGGGCAGGGCTGCAGGCGGAGGCCGGGGCGCTGGAGCCGCGCTGACGGCCTTGGCCAGGGAATTTCAATTTCGAATGAGGCTGAGGGAGGCGGTGGCACAGCAGCAAGACGGGGAAGTGAGATGCAGGAGGAGGAGGAGGAAGCCCGCCGAGGAGGTAGGAAAGCCCTACAGGCGCCGCCGGCAAAGTTGGTGCCGGGACGGAGCAGCGCTGGATTTTTTTTTGGCGGGCTTTGCTGTTGTCTCCGAGAGCGAGTGAGGCGGCACTGGGGAGCCGCCGCCCGCCGCTTCCCTTCCTCTCCTCGGCTGCATCCGGGAGGTGGGCGAGCGAGCGGGCGAAAGGGACGCAGAGTGAGCTTGAGGGGGAAGTAGGCGAAGCGCAACAGCCGCTCTCTTGATGGAGCCGGGTTTCTCTTCCCTCTTCCCCCGTTTTCTCCTCATAGACACTCGGGAGGGTGCCTGGCTTTTGCTCTGCCCCCCACCCCCGAGCCGCCCTTTGGCTTCTCAGTTCCGGCGGAGCTGCTCCCCGGGGGGCGGCCGGGAGGGAGGTGGTGGCGTTGGCACGGGTTCCTGCTCTTCCCGCTCTGCCGCCGCCTCCTCTCAGCCCCTCGTGATGTAGGGCTCCAGATGGAGTCGCCTCGCGGTTTGAGTAGGTGGGAGGGGAATTTTTTTTGGGGGGGAGGTTTTCAAGCCTCCTCTGCCTGCAGTCCCAGTAGGGAGAGGCGGCGACGAAGACGACAACAGCGCGGGTGGGGGGAAGAGCAGCTCTGAGGCGAAGATGCACGTCCGCTGGGGCTGCCGCCGCTTTCCTCCTCGGGAAATCCGCTGCCCTCCCTCAGCGCGAGGGGAAGGGACTCTGGCGCTGAGGAGGGAGGATGCAAAAGCAAAGCAGGGAGTTGGCGCTGCACCGCATGTTCCTGCCCCTCTCTAAAGCATGGGGTGGGTTGCCTAGCGGGGTTTGGGTGTGCGCAGGGCGGGAGAGGGAAGCCCTCTTTCCATCTGCAGGTTTTTAATCCCAGCAGTGGCTTTCTCCTTCCTGCCGAAGGTTTAGTTGAGGGCCCCCCCCCGGAAGCCGTCGATCCCCACCTTTTGTTCAAATTTCCCTCGTTTACATCCCCTCCCACACACGCGGCACGACGCAGGAATGTGATCCGCGTGGGGGCGGGAATGAGCTTACATTATTACAAAAAACAGCAATAATTGAATGCAGTGACAATAATTTTTGATAATAAAGAGTGGACACATAGTCCTACAGACACAACCGGCCCTTTGAGGGTGACCAAACTGCTGATGCGGCCCCCGATGAATTTGAGTTTGACACCCCTGTCCTACAGAGACCTCCTCCTTGTCATTTCACCAGCTCTCACGGCAGCATTTTAAAAGCAAGGAGCTCTTTATTCCGAGAGAACACCTTCCACGGCTACACAACTATAACATGCAAGAGCTTCCTTGGAAGGAGGAGGAGGAGGAGGAGGAGGAGGAGGAGGAGGAGGAGGAGGAGGAGGAGGAGGAGGAGGAGGAGGGCTGGCTTTTAAAAACAAAGTATTTCCTAATCGTCTTGCCTGTGCATGACACCAGATTGCAAGCACTCCCCTCCTGAACTCTACAGATGACTCAGTGGAAACTAGCATATGAAAATCTTGCTGTTGTCATCTGACCCCCCCAGCAAACAAACCTCTCACCTTTTGCTAAGAGTCGCAAAGTGTTGTCCCAACAGATGGGTTTTCCAACTGTTTCACTCAGAAAAATCTCCTGAACTAACTGTGCCAGAGAACCCCTTTTCGCCCCGAGGGCCACCTTCCAGGCAGCATATTCCAGTCGTGGGCGGGCAAGACGCAAAAAGAAGGCGGAGCAACAACGAATCTGAGCATTACTGACAATCGCAGACTTGTAAAGTTGGAAGGGACTCTGAGGGTCAACTAGTCCAACCCCTGCAATGCAGGAATCTTTTGCCCAATGTGTGGCTTGAACCCATGACCTTGAGATTATGAGTCTAGGCTAGTGTCTACAACCCTCTCTCCATCCATGCAACCTTGAGGCATTATCAAAGTTCAAGGACACAGGGGGTCAGACTAGATGACCCTCGGAGTCCTTCCCGACCCTACAATTCTATGATTTGAACATGCAGGGAAGGCATGAAGCAAGGCGAGTGATTGGTGTGACATTCCTGCTCTATAGCTTTAGAACCACAGAATGCAATCCCCAATGGATCTACTATTCCCAATCAGAACGTGGGGCGCTTTTCCTGAAACTCCTGCTCATCTAAAGCGGAGGGTTCAAAAATTTATGTTCAGTGCAAGAAGCTTCCCCAATACAGGACTTTTCCTCCACTGCTCATGTTCCCTCGAAATATGCAGCTGCAGGAGCCAAGGGAGTCTGCAGAGCACAGTACTGTAATTTAACAGCGCTATAATGGGATTTAAGAGACATTCTTCCTGAAGCAGCTTGCAAAATGCACAATGAGTTACCATTTGAGCACGTCTACTTTGGAAGACTACCAAAAGGCATCACGGAAAAGACAGCCCACATCATGCCATTTCTGCAGCTCGGCCGACCATAAGCCATAGCAGGTGGACTTCAGGTGTGTGCAATGTGTCTGTTCTATTAACTGCAGCTAAAGGTCACTGGTCCAAATCTCTCTAGGCCTTGATACCAACAGCACCTTTACCTGATCTAGAAATCTATTTTTATCTGCCTTGTTATACGATGAGCTTCTAGGGTAGGGCTCTTCCCCCTTTCTCCCCCTGCCATTTCCCCATTCCACCTAAACAGCAATCCCATGACGATGACTGCAGAGTCTCACCACCAAACCATGGTTTACCATTGCATTTTAATTCAGAAACCTTGGCATGTCACTGATCCTCGCTTTTTGCCCCCCCCCCCTCCCGGAAGCGAGTAAATGTCACTTTGCTGTGGTGGTTAAAGTGTGTGCACCCGAGCACATATACCCCACCCCACCCCACCCCCCGTTTCTTTCAGATCTGCAGCACCGCCAGAATCAAATTCTTGTCGGTTTTTGTCCAAAAGCAGTTCCTAGGCAGTGGGAACGAGCCAGCAAAATCTGCCCAGCTTGCCAAGAAAACAATGGCTGCTATACTACAAACAGACTCAGGTAAACATATATTCTCTCCAACTCCAGAGGCCCAAAGGAGCTTATAGGATAGGGATAGCCAATATGACATCCATGGGTGCTTGAGTGACCTTAAAAAGCCTTCCTTGTCCCCTCCCCACCGAAAACAGGCCTGAAAGAAGCATTCCACTGTTCTGGTGTACAGTATTCTGGATGTCTGCATTACGATGTTACCCTCATTCATGTCTCGTTTCCATACACAGCCCAGCCTGGTACAAGGAATTCCCTCACAGTGGGACAAAGACCCACCTGTTGGGTCCTTAGAGCTCCGGAAGTGGATCGCAGAACTGAAATTTGAGTGCTGACTAGCTTTAAGAGGCTTTCAGAAACACAGAACTGCATCCAGTACCAGAAGGAATTAATACAATTTTATACCCCACCCATCTGACTGGATTGTCCCAACCCCTCTGAGCAGCTTCCAATATAAACTGTACATAAATTTAAATAAACTGCGAAGTGGCATTCATTTTAAATTATTATGCGACATTTTCCAATTTATACCATAATGCTGCTACTTGAAGATTAGCCCATATGTCACAAGCATAGTCCTATTAATCTAATACAGCAAAGACACATCGATGCTTGTTGGGGCTTTAGCTTTAATGGACACCGTTTCAGACACCCTATTAGCAAAATCACAAAACGAACACCACTGGAACAGCAGCTCCTTCTAATCTTTAAAAACCTCTGACACTACACAGGTTAGCAATTCATCCTTGCAAATCGTTGCCTTCAGTGCAATGTCCTTAGAAAACTCTGCTTCCCTGCGGAAGGCAGCAAACTGCACGGTTCTTCCCACCGGACTTCACCGACTCAGTTTACACACACTTTGTTTGCTCCAACTGCAATAAACTGTACACCCCACCAATTCCCATTAAACCTGCATCACTGATACACATCCGGATTCTATTTAAACCAATCACTTAAGCTTTACACCTTCTTGAAGCATTTTGCTGCCTGAAGCAGACAGCCCTCCCACTTTCTAAGACCAACATTTAAAAGCCTTGAGCTGCGCCATTCAGACCCCGATTTCAGCACCTGGGTGCTTCCGAGGATATTCTAGGACCGAGCACACCCTTCATTGCATGTTGGGCAGTCTCATACGGTTCTTCATCAGAATGTGCCCATCTCCCCCTGCAAATTGCATTCTGTCTTTTCCTGTCTTTTGCAGGATCTTGTTTGCAAGACCAACCAGGAACCCCCAACTTTCCCCAGAAAAGCTGGAAAGCCATTGCTATCAATAACAACAAAAGCAACCCACCAAGAATATCTCCAGCACCGAAAGCCCCCTTGAAATGAATGCAGCTTGCATGCAGGTTTAATTTGGAAGGAGTTCCTGGGAGGTGATGCCCGGCACAGAACTCACTGTTTACAATAGAACCGACTTCCATATAAAATGTGCTTTCAGCTGCTGCTTGAATGTTTTCTCCTGGGCGGTGTTGGTACAAATTCAAGAACAAATGCACTTTAAAGCCATCTTTCTTTCTCGCTATCCAGTAGAATTTTTTTTAAAAAAATTTAAAGACTTTATTGAAATTTCACAGACCAGAAGCAGCACATACAACAGTACAAAATTACAATGTTAATACAAATTACAACAATTAAAAAAAACTAAAAAACACCAAGGAAAAAAGAAAAAAGAGAAAAAAAGCTCGAGATCTGAATGTGAAATATATCCATCAATCAGATAGAAAATAATTATTACCCCCAACCCTCACTTTCCCTCCCCCCTCCCCACCCATCTCCCCTTCCCTCTCTCACCTAATTCATCCATGATTCCTTATTGTACCTATTATTCCATAGTCTTTGCTATTTTAATGTCATCCACTTCAATAAAGTAATCTTTTGGTCTACTCGTTTTGTTGTTGTTTATTATTAAAATTGGTATTCTTTTCTTTCTTTATATCCTTGTTAAGTATGAAATGGGTTCGGAAGATGGGTCTGGTAAATAGTTCTTATATTTAGTTTTAATTTAATCTTCAGACTTCCTGCCTTTCCCCGATGCATTTATCCGTCTTAACCTTGAACGTACATAACACAGTACTTTTATCTATATCAATTATCAAGTTCGTTCTTATTTCTTAGTGCACCAATGTTTTGCTCTCAAAAAATTTATTTTTCTCCCCGCCCATTTTGATTTTAATCCAATATTAATACAGGTGATATTCCTTTACAATGTTTTTCCATATATATCTTATATTTTTCCCACTTTGCAGCAAGGTTTTGTTTTGATTTACCTCGTATGTTGTTAGTCAGAATGGCCATTTCCGCCAGTTCTTGTAACTTGCACTGCCATTCCCAAATTGAGGGGACTTCTGTTTCTTTCCAACTCTTGGCGACCAGAATCCTGGCCGCTGCAGTTGTGTACAAAAATAATTCCTTTACTGGATTTGGTATATCCTTCCCTGTTATGCTTAACAATAACATCTCTGGCCTTTTTGGAAATGTTATTCCTAACATCTTCTTTATTTCCTCGTATATTAGTGCCCAGAATTTTTTTATTTTCTCGCACGTCCACCACATGTGATATAGATCGCCCCTACTCCCCCCGCACCTCCAGCACAAACTTGATAAGTTTTTATAAATCTTAGATAATCTGGAGGGAGTAAGGTACCTCTATCCAGTAGAATTTATTGCTCTCGCACATAAGGCACATAGACAGCAGCTTCTTAGGAAGAAGAAGAAAAGGCCATCCACCAAATTTCGGGGAGTAAGAAAGAGAGAATGTTGAAAGACTTTATCTGTTTTCAAATAGAGGGACATTCCTGCCTGTAGATGGCCTGTTATCATTGTATATCTATCAGCTCCTATTTCCCCTTTGTTGTTTGAAAAGCTCCTCTCTTCCCACATACCTTTGGTCTCCAGGGGCAGATCACACAGTGACACTAAACCTCAGCCATAAACAAGCAAGCTTTTGATACACTAGACTCCTATTAGAAAGAATTCTATATAGCTGGTACAACGTGAGAGAGACCTTGAAAAAATTGAGTGCCAGGATTTCTGTCAAGGTTTTCCACAACCGTACATTATTGCTGGGATGGAGATATCCAACACAGCTCATTCGCAATTTCTGCTCTGTTAGAGGGAGAGGAAATTCCAAGGTAAATTGTGGTTTTTGTTCAGCAAGTTCTAGTCCCATACTGAAAGAATGGCAAAACTTTTGCAGGCTTTCATATTTTGGAACCCCCGCCTTTACCTTCTCTATGAACCTGCCACTTAACTTAAAAGTTATATCTAGTTTAGGCTTTTAACTTTCAAAATGACTTTGGCACAAATTAAGAAAAATAAGCATTACACAATGCTCATTTTGCACAATTACGAACAACTGGGTAATGCCAATATGGCAAGGCAAATGTTTACAGAGGGGAAAGCATTAATCACGTAATAGGTACATGAAGAAGTGTGCATGCACACGAAAGCTCATACCAAAATAAAAACTTAGTTGGTCTTTAAGGTGCTACTGAAGGAATTTTTTTATTTTACTTCGACCCAGACCAACACGGCTACCTACCTGTAATAGGTACAATTAAACAACCCATTTACTCCGTTAAATGTTTAGGTTTCTAATAAGAATTTAATGAGACCTCTCCCCAGCGAAGTCTCCTATCAATACCTTGATAGGCATTTCCTGATGCAAGCAACATCTTTTCAGATCTTACATTCCACACAGATCACAGCACAACCACAAGCTTTACTGAAATAAATGAATTCCACATCCAAGTCATGAGTTTAGGATCATGGATGCCAAGCTACAAGCTACCAGAACAATGACTCATGAATTCCTATGAATTTTGAGTAGGAGTTTGCAGTGTTCTGTTACTGCTGTGGTTCCTCAAACCTGGAACATTCCCCCCTTCTACTCCCCTCATTGGAACTTCTCTTCCAAATAACCACAACCCAGTATTTCTCATGGTGCAAAAGGCAACATATCAAAATCTTCAATATCCACAAAATATGCCCTAAACTGAGAACATGCATTTTAACCACTTAATGTTAAAAAACAAACAGTTCACTCCAACTCTCAAAACTGAGCATATATAGCCAGTGGGTTTTCAGATTTTCTTCTTTCAGCATCAACTCATCTGCAGAGGCATCTCTGCATGTTGTAGAAGGCATGCATGTTCTCTGTGCACATAGTTCTCTGACGAAGTCTGTTGGGCATCTCCAATCCCTTCCATCAGGGATGAGAAAGTTGTAGCTCTTAGGATCTCCCACCATCCTTGATCTGTGCTGGCCATGCCAGCGGTGACTGACAACTGAATTGTCCTTCTCATCCTTTCCTGTGTTTTTGCAAATAGACACAGAACGTTATTGCTTAACTCGCATGTCATAGCTGTGGTTTCCCTTATCAACTGGGAGACGGAAGTGGGCAAATTTCTCAATGGAAAAAATTGGGTAGAATACTACCTGAATGTTCTGTCTTGTATCTCTGGATCAACCAGGCCTAGCAACTTTTTTAAAAGGAATATATCCTGGGCATCCTGACCAGCTAATGGCAGAATCCTTTGGGGGTGGGGGAGCACAGACCCATCTTTAAATGAATGGTATAACTTATCTCTGGCAAACTGTGCTAGCTTACAAAACAACTACGAGAGCAAAAGCTTCACTATGGCAACTGACTTTGCGGGGGGCTGTTCCCCCCCCCACCTTTATAAATCAGCAGAATAGAGAAGGAGGAGGCCTGCCATCTACTTATGGCAACCTCTGAAAAAGGTCACTGGATTAATGAAGGATGGTGTCTGCAAAGAACAGGCGGGTTATTCATTATGGATGCCTCCTTGCACATAGCTTCCGCCAACTCTGCGTCATGTGATGCTATTCGTTTATTTGGTTACTTACTCAGCACATTTATAAAATACTTGCTAAAAAAATATCAACAAGCGGTGTACAAGTCCAACTATATGCAAAACATGACTGAAATACAAGAAAATAAAAATCAAATATGCATAAAAACCATCATGGAAAACAAAGGTAAAGCCTGAATTGCATGTCCACACAGGCCCGCTGAAACAAAGAAGTATTCAGCAGGCCTATAAAACAGTACAGCGAGGGTGCCTACCTAAGGACAACAGGCAGGGAGTTCCAGAGATCATGTGCTGGCACACTAAAATAATGGCTTCATTAAGTAGATGCTAAAAATAGACATTCGAAGAAACTGACCAATCCCAGCTAGATGGCAGCCCTGCTACAAGACTCCTTTGCCCCCCTGTAAGATGTGCCAAGAGGAAACCCCAGTTCTAAAATACCAAGTAAGAATATGAGCCTCAAAAAAGTGCCCCTTGGGTGGGCCCACAAAACTACTGTATTTACTTGAACATCATGCACACTTTTTTGCCCAAATTATGTCACGAAAATTAGGGTGTGGTTAGATGGCACATTTACATTCACTACCAAATTCTTCCTTTTTTGTTTCAAGGTTTTGAAAACCGAGGTGCGCATTAGATGGTGCATTACGTTCGAGTAAATACCATACTCCAAATTTCCCCAAACGCCACCATTCATCTGGCCTCCATAAAGCAGGACAGTTATGCATGCAGTTCAGCCTATAAACATTTCAGGTATGGGCTTGGAAAACTTTATAAAAGAAACGTCTCATCACTATCCCAGCAATGACCTCAGATCGGTGGATGAGCTCACCCATTTTAAAAATGGCAAGTGATTCAGTTTCCATGAGAGACCAGACATGAGCTATGTTCGAAGCGCAAGCTATCCAACCACACCAGTTATTGGACTGATTATGCATAGAACGTCTGGATTGCTCTCCGTAGCTTTTTGCCAGGAGAGGACTGTGACCAAGAAGACTATGGCACAGGCAAGGAGAAACATCAGCAACACTGCCCAGAAAATACGGTCAGAAGCCATCTTGTTCTCTTGGGAGAGGAAAGACTTCCATGATTCCACTATCTCCATAATTATTTAGCCAGAAAAACCTAACCATTATAAGTAAGCAGATACTGTGCTAAAGCAATCCAAATTCAAGTTGAATTCTGTGATGCAGGGAATTCCTCTTCTGCTTTTAAAAAACATAGGAAGTTGCCTCCTGCAGGTCTAAGTCACTGATGCGTTAAGAACAAACCTCGGTTTACAGCTCATGGTTCGTCTGGATCGAGACAAACCACAAACTTGGATGACACACTGTGCCAAACTGTGGTGTAGAGGAATAGCAGTAGCACCAAAGGAGCTGCAAAACCGCCACAATCTCCTCTCCAGGAGCCTGCCTACTTGAGCTGAGTCATGCAAACTGAGCCACTGTATTTAAAGCAGGGGTCGGCAAAGTTTACCTTGCCTGGGCCAGTTCACTCCAGCGGAGATCCCTCCGTGGGCCGGATCGCACACACACGCACACGATTTTCGGCGTCTGCATGTGCGCAGATGCGATTTCCGGTGCCGTGGAAGTCCCCGTGCCACGCTGCGGCGGTTTAACGCAGTGAGCGGGGACTTTCCAAGCGGGCAGCTCTGTTTGGGGGCAGCTCGTGGGCCGGTTAAACGACCCCTGTGGGCCGCTTGTGGCCCCTGGGCCTTAAGTTGCCGACCCCTGATTTAAAGAATGAAAAGCTATCGTGCCAGATATTTAATTGCCTCAGGAACACAACAGTCACACAAGCTGCAGGTGCAAAAGACAGGCTTTTTTTTTTTTTTTTTTGAAGCAGACGTCCGATTCCCTTTTATAATCATGCACTTTATAGCCCAAGACTGGGAAAGCTTGTTTTAAATTGCTAGCGGAGCTGTGGTGTAAAAATTAAAAGCAAATCACTTAAAAGCAAATCAAACTAGGGTCCATTATCTTTAGCCATCAATTTCTAATCTGTGCATTGTCCATACGACAACGAGGAAAGGCTGGCTGTTATCTTCTGAAATTAACATGGCTTTCCCACAAACCAGAGCCCTGAGAGGGGTTTTGAAATTTGCTGAGTGCAGCAAAACAGTTCTTATTGGCAGTAGCTCAGTGGCTGGACGTCAGCTGTGCATGCAGAAGATCCTGGCTTCAATCTTCAGGTAGGGGTGGGAATGTCCCTTGGCTGAAATCCCAGTAGGCAATGCCGAGATAGATGCACCAGTGGTCTTTCTTTAAAGCTTCATATGTTCAATAAATGGCAAAGTAATCTTCCCTTTGCAGCAAAACACGAAGGGAAATTGAAATGGAATGCATTCAGTCAAGGAATGATGACCAAGGTGTGGGGAAGAGATAATTTCTACCATACGCACCACCTTTTTAGGTGCCTGGATTTTTTTCCCCCTAGCCTTTGATTACTACTTCATAAGATATAAATACACACTCAAGCCTTGTTAACCTCTTTGGCCTTGTCTCTGCCCTGTATCCTTTCAGCTACTTGTTTACATTGAACAGCCCCCAGGAGAGAGAAAAGCAAGGGAGAGGATGAGACCCACAAACCCCATTTCACTTGGCCTTGTTATCTCAGAAGCTACGCGTACGACAAGGGATGGTATGCCCTTATGGGCAAGTTAAAAAATGAACTCCCTAATGAATAATTGGAAAAGTTCCCTTAGCTTGCAAGCTTTAGTGGACTAAATTGGACAGTTTTTTTCTGCCCCGTGCAAAATAAATTAAGCAACAGCACCATTACAGGAAGGATTCCGCGACGCAACCACCCACAAGTATTATGGGAGAATATTCTAACGATGACAAGATGCTACTTATTATTATTTTAATCAAAACACCTCCTGTCTGCCTCCCACAAATATGCTTCCTGGGATCCACACAAGAGCTGACTAATCTGCAAGCCCCCCCACCCCAAGAATCCACCTTTTTGGAAAAAATAATATTAATAATCCACAAAACAGTCTTCTCCCTGCCAAAGAAAATGAATGTCCATTTCCTATCCCCAATTCTTCCTACAAAGAGGAAAACAGACATTAGCACTGAATATTAGGCTAGAACCCTTCACCGCATGCCAGTTTTCTACAGGAGGGTTGTAACAAGGCCTAAGAGCAGGCATAGGCAAACTCGGCCCTCCAGATGTTTTGGGACTACAACTCCCATCATCCGTAGCTAACAGGACCAGTGGTCAGGGATGATGGGAGTTGTAGTCCCCAAAAACATCTGGAGGGCCACGTTTGCCTATGCCTGCCTAAGAGCATAGGTAGGCAAACTAAGGCCCGGGGGCCAGATCCAGCCCAATCGCCTTCTCAATCCGGCCCCCGGACGGTCCAGGAATCGGCGTGTTTTTACATGAGTAGAATGTGTCCTTTTATTTAAAATGCATCTCTGGGTTATTTGTGGGGCATAGGAATTACCGTAGTTCATTTTTCCCCCAAAATATAGTCTGTCCCCCTACAAGGTCTGAGGGACAGTGGACCAGCCCCCTGCTGAAAAAGTTTGCTGACTCCACCTAAGAGGAAACTGGGTCGAAAGGGAGAACCTGGTAGAGAGAATCCATGTCTCACGGGCCTCGTGCCTTCATATAGCTGTAAAACAGGATTTATTTACAGTATTTTTCATATGGAGGAACATTCAGCAATGCAGCTGCCCCCTCGCCCAGCAACAGTATGAAGACCAAAACCATAAGAAAAAAGTCAGGCCACAAACACCCCACTAACATCAAGAACTGGTGGTCACTACACATTTAAAGCAGTGTCATTTTATCACTCATAGGTTCCCTCAAAGAATCATGGGAACTGTAGTTGGCTAAGGGCGCCGGGACATAGCTCTGCAAGGGGCAAACTACGGTTCCCAGGACTATTTGGAGGAAGCCGTGACTGCTAAAGTGATATAACTGTGTTTTAAACGGATGGTGCCCAACATCACCTGAGGAAAAAACTTTGCCTTTGCCTTTTGGGCTATACTTCATCCCAGATTCCCTCCATTTCCTGCTTCTTGTGGCAACTGCAGTTCCCATACCCCTCTGAAATGAACGGGAGGTTTGAAAAAGATGCTCTGTCCGAAGAAATACGGTCCATTTAGCAGCGGTTTCCACATTCCTCCTTGTTTTATCTCGCTGGGCATATATCGCTGTTACGCTTGGGGAATCTGAGGCAGAGAGATTAACTTATCCCCATAGTCACTCAGCAAAGTCAGGATTTGAATTCACTTCCAGGCCTACGGGGCAACAGATCTTTTAAGCGAATCCCCTAGTGCGCAGATCGACAGTGAGGCTAACCAGTGAGGAATTGCAAGCCCTGAAGCACACTCAACAGAGGCACTCAGCAGAGGCCTCTCGGGTAGGAAGGAAATCAGTGGTAAAAATTCCAAACATTCCTAGCTGCACCTACAATTACTGTACCACTTCTACATGAGAGATCAGTTCTGAGCAGACAGGATACAAAGGAGATGGTTGGGGAACCGTTATAGGATTGGCACAGTGCATACTTTGCATCCAGAAAGCTATGGGTTCAATGCCCCCCCCCAAAAAAAAAATCTCCAACCTGCAACCCCAGAAAGATGTAGAAGTGAGCTGGCCCTTCCAACTGAAAGCCTGATGCCAGGTGAGTCACAACAGCACCAGCACTCCTATACAAAAATATACTGTAAAAAATGAAAGAAATGGGTTTATAGGTGGGTCCTAGGTCTGAAAATGCTAAAGACTGCAAAACTCAATGGTCTGACACTTCTGCAGCCAGAGTGATCAGTTTCAAACACCAGTTTCCCCAGGTTTCAAACAGGGGGGCCCCTCCCCCCACAAGTTTTTTTTTTAAGAAGCACATTCTTGACACTTGAGTCTTCTCTTCCTCCTCCTCCTCCTCCCCCCCTCCTTTGCTACAGCCTTCCCCTTCCATCCCACAGACAAGATCTCAACTGAACAAACGCCAGAAGATAACTGCTGGCGGAAAAGAAAAGAAAAATGAGAGAGAGAAGGGGAGCAATTAAAAGATTCTGCCTTCAGAGAAAGCGCTCCCCCCCCCCAAAAAAAAAAACTCGTTGGCCTCGGTCCGAATGAATTTCCCTTTGACGGAATGGCAGAGCACATCATCAGAGGGGCAAAAATAAATAAAAGTAAGATCTAATTAAGTGAAATGTTTTAAAGGATGGGGAGGGAGGGAGAAGCAAGAGTTTTGCTTCACAAAGTTTTTTCTCCTCCTCCTCCCTCCTTCTTCCAGCGTTCCATTTCCTGGTAATGTGCCATTTTGTTCGAAGGGGGTGGGTAGGAGAAGAGAGCGTCTGGCACGGGAAATAAAAAGTTTCCAGATTATTATTTTTTTAATTTCCCCCCTTTCTCCGCCCCCCCTCCGTTTGCCAGTGGCGTCAGCGAGGGAGAGGAGGGGCCTCGTGGGAGGACGGGCTGGAGGAGAGACGTCTGCGTGTGTCTCGGTCTCTTTTCTCCAACGTGCCCCCTGGATCCAGACATTTTGGAAAGGCTTCGGCTCGCCTTCCCAACGTGCAAAAATTAATAACAAACATGGGGGGGGGGTAGCCTCCGGCTGCGTCGCAACGACAGGAAGGAGCAGCAGCGCTAGCTGGTTTGCCTCCACCTGAAGGGCATCAATCCCTCCTCCCTCCAAGGCATCATCCAGAAGGGGGCTGCTAGGCAGTGCGCGACGCTGGCGCGCAGCAGGGGAACCCCGGGCCAAACCTTCGCCTTTGCGCGGGCCGGATTCCATTCCCCCGTCTGGCCCTCCCCGCGCAACACAACCCCCAGGGTCGTTGGCAGGGTGGGGTACAGTTTGCATTCACACACAGATAAGATCCCATATGGAAACAAGGGAAACCCACATTTTTACACTTCCCAACGGTGTTGGGTGTGTTGTTGCTTTCTTTGCACTGAAACCTGCGTTGCTTTGTTGCTTTTTTTTTAAAAAAAAATTAAAATAATGCGATCCTTTAAGTTTGATGTGGATTGAGGGCGAGCCGGGAGGCCGGAGATAGAAGCCTCTGTGTAAAGCACAAGATAGGAAGTGCGCCCAAGCAAAAGGGCGGGCAGCCGGGCAGAAAAGGCAGCGGCGAGGAGCCTGTCTGGATTGCTAGGTTATGATGGTGTGTCTGTCTCCCTCTCTCGCCTTCCCAGTAAAAAAAAATAAAAATGCACACACACACGAGAAATCTTATTGCAGCTCTAGCGCTCAGGCTGGCTCCCTTACAGATGGGCTCCGGCACCAGCAGCAAACCGTTTTCTTCCCTCCTCCATTCCACGCAACCAGACCCACAAAATATATATATCAGGCGCCCGCGTCTCTGCCACTAACCCTTTGCACCCAAGGCCTCGTTCCCAAGCCAAATTCCAGGAAATGGGCGGGGGGGGGGAGCGAGAGAAGGAAGGGACTTCTCCTGCCACTCTGAATTTGCAACGGCGAGGAAATCGGTGCCCAACCAAGAGCACCCGGAGAGAAACGCATTCTCTCCCCCCCCCCTCTCCAAAATAGAGCCGACTTCACATTCTCTTCTTCGGCTTCCCCCCCCCCCGCAAACATTTATCACCATTCCCCTAAAAAAAGAAGAACTGATCAAGCCTTGAGTCCCTCATTGCTCCTTCCAGGGAGTTTGCGTAGGCAAGGACCCGAAAGTACTGGGGAAAATAGTGGTGTAACTTAAACGAGGAGTAATTGGGCAATGAGGCGGCGGGGGAGAGAGGGGCGCACGGATCGGAGAGATCCTAAAGGCGCCGGGCAAGGAGAAAACTGGAAATCGGAAGAGAGAGATAAAACCCAAAACTTTCCGGAGATGTCTCATTGCCCCTTCTCTCCAGGGAACCTTTGCCGCCCCACTTTACTCCCCACCGCCTTCCCGATCCCCAAGGACCCCCAAGGCAAACCCAGGCTAGACGCATCCTTTTGAGCACACCCACCGTTCACACTCGGGGAGTTTCCACTTCGGAAACAAAAGGAATCCGGATTGGGAAGCGGCGTGGGGGGGGGGGGGCGTAGGAAAAAAAAACACTCGGAATAGTAAAAGGTATTGGGGGGGGGGGAGAAGCTCCAGTATTTCCGAGTTACTGTATATTAAACTCGGCGTCCTTTTTTTAAAAAAAACTGCAATCAGAATACAAGCCCCGGAGCGAATCTTTTCTTTGCATTTGCAAACCGGGGCGGGAGGGGAGCGAAATCCGCCTCTCGCTTGAAATTTTCTAGCCTGGGGGGGTTTGATATGGGGGTGGGGTGGGGAGGAGAGAAAGACGCCTAACGAGAGCAGCCTTTTCGCTTACCTTGTGTTGGAAACGGGGGCTCGGGGGTGCTGTCTTGGAGAGAATGGCCCTGCTCGTTCTTCGGAAGAGGGAGGCGGGCAGGCGGGCGGGCAAGTCCGGTAAATCCCCGGGCTGGATGGCTGGGCGGGCAGGCGAGCGAGCTGGAATAACTACCAGTAGGGTTTGGTGGGGGATTCCGCCATGTCAATGATGTCGGACCACATGGGGATTTGTGACCAGCCCACATACCATACAGTCTGGATTAGAAGCTACTGTGGGAAAGGAGAGGGGGAGGGAAAAAAAGAAATCAGCTGAGGAGGGAGGCGGGCGCAGAAAAACCAGAGCCTGGAGGAGGAAAAGGAGAGGGTGGGTAGAGAGAGAGAGAGAGAGAAAAGAGGCACTTTGCAAATTTATTAACCGCCTTGCGTTAAAAAATAAAGCACGGAGTGCTCCCTTTATTTCTTTTTTTTTCCTCCAGCAAGTCTGAGGAGTTAAAAAAATTATAGCAAGATGATGCTAGGAGCAAGCGAGTCTACCCAGACTGCCATCTCCAACACACTTTGCTTAAGAGTAAACCCTACTGGCACACACTTTGCAGAGCCTTACTGAACTTTGGGAAGGGCGTCCAAGGAAGCATTCATAGGATGGGCTTGAAATGCTATGCACCCTCGAGTAAGAGCGCACAGGTCCGAGCTGCGTACCAATGCACTCTTTTTTTCCTTTTTTGAGGGGGGTTGCTCAGTCTGTACAGTACAAGCGTGCATTGGATCAGACTGCGAAGAAGAGGAAGGCCTCTGAACACACGCCCCCTCCCGCATTCTCCCAGGATGCGCTAATTCATTCCTCTCCCATTCATCCGCCACACCCCCACACCCCGTTTGCGGTTTGCTACCCCGCAATAATCCCCCCCAGGGCACATAAAACAAAATCAATTAATACGGTTTAGTTATGCTGTGCCCTAACATTAATCTCACCCGCCCATCCATGCTGGAGACAGAACGAGGAGGATACAGAATAATTGCCCCAACAACTGCAAGTTGAAAACCAAGTTGGTCATTTCTTCCAAAATAACACAAGAGTTTTGTGTGTGTAACACCGCAATCTTAATTATGCCTGTTCTTTAACTATGTTCAAAGAAACAGTTTATTCTCTACTGGAAGTATGATTTGGGGAGCACTCTTTATTTTATTTTTTAAAAAAACCCTAAGTTTTTTTTAACAATGCCATCCTATACACCTCTACTCAGAAGTAAGTCCTGAGTTCAATGCAGATTACTCCCGTGTAAATGGATACAGAATTGCATTTAAAAATGACTCAGTATATATGGAATGTCTGCAATGCTCCTTTATATAGTTTTTTTCTTTGAAATTGAAAAAAAAACTGCAACATTTGTTTGTTTGTTTTCAAACATACTCTTTTAAATAATAAATCAGAAAGCTGCCCTGAGAAGTCACCCCTGCTGCTCCCAGATGTGTGGGGGGTGGGACTGGGACCGTTTCCTGGAAAAGGCACTCTGAACATGCTTAGGAGTAGCCCTCTTATCCCAGCACATCCCAGCTGTGCCTTGGCATTCGAAACAGTGTCCAGGAGGCCTGTAACATCCACCAACAAAATAATATGAAGCAGCTGTTACATTGGTCTGACACAATGGAAGTCTGTCCACACTCTCATCCCATGCAAACAACTGGGAGCCATATGAAAATGGGTATTTCAAAAGGTTTCGAAACCAGTTTGGGTTGCCATTTCCAAATCCACTACGCAGAACCCTTTCTGGAGGGCATGCGTACTTTGAGTGAGATGGATCTCATGTAGAAGGATACCAGAACCCACAAAATCTCATGCCATAGTAATGCAAAGGTTTCACGCCATCTTGTATTTATTAGTACTGCAATATCCTTTGTTGTTGTTTTGCTGCGACCGACTCACATGGCTTGGGTGCCCCTCAGGCAAAGGATATAATCGCACAGATCTTTATTTTAAATTTGTTGTTGTTTTTAAAAATGAGTGTTGTGGAAGGTGTCAGCGTGTGAAAGTGAACGCAGGAATATTTTAACTCTGGCCTGAGGAACAGCCCGCCATGCAATTCAAAAATTTGCATGCTTTCCCCCCCCCCCCAACAGAAGATAAGCAATTGAAGTATTTTGTCTCACCTATTGATATGTCCTATCTAGCACCAATGCAGCAAAACCGCAGAGCAGCACCTAGATCAAAGGACTACATATCCTCCATGTGTCTGTTGTTAGCACAAGCACGGAACTCGACACAGAAATCAAAAACATTCTCAAAACCTCAGCTTCCTCCTCTTTTCATATATCAAATTGTTAACTGAGCAAGTTTTCTGAAGTTTCGAATTAATCACAGGATAAAGAAAGGAGTAAGTTTCTAGCCGTCACATAAAAAACTTTTAAGAAGTCTCTGGATGAAATCCCAGAACCCAGGCTGGAGGGCGGGGATTATATGACCTCCATTATTCAGAGATCGAGGTCACAGTGACTTGTGTGCAGCTGACTTTTCTCTTCCTTTTGCCTGGCAAAAGAAAGAAAAAATAAGCCACTTACACAACAGGCAGATTTTCCAGCATTCACCTTTCCTTCAGATTACATAATTTACAAAGGGAAGAGATTGAAAATTTGGCTTGGCACAATTTATACATGTGCCCTGTTGGCATCAAATTACAATAAGTTTTATCCAGTGCTATTTTTCTAGAAAAAGAGGTGTCAGAACTCACCATGAACGCCACCCTTGTTCTCTTATAATGGCAAGGGCACCCACCTGAGAGGTGCCAGAACTCAGTTCTGGTGAGTTCTGGCTGAAAAAAGTCCTGATAATATCAGAATATTTGATATGGCTGCCTTATCTCTCCCTTTGTTTCTTCCATCCTTCCTCGTTATTTCTTCCTTTTTTCTTCTTCTTTTCTTTTTCTTCTGCACCTTTTTTTTGTCTGCATGTGGGGTATGACAGAGAAGCAACCTTTAAGGTATTTAAAATTTGGTTGTTGTTAAAAATATATTTTAAAAGTTTTAATTTGTTACAAACTTTTTTTTTATAATTACACAATTACATGCAGAAAAGTATGCGTGGATGGTCTAGGAATACCGCAGATTAATTTTAGGGGTCCAAGATGGTGAGTTGGGTTTCTTTAAGGTGCAGGCCTCAAACCAAAAATCAATGCCTCCCTAGAAACTCTGAAACCCCTATAAACTTTTTACTTGTCTTTTTACATTCCCCTCTACAATTACCATGAAATTCTTCCTGAAAACCATATTTATAATGTTCCCGATGGTGTATATGGTTGAATATATTGTTATTACTTATTAATCACTTGCTACCTAAAAAAGTTTTCAAGTGACTTATGTTTTACCACATAAATGCATTATACCATAAAAAATGAAGAAAGGTCATAATATAAAACATATTTCTTTTTATAATTCAAGCACACATCCCAACACTGAGAGCACACTAGTGCATTCTATTATGACGATATATCACACACTATATAAGGGCCATATTGCCACATGCTCTTCGGCATCTCCTAAAAACTATTATAGGCTGTCTGTGCAGGGGGGTTACTCAGGAGGATAACTGTGGGACCCTTGCAGGCATGCGATTCTGTATTCTTGGGGTTTAGAATCTCATAGCAGCAGAGGCTGAACTAGTCCAACCAGTTCCTTTATTTGACTAAATGCCTTATTAATCGCTCAGCTAAGGACCCTATTGGGACGCGGGTGGTGCTGTGGTCTAAGCTACTGAGCCTAGGGCTTGCTGATCAGAAGGGTGGCGGTTCGAATCCCCGTGATGGGGTGAGCTCGGTCCTAGCTCCCAGTTCGAATGGACGTCAAAGTGCAAGTAGATAAACAGCTACCACTCTGGCGGGAAGGCAAATGGCGTTTCCGTGTGCTGCTCTGGTTCACCAGAAGCAGCTTAGTCATGCTGGCCACATGACCCGGAAAAACTGTCTGCGGACAAACGTTGGCTCCCTCGGCCAGTAAAGCAAGATGAGCGCAGGAATCCCAGAGTTGTCCGCGACTGGACTTAACTGTCGGGGTCCTTTACTTTTTTAAGGACCCTATTTGCATGACTAAAGGGGTGGGCCATACGTTGCCATAGCAACAACTAAGTGATGGCGATCTTCAAGAAGGGGATGGGCATTTCCCCCACTTTCTCACCTGGCTGGATGTCATGACATCCTAGGATGAGATCAATAGGCCCAAGGGGGCGATGTTTGAGAGAGTTTTTGGCTGATGCTGGAAGCTGGAGTCATGGAGTCTTGTCTTGCTCTGTGGTGGACCCAAATCTATGCCCTGGGGATCAGGGGAGGACTTTGGTCTTTCAAATCTCAGCAGTACTCTGTGTGAAGCCAAAATTTGGTGCGCACCCCACCTCTCATCTTCCGTTTGGCTCAATTCATAGTTGTCATAGTTGTGGTGCCCTGCAGTGCCTGCTAGGCTCAGCACTCAGTGGGTCACGCTGCTCTCAACCTGCCTCTGTGGGGATTCCCTGGGAACCTGATGGGGAGGCAGAATTTGTTAAAGAGTGTTAATGTGTGAGCCCTTCCATTCTGTGCTCTGGATGCGTATCCGTTTAAACAAAACCATATATTGTAAAGACACCGCCAGGTAAGGACACAAACCCCCATGGTCTCTCACTGCTCAGAGATCGGGGTGCATAAAACAAAACATTTTTTGATTCTGTGTATACCCAGTTTACCCTTGAAAGTGAAAAAATGCCATCAGAAAAGATCTGTTCTTGAAGTTCATTGGGAAACATGTTGCCACGGCCATTTCCATACCTCTGGGTCTATTTCCAATCCCCAATATCCCGCTTGTTCTGGCATGCAATCCTGGAAGTGCCTGTATTATAGCATATAATTTGCTCAACAGCTTTTGTGTCTGCCTTTTAGAAATTAAGCTTTCAAACCCTATTATCTCTTGTATTGAGCCATGTTTTGTCACTAACCAATTAGGCGTACGTCTCATTTGCAAATATTGAAAGGGTTGTGAGTGATATCCTGCCATTTTACTGCTGATTCCACTATAGCTTTTAAACGAGGTGTGTAGTTCGGTCAGCCGGATATCAAACCATGGTTGAAGATGTCCTAGCAGGGACTTAGCTTTCATTTCCTCATAATAAGAAACTGCGCCGGATTTCATTGCCTTTTTTATTTGCTCCAAATGTTGTATACATTTTGAATGCTCTTTGTCAAGCTTACTGCAGGACCAGAAACATCCAGGGCAAAGGAGGGCTGCTGCACTGCCATCCTCCCACCAGCAGGGTTGCTGTTGCTTACAGGAACAGGGCGGGAAAGGAAGGTGACAAAGTAAGGGACTGCACAGACACACTGGCAAAGCAAATATGGAATGGCTGTCAAAATGGGGTGGCCCCACCTTGCCCCACCTCATGGCAGCACACCACTGCCCCAGTGCCCCAACCACTCCTGTGCAGTGCCCAAGTGTAGCTTTCCGTGGGTAAATTACGTTGGCATTTTTCACCATCACTTCATACAAGCATCGTTTGGTAATTTATTTGGGCTGCCTTCCTCTTACGAAATGGAACTTTGCCTTCCTTTGCTTTTCACCCCCCCCCCCCCCGTGTGCTTTTAAAAATCAGCTCCCAAGGGTTGTGGGGGGATCTAGAGTTTGGAGCAAGGGGTGACAGGAGGAGAGGAAGCAGATGTTGTGTTGTACAAGCCCCTTGACTTTGTTGTTTTGTTTTGCTCCTTGCCCATCGCTCTGCGCAGCAGAGTAGGTGGGAAATCGAGAAATTCCGTAACTCACTTTTTTTTTTGAACATTTTCGTATTAATTATGGAGAACCCCCCCTCCCAAAAAAAAAGATGTTTTGAAGCATTTGGGTACTTCCCAGTCCCTCGAATGCTGAGGAGATGGCTGGCACTCATTCCACCAAATGAAGATTAAGCTGAATTTTAAAGTAAACTTGAAAATACCTTATCATGAAGTGGGTTTTTCTTTGTATACAAACACAAAAAACGTAAAGTTCTTCTGCTGGATCATAAAATGGGCAGCAGCTGGGCCTACCACAAGGCCAATAAAGACTTGTTAAGGCACTAGAGCAGGCATCCCCAAACTGCAGCCCTCCAGATGCTTTGGCCTACAACTCCCATGATTCCTAGCTAACAGGACCAATGGTGAGGGATGATGGGAATTGTAGTCCAAAACATCTGGAGGGCCGAAGTTTGGGGGTGCATGCACCAGAGGAACAGAAAAGAATGATTAAGCCTCTATACACATTACCCTTTACTCTGGCTGCAGTGCACTCCTACTGGTGTTGTAGCCGTGATGTTAGCCGCAATCTCTATCTATCCTGTAGTTTCAGCTTCCAGCTGGTCGGAAATCATAAGCCACATTCCCTTAGCAGTCAAGCTAAGGTGTGTACCTTTGCCACAGCCATTGTACATGCACAGATGACATTTTCGTGCATTGGAGTTTTTTACAGGTGCAGGGTAATGCACATTGGGCAAAGACATCCCCATTCTCTCTCTGGTGTGTACAGCAGCATGCAAAATGCGATTTGAAAAGTAAAAGGTAAAGGGACCCCTGACCATTAGGTCCAGGCACAGACGGCTCTGGGGTTGCGGTGCTCATCTTGCTTTACTGACCGAGGGAGCTGGCGTACAGCTTCCGGGTCATGTGGCCAGCATGACTAAGCCGCTTCTGGCAAACCAGAGCAGCACACGGAAACACCATTTACCTTCCTGCTGGAGCGGTACCTATTTATCTACTTGTACTTTGACATGCTTTCTAACTCCTAGGTTGGCAGGGGCTGGGACCGAGCAACAGGATTCGAATCACTGACCTTCTGATCAGCAAGCCCTAGGCTCTGTGGTTTAACCCACAGCGCCACCCGCATCCCTTTAAATTGAAAAGTAGTGAGGTGTTAAAATGACCTCACTGCACTTTAAGCTAGTACTACTGCAGTGTTTCTCAAAACTTTTTTCTCTGGGCCACACTTCAGAATAAAAATTTGCCCACGCCACATTGAATATTTTATTGATAAGAAATACACTAGGAAATGAAAGCAAACAAACTCCCTGCAGTGCTTGGTTTAAAACATAGAACACAACTACTTTATAATATGATCATGATCATGGGTATATAACCCATGATCATCCATAAAGTATGTAACAGTGCAGCCACATAAGTACGTGAATCATTCCTAAAATATAATTAAGAACCAGCCTCTTGCATATATGTACCTTAAGTATTGATACAGACAGACTCAATGAGAGGTGTGAGCTTGCTTTTGCCAGGTAATCTCATTTATATTAGGTCTAATGTGAGACAAACAAGCTCTCATCTCCTCATTAACACAAATAAGTCTTTCTCTTCTCTGAACTTTCGTATTTGTCAGAGTTGAAAATCCCTGTTCACAACAACATGATGTGGGGAATTGTAGAATAATAGCCCATGCTCTTGAAGGCATGGATATTATTTCTGGTTGTGTGTGTGTGTGTGTGAGAGAGAGAGAGAGAGAGCGCAGATAGATCAGGCATTCCCAAACTAAGGCCCGGGGGCCGGATGCGGCCCAATCGCCTTCTAAATCCGGCCCGTGGACGGTCCAGGAACCAGCATGTTTTTACATGAGTAGAATGTGTCCTTTTATTTAAAACTAGCTGACCCGGCCACGCATTGCTGTGGTTCTTTCCTGTGATTCCCCCCCACCCTGTCCCGATCCATGACGTATCCTGCCCCTCCTCCCTCCACCCCGGCTCATCCCTGTGTTTCCGTAGGATACCCTTCCCTCTGTTGTCCCTGGGGAGTGTTGGCCCCTCCTCCCTGTATCTCCATACCTTGGCCCCCACCCTCGAAAAGGAACTGTTAGGTTCTGGGTTCTATTTCCCAGCATGCACTTTTGTCTGAGCCCTCTGTTGTCCCCTCCCCCCTGCATCTCCATACATTGGCCCCTGCGCACGCATCGTGAACATTTCTATATGTTTAGATTAAGGATCGGGGTGATGATGTGCCCTGGGACCCAGAGAACTACTTAAAGAATCCCAACCCGGGGAGGGGGGGGCAAATAGCAAAGCCCCACAGCCCTGTAGCAACAGACAGGCCCAGACAGAAGGAGGGGGATCATATGGGCCACTTGGCGCGGGCCTCCGAATCCAAAGGGGGCCTCGGTCAGCATATTCACAATCAGTAAAATGAAAAAAGTAACAAAAGGGTTAAAAACAGGGACACATTATCTTATCTACCTGGGCCGGGCCTCTGTCTGGCCCTGCAAGGGCCTGGCAACAGAATGCGCATTCTGAAGTACCCGAGTTGTTCAGTTCCATTAAAAAAAACCCAGGAAGTGGCAAGGGGAAGGTAGGGAATTGTAAATGGGGTGGGGTGTGTGCCCTGCAAATATCTGAGGACTTAAACTGGGGAGAGAAAGTGAATGGTTGTTTTTTTTTAATAAAAAAAAGACACAGAGGCTTACAATCAGTTGTTTCTCCTAAAATAAGACATACCCATAAAATAAGTCATATTTATTTTTGTCTTGTGGATTTTTGGGGGGTAGTGGTGCTAAATGGTAAAGTAAAACCCCTTGCAGTGTAGGGGCCTACATAAATCAAAGGCCGTGCTGCGTCCTGTGGCAACCCCCCCCCCGGCAGGCCCCGACCTCCACTTGGCAATGTTGGTTCTTTGGTGGGGTTTTTTTTGGGTGGGGGTAGTGTTGCTAAATGGTAAAGTAAAACCCCTTGCCGTGCCCCCAAGTGTGTTGCTGTGGGTTATCCCCCTCCCCGGGCCTAGTGGAGGCCTGGCAGCCTGTCGGGGGCCTAAAACAAAGGCCTAGATAAAATGGCTGCCTTGGTGTGTTTCAGTTGCTTGGTTGATGATGATGTCATTTGGTTTGTGGGTGTGGCTTAGATTTCTCAGGAAGGGAGGGGGTGGAGGAGGGTACTACGCCACTTGAGGGCGCTGTTTGACTTGATGGAAAAGCAGGTCTGTACCTGGGCAGGTGTGCGATTTGAGGGATTTTTGCCCCCAACAACGCTCTAGGAGTGGCCTGGATCGTTGTGTCAAAATTTCAGGACGATCGGTCAAGCGGTTACGGAGAAAAGTGTCGAACAGAATTTCACGATTTTTACATTTTTATATATATATAGATGCATCTCTGGGTTATTTGTGGGGCATAGGAATTCGTTCATATTTTTTTTTCAAAATATAGTCCGCCCCCCCACAAAGTCTGAGGGACAGTGGACTGGCCCCCTGCTGAAAAAGTTTGCTGACCCCTGAGATAGATAGTTAGATAGTTAGATAGATACTATACTATAATAAAATGTTTAACTGTTTTTTTTTATTGTCCTTGAATCTTCCTCACCTGCCACACCAATGAGGAACATCATATCCTTTGAGAACCAATGAACTAATGTATACACTGCCAAAAAGTGCAACCCTATACACATTTATCCAGAAGTGAATCCCAGTGAGTTTCAACGTGGCTTATTCCTAGTTAAGTACATACAGGAATGCAGTCTATAAAAATTATGGGTTACTTAGGCTGCAATCCTAATCCCATTTACCTGAGAATAAGCCCCACCAAATTCTGTGTGTGTGTGTGTGTGTGTGTGTGTGTGTGTGTGTGTGTGTGTGTGTGGTGTGGCTAAAATCAGTTTAAATATTTCAGATTGGTACTCAGTAGGAGCATCCCATCACTACAGATCTAGTTAATCCACTACAGTATAGGATTTTGCATTCCCTCTTTGCAGTTCCATGAAAATTATGTGCAGGTGAAGAAAGGTGATAGAGCGAAGTTCTTCTCCCTTGCAGTACTAGATCCCAGGGCACCCAAAGAAACTGACTGGCGTAAGCCAAAAGCAAGCACTTCTTCACAAGATGTGTAACCAGTTTATGGAACTCACAAAGATGTGGTGGCGGTCACTAGTTTAGATTACTTGAAACAGGATTAGACACTCCTGGGCCAGCTGATCAGCCCTATATGGAAGGCATGGGGCAGGGCGGGTGCACAGGGATTTCAACCAGCATAGTCCCAGGGTCTTACTCACTACATCACCGGGGCAAGATGTTGGGGAGAGGGAGCCATTGGCATGAGATCTGCTGTGCTGCAGTGCCACCCACACAATGGCCAGAGAAGGTATTGCATCTCATTAGTCCACTTCTGGCCCACAGGTCCCTGGTTGTATGGAGTGCAGAGGAAATATGTTTGCGGCTGGCTCCTGGTTGGCCATTTTGGAAAACAAGTTGCTGGAAAGAATGGAGCTTCAGTCTGATCCGGTAGGCCTCTCCTCCTGTGTGCCAGTCAGTCATTTTAAGGGGTGGGGGTTATCCTCCCCTTGTGTTTCAGACCTAATGCTTGAGGAGAACCTCTGCACATCGTGGCCACTTGCTGCTTCTACCTACTCAGGGGACTCTTCTTATAAACAATTAAGTGGCTCTAGAAACGAGCTGCCGAAATCACACACAATAAAAGCCTTTGTGTATGCAAAGAGGAAATTGGCTTTCGACATGCTACGGTGAGTTTCCTACATGTAAAGCATGTAAAGCAACTGCAACAAGTGCTCTTAAAACAGGTGGTCAACTTCTTTCGCCCTGAGGGCCACATACCCTTCTGGGCTATGTTCCAAGGGCCACATGCCAGTGGTGTGTGGGTCCCCCGACGCAAGCATGAGCAGGCACACTGGACGTCTAATTCTACCTTTGTATCCTAGGCTAGTTTCCACACAAACCTCTCTAACCCTCTGAGGGGTTTTGAAGGGGCAAACGACTGCTATTTTACTCCGTCTCAATGTGAACTGCCCAATTTGTCAGCATGAAAGAAAATTATGTCACCACTGAATGAACAATCTCTACTCTCCCGGTATATCCTTGTCCTGGTTTTCTAGCGCAATTAGAACGTTAGCACTTAGTGCACTTTTGCAACTTCCCCTCACATGGTTTCTGATTCACTGAAAGGATGAAGGGAACATTTTAATCAGCTGAGGTGCTGCCTTTTACTCTCCTTGGGATGTGCAGTTTCCAGACTTTAAAAACCAACAACAACAACAACAACAATCTTATGCCACCATGAACCAAAGCACTACAAACCTTTAAAATGCAATTTATTGCAAGTCTGCTTTTGATCTGTGCTACTTTTCTAGAAAAAAAGAGGTCCCGGAACTCACCACGAACACCTCTCGTTCTCTTACAATGAGAGGTGGCAGAACTGAGTTCCAGCTGGGGGAAAAAGCCCTGGCTTTAATCATATTTGCCACAGACAGGTGGAAACCGAACCCATGTGCAGCTGAGATGAGAATCGACAACTAGGTAAATATCCGAACTGGGCTATGAAGCAAGTTTCCATTGCAAGTTGCATGCAACGCCATGGTGCTTATACTGTTGAAATGAAATATATATAAAAAAGACCCAAGCTGGATGAGTCTCTGGCATGGAGAGTTATAGAACTCTGGCTGCATCCTTTTGTGAGAATGGTAAAGGATACATAAAAGCCTTCTGGGGGAAGGAGTGTTGCAGGTGGAGGCAGGAAGTCTGAAAATGCTGTTCAGCAAGTGGCTGCTCTAGAGTTTTGGTCAGGGATGGGGAGCCTGTGGGCCTCCAGGCATTGCTGGACTCCCATCATCCCATCATCCCACACCATCAGTAACACTGGCAAGGGCTGATGGGAAATCATAGGAACACGAGAGTCTGCCCTCTACTGCGACAGGCCACTGGTCTATCTAGCTCAGAACTGCCTATACGGACTGGCAGTGGGGTTTTGAGATGGGAGCCTGTCACCGTCCCTACCTGGAGATGCCAGGAATTGAACCAAGGACCTTATGCCTACAAAACAGAGCTAAGGCCCTCCCCAGAGCAAGATATGGAGCACCACAGGTTCCCCAACTCTGTTCCAGGCACTTCGGTAGCAGCAAGAGGATTGCTATTTACAGTGGTACCTCAACATCCGAATGCCTCGGCATGCGCAAAATGGACGCTTCGACAACTGAAGGTTTCGACTTACGAAGAGTGCCGCGGAACGGATCGCCTTCGTAAGTCGAGGTACCACTGCACTAATTTTCTTCTTCTTCTGGGAGCATATTTCCAAGACTGATGGCCAGTTCCATCTATTTAGGAACTAATGTTGAGACACATCTATTATTTTTCGTGCAATATGAGTATTTGTGCCCTTTGCGTCAAATTGTGCTCCTGGTCAATCCTCCGTTTCCCAAATGTCGTGACCACTGAATCGAGCACTGAGTTGGCAGCTGCAGCTGCACCCAAGGGAGAAAAAGCTCAGGTTCAGGGCTCAGAGCTGATGACCAAGCATAAAGACGACCGTTGCACCTGAGGCAGTTGGACAGCACACCCCAGAGGACCTTCCCAGGGCCTATAGGGCTGGAGACTAGACCTTCACAGACATCTCTCCCCAAAGAAACAGATGCCTCCCACCACACTTCAGCAGTCCCCTGGCAGAGGGAGCGTATCAGGCGGGAGGCTATAGAACAGAGGAGGAATGCTGTCGTCAGGCCAGAGCTGGCCCTTTAAGGCACGGAAGTTCTCTCAAGGGGGTGGAGCCTGGAGGAGGTGGTCTAAATCTAGAGACATAAGCTGAAAAGGCATCAGTCTGCTCCCAAACTTTGCCAGAGCAAGTTGCTGACTTGGAGCTGCCTATGAGCTTCTAGCCTTGTGGCTTTATCGTAGCATCGGACCAGAATACTGTGCAACACTAAGCATTTGTAAGGCTGCCGTAGTAGGAAGTAAGGCCCATGAAACACATTGAAAAGGCTCGCACATGTAAAAATATATACAGAATCATCCTAAAAGTGCTCTATTACCTTATCGAGTCCATTTCCAGTGCATCCTAGCAGTGATGAAGTTGAGCAAAAGGTAGATGTGACTAGATGGAGTGCACAGACTCCAGATGACGAATATCTTGCGGTGGAATCCAAAATTGTCATGGTGACTAAGCCCTGCAGAGGTAGGACACGGAAAGAACGGTATGAATCAGCCTTGAGCCTTGGCTGGAAAAGGAAAAGACTCATTGGGTGGGTAAATGCAACATCTAACTCAACAACACTTCAATATCCAGCAAAAATCAAATTAGCCCTGCAATGAAACTGCCTTCATTCCTGTCATTACTTTTAAAGCATCCCCCATTTATTTTTATGCTGGTGGCCAATTACATTTATTAGTTCTCCCTAGCAACACACATCTCCACACACACACACACACACAGAGAGAGAGAGAGAACAAATTGTGCTAGGCAAATAGATAGCAAATAATATACAAGATAGAGGAAGGAATTAGCAGCTTATTTAATGAGGTGACTGAAATAGTTATTTTGAGACACCTGTATATTTTGAATTTATTATTTAAGGGTATACAGGTGAAACAACTGCATGCTCTTCCCCTGTTTCCTCTTGCCCTCACTTTGAATGTTAAGATTACAATCTCTACTTGTCTTGCACATCACCACCAGGGGCCGTTCCTAGGCCTCAGGTTTGGGCCCCGAAATCTCAGGGTCTGGGATGTCCCCGACCTGGCAACGCTAGTCATCGGTGTCAAGGCGAGAGTCAACTGGTCGGCCTCTGTGCCTTGGAATGGAAAGATCCACCATGTTGTGTAGCAATTCTGTAACAACCAGCAATTCTGACTGGTCTGTGAACAAGTTAGCATAGCTGTCAATCTTGAAACCTCAGGTTTCCGTACCAAGCAAATATTTATTTTAATTTTGTTCTGACCACATGTAGGCCACATTCCTTTAGAACTATAGATTTGCTTTTTGCTTCTCTGCACAGAAGATTTAAGTTCAGGCAACCTCCCCCATCAGAAGTACAGTATAGGATCTTGGCGTAAGAATGCTGTGAACCTTTTTAGGGACAGGAAAGAACATCTTCCACCAGCTTAATTTCCACATTCTGTACTGACTCTCTACAGGATCCCATAAGGGACAAGCTAGGAGCCTGCACATCACGTCACAGCAGAAATAAATGACAATTGCTTGCCTGGTTAAATATAAACACAAGTTTCCAGAAGTGTGCTCACCACAGCCTAGTCATATTCCCCCCCCCCAAGCTTTGTTTCCATGAAACAGCTGGAGATGAAAACTGTACTGTAATACTAATCTTATCCAGTTGCTCCTGGTAATATTGTACATTCAGGAAATTCATAATTAGGCATTTATATCCTCACCGTTTCCCCTCCGGCACTCTGCGACTTTCTCCATTTATCTTTTCTTTGCCGTTAGAAATTCAGTCGAGAGGGAAGGCGACGAGATGCAAACAAGGAAAACTACAGAGAAGCTTAACAACCTCTGCTAATTTTAAACAATGGTTCCAATATAATTTTATCCAAACACGTCCCCCTGCAGTTCTGGCCATTTTTAATGCACTTATTCCCCACATAGGCAAATGTATCTCCTCCATCCTTTCTCTTGTTCAAGGATTACTTAAATATATTTATTTCAGCTGTAGTCTTATGCCTTTCACAGGTACAGTGGTACCTCGGTTTACAAACACAATTGGTTCCAGAAGTCTATGCTTAACCTGAAGCGTACTTAACCTGAAGCGAACTTTCCCATTGAAAGTAATGGAAAGTGGATTAATCTGTTCCAGACGGTCCACAGAGTACTCAACCTGAAGCGTACTTAACCTGAAGCGAACTTTCCCATTGAAAGTAATGGAAAGTGGATTAATCTGTTCCAGACGGGTCCGCGGAGTACTTAAACTGAAAATACTCAAACCGAGGTGTACTTAAACCGAGGTATGACTGTATAAGGTATTAGGTAAAGGCTTTTTCCCCTGATATGAAGATGCTGAATTCCTGCTTGCTGTTAGATCAGAGATGGGGAACCTGAAGCCCAGAGGCCAGGCCTCTCTCTCTGGGGGTCAAAAATCTTCCCAGGGCACCCCCTCACCAGCCCCAATTTGAACCTTCCTAGGATGTTATTGCCAGGCTAGAACTTGCCCTATGCGATCTCTGATCACACTTCCTAACTTGCCTGGATAGAGGATGGAGACGAATGACTGAGTATGGAGAAACAAAGGTAACATTCGCATTATTTGCTCTGCCCACTGTTGATGTGGCCCCTGGAAGCTTGCTCAGAAGAGAATGTGGCCCTTGGGTTGACAATGGTCCTCCACCCTTGTGTTAGGCGCACCGGAGCACTCACCCAGGAAGAAAGATGACTACCCTGCTTGCTTTGGTTTGTATCCCTCCAAACCCACACCCAACACCCCTCGCAATAGCTGCATACCATATTTTTCTGTGTACAAGACTAGGTTCTTTCCCTAAAAACTAATGTCAAAAATTAGGGGGCGTCTGGATACACGGATACATCTACCCCCATTTTCTTAAACCTGAGTCCACAAAATAGGGGGCATCTTATACATGGGGGCGTCTTATAGACAGGAAAATACGGTAATTCAGATAGAACTTCTAGACCAGGCTTCCTCAACACTGGCCCTCCAGATGTTTTTGGCCTACAACTCCTATGATCCCTAGCTAGCAGGACCAGTACTCAGGGATGCTGGGAATTGTAGCCCTCAAAACATCTGTAGGGCCAAGGTTGAGAAAGCCTGTTCTAGACACTCAGAACAGTCTTACAGTCCCCTACAGCGATCACTAAGAAAACTGCATACTGGAGAGACACGATATCTGGAAGAACAACAAACCAAAAGTGTTTTGGGGACAAGGAGCCCTTTAGATGTGCGACAGGAAATACACAGTTCAGATCTCATCTCTGTCTTGAACTCACAATGCAACCTCAACTCTTCCATCTGTAAAATAGGGATAATAAATAATATTGTTTTTCATTATCATAGTGTCATAGAATTGTAGAAATGGAATGGAAGGATTATCTAGTATAACCCCCCTGCAATGCAGGAATATGCAGCCGTCCCATACAGGGATCGAATCTGCAACCTTGGCATTATCAGCACTATTCTCTAACCAACTGAGCTATGGTGAATCAGCCTATAAGACGGGGGGGGGGGGTGGACCTTTCGGGGCCAATGGGCAAGATCTTTAATTCCCCTCACCCACTTGCCCCAACACTGCCAGGTGGGCAGGAACACCTGTTGATCATTTGTTGTTAGAATTACACATGTAAAAGGCAGCTCACAAAAGTGGGGGAAGATTCTTATTTATTTATTAAATTTGTATACCGTCCTTCATCCATAGATCTCAGAGCACTTCACAACATAAGAATACAACATAAAAACATAGAATACAAAAAAGAACCCTCACAAATCAATCACACACACACACACACACACACACACACACACACACACCGTTTCCCAAAATATGTGGCAATCAAAATATGTGGGGGGGTGGGGAAACAAAAAGTCAACCATTCTGAGACCTCACTTTAAGGTAGGAAGAAAGTCAAAAATACAACAGTTGCAAGATAGTCATCTGCAGAATTTCCATGCACAATGTTTTGGCTGCATAGTAAGGTGGAATAAAGAGCCAGCCCTACCATTAGCCGGAGCACAGCAGCTGCCTCAAGCAGCCTATTTTGGATGTCATGAAAAGACAGCAAATGGTAACTCTATGACCAAACCAGACATATAACTGCACTTTCCTTTAGCTCACCCTTCCACAACCTGATACTTTCCAGATGTTTCGGACTGCACATCCTGTTAGCCAATGGGAAGTAGGGTCCAAAACATCTGCCATGTTGGCTGGGACTGCAAAATATTTGGAAGCCACCAGATTAGGAAAGGCTGCTCTAGCTGGCATGCCTAAATTCTGATGGCAAACTGTTCCTCAGCAATACAGTTCAGGAATCCGGGATTAGTCTGGGATCGTAAAGGAGCGATCCAAGAATACATGTAATAATCACATGCAAATAATCTTCAAGCAACAAACGTCACACAAGCCATAAACCACTCCAATAATTTGCACGGCAATTCAGTGCAATTTATAGCGCCGCATCAGTCAAGAAACATAGTAGGGGAACAAATTATTCCTAGTTTGAAGTGTCCTCACTGAAACTTTATCCTTGTTACTGGGAAACATCTGTGCTTCATCCAGACATGAAAGGACGACACTGCTCGTCCCCCCCCCCCATCCCTAATAATTTGCCATGTTCATTTTTGTCTCCTGAGCACAGCTTAAACCTTACAGAGCTAAGATACAATTTGCAATATATCCTACCTTGACAGATATTTCTAACATTGCCTTTGTTTAGAGGATCCGTGTAGATCCAGGGCAGGTTAGATCCTGCTCAAGACAAGGATGTATAGAGGGTTACATGCATTGAGGGTTTAATGGGTCAGTTCAACATAAGCATTAAATTAAACCGAATCAACAGCAAAACAATAGTAACACTGCAAATTTGGGGTGGGAATAGATATTTGGATATCTACAAATCTCCTCCCATTAACATGTGGAAGGAGGCTCATAGTCATTGACTCTGCCTGGTCAGGAGAAGGTAGAAAGGCATTCATATCACAGAATTGAATTCACTGGAAATGTCGGTACTCATTACAGTGGAATGGAAGCTCGGTTGTTGAGTGCTTCAGAAGTTGAACATTTCAGCTTTTGAATGGTGGACTGTGAATATTATCTGTTGAATATGTCTTAGTCTTAGATCCATAGATGCTATTTCTGTTGATTTTATACTTGACTCCCATATATCATTTGTTGTTATCTGTACCCCTATCTCTTCACTCCAATTTTGCCTATCATATTCTAATTCATATTTCTTCCTGTTGAGTAAGGTTTTATATTGTGCAAGAGTAGAGTTTTTTGTTTTTTGTTGCAGAGATTAAATCTTGTAGCAGCATGGATGTTTCCGATGCTGCTATAAAAAATAAATGCTCTTTTTCTGCCACGACGGGACATACTTGAGGCTTGTGGCTGGTTCCTGAGACCTGGTGCAGCTGCTCACAGGACACACTAGGAATCAGGTTCCAGATGCAAGAGGCACCAGAAGCCGCACACTGCCAGTTGTTGCTCCCCTGCTGCAATGCAAAAGAGCAGGCCCGGCTCGCCCATTGATTCTAGTGGCGCGTTGCGCCAGGGTGCCTGGGCGATTAGGGGGCGCTGAGGGGTGCTGAGGGGCGCCCCAGCAAGTGGGGGAGCTGCACGGCGGCCTCCCTTTTCCCTCCACCAGCCACGCCGGGAGAGCAGGGAGGTAAGCGAGCGGAACAGGGGCACTAGGACTCTATTCCGCTCTGCAGCGCCAAGGTCATCCCTCACCCCGGCGCTGCATTTCATTGGTAGAGGCGACGCCATATGGCAGCACCTCTACCAATGAAATGCAGCGCCCTGTTGGCAGGAAGGAAATGACTCCAGCAAGCGCCGGAGTCGCGGCGCGGCCTGCCCAGGCAAACCGGCCCGCTGGGAGAAGGGAGGAAGGCCGTGCGCAGCAGCGGCGCCCCCTCCCCTACTCAATCCGGCATCGGACAGGCGCCCCCGCCCCCGTCGCCCGGCACGCCAGGTAAGAGCTTTCCTTTTTTTAAGAGGGGGGGCACCCGAGGGATCCCTGCACTAGGTGACCTTAAGACGGCCCTGCAAAAGAGTCCGTAAGAACATTCCAAATCAGGGAGAGCTTGGATAGTCAAGGGCTGCTTCTCTATGGAAGAACATCTGCTTTGCATGCAAAAAGGTTCCAGTTCACACTCTTATGTGCCTTTGGCTTGCCTGGATGGATGATAGACAAGGGCGTGCGACTGTTCTGCAGTGCAAAAGGAATGTTAGAAATTGAACAGGAGTACTAGCATTACAATCAGGAAAACAAACACTATAAACCCCATATCTGAAAGCAGCCCACATTTGTGCAAGATTGCATGCAACCTAAGGCTTCTGCAAGTGAAGGAAGAGTGGGAGACAATGGAAAATGGAGCTCAGTTCCACTAGCCAAAGGCAAACTAGAATGAGAATGGTCCTTAACATTTCTACCTCTTTGTCTGTGGTGTCAATCTCCTTGTTGCGTAAGCTCTACCTTGGGAGGCCCACCGGGCCCCACAGTTGTATAATTTCACCTGCATAGCAAACATCTGCCTTTGGGGATTTGCCTATCTTGAGCGTGAATTGAATTTGCTGATTTCCCCCGATGCTTTCAAAAAAAGGTTCCTTGTAACATTCTGTCCTTTTTGACCCGTCCTTTAAGAAATCATTCTGAATTTATTTTTATTTTTTAGCTCTGCTAGTGAAAGAAAGGCACGATAAAATAAGTTTGATAAAATATCTACCAGCACTAGCAGTGCAAAGCTTCACTTTGGCTAAAACCACCACACAATATCAGTGTGTGTGTGTGTGTGTGTGTTATGAAAGATAACAAATGCAAGTTATGTTAACTAATAGCCAGAATTGGCCCGAGCCTATGTACTTACAGGAAACTTAAAGCAGAAACAACAAGCACTTCTCAGACTCTTTACAATGTCTCCCTCAGCTATGAGATTTAATTCTGATAATCCTCCAAAAAATCAAGGAAGAAGGAAATTAATAGTTCCAGAGAAACTATTATCTTGGCTTCTGCAAACATTGGCTACGAATGTTTGTTAGTGCAACAGCTTTAGCTCAGTGGAGCTGGAAACCTCTTTCAGTCTTGGTCAGGTTCTTTCAGACAATCCAGTAGTTGAGCAACGCTTTATACCCCAGGGCGGTTTTCCTTCCAAGCATTTCCATCACTATACAAGGGATTTCTGCAACAAAGCACATGCTTCTTCTTTTTTAAAAGGCTTCGCTTAATCCCCTCCCCCCCGCGTGCCCCGCTTACTGCATGTGTTTTTAAATATATATTTTTAATGGAACATTTCAGGAAACAGCTGTCCTGTTAGAATCCACCTGCACAGTGGGCCCCCCTCCTGCATCTACTGTAACCCCCCCGTCTCCCCACCCCAGTGGATTGTTAACTTTCGTCTTGTTTACTCCAGGGAAAGGGCCTTAAGCAAACTGAAAGATGGCCAATCCACTTTCAACCAACATGAAAGCTGTCTGCGGGAGACACCTGGACCTGATCCCAGTTGCTACCTGTCTGGACCTGATTTCAGACCTAACAATGACAAGAGCTGCCTTCCCCAATCTTGATTCTGCAAACGCAACTCATACTCTGGCTAGCTCCTGACATTCTCGATATGAACCCAAACCACCCATCTTCCTTTACTGGGTATCTTCAACCTAGGACTCTCCAAATGTTTTGGCCTACAACTCCAATCAACCCAAACCAGCATGGCCCATCCACACGAAGGATGAAGCTGTAGTCCAAAACATTGGACGAGGCTATCCCAGGCAGGGAAATTGCATAGGCTTCTTTGTGCGTCCAAGAACAGAAAAGGAGGGTGAAATTGACGCATGAGACAGAAACTATTCTTTCTCTGGCTCCTTGATCACTGCAGATGGTGACAGCAGTCACGAAATTAAAAGACGCCTGCTTCTTGGGAGAAAAGCAATGACAAACCTAGACAACATCTTAAAAAGCAGAGACATCACCTTGCCAACAAAGGTCCGTACAGTTTATGAACGCTTCAGTTTATGAACAGACTTCCGGAACCAATTGTGTTCATAAACCGAGGTACCACTGTATAGTTAAAGCTATGGTTTTCCCAGTAGTGATGTATGGAAGTGAGAGCTGGACCATAAAGAAGGCTGATCGCCGAAGAATTGATGCTTTTGAATTTTGGTGCTGGAGGAGACTCTTGAGAGTCCCATGGACTGCAAGAAGATTGAACCTATCCATTCTGAAGGAAATCAGCCTCAAGTGCTCACTGGAAGGACAAATCCTGAAGCTGAGGCTCCAATACTTTGGCCACCTCATGAGAAGAGAAGACTCCCTGGAAAAGACCCTGATGTTGGGAAAGATGGAGGGCACAAGGAGAAGGGGACAACAGAGGACGAGATGGTTGGACAGTGTTCTTGAAGCTACAAACATGAGTTTGACCAACTGCAGGAGGCAGTGGAAGACAGGAGTGCCTGGCGTGCTATGGTCCATGGCGTCACGAAGAATCAGACATGACTAAACGACTAAACAACAACAACAAATGTGCCCACACATGACTTTCCTGGTAGCATCTATGCCAAAGAGCCTTCAGGTGCAAGAAAATATCCATGTCCTCCTTTTCTTTGCTCTTCCCTTGCATTCCAGAGTAGGACAGGGAAAGACACCCCTCTGAAACTTTGCAGAGGCACTGTCAATCAATGTAGACCAGACGTCAGTAATCTGGTGTGAGCCAAGTGTCTATGGTAAAAGGTAAAGGTATCCCTGACCATTAGGTCCAGTTGCGGACGACTCTGGGGTTGCGTGCTCATCTCGCTCTATAGGCCGAGGGAGCCGGTGTTTGTCTGCAGACAACTTCCGGGTCATGTGACCAGCATGACTAAGCCGCTTCTGGTGAACCAGAGCCATGTACGGAAATGCCGTTTACCTTCCCGCCAGAGTGGTACCTATTTATCTACTTGCACTTTGACGTGCTTTCGAACTGCTAGGTGGGCAGGAGGTGGGACCGAACAACGGGAGCTCACCCTGTCACGGGGATTTTAACCACTGACCTTCTGATCGGCAAGCCCTAGGCTCTGTGGTTTAGACCACAGCACCACCCGTGTCCCTTTTAAAGGTAGAGACCTTTAAAAGTATGAGAAAGCTTCACTCGAGTTCTGGAAATGTATACATCCATATATAACTGTGAGCTGATTTACTTCAAATTAAGAGATCTGAATATAGATGCTAACCTGGTAATTGAAATTATAAGCTATCCAAATTCTCACAGGAGTGCATATCCTCTGTATCAGGGTTGAGGTACATCTGGAGGGTAATTGAATATTCCACCTGCCATTTAACTGTTCCAAGGTTAAAGACTATTTCAGTCTTCAACAACAAAGGCTGACTAAGCGCCAATATCCTTTTCTAGAAGGGCAGAGCTTAAGTATATCACTGAATTAACTGTCCGGAGATTATCTTGAAGTCTGACTCACCAAGTATGACACAGAAAAAGCAATTGGAGATGTTCAAAAATATCTTTTCATTGTGCGAGGGTTTTTGGTTTTCTAAAGCATCTCTGGATTTTTCCATCAACAGTTTTGTCATCTCCCTGAAAACGGAGTAAAATTACCAGTCTTATAAAAGTGGTGCTGATCTCGTTGGATGATATGATATGTTCAACATTTAGAATTGCCACCAAGCGATATGAAATTCAAGGTGGACGTGTAGTGTTCTGATCAGCCAAAACAGCTCTGGCAGTTCTGAGGGAAGGGGAAATTGTTTTGATGTCTATGGAAATGTCAAATGTGTGTTTTCAAGACCTGCAGTCAAAACAAGAGGAGAAAGCTAGCTTTGAAGAAATGTCAACTTTTGGGTAGTTTCTGTATTTGCATAAATGTCAAACCTAGTTCTTTGGAACATTTTTCTTTCTTTCTTGAAGAATATTGTTGATATTTATATTGATATTGATATTGATATTGCAGTGTGGCCCAGAGGATGGAGCTTAGCTAAATACCTGCTTTATTGATTCTATGAAACAAAAAGCCTTGGCCTGTACATCTTAATAGAAAAAGCCACAGTGAAGAGGCAAAACCAAAGACATGCAGAACTGCAGAACAATTCTTATTTTGAATTTGTTTAATGTGAATTATTATTGTTGCCACTTTCTTTCTAGCAGATATTCAAAAGGTGCGCCAGTTGATTTCCTGCTAGTTATGGGCTGCATCAATAGGAGTATAGCATCTAGATCAAGGGAAGTAATAGTACCACTGTATTCTGCTCTGGTCAGACCTCACCTGGAGTACTGTGTTCAGTTCTGGGCACCACAGTTCAAGAAGGATATTGACAAGCTGGAACGTGTCCAGAAAAGGGCAACCAAAATGGTCAAAGGCCTGGAAACAATGCCTTATGAGGAACGGCTTAGGGAGCTGGGTATGTTTAGCCTGGAGAAGAGAAGGTTAAGGAGTGATATGATAGCCATGTTCAAATATATGAAAGGATCTCATATGGAGGAGGGAGAAATATTGTTTTCTGCTGCTCCAGAGAAGCGGACACGGAGCAATGGATTCAAACTACAAGAAAGAAGATTCCACCTAAACATTAGGAAGAACTTCCTGACAGTAAGAGCTGTTCAGCAGTGGAATTTGCTACCAAGGAGTGTGGTGGAGTCTCCTTCTTTGGAGGTCTTTAAGCAGAGGCTTGACAGGCATATGTCAAGAATGCTTTGATGGTGTTTCCTGCTTGGCAGGGGGTTGGACTGGATGGCCCTTGAGGTCTCTTCCAACTCTATGATTCTATGATTCTATGTACCGGTAGCATAAGGAGGTTGCTAAAATTAATTTCTATGTTCCACCACAGAAGCTGAAGGAAAAGTGGGCTTTAAAAAATACATCTAACAAAATACCAATTTATTTCTCTAGAGTGAACTGGAACAGTTTTTAAAAATGCTTTCCTGGTCTTCTTATGGGAGGGATCAGCAACCTGGCAGTCTATAGCGTATTATCAGGGTTGCCCCAAAACTGTTGAGTTTTTCAATGCCTGATTTGGATATAATAAGTGTTTCTGAATACTGACAAAAAAGTGTTTCTAGCCTAGCCTTCCTGACTGCAAATATATACATGGATGTACAAATGATGCACTTTCATTCTTTCCTTTAATTCAAGTTATTCATTTCACAATAAAAATTTTATTTTATAAATTCATTAGAATCAATGAATCACAGAATTGTAGAGTTGGAAGGCACCATGAGGGTCATCTAGTCCAGCCCCCTGCAATGCAGGAATCTTTTGCCCAACATGGACCTCAAACCCATGGCCCTGAGATTAAGAGACTCAGGCTAGCTGAGTCTCTTCCAAATGAGCTAGAATTTTTACATGTGTTTTCGCTCCTCCATTATGTAGTACATTGTAGATTTAGCAGCCATATAGCTGCTTCCACCCACAGTGATTCTAACTTGGGAGTATTCTCTCGCAGTTGCACCTCACATGGGTGTTGTAGTCTTAAAGCTGTATAAACAAGTGCTTAATATGTATGCATGCTTATCTCATTCCAGGCTGTGCTTTATATTATGAGATTTGGCAAAGTAACAAGAGATGGTTTCGCACCAAATGTTTTAAAACATAGTGAAGTTGCAGATGTTGCCAGAAGCCATAATGCTTGTTGATGAAAGGATGACAGGTCTAAAGGTGAGCATCTGCCAGATCCGTTTTTTTTGTATTTAATTATTTGTGCAATTTTCATAAAATAACAAAAAAGAAGGCAGCACAATTTGTTTCACCAGAAAAAGGAATTACAACATACTAAATCTTTATTATGGGACCCAGGTGGTGCTGTGGGTTAAACCACAGAGCCTAGTGCTTGCCGATCAGAAGGTTGGCGGTTTGAATCCCTGCAACAGGGTGAGCTCCCGTTGCTCGGTCCCAGCTCCTGCCCACCTAGCAGTTTGAAAGCACATCAAAGTGCAAGTAGATAAATAGGCGGGAAGGTAAACGATGTTTCCATGCGCTGCTCTGGTTCGCCAGAAGCAGCTTTGTCATGCTGGCCACATGACCCGGAAGCTGTCTGCGGACAAACGCCGGCTCCCTCGGCCTATAGAGCGAGATGAGCGCCGCAACCCCAGAGTTGGACACGACTGGACCTGATGGTCAGGGGCCCCTTTACCCTTTACCTAAATCTTTATTATAGGCTATTTTTAAATACCGTAATAGTTTACTGGGCACTTTAAAGCTATTTGTCCTATGCAGGTAAACTTTATTTCTTCCAGTGTTTTGCAGTCAATATGTAACCAGTGAGACGTCAGTTTACGAATATTCTTTGATTTCCTTTTTTTATATAGGTGGTTGAAACAGTCTCAGCAACAACAGGACTTCAGGGTTTAAAGTTACAATTTGTCCTGTAGTCTGATTAGTAATGTTTCCAAAAAATTATGGGCTGTATTCACCTAACCTTTTGCACTAGTGCAAAAATTAGCTCTAGCACAAGGGGATTTCTCCCCAAAACACGGGGCTTGCTCTGCAAAACAACTGAAAAATTTGGCGCCAGTTTGGAAAGGATCCCAGATTTCAGGGTTTGTAGATAATGAAGCTCAATCTTTGGGCATATTTGGAATTTAGGGAGTGCATTGCAGTAGGAGAAAAGGTTCTGTCGTAATTAGTTGGAACATTCAATTAATTAAGACTGCTTTGACTATAACCCTCAGGCTTACATTACCAGTAAAAGGTAAAGGTAAAGGGACCCCTGACCATTAGGTCCAGTCGTGACCGACTCTGGGGTTGCGCGCTCATCTCGCATTATTGGCCGAAGGAGCCGGCGTATAGCTTCCAGGTCATGGGGCCAGCATGACAAAGCCGTTTCTGCAAACCAGAGCAGCACATGGAAACGCCGTTTACCTTCCCGCTGTAGCGGTTCCTATTTATCTACTTGCATTTTGAGGTGCTTTCAAACTGCTAGGTTGGCAGGAGCTGGGACCAAGCAATGGGAGCTCACCCCGTCACAGGGATTCGAACCGCCGACCTTCTGATCAGCAAGCCCTAGGCTCAGTGGTGTGCTTTAAACCTGCTCTCTGTTCTTTGCATTCCCAATAACATTAATTGGCTAATGTGTGTATTTTAAAATAATTTTAAGGGTGCCATACCTCAAATACATTATCTTAATGAAACTTTCCTTTGACTTTGCATCTAACAACTGATTTATAGTCACTTTATGAATGTTTGTGCATTATTATAATATGTACATGTTTATTCTTTGTAAGCTGCTTCGAGATCCAGATAAGGTGAAATGAAGGGTATACATCTTTAAAAATAATTAAATATATTTTCATATTACGCTTCTCTTCTGATTTTTTTTATATCTATAATCGGGAATCTTTAACTTTAGAATAACCACACAAATTTCTGACAGTGCAACTTTCTGTGATTTTGCTGCTTAACAAAATATTTTCGAAGGTTATTCATGTTCTAAAAATATTTCTAGTTCTGCCCAACTCTAGTAAATACTGATCAAAGAGAATTAGTACTCAATCTTATATATATTCAAACTAAATTGGAGGTCACTTGCACTTCAATTACAAAGAGGTAAGCATCATCAGAAGAGAAGGCAAACTAAAATTGCATATGGTAACACACACACACACACACACGCTAATGCAGAAGAAATAATTGCTGTAAATAGAAATACTATGTATTTCACTGTAGTGGGGAAGATGGTGACCTGTGTGCCTGCTCAGTCTGCTGAATGGAGGTGGGTAACTTCCATTCCTATGTCTCTTTATCTTCAAACTAGATTAGGACTGGACAGCCTTTGAAACAGAGGATACCTTCAAAGAGAGGACTGTCCTCTATCAAAAGAGATGTCCAACTCCCAATAGACCACAATGTACCCACAGTATTTAAAAACTGGCAGTGATCTACCCATTGTTGTTAACAAAAAAAACTAGCAGTGATCTACCCAAAGTTTTTGAGCTTTTTGGGGGAAGCAAAAGTTGTTGAGCTTTTTTAGGAAACCAAACATGGATGTACCCAGGATCAAAACTGGGGGGGGGAGGCAAGCCACGCCCCCGCCACCCCCAGCCACCCAATTGGCTGGCTGGCGATGACGTGGCCGGGATCCTCCCAGGAGGCGTGGTCAACATCCAAGTTCTCCGCAACTCTTCCCCGCCGGCCTCTGCTCTTTTTACCCTGGAAAAAAAGAGCGTGCGCCGATGGTAGGCTGGTGTGTGCACTCTCTCTCTCGCTTTCCCTCACTCCTGCCCTCTTCCTCTTCCTCCTCCCGCTCGCTTCTGCAGCGTTACAAGCCTTGCCACAGACACAGCTTTCCAGCCTTTCCCAGGCAGCCGGGGGCAACTCTCACCGCTGCCTTCCGCTGGGGTCTGCCTGCTGGGGTCTGCCTGCCTTCCACTGGGGTCTTATGCTGTGTCCGCTGCAGCAAGATTGTGTACCTGACCGAGAAGGACAAAAGCGTGCGCCGCGTGCTGTCTCTTTTTCCCCCTTTTAAGCTTCTAGGGGGGCAGCTGCCCCCTGCCCCCCAGGTATGCCCATAAAACCAAAGTTGTGGAGCTTTTTGGAGAAAGGCAAAGTTGTGGAGCTTTCTTAGAAAGCCAAAGGTTTTTTTTTTTGTTTTTTTCTAAGGAGATTGCTGGGGGGCTAGAGACCAACCAGGATCTACCAGGAAAACCCCGTGATCTACCAGTAGATCACGATCTACCTGTGGGACATGCCTGATCTACAAGATAGGACATATGACCTCCCTATTCAGCATACGTTATTCCTGCATTATTCTTAACCTGTTTCTGGTCACATACCCTCCAACATTTCCCTGATGATAATAGGGACACCCCATTCCATAATGATAGTTTTACTATTTATACCCCACACTTCAGGCATAGGCAAACTCTGGCCCTCCAGATTTTTTGGACTACAATTCCCATCATCCCTGGCCACTAGTCCTGTTTGCTAGGGATCATGGGAGTTGTAGGCCAAAACACCTGGAGGGCCGAAGGTTGCCTATGCCTGTCACACTTGGTTGCCCTAGCCACTCTGGGCAGCTTCAAACATATATACAGTGGTACCTCGGTTTTCAAGGTACCACTTATGGAAAACTCAATACAGTGGTGCCTCACAAGACGAATTTAATTCGTTCCACGAGTCAATTCATTTTGCGAAAAATGCGTCTTGGAAATCGCGGTTTCCCATAGGAATGCATTGAAATTTCTTTTTTTTTTTTGCCCATAGGAACGCATTAATTAAATCTCAATGCATTCCTATGGGAAACCGCGATTTGCAAGATGAATTTTTCACAAAACGAATTGGTCTCACGAGTCACCATCAGATCGCAAGACGCATTCGTCTTGCGAAAAATTCATCTTGCAGGGCATTCGTCTTGCGAGGTACCACTGTACAGAAGCTGCGTAGCATATTTGATTTTCATAAATGGTTCAAAAACTGAAGGATTTACTTCTGGGTGTTAAGGGATCGAAAACTGAAACATTCGACTTCTGAGATGTTCGAAAACCAAGGTACCACTGTATATATAAATAATAATAATACATTAAACTTTTTTTTTTTAAAAAAACACCTCTATATAGGATTGGCTTCAGACAGCTGGGGGTCAGATAACTCCATACCCTCCAACATTTCTCCAATGAAAATAGGGACGTCCTAAGGAAAAGTGCAACCTTATGAGATCAAATCAGAAATTGGGGCGGCTTCTGTAAATCCGGGACAGTCCTTGGAAAATAGGGACCCTTGGAGGGTCTGTATTCATAAATCCACAGTCCAAATCAGAATGATTTCTGGCAACATTAAATCATAGTGAAGAGATTGCAGAAGCACAAGTTGAAACCTGCACCTTCCCCCTATACTTTCATAATTGCTCTGCATATGACATTATTTAATAATGTTTTCATTTGCTATCTTTTCCCCGCTAGCCAGATCCAAAAGGACAAAGGGATTTCTATACCAACTCAACAATTATTCTCTGAGCCACCGAGGGTGCCAGATTTGTTGAAATCACAGCAAGGTTGGCATTACCACATGCTACTCTGGATGAGGAAGTTTTCCTCTTGTCAGTATTCAGAAACCTTTCTGCAAATACTAGGCCACTCGGAAGGGAAATGCATACTGACTGAATACTGACAAGTGGAAAACTTCCTGATCCACAGCAGCATGGGGCTCTAAAAGGGACACTTCTATTGAGAGACGTGTTATGTCACCATGGCATTCAAACAGAAAAATACATAAAAAGGCATGTAAGGATGGTTGGGTGCCCCTTTTAGAGCAGGAAAAGCGTGCACTGAATTCCCCCTGCCTAAGGTTGCCAAAATTTAGTTTTGCAAAAAATAAAAGATAAAAAAATTATATATATTGTTTTTGAACCATTTTTGAGGATGTTCGGCAAAATCTAGACTTCTGACATGGGTTGCCATGCATCTGGATTTTCCAGTTGTTGTTGTTTAGTCGTTTAGTCGTGTCTGACTCTTCGTGACCCCATGGACCATAGCATGCCAGGCACTCCTGTCTTGCACTGCCTCCCACAGTTTGGTCAAACTCATGTTCGTAGCTTCGAGAACACTGTCCAAACATCTCATCCTCTGTCGTCCCCTTCTCCTAGTGCCCTCAATCTTTCCCAACATCAGGGTCTTTTCCAAGGATTCTTCTCTTCTCATGAGGTGGCCAAAGTATTGGAGCCTCAGCTTCACAATCTGTCCTTCCAGTGAGCACTCAGGGCTGATTTTCTTCAGAATGGATAGGTTTGATCTTCTTGCAGTCCATGGGACTCTCAAGAGTCTCCTCCAGCACCATATTTTTTTCCCCAGTACATTCCAGCAATTTCCACCCAGACACTGCTTCTGACTGCCGTTTTCCGGCTATTTCCAGGAATTTCCAGACGTATGACAACCCTACCCCCTGCCCCAAAGAAAGCTAAAGGGGGGTAGGGAGGATGCAGGCATGTAGCAAGGGAGGGGCGAAGGGGGCAGGCCGCCCCTAGCTCCATACTGGCAGGGGCAGTGCGCGGGGGCCCCCAGCCCCTGGCCCACCCCTCGCCTCCTCCGCCCGAGCAGGAAGAAGCAGAATGCGCTACGGAGCGGGTTGCTGGCGAGCAGAGCAGCAGCGCCAACCCGGACAGACTGCGCATGTGTGGACATGTGCAGTCCATCTGGGCTGATGCTGCTGCTCCCGCGGCAACCTTACAATCCACCGAGCAAGTGGCAACTCGTAAGGCTGCTGCGTGTGAAAAGTAGCATGGACGGGGCAGCCTTATGAGTTGCCGTTTGCTCTGTGGATTGTAAAGTTGCCACAGGAGGAGCAGCACCAGCCTGGACAGACTGCGCATGCACCGTTCATCCTGGCGTGTGCGTTGTGTGTCGTGATGTCACAACACATGCGTCAGGACGCATGTGTGCTGCAGAGCAATGCCCCGCCCCCAGGGGGTGCCGCCTCGGGCAGCCAAGCAGCACCGCGTTCTCCACTGAGAGGATGCTTGATGCTAGGAAAACATTACATGCTCTCCCTCCCACCCCTTCTCTGTTCCCAATTGACCTCACCGGCTGCAGCTTTCCCTGCTGTAAAAAGCTATCCTTAGCTGCATGCTTATCATTACGTGTGTGTTGCACTGCAGCATGTAGTTTGGGGTCCGACGTACGAAGAAGCGCGGGCGAACTCTGTCAGCTCTGCGTCTGCCAACCGTTCTGAGCCTTTAATTTTTCAGGAATGCTTTCAAGTTATATTTAGGGGAGCTAAATTCGGGATAACTAGAGTGCCGAGCACATTGTATATAGCAGCACTTTACCATTCTCCTATGCCAAATCCCGGGGGCACACAAGTTTTCACCAACAGACAAATATCAACCACTGTTCTCTGACTTGGCTGGTGGCACTTTGAAGGAAGACCAGACAGGTCTCTGTAACGTATTTTCTTGAAAACGATGTTTGGGTTAGAGCAGAATTAGACACTTTTCCTTAGTTTAGGCCAAGAAAAGTTTCCTTGCCTTATGAGGGACTGCATTTTTGACAGCTAGTTTCCAGACATCTTGGCCCTGAGATAGTTTGCATTTGGCATTAGCTGTCCTATTTTTTTAAATATTTTTTTGGTATTGCTTTGGTGTCGAAGGGCCAAATTACACTGCCGTGAAATGTGTTACATCGGCCTATTTTTAAAACAGTGTTAAGCCATCTAGTCCCCGCCCTTGAGACCAACAGCAAAGAACAAGCCGAGGAAAGGCCCAATGGGATGCTTAGCTCTATTTAAAGGGAGAAGAGCTACCAGCAGGAATATTATCCTCATTTATTAATCACTTGCAAAAAAAAGTTTCACAAAGCTTGTGCGGCGAAACTTCTCCATCTCTTTTGTTTATTGTTTTTATGTTGCGCACTGCTTAGATTTTTTTAAAATAAAAATAATAATAATCCAGCATTTTATAAATGTTTTGAAATGAATAAAAAGTGATGATAAAATAAATATTTATTTATGCTTTAAAATAAATAAATAGTAATGTTGGTAAGGTGCCCAATCTTTCCCTGCAATCCATAGCTTAGAGAAGCATTCTTAGGGTGCATTCTAATTCGCAGAGCAACATTCTTTACAAAAGTGTTTTGAAAAGTAGCTTTTTTAAGGACACCACCGAAATTGCTAAGCTTTCTTAAGGAAAACCCGAAAGTTGTTGAGTTGGTTTTTGGTTGTTGTTGTTGTTGTTTTTTACAAAAACATATTTTTTTCGATTGACTTGCCTAAGATCCAGGACAAAGCACCGCCTTTCAGAAATTCTCCCCAAACTTCGATTCCGCCTTTGAAATTCCAATAATGTCTTAGAAAAACTGGAAGTATGGCAGCCCACTGAAAAGGGTTCCTCGGGGTACAATTTTTTAAAAAACACACACACACACAAAAACCACAAACTAATTTCATTGGCAAGAGGAATATTCCTACCAAACAGAAATCAGATCAAACCATTTATCTTATTTAGACTCCTAGGAACTTGTTTGGGTGTCTCGTTTGGAGGGAAAGCTCAATGTCCCAGAAATCATTAGCAAAGTTTCTCGAGACCTCTCCTTATCACCAGACAAGGAGACACTAGGTTCATAAACTCAGCGTTTAGTTTTTTTGTTTTTTTTTAAAGGACTGCTGCTATCGCAAAGTTTATAATGAGGAAAAGGCAGCTGGCATAAAGGCATGCCTTTCAGGGGCCCTTCTTTTCTCCTTCTCCCCAATTATTTCTGGAACATTTGCTCTGCGATCCCACATTGAGGGAGTATTCACGCTGAACTCCTGGTCTGCGCTCAGATAAATAGTGCCGAGTGTTTACTGGCCTAGGTTCAACATGACTTAATCCAGCGTTAAAAGAGATGCATGCAAAGCCACCTTGGATCGAGTCACAAAGTATTTTTAGAGAGAACATTCGCCTCGTTGGGCTGAACGAATTTTCTCCGCTTATGCCTCTGAGGCTTAAAGTAATAATTAGGTGAGCCGTTTGCATTGGAGGCACTTTTGACTTCCAAGGGAAAGGCAACTTTTGTGAGCGAGCGTTGGCTGCGCTCATGTTTGGATGGCAAGCACAGATGCTAGGAGGCCAACACACACATTTCAGAGGCCTACCTTGAAAGATAATGGACCCACAGTGCTGCCTTGATTGGATACTGGTGCAGATGGCAAAGCAAACAGCAAAAAGGAAAAGAAAGGCTAAACTAAGATTTAGCGTATTGCTGAAGTCAAAGATGTGCAACTTATCTGAGAATCTAACCTCCCCCCCCCCTTTGATTTTTGTTGTTGTTGGAAAACAAGTTGAAAAGCTGGTCTAAAACAAATAACATAAAGTCAACTTTTTGTATTCTGCAAGGGGAGCGGGTCAAAATCCTCCTATGCTTGTTGTATTACATTCCTTGTTGCCGATTGCATTTATATAAAACCCTTTATAGATGCGCGTATAATTATGCCCTTTTTTCTCCCTCCTGTAAAACCAAAGAAAACAGGATAATAGGAAGAGATCAGGATGTTCCTGGACCACAGGACTCGCGCTGGCTCTATAGCATGTCCTCCCACATGTTTTGGAAGTTCAGTTTCTGGGGATGTAAGCAATACTAACAGGCTTCAGAAGCTCAAGGTGTACAAGTCTCCTCGGTGAAGACCTTGAATTAACCTTCAGCTCTGCACACCTTGCAAATTTATGCCATCTCATACCTCCTTCTCTAACTTTCCCTTGACTCCCTTTCACCTTTCCATTACTGCCGTTCTGACATCGCCTCCAGACTGTCAGTATTTTGTGGCAGAGATTGAAGGGCGCACCGGAAATTTAGATTTCTGCAATTTAAGTGGGTTAAGGCACTCTGTTACCCTGGTGCAACAAATCTACATTAAAAGAAGGCTTTTTTGCGGTTAGGGAAGTGACAGGAAAGTACACTGAAAAGTGTGGGATGAATGAATGATTAAGGGGAAGACATATAAACACTGCACAATCAAAAAAGGACAGACGATCATTGTCATATAAACTCCCCACAAACCAATCAGAATGCTCAATAAAGACTTGCTGGAGGGGCAAGCGCAGGCCTCAGCAGAGATCTGAACCCTGCTCCTTGCCGCCCGCCCGCCTGCCCGCCTGCCGCGGGTTCGAGTCCCGGCCTGAGGAGGACAAGAGGCCAGGCGTTGCGCTGCACCGCCCCCCCCCAGCAGAGGCCTCCGCGCAGGAGAAGGAGGCGCCGGCGCCCCAGAGGACAACCAGGCAGCCCGGCCCACCCGCTGCGGCTCCCCTGAGCCCAGCCCACCCTCAGCGCCCGCCCCGCCCATTCCATGTCCCTCCTCTGCGTCCACAGTGAGTTGGGGGCGGCAGCGGAGGGACCTTTGCGCCACGGCTCTCGATGTGGTTAAGACGGGCCTGGATTTGTAGGAGGTGCAACAGATAAAGGGTTTCTGGGTCTCTAGCATGGAGGAATCCTAAACATTTGTTTTTCAAAATGCACTGAAAGACTTTGAAGTAATATTTATTAGTTCCCAGGGAAAAGGTACCAGATCTCCTGAAGGGGAAAAGCAAAGACAGAGCAAGGTATTAGATTATGAGGGAGAACTTCAGGTGTTGGACTGGCATTCAGTGGATCTGGTATAGCACTGCATTCCTTACATAAATGAAAACACGAAGCATGGTTGTTTCTAGTGATGGACCAGAGTTCTCTTTCTTCAAGAGAACTGGAGTCGGTGGTCACCACTCAAGGCCTCTTAACAGCGCATTTAAGGAGCGTCTCCACCCCCATCGTTCAGCCCGGACACTGAGGTCTAGCGCCAAGGGCCTTCTGGCAGTTCCCTCACTGTGAGAAGTGAAGCTACAGGGAACCAGGCAGAGGGCCTTCTCGGTAGTGGCACCCGCCCTGTGGAACGCCCTCCCAGCAGATGTCAAGGAAATAAACAACTATCTGACTTTTAGAAGACAACTGAAGGCAGCCATATTTAGGGAAGTTTTTAATGTTTGAAGCTTTGTTCTGTTTTTAGTGTTCTTTTGGGAGCCGCCCAGAGTGGCTGGGGAAACACAGCCAGATGGGTGGGGTATAAATTATAAAATTATTATTATTATTTACTCCAAAGAAAGTATTGCTGTGCTTAATGGGGTTTGCTCCTTAGTAAGTATGCTGGTCTATGCATGTGGCTGTGCAATCATTTCTGCAAAATCTGCAGCTGCCTCTATGCAGAAAAATTACATGGAGTATCGCAAAGATGGCAGAGTGGACTGTATCCATTCAGACAGCAGGTGAGTGATCACATAGTTGAAAAAGTCCCTGCAAGTAGAAAGCCAGCACAGTGGGTGCTGGGATCTAGTAACTCCCTGATGTACTAGTTTTCTTTTTGCATGGGTATTTTTAGAAGGGGGGGGGATTCAGAAGCGCTACCTGCACCCTGTGGTGCTGTTATTGTTTCTTACAACCACAATAAAGTAAGACCTGCTGAGGTAAGAACCTTCCCACCAGATGGAGTTTTTCCAATTGCCTTTCAAACTTGAGAGTCAGCCATGCCTGTATATGACCCTGATGAGTAATATGCACACATAATGAATAAAATGAAGACCATCGTTAGGCACTATCGATCCATAAAGTTTTATTATGACAACCAATAATACAGAAATGTTGTTCTCTGCCCTGTTCCTTGAGCTATAAATGCACCTTTAGTGACTGGAGCCAGATTGTGAAATATTATCTCATATAGAATTATCGTAAAGGGGAAACAATCAAATCCTATAAACACAGCCACATACTGTACCACTTATTTTTCATTAGGACTCATCAGTAGAACATTGCCTTATATTTCCTTGGCCTTATACTGTTACAACCTGCTTCAGGCCGAAATTAACATTTCGTTCCTCAGCAGCACCTTATATTTCAATTTTCAGTGGAAAAGCACATTACGTCAATTGCCTCATGGCACGGCAGGCGCCATTCTCACCGTGGAGATTAGCTGCTAACTTCTTGCCATATTTCAACAACAGGGCCTCGAACCTGTACCATGCACACTCGGCACAATCAACTGTGAACATAAATTAGTAACCATTTGGAATACCCGACTGTACCAAAAAGATGGTGATTTGGGTGAAGCCGAGAAGGGACTTGCCTCTGGACAAAGCTTTCTTAAGCTACAAAAAGCACACACCCCTTCTGGCAATCCTGCTAGGGGCTCAGAGGGTGCTGGAAAAATTGGTGATGCAGTCTCAGAGCCGAGCTACCTGCAGCAAAGACTTTTCGGTGAACATTCCCTTCCCTAGCAACTAGGAGATTGAGCTCAGTGGTGTGAGCCTCTCTGCAGCTCCAATCAGATGTTGTTTACGCGATCTCTCCTGGAAGAGTATTCCGCAACATGCGACTGGTGTCATGAAATGCCCAGCTTAATAATAATAATAATAATAATAATAATAATAATAATAATTTATTTATACCCCGTCCACACTGGGTGGCTTCCAACATATATAAAAACACAATAAAACATAGTTACAGGTAGGTAGCCGTGTTGGTCTGATGCAGTCAAAACAAAATAAAAAAAATCCTTCCAGTAGCACCTTAGAGACCAACTAAGTTTGTCATAGGTATGAGCTTTCGTGTGCACACACACTTCTTCAGATACACTGAAACAGAAGTCACCAGACCCTTATGTATAGTCAGAGGGTGGGGAGGGGTATTACTCAGAAGGGTGGTGGGAATGGGTGATTGGCCGATACCGGTAGGAGTGGTAAACCTGTTGATGACTGTGAACGACTGCAATTGGTCTTGCAGGAAAAAGCAAGGGCTGAGGTGCTAAAGAAAGTTGCTGAATTACAACTCATTACCAAGCTTAAAACCATGGAGAGACCTGGTCTGAATAAGGACACTGGATTCTTATCTCATTATACATGATCAAGCTTTCTTTAGCACCTCAGCCCTTGCTTTTTCCTGCAAGACCAATTGCAGTCGTTAACAGTCATCAACAGGTTTACCACTCCTATCAGCCAATCACCCATTCCCACCACCCTTCAAAGCTCATACCTATGACAAACTTAGTTGGTCTCTAAGGTGCTACTGGAAGGAATTTTTTATTTTATAATAAAACATTACACATTGAAAAGCTTGCCTATACAGAGCTGCCTTCAGCTGTCTTCTAGAAGTCAGAGAGTTGTTTATTTCCTTGACACCTGACGGGAGGGCGTTCCACAGGGCGGGCGCCACTACGGAGAAGGCCCCCTGCCTGGTTCTCTGTAACCTCACTTCTTACAGTGAGGGACAGGGTACAAATAATAGGGGTGAGGTACAAATAATAAAATTATTATTATACTATTAGCATTTCCACAGTTCAAATCATGCTCAGGGCGGCTTACAACATGGGGGGGGGGGAAACACAAACCATAAATAAAACATCAAAAAATACACAGCCAAACTGAACCATTTCCACACAAATCACAAGAAGATATAAATGTTAAATTGCATCAATGAGAAAATACAAGGGAATCCTGATTAGGACATGAGTGGGGATCTTCCCACTGCCCCAGCCATGCTTCCAATATCCATCCTAAACAGTCAGGCCAGGTCAATGGCATCAAAAGCCATTGAGGGAATAGAGTCACACGGTTACTCTCTCATAATAGGAGTTGTCCATCAGGGCGATCATGGAAGAGTCAGTCCCCAAACTAGGCTAACATCTCATCTAAACTTGCAATCCAATGCACCACGCTGGCTCTGCCAAGGAAGCAAGTCCTCTCTTCTCTGAAACAAGGCTCATGAATTAGCTGGGGTTTTTTTTCCAGAGGCTGGGAGGACCTCTTTTTGGGTGATACAGCGCACAGAGCTGGAGTTTCAAAATTCCATCAAGGTGCTTGGACACAGTGCATAGGAATAAAACCTTCAATGCCTGCCCTATGCCATAAGTCAACAGGGCATGATTATATACTTAACTCAGGTCACTATCTTTCATTCAGGTCACATTTAAGGTCAGTGGCAAAGTTGAGGTTGTCTGCTTGGGCAATTTGAACTGCACCCGACCTGTGAATAAACAGGGTGATGTAGTATCTTTTGGAAGGACTTGCATCAGTCTTCACCTGCACAAATATATGCTCTAGTGAGAGACAAAAAAAAATGCTGCTTTTGAAAGAACAAGAAAGAAAGAAAAACGTCGGGTTCATTTGTCTATATTGCAACAGCTGTAGAATGCTGTTTACCTATGCTTGTTCACCAAACAGTTTACAGTAATAAAACCAGACTTACTGTCCTTACAATGCTAGATCGAGAATACTAGGTGTAATCAGGACTGGCCCTGCCATTGGGCAAAGGGCAGTAGCTGCCTCAGGAGGCAGATGCTAAGGGGTGGCAGCAGTTCCCCTCACTATTCTCCACTGGTCCTCTGTACCTCTTAAGCCAGTTTGCTGGCCTCAGGCATAGTGGAGGAAGTTGCCCCAGTCTGGTTGAATTATGGCTGAGAGATGCCATCTTGTCCTTTGCCCCAGGCAGCAAAACGTCCTGGGCTGGGCCTGAACGGTGTTGTTGTTAACACTTTTTCTGAGAAAGGACTAAAAAAGAAGGTGTAAAATTGTACATGATACTAAAACAATATAGATTTTAAAATTTGCAAATGAAATAGACCTGTAGGAATATCGGCATCTAAACCCGATAAAATTCAAAGTGGCGGATATAATACCAGGAAATATAAGCATCACACACGTGCAGCGCAAGGCTATGTATGTCTACTCAAAAGTAAGCCACACTGTATCATACCTTCCAACATTTCTCTGATGAAAATAGGGAAGTCCTATTCAATAATAATAATCATCACTGGGGAACAAAAATTTTGTTGCATTGACACCTGCAGTTGTTCTAACCTAATTTCAACGTGCTGATTTCATATCTGAAGTCCGTTTTGTTCTGTAAGCTTTAGGGGTTTTTTTGCAATTCATGTTTTTCACCTGAATATTCGTTTTTCACAATGCAATAATTAAATGTTTTATTAAACACATAGCCAAAGTAGTACAATATGATTATAAATGTAAGTGACTTAAATAGCATTGAAAATGACATGTATAGCATTGAAAATGACATGTACAGTTGGAGGTATGCAAAAAAAAATGTATTTCCTTGGGATACAGTATATACAAGCTGTTGTTATTCAGGTAAGAATTTGCGCTTGTAGCTCTTGCGTTTGTGGACTTGCACAGGGGATTCTTGTTTGATGGTCCAGCAGTAGTCTGACATCATAGTTTTGTCCCGTCGCCCTTGATAACGCTCTTCCATTGTCTTCAGGTCTTGATAAAAGCGCTCTCCCTGTTCATACACTGACTGCCAAGGTTTTTGGGGAATTGATCTAGGTGACTGTTCAGGAAATGGAGCTTCAAACTCATATACCCAAGATTGTGGAAAGCCAACAACATTTTTCCAACCACAACCTCATAGTTGTCTACTTTTTTGTTGCCAAGGAAGTTTTTGATAACTGCCACGAAAGACTGCCACGCTTTCTTCTCTTTGCCATTCATCTTCCTGACAAATTCCACATCTCGAACAAGGGCACAAATTTGAGGTCCATCGAACACACCTGCTTTGATCTCCTCGAAAGACAAAGCGGGAAAAGCTGCAACTACCGTATATGTTGAAAACATTTACCTTCAGTAATATTGAATGCCTTCACGAACTGTTTCAACAAGCCATCTTTTTGGTTGATTGTGACATGGAAGGAGGAATTCTGGATTTGATTCTGAGATGGATTTAAAAGAATTAATTTGGAGTTTGAAAAGCAACATAGGAGGTAAGGATGAGATCTTGCAGATTATTACGGTTCAGGATCTCATAAACCAATATTGACCTCAAGGCCTTTTGCCTTTATGTGGGCGAATGAAGCTTTACTGAACGTATAGCTGTCCGTATTTGACATAGAAGACATGAAAGAAGATAGCTTGATGAAACAGTTCGTGAAGGCCTTAAATACTGAAGGTAAATGTTTTCAAATACAAGCGCAAATTCTTACCTGAATAACAACAGCTTGTATATATTGTATCCCAAGGGAATACATTTTTTGCATACCTCCAACTGTGCATAGATATACATATCATTTTCAATGCTATATATGTCATGTTCAATGCTATATAAGTCTTTATAATCATATTGTACTACTTTGGCTATGTGTTTAATAAAATATTTAATTCGTGCATTGTGAAAAACGAATATTCAGGTGAAAAGTGAAAAACATGAATTGCAAAAAAAACCCTAGAGCTTACAAAACAAAACTGACTTCAGATATGAAATCAGCATTGAAGAAACATATAAGAACAGTTGAAAAATCTCATGCAACAGAAAATGAAAAATAATTGCTCCCCATAATAGTAGTAGTAGTAGTAGTAGTAGTAGTAGTAATAATAATAATAATAATAATAATATACACCCCACCTATCTTATCTGACTGGGTTGCCCCAGTCATTTTCCAACATATTAAAAAATATAATAAAACATTAATCATTTAAAAACTTCCCTATACAGGGCTATCTTCAGATGTCATCTAAAGGTTGTATAGTTTCTTATCTCCTGGTCTCGGGGGCTGCTAAACTCCATATCCTCCAGCATTTATCCAGTGAAAATAGGGATGTCCTAAGCAAAAGCAGGATATTCTGGGATCAAATCAGAAACTGGGATGGCTTCTGTAGATCCTGGACTGTTCCTGGAAAATAGGGACACTTGGAGGGTCTGCTGTATTCAATGGGGCTTGCTGCTTATTTTAAGAGGATGATTGTTATTACCATCAATTCATTCATTGTCTTCTAAACAGCAGTCTCAAAGGCAAGGTACACTACCCTTGCAGGAGCTTCTTTGATGAAGACCAAAGCCTGCAAGTAGAAATTTAGGGCCCCTCCAGACAGGTGTGTTATTGCAGGTATGTTCTCCAACCTGCTCTTGACCACAATAATGGTCCATTAGTGGTGGGTTTCTTCTGCTTTCGTTTGTTCTGCGATGCTTCCTCAATGCTACCACATTATTGCCGTGTGGAAGGGCTATAGCACAACAAAAGCGGGGCAAAAATAAAACCCGAACATTTGTGGCATAACAAAAGTTGCGGAATTTCAGCAAGAAGTTATGGGATGTGCACTGGTTGGAAATGAAGCAGCGTGACCACCCCAAAAACGTTTTAGGTGTAAACAGTATCAAAAGTGGGGTCACATGTGGTCATCCCAATATCATCATGGACACAGATGGCCATGAATGTGCAATAAACATAATTTCTTAAGGAAGATGTATGCATCCATACACACACTTTTTTTAAAAAAGGTGTTTTTAAATAACCCTCTAAAAACTAAATGCCGTTTACTGTATTTCCTCACCCGATTCTTCAAGTCCCTCTTTCTGAGCAGCCTCTGGCAACGAATCCCAGTAAGCTGAAAGAGCAGCAGGGGAATTTTTACCTCCTCTGCAAACATGCTGGCAATGTCTCCTCCAGGCTATAAAGCTCATCCTCTCTCTGCAAAGTGGCAAGTTTGAAAGCTATCAAACAAATGCCACACACCATTGTTTATCTTGTCATGCAACCTCCTAATCACAGACCTCTCCCAAGCGCTGGGCAGATAACAAGCACAATATCAGCCCTGTCATTATTGTGGGAAGTAATCCGCTACAGATTGAAGAGTTCACATAAACCGCAGCGGCAGTGGTTCATGCGCCTCGTTGTAAAAAGGGATTGCAGAGGCTTATCTATCCTTAAGGATTAAATTTGATTATGGACAAGATCTGTGTTTTGGGAGGGCAGCTTTGCTGACTCGACGGCTCTGTTGGGCTGGGTTCTTCCTACGAGCGGCATGTGTTTAAAAGCGGAGAGCGCTCATGTGCAGAGCTTGTGCATGTGTCGCATTACCCCTGGGACAGGATCCAAGGAGCTTGCAGGCAAGGTTTCCACTTCCACATGAGGGAACAGTGGGAGATGCCTTATACCAAGTCAGATTGTGACACCTTCAGCACTAGGGATGGGCAAATTGGTCCATTTCAGTTTCTCCCCATTTCTAATTTTTCTAGGCTTATCTTTAGTTCTGCACATTTACTCATCAGTTTGCATTTTTTTAAAAAATGAAGCACACATGATGCACACATTTGCATAATTTTTCCCCTAATGTAAAGTCTTCTTGTATACTATGTCTGGGTGGCGGACATAGTCTGTTTCCGACTTTTTACCTATCCAGGTGTTCACCCTTGGCTGACCTATGCTGGAACCCTGGGTGAGTGCTACCTGCAAGTGTGCAGGGAGCTAGTCAAACCAGAGCCTATGCAACCACTCACTTTCTGTAATCAATAAAGTTGTGGCCTAAATTCTGCCAAAAACCCAAACTAAAATTTGAGTCAAGTGTGAATTTATTTAGGGGGGAGGTCTCTGGGTGTGAACACGCAACAAGTAAGATAGAAAACATGCTTTGTTTCAGTTAATTTGCACAACGGTATAAATCAATCTTTCTACCTCCCTGATTTCTGTAAATTAACAAAGCTTTCTCATATTATTTAGAGTTATGTACAGTCATACCTCCGTTTACAACCACAATTGGTTCCGGGGAGCTGGTCGCTCCCTGAGAACGTTGCTCCCCGAGGCATGCTTCTGCGCATGCGCGAAGCACCAATAGAGCGCTTCTGCGCATGCACGTGCTGCGCAGAGCGCTTCTGCACATGCGCAAGCTGCACAGATCACTTCTGCGCATCTGAGCGCCGCGGAACCCGGATGTAAACACTTCCGGGTCCGCGGTGGTTGGAAACCGAAGCAGTCGCAAACGGAGGCGGTCGCAAACTGAGGTTTGACTGTACATGGGATTCTTACGTTTGCCCATTCAAATCCTTGATGCCGTAATCCTATGCACACTTACTTCTGGGTAAGCATACCTTGGATAGGCAACATTTTAAGTGGAAGGAAGTACCACTTGCTTGTATTTCATAATGCCCCATTTGTATAGACTACCTGGAAAAGCTGCATGCAGACAAAGCTTTCAACATGTTAGCTCTATGTGCCTAATTTTCTGCAACTGCTGGTCCATGGTTGGAATTCCAGCTTGAGGAAAAAAGAGAGGAGAGACTAGCTTCATAAGGCTGCAACTGGACCTGAAGATAATACGTTCCAGCTCCCTGTCCTAGGGCAATCGGCACATTCTCTCCTTCCCCTTTCTCATCCACTTAAGTCACATCCTTCGGATTACAGCATGCCATAGGGGAAAAAACCAGAAAGGAACAAAGCGGCTCAGGCCTCTGCAGTTCAAAGAACAAAAGGATAGCCATTGTTTGAAAGCTGGGTTATCGGCTACACGTGGTGGCGTTCTTAATTTTTGAAATACACAACCCCACACCACCTCCCCCCCCCAAAAAAATCTCACAGAATTTTAGGATTATAAAATGCCAACCGCTGCAGTTGTGTCAGAGGTCACCGAAGTTAAAGCAGGCTATGCCTACCCCCCCTCAACCCCAGAGGAAGTGTGAACTTTCCCTGTTGGTTTTAACGAAGTGTTAACTGCAAACTGAGTCATTTGCTACTTCACATGGAGGGCCAATTAACACATGAAGATCCGTTTTGGGATGTTTTAGACACTGCCTTATAAAAATATGAGCTTTAGATTTTTCTTTGTTTTGCTTTCTGAAGCTTTTAATACATGCGTAATTTATTTATTGCTGTAAGTCACTTTGAGTAACTTTTGTAAAGGGAAAAAAACGGTGACTAATTAAAGTTGAATAAAATAATAATAGTAATAACACCACTGCTTGGGGGCTTGAGTGTGTGGACTATCTCCATTAAAAAGAATCTAGCGCCTTGAGTAATATCTGGTTATATGATAACTCTGTTAGGGATGCGGGTGGTTGAGAACGAGGAACCTCATCGTCTGAGGCTCAGGTCTAGCACAGTCTAGCTCACGTCTAGTGCAGAATGCCTCAGGTCCAGCATAGCAGTGTGGACTGTGCATATCCAAGCATTGCTTTTGTGCCCTGTTTAGGTGCAGAAAGGAAGACAGATATACACCGCCAACAATAACTGGCAGACAATGTGAAGAATCTGGCTTGGGCAGGCCTACTATTAATACCAAAAGCTTGTTATCATGCCTGCTATGCTATAGGCACAAGCTACAGGCACTACGGGGCTTCCGGTCCAGCGCCAGCGCCGTCTGGCGGGGTCCGTCTCGAGCTCCGAGGCGACCTGACTTTGCGAGGGGGGGAGCAGCGGGAGCGACGCTGCACCCCAAAGAACCCCAGATCGAGCGTTCTGGGGGCGAAGATAGCCCACAAGCTACAGGCACTAAGCTCAGGGATCCTGTCTGGAGGCTAGATTGGCGTATGGTCACTGTTATCAGTGTGGACAGAGAGGGTACTAAGAAACTAGATTTTCTGGAGCAGTTTACACAGGCGAAACCAAGACCCATTGTAGTTCAAGGGTGGATAAAAATTTTCAGCCTTCTTGCTAGGCAAACATCCGGAAACCACATGCCAGGGGTGGCTGGGGCCAGAGGCAAAGGGCAAAACAATGGGTACGGCAGACTAGTTTTACACAAACTCGTGCACCCCTCCCTACCATAGCTGCCAAGTTCTCCCTTTTTTTAAGGGAAATTCCCTCATGCTAAATAGGCTTCCTCGCGAGAAAAGGGAAAACTTGGCAGCTATGCTCCCTACCCATCCAGAGAAGCAAATGGCTTTATCAGAGACCGAGGACACACTCCAGCCAGGCAAAAACATTCAGGGAGGTTCTGAATGCAGGGCCAAGGAAGGGTGTGGCCTAGGGAGAGTGGGCGGAGCTAGGGAGGGTAATTAGCCTGAGGGAAATCCCGAGGCCCATATTTAGCCCTCAGGTCTGAGGTTCCTCATTTCTATTGTGAGTTCATGAAGCATTCATAGAATCATAGAATCATAGAGTTGGAAGAGACCACAAGGGCCATCCAGTCCAACCCCCTGCCAAGCAGGAAGCACCATCAAAGCATTCTTGACATATGCCTGTCAAGCCTCTGCTTAAAGACCTCCAAAGAAGGAGACGCCACCACACTCCTTGGCAGCAAATTCCACTGTCGAACAGCTCTTACTGTCAGGAAGTTCTTCCTAATGTTTAGGTGGAATCTTCTTTCTTGTAGTTTGAATCCATTGCTCCGTGTCCGCTTCTCTGGAGCAGCAGAAAACAACCTTTCACCCTCCTCTATAGGACATCACTTTATATATTTGAACATGGCTATCATATCACCCCTTAACCTTCTCTTCTCCAGGCTAAACATACCCAGCTCCCTAAGCCGTTCCTCATAAGGCATCGTTTCCAGGCCTTTGACCATTTTGGTTGCCCTCCTCTGGACATGTTCCAGCTTGTCAGTATCCTTCTTGAACTGTGGTGCCCAGAACTGGACACAGTACTCCAGGTGAGGTCTGACCAGAGCAGAATACAGTGGTACTATTACTTCCCTTGATCTAGCCACTATACTTCTATTGATGCAGCCCAGAATTGCATTGGCTTTTTTAGCTGCTGCATCACACTGTTGACTCATGTCAAGTTTGTGGTCTACCAGGACTCCTAGATCCTTTTCACATGTACTGCTCTCAAGCCAGGTGTCACCCATCCTGTATTTGTGCCTTTCATTTTTTTTTTTTTGCCCAAGTGTAGTACTTTACATTTCTCCCTGTTAAAATTCATCTTGTTTGCTTTGGCCCAGTTGTCTAATCTGTTAAGGTCATTCTGAAGTGTGATCCTGTCCTCTGGGGTATTAGCCACCCCTCCCAATTTGGTGTCATCTGCAAACTTGCTCAGGATGCCCTCAAGCCCATCATCCAAGTCATTGATAAAGATGTTGAATAAGACTGGGCCGAAGACAGAACCCTGTGGCACCCCACTAGTCACTACTCGCCACTGGTTGAATGAAGGGAGTTCCTTCGCTTGACCTGCAGTGTCTTGAGATGGGCAGGTGCAATTTATGATTATCCCATGATCTTGTTTACTACCTTGTCCACTCCTTGGGGCTATTGACACCATGCAGCAAATAGCAGTGAACCGCTCATATTTGGAGGAAAAGGTCCTTCACTTTCTCGCCTTTTCTGTGGACTCGAAAATCCCAGTGTTTCTGGGATTCCTTTCCCATTGCTTCACCCTGACCTTGGTTTTTTATCAGTTAATTGGAGCCGCTCTGCTGTCGCTTCCTCTTCCTAGACAGCAGCTCATTATTTTCAGGTAATTAGCTATAGCACCTGGTGAAACAGCCCTATCTCTGAAGGAAAACAACATTCCTTTTATGAAATGGCTCCCTTTCATTTATTTATTTTTTTAAAAAACTGACAATGTCTGAAGCTTTCCCCATGCAGGCAGGCTGGCCCTTCGCTCAAGCAGGCAAACAAAAGTATTTCACTTTTCTATAGCTCCTTGTTTCCTCCAAACCAAGAAAGAATGGTTAACAGCTCCAGAGCAAGCAAGGACATTAAACCATGGTTTGAAATTGGCTTGATATCCTGGTTTCTTCCAAAGCAGTTCAACGTATGGTAGTTCGGATGCTTAACGGAGGCCTTCTTGGTTAGTTTGCTGGCTAGTGTGAAGTGAGGAACAAAGCGGCTGCATGTGCAAGCAGATCTGTACAAAATGTGGAAGCAACATGGAACAATGTAGAATTCCTACTACTGTATTCCACCTCAAAAAACCAGTGGTTAGGATGTGAGACTAGGACATGGGAGTTGTTGTTGTTGTTTAGTCGTTTAGTCGTGTCCGACTCTTCGTGACCCCATGGACCAGAGCACGCCAGGCACTCCTGTCTTGCACTGCCTCCCGCAGTTTCGTCAACCTCATGTTCGTAGCTTCGAGAACACTGTCCAACCATCTCATCCTCTGTCGTCCCCTTCTCCTAGTGCCCTCCATCTTTCCCAACATCAGGGTCTTTTCCAAGGATTCTTCTCTTCTCATGAGGTGGCCAAAGTATTGGAGCCTCAGCTTCACGATCTGTCCTTCCAGTGAGCACTCTGGGCTGATTTCCTTCAGAAGGGATAGGTTTGATCTTCTTGCAGTCCATGGGACTCTCAAGAGTCTCCTCCAGCATCATAATTCAAAAGTATCAATTCTTCGGCGATCAGCCTTCTTTATGGTCCAGCTCTCACTTCCATACATCACTACTGGGAAAACCATAGCTTTAACTATACGGACCCTTGTCGGCAAGGTGATGTCTCTGCTTTTTAAGATGCTGTCTAGGTTTGTCATTGCTTTTCTCCCAAGAAGCAGGCGTCTTTTAATTTCGTGATTGCTGTCACCATCTGCAGTGATCAAGGAGCCCAGGAAAGTAAAATCTCTCACTGCCTCCATTTCTTCCCCTTCTATTTGCCAGGAGGTGATGGGACCAGTGGCCATTGGACCAGTGGGACCAGTGATCCCCTTCATGGATCAATGCCTTGTCATGGCGAAGGGGCTTGAATAACTCAGAGAAGCTATGAGCTATGCCATGCAGGGCCACCCAAGATGGACAGGTCATAGTGGAGAGTTTTGACTAAACGTGATCCACCTGGAGAAGGAACTGGCAAGCCACTCCAGTATCCCTGCCAAGAAAACTCCATGGACAAAGACAACAGGACATGGGAGACCAGGGTTCAAATCCCCACTCATCCATGGGGCTCAATTGGCGCCTTTGGGATAGTCACCACTTTCTCAACCTAACTTCACATGTTAATTGTGAGAATAAGATGGGGGAAAGGAGAACTATGGATGCAATCTTGAGCTCTTTGGGGGGAAATAAATAAATAAATAAATAAATAATGTGCAATCATAAATAAAACAATTCAGAACTACAAAACCTAGAGCTAAATTCAGGATATGGCCATTTTTTAAAGACTCCTCACCATGTATTGGTTTGCCCACAACTGCTAGTAAAGCCAGAAGGTTGGTGCAATTTGGCAGGAACAAAGCAACTCTCTGGGCATCCAGAGGGCAGCATTTTAAAAACCAGGAGTGTAATCAACACACCTTCAAAAATCCATGTGGGTTGAGGCCATACATTAGTAACATTTTGGAAAAGTAAAGGTTATTGCTATGCCATTTACTACTTTAGCATGCCGACAGGTTTGCTTTCACCGATGCGAAATGTTCCCACAACTGAGGCTCAGAAATACAACCACATACCACTGCTGTGGCGCAAGGAACAACACTCAAGTCTCATAAATGCAGCCACAAGCTGCCGCAGGTGAGGAAACAGCCAGTCACAAGTATCTCTTTTTTAAAAAAATAATTTTTATTAAAAAGTTTTTTTAACATAAAAACATAACAATTTTATCTCAACAAAACATAAACCACAAAAAAGACAAAAACACAACAATACAAGTAAAAAAACACAACATCATCTTACATCCTCATTTTAACTCATTGTCCCTTTTGCTTCCCCAAATCCCTTCTATCTGATTTTCATTCTAGATTCATCCATAACAGTTTCTATTTCGTTACTTTTAATTTTCATCATCCTATATTTTTCTTAATTCTTCTTAATCCCTTCTTTTTATTTATAGCTCAGTTTTCCTGCTTTATAATCTCCTCTTTTCTCCCTATTGCCTTAACTTCTGTGTTCCCCTAGATATTCAAACTTTCAACTCTCAAAAATAGTTCCCTAGATATAATTTGAATTTTCTCCAATCTTCCTCTATTCTTTCATCTGCTGGATCTCGGAGTCTTCCTGTCAATTCTGCCAGTTCCATAAAGTCCAACATTTTCATGAAAATGTCACAAGTATCTCTATGGCCAAGGGGACTTTAAGACAACTGGCAGGATTCAACAAGTACTGGTAATTAAATCCAGTAAAAGCATCACGAAGCTTTCTTCGTTGCGGATGTAGAAAGCAACTGCGCTGAGTGCATTTACATATCCAACAAGAGAACAGCTGTTTTGGCCCATAGCTCCCATCAGCCACAGCCAGCAGGTAAGCAAAGACTGACTTATCGCTCACCTGAGGTCAGGGCAGTCACCAGAAGAGGACACAAATTTGTGTGAGATCGGCACATGCTAATTCATATGTACAGATGCAGATTTAGAAGTCATATAATTTAAAGAGGTGTTCAATCCTTCCCTCTCACCATAGTGGAAAGGACCGTGAACAGGGGACCCTTTCCAGGCTGGTGTTCTGACAATCGCAGGGGCTGATGTGTGCCTGCTTAGTTCTCAATTTTAAAAAACCGAAAACTTCCCAGCTGAACTCTCAAGGCAGTTTACAAGGAGATAATTTAAACCAGCGAACCCTTCTAAAAATACAAAGCCATAACATTCTAAATTGCTAAGCACATTAAAAAAACAAGTCTTTTTTATGACTTGTTACTTGGCCTTATCGTGCAAGACAACAAAACAAGCTGTTTGGTGGCGTCTGCCTCTCCGTTGCCAATGTCAAAGCATGGTTTCTCTGCACCCCTTCTCCCCTTCTACACAAGTCTTTGCCTGTCTTGAGAAACGGAGGATAGTTTGGTGTCCTTCAGTTTCCTTCATAGAAACCACTCCTTCTGGCTGGCTGATGGGTATTTATTCCTCATCCCCCCCCCCAAAAAAGGCAGTGCAGAATGCATATATATATTAACTACACACAAATGGCAAAAGTCTTTTAAGCACCATCCTCAATCACTGGGATCGAGTGCTCTTTTTTTCAATGCGCTCTGGAGACCAGAGGCTTAATTCATTTATATTTATATTTATTATAGGGCCTAGTGCCTGCGTAGAGGAAATGTTAGCAGGAACTAAGGAACCTGGAAACTCATAGTCCCTGAGACATCATGTTGCACAGGGAGACACTCTGTGTCTCACAACAACAACAACAACAACTTATTATTTATACCCCGCCCATCTGGCTGGGTTTCCCCAGCCACTCTGGGCGGCTTCCAACAGAAAAATAAAATAAAATAATCTATTAAACATTAAAAGCCTCCCTAAACAGGGCTGCCTTCAGATGTCTTTTAAAAATCTGGTAGCTATTTTTCTCTTTGACATCTGATGAGAGGGCGTTCCACATGGCGGGCGCCACCACCGAGAAGGCCCTCTGCCTGGTTCCCTGCAACTTGGCTTCTCGCAACGAGGGAACTGCCAGAAGGCCCTCGGTGCTGGACCTCAGTGTCCGGGCAGAACAATGGGGTGGAGACGCTCCTTCAGGTATACTGGACATGCCTATAAGTCATATTGAACAAAGGCCTAGATAAGCATCTCACTGTTCAACATATTCCTTGTTTTGTTCCCATAGGGCAGTTTGGATGAACTCTTCGGGGTTTGCTGTGGAACAGAGCAGGAGCTACCAGTCTTCCTCACACCAACCCTCTCTGCGTGGATAAGATGCCTGGGTTTGGCTTCCGCACATAAAATCCAGCGCAGGCAGAACTCAATAGTATGGTCCTCCCACCCCGTAAACATCACTGATTTGAGTGCCTGGTTGTGCCAGATTTTTGATGTGTAGCTCAGGTTTGGATTTGCCACTCATACTTTGGAATCTCGCAAGCTCTGACAAGGTCTGGACAGTCCGTATGGATATGGGGGACTAAGTAAACATTGTCAAAGATGATCCACAAATTAATATCTCGATTTGTTCTTTTTTTGTAGTGGGCTTAAAGTCCAGGCAAACCCCTGCCCAGTGCTTGGGCCCTGTCTATTCCTCTCCATGCCTGAAAATGATTCTGAGCACACGCAGTCCTTGAGCAAGTTACTGCATTGCATTCCAGTCTTGGACCGATGAGATTCCTGAATCACACCCTGAATTCCCTGACTGCAGCTTGGATTTCAAGCACATGTGATTTTGCATTTGGGACCTAATAAATATATAGATAGGTGCATAGCCAAAGGCTTAGTTCAAGGTACTGACTGTGATCTGCGAAATGCCTAGATGGCTGGTGGCCAGTGTTTCCGAGAGAATTTCCTTTCCTGCATTCTGTCATGAGGTCTGAAGCAGCAATACGAAGCATAGTAACTTAGAAGCATATCCCCTGAACATTGCTGGTATCTTTGCACAAATGAGAGTGGGTTGTAGGGTCAGGTATAGGGAGTCTTTTTCAGCTTGAAGATCGCATTCCCATTTTGCCAACCATTCAGGGTCCAAAGTGGGTGGGGCCAGAGCCAAAACAGTGAAGCAACAGGTGTGACTCTTGCCTTCCTACACAAGGCTACATTCCAGCCAGGTAAAAGCATAACCTCCAATTGCCCCGATTCTCCAGGGACAGTCCCAGAATCACAAAAGCCACCCCAGCTTCTGATTTGGTTCCGGAATGCCACTGTTTCCCTGCCAGTGCCGTTGCTGCCAAGCTGAGGGAGAAGTATGAGCTGACACTTGTCCCAAGCGATGGTCCTTCTTTTGATAGGAAATGCTCTGCAGAGTGCGAGGGACACGAAATATGGGGGATCAAGAAGGGAGAGTTGGGGGGGGCGGAGTGAGGAATGTCCCTATTTTCATCTGAGGAATGTTGGAGATAGGGGGGTATGACAAATGGTGTGTATCAAATGTGAGGCCTAATCACACTCACACAAACACACACACACACACACACACACACAGAGAGAGAGAGAGAGAGAGAGAGAGAGAGAGAGAGAGAGAGAGAGAGAGAGAGAGATTCTCATATAATACTTTGCTGATTTGGAGTTTGGGGTTCATTCTTGGTTCCAGCCAAGCCAGAAGCACTGTGAAAACAAGATCCGGAGCAAGCCAGGTGGAAGGCTTGTGCTAGGAACTGGAAGGAGGGCAACTTTATTGGTTCTTCTGGAACCTCTCAAGCAGCTTAACCATGTTTTTTTAGGTCACCGATTCCTGATACAGTGGTACCTCTGGTTATGAACTTGATTCGTTCCGGAGGTCCGTTCTTAACCTGAAATCGTTCTTAATCTGAGGTACCACTTTAGCTAGTGGGGCCTCCCGCTGCCGCTGCGTGGCCGGTGCATGATTTCTGTTCTCATTCTGAGGCAAAGTTCTTAACCCGAGGTACTACTTCCGGGTTAGTGGAGTCTATAACCCGAAGTGTTTGTAACCCGAGGTACCACTATACTTGGCACTGCCTTACAATTCTGGATCCTAATGTTTCCAGCCATTCACATCTCAGCTGGATCTCCTTCAGTTGTCTTCTTCCACCTTATGAGGGCTAAATGGAAGCATATACTTCAAACAAAATAAATATGTACCATGTGCAGTGAGTCTTTTGCATATGCTACCACGCCGTAGGCATGTTTGGGAGATGCCTATATCAATTTATGCACAGCCACGCGACACCCATGTTCAGTCCTACTTGTTTGGGATAATCACACCTTCTAGTCCTTTTGTTTAATTTTATATACAAACAAACAAACAAACAAACAAACAAACAAACAAACAAACATGTACACATACAAATTAAGAAATACAGTAAACCCACAACTCACACAAGGGTTATGTTCCAGGTAAAGGTAAAGGGACCCCTGACCATTAGGTCCAGTCGTGACCGACTCTGGGGTTGCGCGCTTATCTTGCATTATTGGCCGAGGGCAGCGTACAGCTTCCAGGTCATGTGGCCAGCATGACAAAGCCGCTTCTGGCAAACCAGAGCAGCACACGGAAACGCCGTTTACCTTCCCGCTGTAGCGGTTCCTATTTATCTACTTGCATTTTGATGTGCTTTCGAACTGCTAGGTTGGCAGGAGCTGGGACCGAGCAACGGGAGCTCACCCCGTCACAGGGATTCGAACCGCTGACCTTCTGATCAGCAAGCCTAGGCTCAGTGGTTTAACCCACAGCGCCACCTGGGTCCCTTATGTTCCAGGTATCACACCTAAAGCCAAAATTGTGTATAGTCCAAACCCATTGGGTTCAATGACTTTTGGGATTGCCAAAGTCATTTCCCCTATAAACCCCACCCCCTTTCTGCCCTCTTTTTATTTTATTTTATTTGCCACACACATGAAGCTGAACACACACAAGTTAAATGCGTACAAGTTGTGGGGCTTACTGTATTTCCTCTTCCATTAAAATTTTTACAAACTGAAATACCGCATTAGAGACTTAAAAAAGAAAAAGAAAAAGTCCTCCTCACTCACACCCCTCCAAAAATACAGCAACACCCATGGGTGCCACCAACAATGATCCGTAGCAACACATTTCGGACATGTGGGAGAGAATCTTGCACAGATAACCAACTTGAAAATTCTATATAGACCCAGTGGAACGTGGGAGATGGGAGTCCTGTTTCTTGTTAGTTGCTGCCTTGATAACTGCTCGGGAAAAGGCAAGAACGTATTGTAAACAGAACAGTGTCACTATAGCAACGCGGCCGTTCAACTTTTAACTCCTCAAAACAGAAGTAATTAGTTCTCTCCGCTTTGTATTTCTGCGTTTTCATACCAGCAATGGATTGCACCCCCCCTCCCCCAGCTAGACATGTCCTGGCAGTTAGGATCCAGCTGGGCTCAGATGTCCAGAGAGCATATTGTCATTAAGACACCAGGAAATGCTCCCCCAGCCCCTCACACGCTTCTTTTAAGTACTCGGGATGGAGGACAAGGCTAATGTCTCATCTTCACTGCTCTTTATAGTCGTTTAAAAACACAATCCCCATACTGCTTCAAAGGAGAGGGCCTGTCCTAGCTCCTACTAATCTTAGATATTTTAGGTGTGTCGGGTCCTTACGAGGTTCCCACCTGGCTTGTTGTAAATCACCCCAATAAAAGACATGCACAAACACAAACACACATCCTTTGCAGAATGTGTGTGTGTGTAGATCTCATGCTCCATGCTAGCCAATGTGTACTCTTAAACTGGCGTACGTTTAAACAGGACTGACCGTTTTGATCTGTAGCCAAGTCCACCTCAAAGGCTCAGGGGAAAGCACAAACACATGGATAAAACAAAGCCAATGCAGATAAATATCTAGCAAGCGTTAGAACGACTACACCCACATTCAGGTTCCACAACGGCAACAAAACATTGAATGAGATATTATCAACGTCCGGCATACATTTGGGTAAGTTAACCAAGGTGGATTTGCAGAATACAGAAACGGGGTGGCACAATGTGGAATTTGAGGCAGAACGTGAAACCCGAATCATTTCGCTTTTCGTTTTCGAAAGGCAAGACCCAAGTCCTAGCTATGCAGGACATTCCAGAAGCAAGTGGGCAGTGGAAAATGCATACCCCCCCAAGTGCCCTTATTTTCCAGGGACAGTCCTGGAATTATGAAAGCCATCCTGGTTTCTGATTTGACCCCAGAATCTCCCTATTTCCCCTGCCAGTGCGACTGCTACCAAGCTTTGGGAGGAGAAGCCAGCCCTTATCCTGAGTGAAAGCAGCGGTGACAGCGGGGGGGGGGGAGTGGAAATGCTCTGTGGGATGTTCATGCAAAAATGGGTGTGTGAGAGAGAGAGGAGGGTCAGTTGGTGGGGAGAGTGAAATATCCCACTATGAGGAATGGAAGAACCTATTCATTGTGGCCATCTCTGTTTCCCGTTTTTCCAACCTTAAATTCAGGCCCCCCCAATTCCGCACCAATGTGTGGTGTTAAAAAAATCTTGACAAAAATTCCAGGTGATCTGATGAACACATTTTTGACGAAGGCACACATTTTTGCAAACAACACAGTCCTAAAATAACACATTTTTTTGCACATCAGTTTCACTACTGTATTCATTTTTAAGCACACTCCCCCTCATCTGTGTATTTCTGTAGATATTGGTTGGAGAACTCCGCTGCAAAATTTGCATAGCTGTGAATTTCTAAGGGTGACTGTGTTCCAGTTCTCATCTTCCTTTGGAAAGCGCAAATCTGGTAGACTTGGCTTTTAAGTGAGAATTGAATCTAATTTCTCCCCCCAGCCCAACCCCAGAAGGCCACCCTTGTGAGAATATGGCCCTCAGGCATCCAAAGCCGCCGCCCGGTCTTTGTGACTGGAATGGGATGCAGGATATTACACTCAACAAGAAACTTACAAGTGTGGAAATAAGCCAGAACTTCTCAGCTGAAAGAGAGAAATGGCTCTACGGACGAGAACATCATATGGGCATGGGATGAGATAAACTGCTGTACCTAAGGTTTTCATTCCCTTGAGGGCAGCAACCTTCTGGATCCTGCATGCCAATGGTGGGTGTAAAGGCCAAGGGACCCCTGACCAGCCACGGACGACTCTGGGGTTGCAGTGCTCATCTTGTTCTATTGGCCGAGGGAGTTGGCGTACAGCTTCCAGGTCATGTGGCCAGCATGACTAAGCCGCTTCCGGCAAACCAGAGCAGTGCACGGAAACACTGTTTACCTTCCCGCCAGAGCGGTACCTATTTATCTACTTGCACTTTGATGTGCTTTCGAACTGCTAGGTAGGCAGCAGCAGGGACTGAGCAACTGGAGCTCACTCCGTCGCAGGGATTCGAACCGCCAACCTTCTGATCGGCAAGCCCTAGGCTCTGTGGTTTAGATCACAGCGCCACCCGCGCCCCTTCAAATGGTGGGTGTAGTCACAGGTAACAGTGGATTGGGCTAGAGAGAAAGTGCACAGATGACTGGCCTGTCCTTTGTGCAATGTTCTAGCCTTGCAAAGGTCAGAGCTTTCTAAACACCCACATCTCTCAATCTAGGCAAACCGCTCCAGAACACCTTCCAGCCAGGCAAAGCAACTTAAGGAGCTCATGTAGCTTTTGCTAATAAAGATTTAACTCCAACTTGAAGGGTGCGGTTGACTGCCAGCTTGCTCTTTGACACTTGGGTAGCATCAGCTACTAAGTCTACTGTCCCCAAACTGCCATGTTCCAATTGGTGCCGAAGCGTTTACAGCTGCAATCTGTGCTTAGTGTTTTCCAATCTATGCTTATAAAACAGGGATGAGGGGGACCTGTGGCTCTGCAGGTGTTGTTGGAGTACAACTCCCATTATCCCTGACCATGGCCTGTGCTGGCTGAGCCCTGCAACTTCTTAGCTTAGGTATACCTGAAGGAGCGTCTCCACCCCCATCGTTCTGCCCGGACACTGAGGTCCAGCTCCGAGGGCCTTCTGGCGGTTCCCTCATTACGAGAAGCCAAGTTACAGGGAACCAGGCAGAGGGCCTTCTCGGTAGTGGCACCCACCCTGTGGAATGCCCTCCCACTAGAGGTCAAAGAGAACAATTACCAGACCTTTAGAAGGCATCTCAAGGCAGCCCTGTTTAGGGAAGCTTTTAATGTCTGATGGATTTCTGTATTTTAGAATTTCTGTTTTTTTGGAAGCCGCCCAGAGTGGCTGGGGGAACCCGGCCAGATGGGCGGGGTATAAATAATAAATTATTATTATTATTATTATTATTATTATTATTATTATTATTATTATTATTATTAGCTGGGTGTGGCGATTAGGACACAGATTCCCCATCACTGTCACAAAGCAATCGGAAACTGTGCCTGTTGTTTTCTAAGGTTTACTGGAATACAGAGACACACAATACATGCCACAGGTCACGACAGGAGGAGAAATGGCAGCTGGGAGAATTGATAGAGTAGTGCTGGCAACGTAATACATTTCTCCTCCTAAGCAAGACCACCAAAGCCAGAATCGGTTCGGAGGAGGCAAAGCCAGCTTGGATAAAGTAAGCATTGACCCCGATTCCTCATACCAACAATCTGAAGCGAATCCAAAGCAAACTTTTCATTTGTGTCCTCAAATATTCCGTCCTGTTATTTTAGTATATTTTGCATAGCTCTGCACTTTCTGGTTTTGGCCTGAACTTTTATTTTCTACGAAAAAAGGCAGTATACAAGTGCAGACAGACTAAAAGCAGGAGGCTCTAGTGCAGGGGTGTCAAACTCAAATTCATTGGGGGCCGCATCAGCAGTTTGGTCACCCTCAAAGGGCCGGTTGTATCTGTAGGACTATGTGTCCACTCTTTATTATCATAAATTATTGTCACTGCATTCAATTATTACTGTTTTTTGTAATAATGTAAGTAATAACTAGCTCTGAAAGAAGAAACATAGTCAGAATAATGGCAGATAGATATTCAAATGTACAATTATTGTACAATTTATTGAGAAATGATTTTTGGTAACTGCACTGGGTGGTGGAGGCTCGCTAGGGTTTCATGCAGGACCTTTGCAGAGCTACTAGTACCTGGAGATGCTGGGATCCTTCTGCATGCAGGACAGATGTTCTGCCAGTGACCCACCACCCTTCACCAAAGGGACTAGCTGAGGTTGACTCACTGAAGCTGCTCTCCTGGTTCCAGGGTTTAAGGGCCAGAAGTATAAAGCAGCATCCTATGTTTCTGAGGAGAGGGAGAGGGAGAGGGAGAGGGAGAGGGAGAGGGAGAGGGAGGGAGGGAGGGAGGGAGGGAGGGAGGAAGGAAGGAAGGAAGGAAGGAAGGAAGGAAGGAAGGAAGGAAGGAAAGAGGGAGTGGGAGGGAGAGAGGAAGGAAGGAAGGAAGGAAGGAAGGAAGGAAGGAAGGAAAGAAGGGAGAGAAAGAAGAGTAGGAAATAAGGAAGAGAATAAAGAAGGAAAGAAAAAGAAAGAGGGAGAGAAGACGAAAAGAGAGAAAGAAGGAAGGAAGTAGAGGGAAAGAAAGAATAAGAATGAGGGAGAGGAAGAAAGTTGGGAAGGACGGAAGGAAGAAAGGAAGGAAGTAAGGAAGAAAGAAAGAAAGAAAGAAAGAAAGAAAGAAAGAAAGAAAGAAAGAAAAGAGGGAGCAGGAGGGAGAGAGGAAGGAAAGAGGTGAGAGAAAGAAGAGTAGGAAAGAAGGAATAAAGAAGGAAAGAAAAAGAAAGAGGGAGAGAAGACAGAGATAAAGAAGGAAGGAAGGAGAGGGAAAGAAAGAATAAGAACGAGAGAGAGGAAGAAAGGGAGGGGGGGTCGCCGCCTTGATTCAGCGCCAGAAAAGAGCGCGAAGTGACCCAGGGCCAAAAAGCATTTTCCCGGCCCCAGCTGTTTGTCGGCGCTTTGTTGGCGCGGCGCTTCAGCAGCAAGGTCCCACTGCTGGGTCCCGCTGGCTGGGGCGCTCGGCGGGCCACATGACGAGGTCTGGCGGGCCGGATTTGGCCCCCGGGCCTTGTGTTTGACACCCGTGCTCTAGTGAAATATGGACATAGAGCTGAGACACCTTGCCTTCGCACACAAGTCTCCTTTGAGTGCTTCACGCCAGCCTGTTCTTTCCGGGCTGCTGTACCTGCCTCCTCTCACGTACTTCATCACCGGACTGCAATGCTGCCTCCGAGATGCCCTTCCCAGTAGTTGTTCCAACTACCATCTTACAATAGCTGCCAAGTCTCCCGTATTCCCCGGGAAACCCCCGTTTTTCCGGCTGTTCCCAGCCGAAAAAAACGGATTTTTTTTTGTTTTTTCCCGGTTTATTCTGGCGCGGCGGCCATTTTGGAACTGGGCAGAGCATGCTCAGAAGCGACTTTTAATGCTGCTTTGCCCAGTTCCAAAATGGCTGCAGCGCGACTTCTGGTGCGACGGCCATTTTGGAACAGGGCAGAGCAGCATCAAAAGTCACTTCTGAGCATGCTCCGCCCAGTTCCAAAATGGCAGCAGCGCTACTTCCGGTCTGCTACTTCCGGTCCAGTCCCTTATTTCTCAGGCCGGAACTTGGCAGGTATGCATCTTACTACAGCAACCATTGACAACCAGGCACCCTCCAGACATCTGGGATTACAGTTCCCATCAATCTCAGCCAGCACACCCATGTTGGAGAAGAATGATTTACAAACAAAAAATACCGTACACTCTTGACCAGGGAGGAGCATGCAAGGTGCCTATGTGTGAGTGTGTGTGTGTGTGTGTGTGTGTGAGAGAGAGAGAGAGAGAGAGAGAGAGACTTATATACTGAAATTTCCTGGGGGGAAGTATCCAAACGTTTTGTAATAATTATACAAGCACAACACAAAATGGAAACCACATACCGAATTGAAACCACAGATCAACTTATTCCCAGGAAATGCTTGGTTATTACAGAATGTCCCTTCTGTTAGGAGAGACACACCAGGAGACGCATACCAACATTTCCACATCTGCTGCAGCAAAACCCTAGTTCTTCCAGTTATCTCCAACATACTACATATACCTGAAAGAGCGTCTCCACCCCCATCGTTCAGCCCGGACACTGAGGTCCAGCTCCAAGGGCCTTCTGGCAGTTGCCTCACTGCAAGAAGTGAGGTTACAGGGAACCAGGCAGAGGGCCTTCTTGGTAGTGGCGCCCACCGTGTGGAACGCCCTCCCATCAGATGTCAAGGAAATAAACAACAATCGGACTTTTAGAAGACATCTGAAGGAAGCCCTGTTTAGGGAAGTTTTTAACATTTGAAGTTTTATCGTGTTTTTCATATTCTGAGTGGCTGAGGAAACCCAGCCAGATGGGCTGGGTATAAATAAATAAATAAATTATTATTATTATTATTATTCATTAGCCAATGTACCTACATTGGCAGATTAATAATAATAATAATTTCTTTTCCCGCATTTACTATGATAATACCATGTGGTTAATGATTTGACTGTGTGGACAGACATCCGTTGTCATTCATCTAGAAGGAAAGTGAATGGAATAGAACAAAACAAAACAGGGGAGAGCTGTTCGGCAGTGAAACAAACTCCCTTGGGAGGTTGTGGACTCTCTTTCCTTGGAAGTTTTTAAGCAGAGGTTGGGTGTCCATCTGTCATGGATGCTTTAGCTGAGGTTCCTGCATTGCAGGGGGTTGGACTGGATGGCCCTTGGGGTCCCTTCCAACTCTACAATTCTGTGATTCTAGGGATTGGCACTATTATTTACTTGCTTAAGTTTCTGGGTTGTTTAGACGTTCCGTGAGTGGATGAGCTGAAAGGTGACTGTCCAGCCCTCCTAATGCCAAGCTCTCCTCTCTCCCTGCACTTTGCTTCTGCCAAGGCTGGGCTATGCATCTGTGCAGCTTCACCCAACAGAACTACAGCCCTATAGTCCAGAACAGAGAAACATACTAAGTGGGGGGGGGGGGGAACTGCCAAATATTTTCGAGACCCGTCAGAGGCTGGATCAAGAGAGGAAGAGAAATTGCTTAAGAAAAACAAACCCATTCTTGGCCCAGAAACCTAGCACTCAATAAGGAAATTGGCAGTGCCAGTCTTGGCCTCGGGGGCAAGGCCCAGCTGCCTAAAGAAATGGTATCGTAGCTTATTTGGCTTCCTGTAACCCAAAACCAAAGCAGAAAAAGGACCGCTCCATGTCACGTCCTGCACCGTCCAATGCTAATTTGTTCTTTCTGAAATTCTCTGTTTCCCCAAGCACAGGCTTTCCCTAAATACGCATTTCATCCACATTGCCTAAGTCAGGGCTACATCATAAGGCACATCTAAAGTATATTCCCCCAAAGAATCCTGGGAGCTGTAATTTGTTAAGGATGCTGGGAACTGTAGCTCTGTGGGAGTAAACTACAGTTCCCATGATTTGGGGGGGGGGGTTGGGGAATGTGCCTTAAACATGTAGTCGTGTGCAGTGCTTTTTTCTTTAAAAAATGTTTAGGGGTACTCTCATTTTGACTCAAGAAAATCACCATTTTATAGTTCGAATTGGGGGAAAATAAATACAGCAAATGGCCAAAAGTACAAAGATTCACAAAATCTTTAGGGGTATGCATACCCCTGCGTCCCCCCAGAAAAAAAAAACACTGGTCGTGTGTTTGCAACCCAAGTGTCTCATATTTGAAAGCAGGGTTATTTTATTTCTTTTCTCTGGTTGTTCTAGAACAGATATTTCCCATTAGTAATGGGGTTTCTTTATTCAATAGGATATTATCTCCTCAAGCAGGGAAGTGACCAGCCTTTTACAAACAAAATAGAGCTTCTGTTCTTTTTAAAAGCTACATTCTTCTTCATCTGTCCCAAAATTCCTAGATGATGTAGATATGCAACTATGTTCTAGGTAAATATACACTTCAAAATGTTAAAGAAAATAAAGCCAACCTTGTAAAAACAAAACAAACTCTTTAGTTACGGTGTCAGAAATTTGTTCAGCGTTGACATTTAACAGTCAGCGTTAACATTGTAATAGACCTAGTGACAAGGGTCAGAAATCCTTGTACCGCAAAGCTTTGTTTTTGACATGTACACCCATAGCCCAGTAAATGTCATTTAGCCAGAAATGAGGATGACATTTGGACATTTATTGGGGGAACTGCTGGCTTTGACGTCTAGTAGTAAATGTCAGAATCGTCTGATATTTCCCTCTGGGTCTATTAAAATCTCACAACCACAAAGTTTGTAATGCAAATACCCCCTTTGCAGGTCAACTTCTGAACCCTTATTCTGTTCAGCTCCCGGGCATGCCTCATTTGAGACTAGGCTGCACATGAGAATTCATACATCGGACTTCCGAGAAGCATCAGGCGGAAGACACTGATCTGTTAATCAGCTGGAATCAATAAAGTGAATTCCCAAGGACTCTCTCAGGATAGCAATAGATGGGGTAACATATTGCTTTTACGATTTCTGATTTATTCCTACTCTAGCAGCAACTTACAGCCTGTCTAAGGCTGCAGTGCAAAGCGTAATCACCAGGCAGCGAGCCCCATTGAACTCAGCAGTTCAATGCAGAGGAAATATATTTAGGGTTTGGGCTATGGTCAGGTCAGGTTTGTGCAATTCATGTATCACTTCACACTAAAAAAATAAAATAAAATCTGAAAGTGATTTTCAACTGAGTGAAAGGTGCAATAATGAAAATCACACAAACCCATTTAAAGCAGATTTAACAATACAATAGAATTACTTTGCTGTTGATTTTAATTGTTTGGAACTGTTTTCATGGATAATTTATGTATTTCTTGCAACCTGTTTATAGAGGTTTTATTGCAAGCAAGTGGTATCTATATTTTGTTAATAAAAATACATATAAATATCATTGGTGTTGCCCAAACGCTCGATAAAACAAAAACATATTTGCCTGGTGCCAGGCAGGCCTCCCTGTCATGAACTGGCTGGATGCCAAAGAGTGGTGGGAGGCAGCAGCTGCAGAACCCTCTAGGGTACCCCCAGGAGGAGAAGGCTCAGAACCGGGGGGGTTGGTGATGGGACGACAACAAATGGTCAGCGGAGAAGAGGGAGCAGGCCGGGAGGAGGTGATGTCAGCAGCAGAAGAGGTGACAGGGTTTAGTGAGCAGGAAGAGGTTGTGGCAGACAGCAGTTCAGACTCTGAGGCTGAAGCAGAGGCTGGAGGGGAGGTTGGCCAAGAGGCAGAGTGAAGAACCCAGGGAGTCTCCCCCTCCTGTTGTGACCACCTTCCCTCTTCCCTGGTCTCCTAGAACTCAAAGAGAAATGAAATAGGCAGGGCAGGGGGTGGCAGCCTGAGACTGCATGGGAAAGACCCTGGAGAGGAAGAGTCCTTGTGGACACTGGGAGGGTGGGAACCCATTGCTTCATCAGGGCACGATCTCCTGGAAAGAATTGTCGAGACTACAAGGCCTGATCTGTGGTTGTTTCCTTGAACAAAGAGTTAAGTTTCCTGGCCTTGGGTGAGTTATTGCTTTGTTGATGGCCTACGCCTAACTCCAGCCCTGGCACTCCCTGGCAGGGGTATAACATGAACATGCCCCCTGCATTCAGGCATCCCATCAGCATCTGGTTAACCACTGTGGGAACAGGTTGCTGGACCAGATAGGCCTTGGGCCTGATCCAGCAGAGCTCTCCTTATGTTCTTGTGTTATGCTCTTGCCCCTGTGCAACCAGAGTATCACTTAGCCTACGCAAAATTGGACTGGGAGAGTACTAAGGACTTAAGGTGAACCTGCTGTTAAACAACAATTGGGGGAAAGCATAAATGGGCATACTGTGTGGTTCCTGCCCGCTTGTTTTCCTAGGCATGTTAGCCTTAATTCCAGTCTAAAGGATAGAATAATAATAATAATAATAATAATAATAATAATAATAATAATTTATTTGTTCCCCGCCCATCTGGCTGGGCTTCCCCAGCCACTCTAGGCAGCTTCCAACAAAGATTAAAATACATTAAAATGTCACACATTAAAAACTTCTCTAAACAGGGCTGCCTTCAGATGTTTTCTAAATGTCAGGTAGTTGTTTATCTCTTTGACATCTGATGGGAGGGCGTTCCACAGGACGGGCGCCACTACCAAGGCTGCATCCAGGATTCCAACACCGACATTAAAACATGACAAACTACTGCATGACAAACTACAAAGCTCCAAAATTAAGCCATTGGTACCTTCTGTGCTGATTGTTAACAGCAGAAGAAGAATCAACATAAAAAGGGAAGCCTTTGTGTGTGGGGGAAACAAAAACAAAAGCACAGTACAAGAAGACTCTGTGAAAACTACACGTTGCCTGCATTCCTCTACTGTTGGAGGTGGCATAGCTCCGAATACAAGTTGCTGGGAATCTCATAAGTACTCCAACTGCATTGGCTACCAATCAGTTTCCAGGCCCAATTCAAAGTACTAGTTTTGACCTACAGGTGAAACTCGAAAAATTAGAATATCGTCGAAAAGTTCATTTATATCAGTAATTCAACTTAAAAGGTGAAACCAATATAGGAGATAGACTCGTGACATGCAAAGCGAGATATGTCAAGCCTTTATTTGTTGTAATTGTGATGATTATGGCGTACGGCTGAAGAAAACCCCAAATTCACAATCTCAGAAAATTAAAATATTAAATGAAATCAATAAAACAAGGATTGCAAATAGAACAACATTGGACCTCTGAAAAGTAGAAGCATGCATATGTACTCAGTACTTGGTTTGGGCCCCTTTGGCAGCAATTACTGGCTGCAAAGAGTAAAGTGATGAAAGTTGAAAACTCTCCGCTTGGCACACCTGTATACAATTCTTTCCTGCTGTTATCATGGGGGAACAGAAGCACACATGGGCAGAGAGGGTGGGGGACCAGTGACATTGCGCACTAACGTTCATGGTTGTCCCACACTATCCTGTGTGACGTGCCGGCATAGGAGGCCGGAAAGCCATAGTTCCATAACACGGCAGGAAAGTAACGTTAGAGAACAGGACATTAATAACTAGCATTATAACCAGGAAAACGAATGCAGAAAACCTCTGAATGCACTCCGCGTTTAGATAGCTTTAGTTCAATCTGCTCGATTTTTCTCACAGTTCAAACTTGGAAGAGCACGCTGTAACCCAACTAGCCAATGGACCTTAGCAGATACTGAAAGTACGTTCCATAAATGGTCACATGAATTCTGACCATAATAAACCATTTGCTCCAATGACCGGCCATCCCATGCACCAATTGGGGAGTTTCTTTTTGGGGGGAGCTACTTACCAAATGTGGATTTTGTTGTATTCACACACACACACCCCAATAAATTGCTGACCCCTGAACTTTTAGAAACACAGGATTCATTGTTGTCAGAGACTCTCATGAGCCTGCGACATGGCATCTGAATGGAGACAGTATTAGCATATGGACTGACATCATTATTAAAAAGCACTCAGGTGACGCTAGGTTTGGTTTTTGAGATGGAGCAGTACCCGTTTGCCCTTTAGCTGCTCTCCATTTTACCCACCATTGTCCTTTTCCAATTTACTTTTGCCCTCCCCAAAATCCAGAGGCTCTGGGCTGTCTGTGTGACTGCTTTGACCTTGGTTTGCCTGCCTGCCACGAATTCTCCAGGAAACTGCCATTTTTCGCACAGTGCTGTTATCTGTCCCATTGAAACCAGGAGGGCTTTGTGAAGGAGCGAGAGCCAGATAGGCAAACATTTGCATTATGTCTATGTGACTCCCAGGGAGATAAAGCTCGTCTTTTCAATTAAAAATCCCCATGCCCCCTTCTTAGATTCTACGGTGTCTTAGGAACACTGGCACACTTAGCAACAAGCACTTGCGTAATCTCTCATTCCTATACCTGGAGTCTGTCACATTGGCTTGACATACTTGAAAGATAAGCGCTAGAAGCAACTCTTGAGGAAGGAAATGAAGCCGGGACAGCAAATACAGCCTCCGAAATACAGCCTCCCAAAAATATGCAATTGAAGATGTAAAGTTGAAAACACTGGTGCAGGAGCTCCTTGGCATGTGCAGAAGCTCCAGCATGAACATGGAGTCCCCCCATGTATGAGGGACTCCCTATTCATTGTAATACCAGGAAAGCTTTGCATAAATATACCGTACTGTGTGGAGTTGCTCCACCAGGGCCTTCTCAGCAGTGGTGCCCCCCTCCTTGTGCAACGCCCTCCCATCAAATGTCAAGGAGATAAAGAACTACACAACTTTTAGAAGACATCTGAAGGCAGGCCTGTATTGGGAAGTTTTTAATGTTTGACTTTTTTTAAAATATACCCAGCCAGATGGGTGGGGTAGAAGAAGAATGAAGAAGAAGAAGAAGAAGAAGAGGAAGAGGAAGAGGAAGAGGAAGAGGAAGAAGAAGAAGAAGAAGAAGAAGAAGAAGAAGAAGAAGAAGAAGAAGAAGAAGAAGAAGAAGAAGAAGAATGGGAGAGCTCATGTGCACATTAGACAGTCATGTGAAGCCATAGTCATAATTTTAAATTTGGTCCCTGCTAAAGGAAGATGATTCTGGTGGGCAAACCAAAGCTAAACTTTCTACTTTTGCAAGGTGGAGAAACTGCTTGTTCCCTTCACAAAATAGGAAAAGACCAGTTTAGAATTAACCACCACTCATTTGGGGTCCATTCTTTTGCTGTTGCTTTTGAGCTTCTTCGTTTTTGAAAAAAGAAAAGTGTGCATGCTCAGGTAAGCCTATACCTTTGTGGATGCCCACTCAGAGGGAAAACTATGCCAAGGCCATTCACAGATGCAGAAAAAGAGGACAAGCAAACAGACTGTCAGTATTTTGTGGGAGTGATTCAATCACACACCATACATTTGAAGTGGATTAAAGTGCTTTGTCGTGCAACAAATCCACTTGGGGAAAAAAATTCAAGTCTTAGAAAGTGTGGGATGAACAGATGATTACCTGGAAGGTGTCTGTACAACCCACAAACAACCGATGATAAATGCAGGATGAATGCTCGTTGTCGTATAACCGCCCTGAAATCAAATGAGAACGAAGGCACAAGGAAGGCCAAACTTTATGCTGGTGATACAGGATGAGGAAGGGACGCAGGTAGCGCTGTGGTCTAAACCACTTAGCATCTTGTGCTTGCTGATCAGAAGTTTGGCGGTTTGAATCCCTGTGGCGGAGTGAGCTCCCATTGCTCTGCCCCAGCTCCTGTCAACCTAGCAGTTCGAAAGCACACCAGTGCAAGTAGATAAATAGGTACCGCTGCGGAAGGAAGGTAAATGGCATTTCCATGCGCCAGAAGCGGTCTAGAAGCGGTCTAGTCATGCTGGCCACATGATCCAGAAAGCTGCCTGTGGACAAACGCCGACTCCCTCGGCCTGAAAGCGAGATGAGCGCCGCAACCCCATAGTCGCCTTTGACTGGACTTAACTATCCCGGGGTCTTTTACCTTTCTTTACAGGATGAGGGCTTAATAAATCTGGACTCTTGAGAGGCCCCTGTGCAAGATCTGAAGCCGCACAAAGGTGGGTCTTTCAAACACTTACTTAGTTATGATGCACAGCCTGCCTGCCTGCTTCCTCCCTAAGATTTGTAGTCCATGAAACGGACATGGATGTCGCCCTTCAGAATCCTTCAGAATCTATACATGTCTTTTTTTGGGCAGTAATCACCCCATTATCATCACTGACAGGAATGATAAATCTGTCAGCGTCTGGGCCTGGCCAACTTTTCCTCCCCCACCCCTGCACTAGGAGAAGCTAACTTTTGCTGAAGCCTCAAGGCGCAAAAAGAGCTGTTTCCTAAAACCCGGCTTCCTGATCCTGGCAGAATAATAGCAGGCACACCACCCACTCTAGAGATCTGTGGGAATGAATCCCAATCAGCCGGCTTTTAGAAGACACTGAAGGCAGCCCTGTATAAGGAAGTTGTCGGTTTTGTTTTAATAGTTCGTGTTTTATTATGGAATAAGGTAAAGAGACCCCTGACCACTAGGTCCAGTCGTGACTGACTCTGGGGTTGCGCCGCTCATCTCGCGTTATTGGCCGAGGGAGCCGGTGTACAGCTTCCGGGTCATGTGGCCAGCATGACAAAGCCGCTACTGGCGAACCAGAGCAGCGCACGGAAACACCGTTTACCTTCCCGCTGTAGCGGTACCTATTTATCTACTTGCACTTTGACGTGCTTTTGAACTGCCAGGTTGGCAGGATCTGAGACCGAGGAACGGGAGCTCACCCCATCGCGGGGATTCGAACTGCCGACCTTCTGATCGGCAAGCCCTAGGCTCTGTGGTTTAACCCACAGTGCCATGCGCGTCCCAATTATGGAATAGGACGTCCCTATTTTCCATCGGAGAAATGTTGGAGGGTATGGTATCGCATTCTGGATCATTAAACATGGCGGACAGCTACCACAGATGACAGCCAAGCTTGATTCCCATTAAGAAGTGGCAGCCCCTCCACTCCACAACTGAAATAGCTCTGGATCAGGGGTGGTTTTCTTAGAATTTTGAAGTGTCAGGCATAGCTCTAGTGGCTTTACCCTAACGTAGCAGAGTTTTCCTGCACAGCGCAGAAGCTAGTTGAGGTGGAAATGACTAGTCGGCTAGACGCAGAATAACTATTTACAGGATTTATTAAAAGAAAATAAAAGCAGCAGAGTTTCTGCATACAAAGCAAAGCAAAATAAATCCTCTCTGTCTCTCTCTCTCCAACCATACGCAGCACTCCTACTCCTAACACCCAACCAGAAACAACTGTGCTAGCATTCCTAGATAACAGAGTTCAGTGCTGGTCATTAACCAATCAGAGAGTAGTTTCCAGGCCAGGCAGACCTTGGCTTTCTGCCAAGAGTAAATTGACACTGCCTTGAGTTAATTGTATGAAGCAAGAATCTGTAAGTTTCCCATGAGAACCAATTAACAGAAACTGAACAGGTTTTTTCCTATTTCGCTGTTTGAGGTGCAACAGACACATGCCACCCTCCCCACCTACTGCTGCCCCAACCCCCTTGCTGCTGTGCCACTGCCACACTTATATTACCAACATGGGGGCAGCTATGAAGCTCAAGAAGTTTCCAGCAAGGTCTCGCCAAAGTTTCACGAGACCTGGCAGAGCAGAGCTACTTCCCGACCTGGCTGAGCTCTGGTGCTGGGCCTGCTCTCAGCTCATTGTCTCTGTGTGCGCTGAAGGCGAAACAGCCAACGTTTCCTACGGGATTGTTGCTCCTTGAACATTGGAGGAGCTTATAAATTGAAAGAAGAAGCAGTGTAGCTTTTCCTGTTCACTTAACAGCAGAGATTTTACTACTAGTCAGCAAGAGAACAATCAAGGAAAGGAAGGAAAAGTAGCCATGACCTGGATACTTAACTTCCCGGCACCTAAACGGACAGCAGCTAAAGTTGACACTTCAGCCCTAAGCCAAATGAGTGGCGCCACTGAAATTCAGTAATATGTGGCCTGAATGTGCAAGGTAGACTTATCAGCCGCTCTGGGAGTATTTCCATGCTTTCAATGAATGTAGTGATGCAGTCAGGTTCTGCTGAAGCTAGCATGGGAGTACTTAAACTGAAGCGTTCATAAACTGAAGTGAACTTTCCCATTGAAAGTAATGGAAAGTGGATTAATCCGTTCCAGACGGGTCCGCGGAGTACTCAACCTGAAGCGTACTTAACCCGAAGCATGGGTGTAATTGATTCCGGAAGTCTGTTCATAAACTGAAGCATTTATAAACTGAAGCAAACTTTCCCATTGAAAGTAATGGAAAGTGAATTAATCTGTTCCAGATGGGTCCGCGGCGTTCGTAAACTGAAAATTCGTAAACTGAGGTGTTCGTAAACCAAGGTTCCACTGTATAGCAAATAGGCAGCCATTTTCCTGAATTCCTTCTTTCCCAAACCCCTTCTCATTTCATGCGGTGTAGCGGTTAGAGCAGAAGTCGGCAAACTTTTTCGGCAGGGAGCCAGCCCACTGTCCCTCAGACCTTGTGGGGGGTCAGACTATATTTTGAAAAAGAAAAGAATGAACGAATCCCCACAAATAACCCAGAGATGCATTTTAAATAAAAGGACACATTCTACTCAGATAAGCCACCCCCCCCCCAAGACTCTTCCCTTCCTTCTCCACAGCACCGGCCGATCCCCAGTGGCTGCTTACCTGTGTCTTGCGAGCGAAAGGCTGGCAGCAACAAAGCCTGAATTGAGCCTGCTTACATTGGCGGGCACTCGAGCGCTAACCCTGCTGCTGCTGGCACCAACAAAGGCCAGCCCCCTTCCTCTCGGCTCTAGGCAGGGCAGGCAGAAGCCAGGAGGGAGGGAGGGAGGAGGTGATGCTGAACATGTGCACTAGCGCAGCCCGAACGATCAGATCCATGCTGATCCACTCGGCGATTCCTGGACTGTCCGCGGGCCGGGTCTAGATGGCAACTGGGCTGGATCTGGCCCCTGGGCCTTAGCTTGCCTACCCATGGGTTTGAGTGTTGAGCCTGGGTGAACCGAGTTCACATCTGCACTCAACCATGAAGCTCACTAGGAGACATTGAGCCAGATACCCTCTCTTGTCCTAAACTTCCTCACAGGGTTGTTGGGATAAGATAGGGAGGAGGCACAAAGCATGTACGCCACCTTTAGATTCTTGAGAGAAGTTGGTGTATAAGTGTAACACTAAATAAGGAAAATATACATAGGCTGGGTCTGGGACCTGCAGCAGCAGTTTGGGAACAGTTAACCCTTGTTAACCCATGAAAGATGCCGTTGTCGATCTCTTCTCATCAGGATTTTTTTTTAAAGAAGAACAGCAACAACTTCCAGGTCTAACACACCCTGAACACTTTCTGATTAAAGCTTGTTTAAATAATACACAAGCAGCATTTTGTTGGTTGCTACTAGGTTTCTGGGTGTTTCGGGGGTTTTTTAACGGTAAGCTAAGCTTTAGGAAATAATATTAGTTTTGCCATTGGCGTCACAAAGCTGCAAAGTTGTGTTTGTTTACTCATGTGTATGTCTGAGCCGGGCTTTCCGATTTAATGCTGCAAATTAGCAGGCCTGAAGTTTGAAGCGTCCCTTTATCCACAAAGCAGGATTGATGTTGAAAGGAACAGCCCCGGCTTTTATGCCCACCCTGGTGCCACAGAAGTGACTCACAGGAAGCGGTCCAGCAGGATGCTAACCCGCCATCAGCTGGTAATATCTCTCGATCAGCTGCGCTGAATCCAAACAAACAGCCCACAGGGTAAGGCACCTTAATTAATTTTCCACAATTAAAACGTTTAAAGACCTTTCCAATGCCACTTCTGTTTCTCTAATTCACAGCCAACATGCATTGGGGCGGAAGGGTGGGTGATTAATCCTCACTGGGGTTCAATTAATTTGCTGCTTCGAAAACAAAACCATGCTGTAAAGAGGGATGCAGAGGGTAGGATCTCTCTCTCTCTCTCTCTCTCTCTCTCTCTCTCTCTCTCTCTCTCTCTCTCACACACACACACACACACACACACACACACACACACACACATTTTCTACTGTAAGTATTTTGGCAAGGGGGACAGCTAACATCTTTTCCATGGTATTGGGATCATAAAGCACACATAAAGCAAAGTAGTGCTCCAGGCCGGCCCAACCATTAGGCAACGTGAAACAGCTACCTCAGGAAACAGACTTTACCTCCACCTCCTAACCTAACCTGCTGCGTCTTGGTACAGTGGAGGCGACTCACTGTCCCACTGCCAGTCCAGCTGGATTCTATATGTGGAACGAGAAGGGGCCTCACGCAGCAAAAATGTGGCGTTCAGCAAACGTTTTCTCAGAGTAGCCCCGTTGGAATGAAAAACCATGACGAAGTTAGGTCTATTAATTTAAATGAGCCTACTCTGAGTGATGCTAAGTTGACAGTAAGAGCTGTTCGACAGTGGAATTTGCTGCCAAGGAGTGTGATGGAGTCTCCTTCTTTGGAGGTCTTTAAGCGGAGGTTTGACAGCCATCAGTCAGGAATGCTTTGATGGTGTTTTCTGCTTGGCAGGGGGTTGGACTGGATGGCCCTTGAGGTATCTTCCAACTCTATGATTCTATGAAGGCTCTGGAAACCAAGCCTTATGAGGAACGATTGAAGGAACTGGATATGCTTAGTCTGGAAAATGAGGAGACTGAGAGGAGATATGATAGCCACCTTCAAATATCTGAAGGGCTGTCCCATGGAAGAGGGAATCCACTTGTTTTCTCCTGCTCTTGCAGCCAATGGGCATCAAGTTACAAGAAAGGAGATTCTGACTAAACATCAGGAAGAACCTTCTGAGAGTAAGAGCTTGTTCAACAGTGGAACAGTCTCCCACAAGAGGTGGCAGACTCTCTTTTCTTGGAGGTTTGTAAGCAGAGGGTGGCTGTCCACCTGTCATGGATGCTCTAGCTGAGATTCCTGCATTTCAGCGGCTTGGATTACATGAGATGACCCTTGGGGTCCCTTCCAACTCTATGATTCTATGAATATGACCCAAAATGACCCATATTCTATGAATATGACCCAAAATGATTCTATGAATATGACCCAAAATGTCCCTAGGCCTAGGTACCACCCTGAAGGAGCTCTGTAATGTGACTATCCATTTAAGACATTTTTGGTAACACCCACTAGTATTCCACGCAACCCTCTCCCCTTGTGTGGGGACTGGAGCAACATTAGCTAAAGGCCTTGCTTACAGACAGCCCCAGGCTCAGGGCACTTCCCTGCTGTTGCTGTTTTTTCAAGTCGGATTCAATCACGTGCTGGAAAATTCAGGTTGCAAAATTACAGTTGATTGAAAGGTCTTGTCGTGCAACGAACCTGCTTCCTGGAAAGATTGGCTTTTTTTTTGAGATAAGGATAGTGGAGCAGGGGGGGGTTGCACTGGAAAGTGTGGGATAGCATTGTTTGATGCAACGGTGTCTAATCCCTGCCCCCAAACAAATAAAGGCGCTTGCCGAATAGCCAGTTTTGTCTAACCTTCTTGCAATCAGGATGAATGCTTTGATAAACAGGTCACCTGGAAATGTCCTCCCGCCTCTCAGTCCCTGCAAATATCAAGTAGCACAGCGCTGGGAGACCTGCAGCACTCCGTCATCCCTGACATTGGCCACACTGGTTGGAGTTGAGGGGTCTGGAGATGTCTGAAAGGCCACAGGTTTCCCATCAATGAGGGAGGCTTTCCAGGTGTGACCCATTCTTTTAAAGCAGGCACCCCCAAACTTCGGCCCTCCAGATGTTTTGGACTACAGTTCCCATCTTCCCTGACCACTGGTCGTGTTAGCAAGGGATCATGGGAGTTGTAGGCCAAAACATCTGGAGGGCCGAAGTTGGGGGATGCCTGTTTTAAAGGAATGATAATCATGCTATTGTAGAAATGGATTTATTTCCTTTTAGTTTCATGGGCTTGTAATCATTTACATTTCTATCTTACTTTTTTATTGCAAACCACTCTGGTAACTTAGGCAGTTTATAAATCTGCAAATACAATAAAAATGGGGAATGACCTCTGCCTAAGACCCTGGAGAACCACTGCTAGTCAGAGTAGACAATATTAGGCTAGATGCATGACTAGTCTGACCTAGTATAAGGCAGCTCCCATTGTTTCTTCCCATTCCTGTATTGCAAGGGGTTGATTGGATGACCCTTGGGGTACCTTCCAGCACTGCAGTTCTGTGATTCTGTGGCAAAGTTCTGCTACCTGAGCTGTTTAGAACAAACACACACACACACACACACACACACACACACACAAATGGTTAGACAGTCTGTTTGTCAAACATTCATCCCAACTGCTTTGCAAGTTGCCTATTTAGTGAGCATTCACATCTCGATTTGTTTACAGGGAGGTTAGCCACTGTTGCATCTAGCATGTTGCACATTCCATCCCATGCTTTCCAGTGCATTTTCCTTCTCATCGCAAAAAAACAACAACACCCAGTCTCTTGCAGAAGTTGGGTTTGTTTGTTCAAGACCTCCTAGTCAGCTGCCATTGTGCAACCTGAATTTGGAGCGAAGTGATTGAATCCCAGCCAAAAATAGTGATGGCAGAACCGGTATCCCCGCCCCCCCCCTAAGTGCAGCTTAGCTTCTGTGCAACGAGGACAGAGAAATGTTTTTCTCCTTATCCCATACCACTAGAATTCAATCCAATGAAGCTGAATGTTGGGAGATTTTGGCAGAGCGTAGTCGAATGATGGAATTCGCTCCCCCAGGAGGCAGTGATGACCACCAACTTCGGATGGCTTTAAAAAAGGACTAGACAAATTTGAGGATAGGGCTATCAATGGCTTCTAGATATGATGACTATGTTCTGCCTCCATGGTTGGAGCCCGCAGTGCTGGAAGCCACAGGAGGGAAGAGTGCTCTTGTGCTCATTTTCTGTTCCTTGATTTCCTACAAGAGCCTGGTTGCCTGCTGTGAGAGCAGAATGCTGGACAAGATGGGCCGTTAGCATGATCCAGCAAGCTACTCCTATGTTCTTAACAAGCGGCAATCTTTAAGACCCCAGAAAGCCAGGCGGCAGATTGTGTTGGACGCAAGACCTCAAGAGATATGTCAGCTTTTAGTGTGGACGTTGCAAAGAAGCTAAACTGCACTTAGGGAATAATATTGGTTCTGTTCTTCATTAGCAGGAATTTAAAACTCTGAGTCAGCAAACCCTGTTTGTAAGCAATGCCCTAACCTAATATAAGGCTGCTCCCTATATTCCTGGATAAACTATCCAACCACTTAGAAAACCTGACACTGCAAACAATAAGAGGGGAGGGGAATGCAAAGCAACCGAGGAAAACAGTTCTCTGTCCTATTAAACCATCAACCTTTGGCTTGAGGACTGTGCTTAATGCAGCAAAAACTCCCCGTCGAAAGCCCTGGCCTCAAATTCTACACAGAAAGGGCAAGAGAAATTTTCCATCCTGTTGATGTGGCAGACAGTTTAAAGAACATTATATATGATCTCAGAACCGCCCAGTAGTTTCGCAATTCTGGCTTTTGTTCATGATCAGCTTGGTTTCCTAAGCCTTGCAATCTCTCCAAAAGACTATACTTCAATCCCATAAGAATCATAGAGTTGGAAGGGATCCTGAAAGTCATCTAGCCCAACCCCCTGCAATGCAGGAATTTCAATGAACAGGTCATGACAAATGTAGACTGTGTGCAAGCCTAACTGCGAAAGGAATTAGCCCGCCAAAACTTGACAGGTTAAATTGCTGATTCCCTAGAGCTTCTTCACACGTTATACGGAAACACAGGTTCAAGCTGTCTCTACACACGTACAAGTCTCTGTGTACACTTGTTGATTTGTACAGTTCATCTGCAGTGTGCTCAGGTACCCAAACTGTATACTTATTGAGTAGTGCATCTGAATCATTCTGAATGTACAGCTCATTGATTTGTGTCCATATTGTATATCTGTTAGGGGTAGTACCTCTGGATGGGGACATGTTGCGCCCCTTCTGAGGTAGTCTGTCCACCTTTGGTCCTGCTCCACACTCAGCTCTCACCTGTGGCTCCTAGAAGCTGATAGCATGCAACATCAGCCATACCCAGGAAACAGCTTTGACTGGCCGGCTAAACCAGGTGAGGGCAGCCGATGGGTCTCAAACCCTCGGTGAGTTAGGGATTTTCCCTGCAGGCGAATACAGGCTCTGGCGGGTTGAGTGGACAAGACCAAAAGTGGATCCAACAGTCCACAAGGTGGTTTCTGCAAGTGCTGTAGAGGGAAGTGAGGGGCAGATGGGGCTCATCAACCTGGGAACATAGCTCATCTAACAGAAGGAAGACCCCAATCTTAAACCTCTGCTGCCTTGCGAGATATATTCAGGAAAAGAAAAGGCTAAGGAAATCTACAAATCCAGAGTAGAGTCCCTAAGGCAGTTGGATGGCACCTTGTACGCCTCCTTCCGGCAACTCCTGCAGCTAAACTGGTGCCAAACATATTGCTCTTTCCTTTGGACGGCATTAGCAAGGCTGAGAGTGGGGTCTTGTCATCTGGGCAGCCCAGGACCTCCATACACACTGCCTAGGCTTGCCCCCGGAGGCACACTCCATTGTCTCTTGAGTCAGCCAGTTACCAACACCAACACCCCTCAGATCAGTGCTATCTGACCACACTATCAGAGGACTCTTACAGAGAAAACAAGAAGATGGACATCATATACCGGAGGACCTTTGTTTAACTCGGAGATAATCAGCTTAACTGTTCAACATGAACAAACAGAACAATTATCAGACCAACTTGCATGACGCTTGTTTTTATCTTTCTCTCCCCCCACCCCCACCCAAAAGTCCTTACTTCCCCTTGTCCCGAATATAAGTTTATTTTTTCCTCCCACTATCTGTAAACTTGTTTACCCTCCCTCCCTTACTATTTGGGTGAATGTTTAGGTTCAGAATGGACACAAAGTAGGGCACCTGTGATTAAATCCCCTCCTTCAAAGCTAAACCTGTGATTCAATTCCACCCTTCTCAGCTAAACTTTAAACTTCAAGGCAGCCATGGTGGGGGTGGGTGGTCTTAGGGTAGATCCAGAGGGTCATGATGGACATGTTGCAGGGAAATCCATGATTCAATTTCCCCCCTTTAAATGAAACTTTAAACTGTTGCGAAGGTGGGTGATTGGATCAAGACTGGGGAGTGGGGAGGGGGTTAAGCCTCACTTTCTTTGTCATTTTCCTGGTCAAGATCACTCCTCTCCTAAAGCTCCTAATCAGTCCTAACTTTGAGCTACTCACAGCTTGATGGGAAGGGCAGTTTCAATCAAGGTAATGGCATGGGGAGGGGGAGGATTTAACCCAGGCATCCCCAAACTTCGGCCCTCCAGATGTTTTGACCTACAACTCCCATGATCCCTAGCTAAGAGGACCAGTGGTCAGGGATGATGGGAATTGTAGTCCAAAACACCTGGAGGGCCGAAGTTTGGGGTTGCCTGATTTAACCCCACCATCACTTTTGCCCCAATCCAGCTCAGTCTCCCACAGTACCAACTGCTTTTATTATTATTACTTATTTTTAAAGTTGGGAGATCATGGCTCTCCAGTGTCACATCCGCATCAACCCTAAATTGTCAAATTATTATTATTATTATTAATTGAATTTATATACAGCCCTATACCTGGGGGTCTCAGGGCGGTTCACAGAATAAAATCAAGATATAAACAGCAAAATACCTAATAAAAAGAAAAACAACAACCCAATAGCCTCCTCTCCAAAAAATAATAATCACATTTTAACTTGGTGGTGTTTTAGAAGGCAAAAGAAAAAGAAAAACCCTACATAAAAGCACCGTGTCTTTTAAAACTGGGGTCAACAAATGTAAACTACAATGAAACTTTTGTTTAAAAATGAATTGGATTTCCCCCCTCCATGACTGCAGCATACCAGAGTTTGCAGCAATGCTTACAATCATGCAGCTGCCACACATTTATAGATCAACCCTTAGGGCTGAGATGAACTTTGCTGAGAATAGTAATAATTTATTATTATTATTATTATGAACAGAAGCAACCAACCCATCGTGGCAAATCGTGGCTTCCTGCAGGCCCTCATCCAGTGTTCAGCACCCTGACCAAACAAACGTATGGCAAAAAGACTGAAGTGTTTTGGAGGCTACGGTACTCTGTTTAATATATCTGCATGTGTCTCTATATTAAGAGTATCCGAAATGGTGCCCTCAGGATGTCGTGGACTACAGCTTCCATCACCCATGACCATTAGCCAAGCTGCCCAGGGTTGATGGGAGTTGTAGTCCACAACACTGGAGGGCACCATGTTAGCTACCCCTGTATATGTGTACAGTAACAAAAATCAACTGACAGTTAACAAATTTTCTAAATACTTCCGTTGTTTTCTGCTAACCTAATATAATTAAGAGCCTAAATATTGAGACTCTATGAAAATATTCCTAGGCAGGCAGTAATATCCTTTCTCAGACATTACCGGGATATCAAAGGCAGAATTGATGAATTTCCGAAAGGTGGCGCTTTGTCCTGGCGAGTCTATCGAAAAGAAAAATTGTGGGTTGTTTTTTGGCATTTTTGTATTTTAAAAAAACCTCACCAACTTCCGGGTCTTCAATTTTGTGGTGTCCTGGTATTTACTTTTTGAAATAGTTTTATACAAGTATTAAAAGATTGCCCACTTAATGTAATGTATTCCAACCATTATTTTGACTTTAGAATTCCTATCATGCTTGCCTCCCAAATCTTTATCAGGATGAAATCATGTGAGCACATTTGTTGATGTATACCTCACACGGTGGCCCTAATTTATTATTATTTTCCACACAGGGTCTTCATGTTATCCTCTCAACCCCCTGAGACAGATTACTGTGGACACCAAGATTATGCAGCGAGTTTCATGGCTTCTCTTAGGACCTGCACATTTTGGGGGCTGTGTACACATTAATGCACATTCGAAGCGCATTTCCCCCCTCAAAGAATTCTGGGTACTGTAGTTTCTTAAGGGCTGCTGGGAACTGTAATTTTGTGAGGGGCAAACTACAATGCACAGAATCCTCTGAGGGGGTAAATGTCTTTCGAAAGTGCCTTAAAGGCACAGTGTGTACGTTAAGGAGTGTGTTGACCTAATATAAATTGACCTTTTCTCTCAGAGAAAAGAAAACAAGAGGTTGTTGCTCATTTGTAGATGCTAAATAATTATAAATTAGCCCAAAGCGTAACGCACAGAAAACAAGACAATAAAATTAAACTGCAAGGCTAGTTCAGTTTATCTTCTTTAAATTAGAGGTTGGGAGGGAGGGGGAAAAAAGACATGGCTAAACCTTGGACATTTCTTCTCTTTAATCGGAATTTCATGTCAGAGGTTAGCGACTGAACCGTAGCTCTAGGAGAGAGACCAAAACATGGTGGAATTTCTGTGGAAATTTAAGCTTTGAGGATTTGTGTTGCTTATTTTAACCCCAGGGGCCATTTCTGGAAAACTCTTGTCAGTAGCAATGTGTTCTCTGATAGTCTGATAGTAACACATGCCAATTAAAGCAGAAAATAATGCTGAGAAGTTCTTGATGAACTATAATTGTCTGATATCCCTGCAGGCTTATTAAAATGGGAAAAACCCCTTTTCCACTCTGGAATCAAGAGAGACAACCTATTTATCTGACTGTTTTGTGGTGAATTTGTGAAATGGGCCCACCGACCACCTCCAGGCTGTTTAATTCCTAGCTTATTTCATTATTGTTATTATTTTTACAAGCTGTTTATTTAACTATCATTCTATGAGAACCTTTCAACACCTGAAGGTATTTCTGCATGTTTACAAGTGAAACCTGATATTTCTCTAGCCTTAAGTAAATAAATATAATTCTCCGCCTATCTGTTTTTACCATCCCCAGCAGATTGCTTGCCAAGGAACCTCCTCCAATTTTAGGCATTTGACAGTGATATTTCATTACATTTATGACTTCCCATGCATCTAAATTATCTGTGCTTTTAGCCAGAGAGGGTAATATGCAAAAACAGAACAACTTACATTTCCTACCCAGATTGAAAAGGGTTGCAGAAAGACGAGATTCCTTTGAGGTCGTGGTTGTATGCAAAGCCTTGCATCAAAACAAAGCAGAATCATTCATTTACACACACCCCTCAAGTAGATGTCACCTCATGAGAAGTTCTTCCCAGCCCTACCTGGGGAGTTTAACCTGGGACCTGACAAATGCAGGACAGACACTCTACCACTGAGCCACAGCCTCTCCCCCATGGATGGCATATGGAGTCTAGCAGGTCACTGGCTCAACCCTGGAGTCGCCATTTTGCATTGGACTTCGCTTGATGGGCTTCGAAGTCCAGTAAAAGACCAAATAGATCTGACAAGCATGAGGTCTGTCCGCCCCACGCCAAAAGAAATGAACAGAATAATTGCTCGGTTGATCAGATAACAGTCCATCTTATTCTGAATCCCTTTTCCATATCCGCCAACATTTCTCTGATGAAAACAGGGACACCCCAACCTTTCTCTGATGAAAATGTGGGCATCCCAACATTTCTCCAATGAAAATAAGGACATCCTATGGGAAAGCACAACGTAAATCCGGGACTGTAAATAAGGACACAGAGCCAGTGTGGTGTAGTGGTTAAGAGTGGTAGACTCGTAATCTGGTGAACCAGGTTCGCTTCCCCGTTCCTCCACATGCAGCTGCTGGGTGACCTTGGGCTAGTCACACTTCTCTGAAGTCTCTCAGCCCCACTCACCTCACAGAGTGTTTGTTGTGGAGGAGGAAGGGAAAGGAGAATGTTAGCTGCTTTGAGACTCCTTCGGGTAGTGATAAAGCTGGATATCTAATCCAAACTCTTCTTCTTCACTTGGAGGGTCCAACATGAGGTAGCCTCTGAAGGCTCACATGCAGACTGTAACCATTTGTCTCCAATGGCCCCTAAATATGGAGCCATTTTATTAGCGTTATCAGTATTATTTAGTGTGGTAATCTGCGCTTTTGAGGAAGTATACGATATCAGCTTTGGAAAGAGAACCAGGGGAACAAAGAAGGAATGTTCTCGTGGGTTTGAAAAACTGAACGGGTACCTCCAGACTTTCAGTATTTTGCCAGAGAAATTCAAGTGCATACCGGGAAATTGAGGTTTGTGCAATTTTTGTGGATTAAAGCTGTCTGCTGTTGTAGCGCAACAAATCTTTTTTTTTTAAAAAAAAGAAACCTCCTTTTTGTGGTCAGGGAAGTGATAGGCAAATGCATTGAACAGTGTGGAATAAGCAAATGATTAATAGGAAGATGTATAAACACCCTACTAGCAGATTACGAGGAAGGCTTTTTGTGGTGTAACCTCCCTGTAAACAAATCAGAAGGAATGCTCAATAAGGACAGGATATCATCTTACATCCACATAAACTTTGTGGAACCCAGTCAGGATGAATAATCAATAAGCAGTGTGGTGTAGAGCTGTGTAGTACAGTGGTTAGAGAATTGGACTAGGACCTGAGAGACCAGGGTTCCAATCCCCACAACCAGAAAGCTCACTGCATGGCCCTGGGCCAGTCACAATTTTGTAGGCCACCCCACCTGGCAGGGTTGTTGTGACAACAAAAGAGGGGGGAAATCATGAACACAGACTTGAGCTCCTTGGAGGGAAGGTGGGATACAAATGTAATCATTATAAAAATAATCAATAAGCAGGTCATTTGAAGGAGCCCAAAGCACACGGAGAGTTTATGGTTAGCAAAGCTGTTGCTGCTTGGTAGGCTTCACACGTTACGGTTCGCAAACAAAAGGGGGAAATTGCCACGAGCTTCCCCATAGTTTCCATGTGGTATGGTGCCCTGAATTCTTGATCTGGGTGATCAAGCCGCTAGGCCTTAAAATTACAGATCCACCTCATAGCGCCAAGATAAACATTTATCTACCAGACCTGATGCCAAACAGTCGTTTTGGAACTACCAGACGGTGCTCTTAAGCAATGAAGAGTTTCTTTATTATCAAGGCTTCCCCCTCCCCCCAACTCCCCCTGCTCCAAACTGAAACAGGGTAAAACTTAGCTAAAGTCGGTCATCTAAGTGTCCCCACCTTTACCCCCTGTTTCTCGTATCTCAAAAAGCGCAAGACATGATTCAGCTGCGTTTCCTTTTGATCTCTAAAACAGCTGGCATACGGAGTCTATGACTAGGGGTTATTTTTGGTGGAGTGAAGTCACCTTAATTGCAAGCACCTTTCTGTAGAATTGGATCAGGCTTAGCCACAATGCCCGGCAAAAGCTTTGATATTTCAAGGGTGCGCCATGCTTGCTGCTGCTTCTCCCTCCCTCCCCCCCTGCCCCCCTCCCTGGCTGCAGCTGCATATTATAAGAACCACATTCACTGGAGCCTTCTTCTTCACTCAGCTGTTGTCTTCTTCAAAGGGATTTTTCTGTTTTGTTTTAGGAAAGTGTTGCCATTAGCAGACAGCCTTAAAAACCTTTGATCATTGTGAAGGAATTTCACCCCCCCCCCCAGCGTCGATGACTTCATTGTATTATTATCTTTTTCGTGCATTTCCACCGGCTCCCCACCTCCCCACGTTGCACGCATACAGAATTGTTCTTAGGTTCTTAGCTCTCAGTTAAGTATCAGACAAGCTACACAAAAATTGCATTTTTTTGGGGGGGGGGAACATATTAGACATATATGCATGCGTATATATCACCGTAAATGCTGATAAATGCTACCTTCTTTCATGTGGTTCAACTTTAAACTCAATCGCCCTGCAGGCAAAAGATGAGAGCAGATGAACAAATTCTTGCGACGGACGGGCTGTCGGAGGAAAGTTTGATGTTGAGTCAAGGCAGGAACTAGTTTGTCAATAATAAATCATTAGCAGGTGTCTCAGAGAGGGAAAAGGTTGAATGAGGGTCTTTAATAAGGATGGTGTTTTGTTTTTTTTAGGTTACAGTATTACTATCTCTGGCCTCAAGGATTAATGTTTCAGCATTCGCCAGCATAGGACAAAAGCGAATGCTTGTTCATGGACAAAAGAGACTGGTAGTCATTGGAGAGAGGTTGGTAGAGATTAGCTAACAAGACCAGAGGAATAAAGGCTATTTTAGGCCATTTAATATTTTAGGCCATTTAATGTTTTCATTTTGGTTGGAGAACTGCACCGCAAAATTCAGATAAGTACGAATTTGTCTGTGTTTCTGTTCCCACCTTGCTTCAGAAAGTTCAGATTTCATAGAACCAGCTTTAAATGCAAAATGAATTGAATCCCTGACCCCCACCCCACCCAAAATACCAAACTTGCAGTCTTGGGCACATTTTTGTGTGTATTGCCGATGCAGTGGACAACAACATTTCTCCTTTGGAACTCTTTTAGGTAGTAAAATAATCCGGGGGGGGGGGAATCACTTCTTGTGCTCCGAGACTTCAATGTAGAAGCAAATGGAATTTAAATGGAACAGGGACATACATTTACAGAAGGCTCAGATGGGCTTTACCGTCCGGACAGCAAACATTTGTTGGCAGGGATAAAGAGGTAGCCTCACGTTGTCCTCATGTGGATACTTTTCTCATTATCTTCAAGGCCCTTACGTAAAATTCATTATATGCTGCTGAATTCTTTATTAAAAACACACACATGGGTCACAATTCTGCCAATCCAATATATGGGGCAAAGGAATAGGAATGACGTGTGAATGCTTATATACAAAGCCACTTGCTATTTAGGATCAGGGGATATCCCTTCACTCGTGACGTTTGCTGGATGACCTTGGGCCAGTCGCTCACTCTCAGCCTAGTCTACCTCACAGGGGTGTTGGGGGGGGGGTAAACTGGGAAAGCCCCATGCCTGTTGCCTTTAGCTGCTTATGAAGAAAAACAATTTATTTTAAATATCAATAAGATGCCTCTTATTGGACGAGATGGTTGGACAGTGTTCTCGAAGCTACGAACATGAGTTTGACCAAACTGCGGGAGGCAGTGCAAGACAGGAGTGCCTGGCGTGCTATGGTCCATGGGGTCACGAAGAGTCGGACACGACTAAACGACTAAACAACAACAACAAGATGCCTCTTGGGGCAAACCCTCGCATCCTGCTCAGTACAATCACTGAAAAGAAATACGTTGTTAAACTGTTAAACTTTCCTTTATTGATTGCTGGAGTTAAAGGCCTAACAACCCCAGTTGGAACTAAACCACCCTTTCACACCTTATTCCCGTTCTACCTTTGGCCCTCTTGAATAAATACGTATTATGATGGTTGCATAGTTTTGGCAGCTCACAAACGTAAATGCTTGGAGAGTACCCAGACAGTCCCCATGTTTTCAGAGATCACACCCAAACTTTTTTCAAAGAGAGCCAGATTTGATGAAGTGAACATGCGTGAGGGCCGACCAAAGTTGTTGAGCTTTTTTTACCCCAGGACATATACTGCCACAGGAGCCAGATTAAACCGAGCAGCAGGCCGGATTAGGCCCCCTGGCTCAGCAGCAACCCTGCAACGCACACACTCGCCACACACAAAAGACACACACATGCAACCCTAGAGGGTGGGATGCTCACCTGGGGGGCTGCCGTAGGTGTGTGAACGGTCTCGGCGTGCACAACAGAGGTGTGTTAGCTTGGACAAACAATAGAAATGAGATGCCTCGCCACTTCAAAACTCCAGAAGCTTTGATCTTTGCGCAGCAACAGCTTGTGATCTTGAAAAGGTCAGAGCCATATATTTAGATTAAACTGTACTTGCAGCATGTGGTTGACAGGTGAAAAAGAAGGAGGGGGAACAGCCTGCTTTTGAAAGGTACACCCACCAGCTGCACCTCACCCTGTTCCTAAGGGTCTGTACACACACGGCCATAAAAGTTCACCCTCTGCTTTTCACAGACGCTTTTTTTTTTTTTTGGTCAGTGTCATCTGCATGCTGTTGGCCTATCGTTATTTTGGTTTTTCCAAAGCATTCTGACGTGTCTCTTGCCTTGTGTGGAAGCTGAGAGCCCCTTCCAAGGGAACCTCGTATTGGTGAGGGATTTACGAGTTTGTTGGGCTATACTTGTGCAGTCATTCCCCCTCCCTCCCCACCTCTGTGCAGATTAATTTGAAAGACGCTGCAGCCATTGGGTGTGCTGGACTCCCTCGGAGATGATCAAGTTGGTCTTTTAAAGTAATTTCCCCTATGCATATTAGTGTGATGATAACTTCCATCCTTGGAGAACCACATAGGGCATAAGAAACCTGCTTTCTGCTCAAGGGTAATATCTCTCTCGAGGGGGGCACCACTTTTTCTCTCCCCCCACCCCGCACGAGACTGTCTGGAGACAGATCACTTTTGCCACAGATATGATGTGATAATTTCCCATCACACCATCCATTTCAGCTTTCCACCCCAACTCCATTTTCTACTCCTCGCCAGAAGTCTGAATTGATCGCTTTCAGAGAGCTTTCCCAAATCTTCCCATTGCTCCCTCTGTATTGGCTTGTTGCAGAATTTTCCCACTCTTGTCATTAGGGTTGCCAGACTCAATAGAGGACAGGACTTCTGTGCCTTTAATTGCCCTGCTCTCTTTTGAGTCTGGAAACCTTAAAGAGAAACCAGCAGACCCTTTGCTTGACAGGGCCGGTGCTAGGGTTTTTTTGCGCCCTAGGCAAGATCACCTTCTGGTGCCCCCCCCCTGCCTTCCTGCTCGGTGATTGGCCAAGGAGGCACGTGAGGGGAGGAGCCTGGAGTGTGGAGCGTGTCCTCCACTGCCCCGAAGGCCGCTCACTCTTTTTTCCTTTCCTTTTTTAAAACCCGTCTGCCTAACAACTGGGTGTGCGCGTGCTCAGGTTCCCCCGTCTGCTTCGATTGATTGGTTTGAGCACACACACACACCCTGATTTCTGGCTCCATCGTGCGGCGCCCCCTGCAGGGCATTGCAGGAAAGCGCTTCTGCAGCAGCAAGCAGCAGCAGGAGTGAAAGCGGCGGTGGCAGAGAGAGCGTTTGCGAGTGGGGAGACACACCAGCGCCCCCTCCATTTTGGCGCCCTAGGCAACTGCCTAGTTCGCCTTAATGGCCCTGCTTGGAAATTAAACAAAGGGTCTGCTGGTTTCTCTTTAAGGTTTCCAGACTCAAAAGAGAGCAGGGCAATCTATTGAGTCTGGCAACCCTACTTGTCATCTTTCTCTCCCACCTGGACTTTCCCCACTTGCATGAAATTAGGCTAAGAGTGGCATGAAATCAGGTGCAGGTTCGCCAACCCTCACGGAGTGGGTGTTGGGAAACAGAGTAAGATCAAGACAGAGGAACTCACCTATTTACAGGTGCTGAGACTGCTTATGAGACCCATGTCCCTCTTAAGAGAGCTGCAGTGTACAGGGTGATTTAACAACCAACCCCTTTCTTGCCAGGGAACTCTGGCAATCATAGATCAGTGTGGAGGCTATTCCGGTGCATCTGGATGGCACTGTAAACAAAACATTCCCTTCTCATTTTGCCCTCTCCTCGGCTTCCTTCTTTCCTGAGCTCAGAAAATCTGACCTTTAAAAACTCAGTGGAGTGAGAACACACAGGTGTAGATCACAGAATCTGATTTGATCCCGGAATGTCCTGATTTTCCTTAGCCCATCCCTATTTTCATCGGAGAAATGTTGGAGGGTAAGATCACAGGCCAACTGAGAAGGGAGGTAGGAAGCAACAGGAGCCTGGGAACTGGTGATGGCAAACAATGGGTCCGTGTCCCAGGTGCCGGCTCCAGGGAGCCGAGGCTGCTTGGGCCCCCTCAATCTTTTTTATTGAGTAACATCTACAAAACAAAAACATGTGCATGTCGAGCTGCAACTAAATGCATGCCATGCAGTTTAGCCTCCAAACCCTCATAAGCAGGTTACATCGCAAGGCCCCGTGAAAGTGTCTCGCTTCTTCGCTAATATATTATTAAATCTATCGTAAGTGGCTCCATTTTCTCTCTTGCCTGAGCCACCACAATGCAAGCACATTGTCATAGCTGCCAAGTTATCCTTTTTTTAAAGGGATTTTCCATTATGCTGAATAGGCTTCCTCGCGAGAAAAGGGAAAACTTGGCAGCTATGCACATTGTTGACCCTCTGGAGCATAAAGATGGGTTTTGGAGCAACTCATCTTGCACCCTGAGCTGGAAAAGGTGGAGGAGATGCACTCAGATGCCACCCCTTTGAGTCCATCATTCCAGATAGCTTGAGCCATAGCTGCCAAGTTTTCCCTTTTCTCGCGAGGAAGCCTATTCAGCATAAGGGAAAATCCCTTTAAAAAAGGGATAACTTGGCAGCTATGGCTTGAGCAAGGGCTTCAGCAAGAGCTCAAGTGGAGTGCAAAACCTTCATTACTGTGTTGATTTCCCCCCTGCAAGCCGAGACAGCACCAGGTCACTAACGTGCTCCAGAGAGCCCAATGTTGACCTTTGCCCTGGCATCTCGGTGTCGAGTTGCGATGTGCGTTAACTCAATTCAGTGGCAGTCGCTACACAGGCTGGGTGGTGAAATGCGGCTGCTTTAACCCTTGTCGCACCCGGCAGCAGGAAGAGATCTGATCCTGGCTCATCAATAAGACACCGAGCACGGCAGCTTGCACTTATGGGGTGGGAATCAACAGGTCTCCTGAGATGGGGTGTGCCCAGGAAGAGCTCAAAGTCGGGGCTAGAGTACCCTCCAACATTCCTCGGATAAAAACAGGGGGCATTTAGGGTATGGGATTGCAACAGCAGAAAGGCTGCGACGGACCCTTTTAAGTTGCTGTTTCCGTATGGGGAAGGGGCTGGGGCGACATCTCCCAGCATCCCTGTTGCCAAAATGAAAGCAATTAACATCTGGAAGAGACCTTCCCACGCTGCAGAAATAGACATTCATATCATAATTTTTCTGCGGAGGATGCTGGGTTATGTAGCCCCATGCCATTGCCTCTGACATTTCCCAGAGGTTGCTCAGCAATTGCCGTGCTAGCTGCCCAGCAGATGCATTGCTGCTGCCTGTTTGCACCACCCCTCTCTCTCCAGCTAAGCAGCACTGGTGCATTTGCACCACCCCGCCTCTCTTCCTCATCTCCCTTCCAGTAAGCAACAGCGGCTCACTGCTTCAGCACTACCACCACCCCCAGTGAACCTGGCACCGTCTAGGTCCAGATCAGCCCCCAACCAGCTGATAGGGCAGATAGCAGCCGCAGTACAAACCATCTGCTGCAGTTAAGTTCTCGAGCTCCTCCTGAGCGCCTCATCTCATCACAGGCTGTTTGGCAACCTGATGCTCAGTCATGTGAGAGATGGAGTATCCTGCCTTTCAAGGCACTTAAGCCCAGCGCTTGGCTTCAAGGGCAGGAGCGGCGGCCGCAGGGTTCACATTGCATGGCCGGCGACGAGAGAGGCAGAGGGTTAATCCTGCAGCTGGAGCAGGAAAAGGGGGGGGCAGAGGAGAAACCAGTGACCCTGGTAATGGCAAAGTGTCAGCTGAGGTCCTCTGATGAGACCAGAGAGGACAGAAAATTTAGGAACAATATAAATAAGGCCTCTGGGAGATGTAAACAGCTGCCTGCTTTTCTGCACTGCAGATTTCCCGTCCTCGTTTCCAAACGCCCATCTCTTTAACTCAAAAGTGTCCTCGTCAAGCTTTTCTTCCTCCACATGCCCCAGATAAATGGAAGCAATAGTGTTTTGCCTTGTTTTCCTATTTAATAAGGGCATCCTAACAAATAAAGTGAATTCAGTCTTCTTTTGCCCCAGGAGATAGTGGCCAAACTAGATCTGGGGTTTGGCCAGCATTCCCAGGTTCAGTTAAAGGGCTGCTAGACAAAGAAGAGATCTTCAAATCTCAGGTGCAGTGATTTCAGCAAGCCAGGAGGAGTGTGTGGCCATTCCCTAAGTTAACTTAGAGCACAATCCTGAGGATTTGGCAGCAGAGGGACCTGTCAATTAGTCAGATTAATTTGCCAAAAGCCATTCATCGTCACACACACAAAAGATACAGTTAAGTTGCGGCACATTTTAGCAGAAGTAGTCCCAGAACACTGGACCCCATGTTTATTTCTACCGGTATTTTATTTTTTTAACAAAAATTATACACCACTTGATTGTAATAAAACATCGAAGCAGTTTACAAAAAACAAACAAACAAAAAAAAACCACACTGTTAAAATTATCAACGGAAGACAGTTAAAAATAGGTATTTTCAAATGTGTGTGTGTTTGTTTGTTTTTTTTAAAAAAACCAGTTAAAATCAGCAATGAACTAAAAACAGACTGAAACCCATGTAACTTCTACATGATTGGATCAGCTTGCCTAAACAAAAAAGTTTTTAAGCAAGTACTGGAAAGAGAATAGCAAAGGCACTGGCTTGGTGTCAAAGGGCAGGGAGTTCCACAGTGTAGCTGCTGCTAAAAGATTGATTTCGTACAACTGTGGAACGATTATTATGTGCAAAGTGGTCACAAGCTGTTAAGGGATTTGCATACTAACAGCCAACCAAAGATGATTCAGTTCCGGTAACATTAGACCAGCCCTTCGCAACTTGAGATCCACTGTCAAGCATGAGACCTTTCATCTCAAAGTTGTGGGTTTGAGCCCCACGTTGGGTGAAAGATTTCTGCATTACAGGGGGCTGGACTAGAATGCTCCACGTGGTCCCTTCCACCTCTGTGTGTCATGTCCTGGAGGTGTTTATAGCCCTTCCAGGTCAGTGGGAGCCAATGGGAAGCTTGGGTTGGCAATGTCAATTTGAAGCCTAGGAATCCTTTAGCTTTCAGGGGATAGTCCAACCCTGTAGGAGAGAGATCGCCACACAAGACAGCAACCTACAAGAATGATACCTTTCTGCTTCTAATGCTGGCAGCCCCTGACGTCCTCCAGGCTATAAATGCAGCCTGAAACCCATGTGATGTGGCAGCTCAGCTCGGTTGTCTTTCCTTGTTAGCTTCTCCCTGTATGGAGATGATACACCGTTAGTGGGCAGTGCCTGGTATGCTGGGTCACAATGTTTTGCAGGCCCAATGACCAGGATAAAATCCGAACAAACAACTTCCAATGTAGCCAGGGCCGGCCCTACGGCCAGGCTGGGTGGCGCAGGGCACCACGGCGCCGGCCCGCCAGGAGGGCGCCGCGAGCTGCTCCCACCCGCTGGCTGGCCGGTCCGCCGGTTCGCCGCGCAGCTGCACCCACGGCAACCGTGCTGTGCCTGCCCGCCCGCTGCGCAGCGGCGCCCGCCCACCCACCCACCCACCGCGCTGGGAAACGGGGCGGGGGGGCGCCGGAGGGATCCGTTGCTCCACGGCGCCGGGGCGCTTAAGACGGCCCTGAATGTAGCGTAGTGGTTAGTGTGTTGGGCCAGAACCTGGGAAACTTCTGCTTGACGTTGGGCCTGTCACAATCTCTCAGCCTAATCTACTTCGCAGGGTTGTTGTGAGGATAAAACAAAGAAGAAGTATGCCACCTTGAGCTCCTTGGAGGCCAGGGTTCAAATCCTTGCTCCACCACGAAGCTTGGGCCAATCACTGCTTCTCAGCCTAACCTACCTCACAGGGTTGTTGTGGGGAAAGGGGGAAACCGAAAGCTCCATGGAGAAAGGATATAAATGCAATGAAATAAAAGATGAGCATTAAATGGAATAAACGAAACAAACAAATAAGAATACTTATATGCTGCTCTTAATCATTACTTCCCTGCCACTGAGTAATACTCACATTTAAGTGTCCAAACTGGAGCAGCCTTGCTGTGAGTTTGATCACAATGGCCAAGGATGCCGAGAGCATGGCAAGACTGGAGCAAGCGTCTAGTACCTGCAGCGCCAGGTGGTACCACTCGTAGCCCGCAGGGTCCTTGCACAGGGAAGAATACTTGCCATAAGGAAAGGGCAAAAGGACAGCATAACCGAGGTAGTTCGTACCCGAAACTCCAGCAAAAGAGTAGTAGCAATAAGGTCCAAGAAGGAGGGATGCAAAGGCGATGGCACCTTGAACCGGAGAGCTGATGATGTTCAAGATGCCAAAGGTGAAAGCGGCTTCCCACTGGAATGGAAACAGAAGCATCTTGTCATATCTGGCTAATGGCAGAGATATATTACGTGCTTTAGACTGAGGAATGGTGTGAATCTGCCCTAACCTTTCCCCCCTACAAACCCAGACTCCTTTGTAGCAATCTTACTGCGATCCTAGAACAGTATAATGCTGCAAACCATCTCTCTTAGACTGTGTACGGACTATACTTTTAAGGCACATTTGAATCCTGACAAGACAGAAGTACTGTTTGTGGGGGACAGGAGGCGGGCGGGTGTGGAGGACTCCCTGGTCCTGAATGGGGTAACTGTGCCCCTGAAAGACCAGGTACGCAGCCTGGGAGTCAGTTTAGACTCACAGCTGTCCATGGAGGCACAGGTCAACTCTGTGTCCAAGGCAGCTGTTTATCAGCTCCATCTGGAACGCAGGCTGAGTCCCTACCTGCCCACTGACTGTCTCTCCAGAGTGGTGCATGCTCTAGTTATCTCCCGCTTGGACTACTGCAGTGCGCTCTACGTGGGGCTACCTTTGAAGGTGACCCGGAAGCTAGACTGGTGACTGGGAGCGGCTGCCGAGACCACATAACACCGGTCCTGAAAGACCTACATTGGCTCCCAGTACGTTTCCAAGCACAATTCAAAGTGTTGGTGTTGACCTTTAAAGCCCTAAACGGCCTCGGTCCGGTATACCTGAAGGAGCGTCTCCACCCCCATCGTTCTGCCCGGATACTGAGGTCCAGCTCCGAGGGCCTTCTGGCGGTTCCCTCACTACGAGAAGCCAAGTTACAGGGAACCATGCAGAGGGCCTTCTCGGTAGTGGCACCCACCCTGTGGAATGCCCTCCCACTAGAGGTCAAAGAGAACAACAATTACCAGACCTTTAGAAGGCATCTCAAGGCAGCCCTGTTTAGGGAAGCTTTTAATGTTTGATGGATTTCTGTATTTTAGAATTTTTGTTTTGTTGGAAGCCGCCCAGAGTGGCTGGGGGAACCCGGCCAGATGGGCGGGGTATAAATAATAAATTATTATTATTATTATTATTATTATTATTATTATTATTATTATTATTATTATTATTATCACAATGCTGGCTGCCCTCAAAGAAGTCTGGGCACTGCGGTTTACCCCCTCACAATTCCCAGAAATCCTTAGCAAACTCTAGAGCCTAGAATTCTTTGAAGGAGAAAAATTTGCTTCGTATGTGCTTTAAAGTTATGGTGTGTACACAACCTTCTTTATTGACTCCTCTAACTTAACCAGGGTCTCAGAGGAAGTCTGCCCCAGCTCTGCTTCCTGAAGGCAGTTTATAGTTTATTTTAAAAAAAGGATACTAAAAAGCCTTTATGACAGCAATACTAATTAAAGCAAATCAGTAAACATTAACAATAAATGGCAGGGGAGGGTAGCACTGCAAAACAACAACATATGCATTGTTTATGGGGCATTTGTTGGGGGTAAAGTAAGGTATAACCTCTTTCTTCAAAACAACAACCACCTTTTGTTATGGCAGAACAAGAGATGTACCTAAACCTGCAAAAAACCCATAAGGATCATTTTGCGAGGATGGGGTTATTATTTATGCACTTTCCATATATCAAGGAAACTGAAAAATAATTTTTTTAAAAATAAGAAGGTTCCACTAGTTTGATGGATTTTATTGGTTCTAACAACATTCCCTTCTTTCAAGTCAGGAAATATCTCTGGATCCTGCTCAGTCTTGTAAATCTGGTAGAATGTTTTAAAGTGTGCCTGCTTTAAACCCTGTATTCTTTATCTGATCTGTAGCTTAAGGCTACAGCTGTGTGCCTTTTCTTCCTCTCGAGAGCCTATGCCTGGATTAACTCTGCCTGCCTGCTGCCTAAAATGTGGCACTGTATAGAATAACCACATAAATTTACCAGGTATCTCTGGGTCCATTGTTTCTCAGCCAGAGCAATGAGTACACCTGCAATAACAGCCTGTAGACAGACAGAGGGGAAAACATATGGTTACACATAATAAAGTTAGTAATGTTAATAGGCCTTTGTTCTCTCCAAAGGACTTTGCAAAACAGACTCCTTAAAAAAAATCACAAATCCACTATATGTAGCATGCAAAGACAGAAGCTGATGAAAAATAATTCATTCTATTTTTAAGAAAGCCCTTCTATAGGCTACTACTATAGGACAGATAGATCCTGTTTAAGGGAGTAAATCCTATGCACACAAAGCTGGCATAAAGGATAGCTCAGTTGGCAAAGCATGAGACTCTTAATTTCAGGGTCGTGGGTTTGAGCCCCATGTTGGGCAAAGGTTTCCTGCATTCCCAGATTTTGCGATGCAGTTCTCCAGCCAAATAATGTTTACAGAAATGCATTTACTAGTGGATAATGTGCATGAAAGTGAACATGCTAGTGAAAATTGCATACGAAAAATGCATGACGTTAGGAGAAATTGCTTGCAAAAAATGCGTAGGTTTGTTTAAACTGAGTACAAAAATATGTTTAGGAAAAGAAATTTGCACCAAAATGGTTGAAGAATCTTTGCGAACATTTTTTCTTAAAGCAAGCAAACCCTGAATTGCTGGAAAAATGCAGAGAACAGAGTTTCAGATTGGAAAAATGAGAAACTGAAAATTGACTGATTCCCACCCCCGCCGCCACCACCCCGCCCCTGCAGCCCAAGCCTTTGGATGAAGTTCCCCAACAGTTTCAAGCAGTTTCCTCTTTCAAGAAGCTTTTTAAGCTGAGATCTTCCCAGACTGCATCTGTATTGGAATCGTATTAAATATGCTTTAAAAACAATTTAACTGTAGTATTGCTTGCTGCTTGCCCTCTCCCCCTGAGCTCTCTTGGGATGCAGGGCAGGATATAAATTTAATAAATAAAGCATGCAAGGGCAATACAGACCCCTGTGGAACTCCATAACACACAGTGTGGAGCACAACTTCCCCAGCCCTTCCCTCTGAGAACAGAAGTTTGAAGAGAGTTCTTAAGCAAAAGGAGCCTGAAATTGAGGTCTTGGCACCATGTACTAGTGTAGAGAGTTCCCAGGAACGAAAGCAGAAACATCTGGAGAAACTGTGCTGGCTGGGGCTGATGGATGCTGTAGTCCAAAACATCTGGAGGGCGCCAGGTTGGGGAAGGCTAATCTGGAGTTGTGGGGAACGGTTGGCAAAATTCATCAGGCAGAAAGAAAGGAAGAAAGGTTGCACAGGGTCCAAGAGGGGTTCTAGCCAGAACAAATAACACAGCAACACTGGGACGAGTCAATGTAGGAGGCAAGAGTGGCCAAACCTCTTTTCCCATCTGCTTTTTCCAAGCGAGACTCCCTCAATTTACACATGTGGTGGAGGGAACAGGGAGAAACAGAGCCAGGAGGGATTAGTTCATCCTCAGAAGTGGGCCAACTCCAGCCGGGGAGTTTCAACTGTTACATGATCAATTTCAACTTTGCTGCAAATGTGCTGCCCAGCAACCTTGTTTTCTATCCCAAACTTTGCAAAACTGCGCACTTGTTTACGGATAATGTTGTTGCTTTTTCTCCCCTCGAGCCCTAACATTTTGTTTTCATCTCTAAACACAAAGGGAGAGGAGGGATCCAAGACTGCTTCAAAGCCCTTAACGGTGTCCTAGTTGCCCTCAGCAAAAATGGCTTGTGCGAAAGAAGCCAGTTTGGTTCTTGTGGCTGGCTGTGCAATGGATTGCCCTGATCCTGCACTTCCTGTCGCAACAACCGGCTGCACAACCATGGAGCTCTTGCATACGATGTCATATTGTACAGCCGCGATTCTTTCCCGTATGCTTGCGCAGTCAGAGAACATTCAGTCCAGGCCAAAGGCTTCCAAAATAACATCCTATATAATAAAGTCCAAGTTGTCCCTGCGTCCAAGCTGTCCCGTGTGTCCCTGGGTCACTGCGCATGTCCCCCAGAGACACAGGGATTGGACGGAGGGACAACGGCCAACCGCCGCTCCGCCAACTGCCGCTCCGAAGCCCAGTCTCATGCTGGAGGTGCGCGGTGAGGCAGCGGGGGAAAGAAGCGCCCCTCCGGCAGCTTTGCTGCGCACCGCCGGCATGGGACTGCGCTTCCTCGGCGAACACAAGCAGGTAGACAGCCCGCCTGCTTGCCTTCCCCGAGGAAGCCGAAGCGGCAGCGGGCGCCGAGGGAAGCCAGCTTTGGCTTGGCGGCGGCGGGAAGAAGGGAAGGAATTCCTCCCCTTTTTCCCGCCGCCACTAAGCCAGTCCCCGAGCCGAAGTGCGGCGCGGCGGGGGCTTTTCGCCGTTTGCCTTCCCGGAGCGAAGGGGGAGGCAAACGGCGAAAAGCACCCGCCGCGCCGCACTTTGGCTCGGGGACTGGCTTGGCGTGCGCGGCGAGGCGGCGGGGGGGGGAGGAGAAGCGCTCCCCCCCGCCGCCTCACCAAGCAGCGCTGACATGGGACGGGGCTTCGGAGACCTTCTCCGAAGCCCCGTCTCATGCGGGAGGTGCGCGGCGAGGAGGCGGGGGGGAGAAGCGCTCCTCCCCCCCGCCGCCTCGGCACGCAGCGCCGGCATGAGACGGGGCTTCGGAGACCTCTGAAGCTCCGTCCCATGCCGGCGCTGCACAGAGCAGCGTTCTAGCGCCCATTTTTAAACGGGCTGAATTCCACTAGTAGAAGTATAGTCCAGAGGTTGGCGATTGGGTGGGATATTTCAAATCGATATGGAAAATTCAGGGGAGATGTCTGTAGCTATGTGCATTCACCCTCTCTCACATAGGAGCCAAATTATGGGGGGGGCGAGCTCCCATTGCCCCCAAGAAAATATTTGAGGGGGCCAGCCCCCCCCAAGGTTCATGGACATAGCCATTCAAATTGTATGTGCCTCATCTTGTGATAGAGGCCTATCAATGGCTACCAGCCATGTAGATTACACTCGGCAAGGATTTCTTTCACCCATTCTAGAAATTCCAGAACCTTAAAAGGTTCCAGATTATATGTCAGCAACGAGGCTGATCAGCAGCAACATTACTAACCTTTCCCAGTCATACAGCTATATAAATTTAGATATAATTCAGTTCTGCCTACCAAAGCTCCGCTCCAGATGGGAGAAGCAATGCGAACGCTCCATCCAGCAAACCACGGTTTATAGGACAGAACAGGGAAGAAGGCAATAATTCCAGAGACGATGCTTAGAATCCCAAAGGAAATCAGCATTCTTCCAGTCACCACAAAAAGGCAGCCTGCGTTCATTATGAGCTTCTCGCTCTCTGCTTGCACCAAGGTTTTGCAATAGGAGCCTGGGCACACCAAGCGTCTTGGAGACGGTAGTCACGATACTTTCTCGTTGTTTGCTTCCTTTAATGAAACACACCCAAGGCATTGAAAAAGATTCGGACAGCAAAGCCTCTTAGTACACCCTATAAAGAATATGATCCATCCCTTGCGCACAACTTTGTGTCTGGGGGTGGGGTGGGGATTCCCACAGAGAGTGTAGCAAACCCTCCAAGTGTCCCTATTTTCCAGGGACAGTCCCGGATTTACAGAAGCCGCTCCGGTTTCTGATTTGTTCCCGGAATATCCCGCTTTTCTTTAGGGCGTCCCTATTTTCATCAGAGAAATGTTGGAGGGTTTAGAGTTATGTAACACACACACACACACACCTGAGCCAAGGAGATAAGTAACTATACAACTTTTGGAAGACATCTGAAGGCAGCCCTGTATAGGGAAGTTTTTTTAATGTTTAATGTTTTAAACATTATATGTTGGAAGCCAACCAGAGTGGCTGGGCATCCCAATCAGATGGGTTGTTGTTGTTGTTGTTGTTGTTGTTGTTGTTGTTGTTGTTGTATATAGAACCTGTGCTTTTTTTCTAAAAAAATATTTAGGGTTACTCCCATTTTCCTACTCATATTGAAATGTTGTTGTTGTTTAGTCGTTTAGTCGTGCCCGGCTCTTCGTGATCCCATGGACCATAGCACGCCAGGCACTCCTGTCTTGCACTGCCTCCCGCAGTTTGGTCAAACTCATGTTCGTAGCTTCGAGAACACCGTCCAACCATCTTGTCCTCTGTCGTCCCCTTCTCCTAGTGCCCTCAATCTTTCCCAACATCGGGGTCTTTTCCAAAGATTCTTCTCTTCTCATGAGTTGGCCAAAGTATTGGAGCCTCAGCTTCATGATCTGTCCTTCCAGTGAGCACTCAGGGCTGATTTCCTTCAGAATGGACAGGTTTGATCTTCTTGCAGTCCATGGGACTCTCGAGAGTCTCCTCCAGCACCATAATTCAAAAGCATCAATTCTTCGGCGATCAGCCTTCTTTATGCTCCAGCTCTCACTTCCATACATCACTACTGGGAAAACCATAGCTTTAACTATACGGAACTTTAAATATTGAAATACTGCCCCTCAATGAGGCCAAACTTAGATTCACAAAATGTTTAGGGGTATGCGTCCCCCTGCATCCCCCCAGAAAAAAAGAACTGAATAGGACGCCCCTATTTTCTTTGGAGAAATGTTGGAGGATATGGTGTTGTCCCCTTCCACTGACCCTCAGCCAGGATGTTTTTGCTGCCAGATAATTCAGTGAAAGTGTGGCTTCTCTTTGCCCTTCACAGAGTATTCAATGCCACGCTCCCCTTCCAGGTTATCCATGCACACAGGGATCTGGAGGCAAGGAAGCTGCTGAATTCATCCATGTGGGGTTAAGTTGAGTACCGAAAAGCTTCTCCACACACGAGGTGTGGAAAACCCTCACAATCACGGCAAGGGCCACGCTCATTGTGGCATGTTTGGCATTAACATATGCATACTTGAGGTCTGCTGGGAAATAGAAATAGGGGTGTGTTTAGGAGTACTCCCTATAGGGACCCCCCCATGGGCAGCTCAAGGTGGGTCTAGAAGTACAACAGCAAGGACCATCTAGTCTGTAACTTGGGGGTAATTCTGCTATTGGTTTGGCTGACAGCAGGCTATTGGCATGAGATTCTGGTCAGTTGGGAATTAGCTGTCAGTGAGGAAGACAGTTGAGATTTAACAGCTGGAGGATTTGCGGTGGGGGGGGGGAGTGGTTCTGAACTAGTTTTCTTCCTGTGTAGCCCTGACCTAAGAAAGAAAAAACTTTTGGTTTATTCCTCCGCATGTTATATGCTGTTTTTGTTCAGTTTACCTCAGTGAAGTATTATCAGTTTCTTTTCTCCCCGCACCCCACCTACTTTATCCCAGTCACTCTGCTAATACCTAGATGGGTTGCATTCGAAGTGTTTTTTTGTAAAATCTGGTTTTGTTTTCAAACTGCAACTGCAACCCCCCCCCCAAAAAACCCCACGTCATTTAGGTGATGATTAAAAAGATCCTCAGGCAGCAGAGCACCATCAGAAATACTATCATTCCAGCTTGGCTCAAATAAGGGTTAACAAAAATCCCAAATGGAAATGGAAATCGTAACATTAATAGAATCAGGATGTTTGGACCATGTGTTCAGTCTTGAGTTACAAATAATTTAAGATTATTAGTGAAAAGCAATGAACTTAAGACACAATCATCCTTAACTTGGCTGATTTATTGTGTAAACCTTTTTGCCCATTTTCCCATGAGGAGTGACCACTTCCTGGTGTACACAGAGTTATTGACACTCTGGCTGAGTCACAGCCATTGTTTCCAATTATGCTCTGCGGAGCTAAGATGAAAAACCAACATCCTATGTATCCAAATAAGCCAATAATACTGACTGACAGAAAAGCAGGGAAATGAAAGTATGTTCTCAGCTTGAGCTAGCACTCGCTTGTCGTTATTAAATATAAAAGCTTGGTTAAGGGAGCCTCAGAGAGAATGTTGCTTTCTCGTGTTTTATGTTTACCGTCGGCTGTCTCTGCTCAATACATGAAGCATTCTTCTTTGGGCCTTAGAGATGTGAAAGCCAGGGGGCAGAATGGGGGGGGACGGGACATATTTTTCCATGGCTTCAAAATTTCCAGAAGTGTTGCATCTCTATTTGGGCCAACATCAAAATTCATCTAGAGCAGCTTTCCCTGGCATGGCACTCGCCAGATGTTTTGGACTACAGTTCCCATCAGCCTCAGCCAGCACGAGAAACAGAGAACAAGGCTTCTGTAAACATCTCATTGCTGCAAAGCGGAGAATTATGGCAGGCGCCGCAGCAGAGATAAGCTGTAGTTCCTGAAATTCTCTCTCAAGAGCCCCGTCTGCCTGCGGTTCTGCTCAGAAGCTCTAGGGCTTGGGCTTGGCCTGGATTCAAGTAAGCCGGAGCTTACTTGAAATGTGGGTCTTGTGTTGGGAAAACGCTCCACCGCCCCTGCTTTTGAGAAGGAGCAGGCTAGTGTCATCCCCTGGGCCAGCCTGCAGAAGGGATGCAGACCCTCCAGGTGTAGCTGGACTACAAATCCCATCATCCTTGCTTTCTGGCCACGCTACCTGGAGCGGACAGGTTGGAACAGTGATGGGGGCCGGAAGGGGTTGCTCTCTGAGGGCTCAGGTTCAGTTCTTGGGTTAAAAGTATCTCAAGGCTTAAGGAATCTGTGTTGCTGGACTGTTAACTCCCATGCGTCGGCCCATGATGGGAGCTGTAGTCCTACAAACTTCTGGAAGGCACCACAGTTCAAGAAGGATACTGATAAGCTGGAACGTGTCCAGAAGAGGGCAACCAAAATGGTCAAAGGCCTGGAAACGATGCCTTATGAGGAACGGCTTAGGGAGCTGGGTATGTTTAGCCTGGAGAAGAGAAGGTTAAGGGGTGATATGATAGCCATGTTCAAATATATAAAAGGATGTCATATAGAGGAGGGAGAAAGGTTGTTTTCTGCTGCTCCAGAGAAGCGGACACGGAGCAACGGATTCAAACTACAAGAAAGAAGATTCCACCTAAACATTAGGAAGAACTTCCTGACAGTAAGAGCTGTTCGGCAGTGGAATTTGCTACCAAGGAGTGTGGTGGAGTCTCCTTCTTTGGAGGTCTTTAAGCAGAGGCTTGACAGCCATCTGTCAGGAATGCTTTGATGGTGTTTCCTGCTTGGCAGGGGGTTGGACTGGATGGCCCTTGGGGTCTCTTCCAACCCTATGATTCTATGATTCTATTCTAAGGCCACAGGTCCCTCTCGCATGCCTGTGGTAGATCCTAATTTACAGATCTCTTGTTCTGCTTCTGACAACATAAGAGCCCAGTTAGATCAGCCCAAAGGCCTAGCAACTCCAGCCATGTGTTGCTCCCTTCCATAGGCCTATGCTCCGTGAATTTGTCCAACGATGGGAATTATAGTTCCAAAACATTTAGAGGGCCACAGAATGCATGCCCCTGGTCTACTGGGATTTTATCTCCCAATGCTTCACGCACCGCATATATTTAAAGCGCATACCTCCCCACCCCAAGAATCCTGGGAGCTGTAGTTTGCCCCTCACAAAGCTACAATTCCCAGCACCCTTAACAAACTACAGTTCCCAGGATTCTTGGGGGGGAAGTCATTTGCTTTGATTGTGTGCTTTAACTGTTCAATGGCGCCCACAACATGAAGATTTCTATGCAAATGTTGGGTAGTCTAGCTTTCTTCCTACATTATTAGTTGTTTCTTCTCACCATAGCATATCAAAACCCACAAATATAGCTTTGTCCTTGTCAGTCAAATGGGTGGTGCAAAAGTCCTGGTCTTAATTAAACGACACTTAGCAAGCCCCTGCCGTTTCCGGCAATGTTCACGCACTCGTGCACTCGCAAAAGCGCGTTTTGTCCTCTTCAGACTTAATCATAAATTCTCCTCTCTTCAATTGGTAAAGCGATCCATGCGGAAAATGATAACTTTAGCGACTCTGTTAGAAGCAGATCTTTTACACAAGACTGCACACACGCTCATCTAGGCAGGCCAGAGACTCAAGAGGCCACAACCCCTTTGAAAGATGCAGAAATGTCACATGCAGATTGGAAATGTAATTTCATGCCTTCACTGGGGAGGTAAGCAGGAGAGAAGATCCGGTCACATAGTATGACTTTGCACGTCTGTTATGTACTAAGCTGAATCCTAGAACAATAGGATCCAAAATGCAGCAGTCTGATTGGTTCGCAGGAGCCACCCAATCCAGCTCCAGGTGGAAGTGAATCCGCAACCTGATTGGCCTACAGGAGCAGCCAGTCAGGCTGCTGGCAGAAGTGAATCCGCAACCTGATTGGCCTGCAGGAGCAGCCAATCAGGCTGCTGGCAAAAGTGAATCTGCAACCTGATTGGCCTACAGGTGCAGCCCTGAAGTAGCCAATCACACAAGGCCCATTGTGTAAATAATGTATATAAGCAGACGTTTCGGGAAAAGAGCCATTCTTCTCTTCTTCTCCTTTGCTACCATAAGCTGAATAAAGAGCATGAAATTCACTCTCGACTCCAAGTATATTTTGACGTCCCATATAGCCTGACCACTAGTCATCCATGCGCTGGCAGCCTCCAGGCTGGACGACTGCAATGCACTGTGTGTGGGGCTGCCCTTGAGGCTGGCCCAGAAGCTGCAGCTACTGCAATATGTGGCAGCTTAACTGCTCACTGGGCCAGGATATCACCACTATGTTTACTGCCTCTGAAACAATTGCACTGGCTGCTAATTAGCTCTTGGGCTAAGTTCAAGGTAATGGTTTTGGTGTAAAGAAAGTGATACAACTGGGGATCAGGAGCCTGAAATATCATTTCACCCATAATGTAGCCAGCTGATCACTGTATATTGCAGGTGAGACCTTCTTGCAGATACAGTGATACCTTGGTTCTCAAATTTAATCCGTTCCGGAAGTCTGTTCCAAAACCAAAGCATTCCAAAACCAAGGCACGCTTTCCCATAGAAAGTAATGCAAAAAAGGATTAATCCATTCCAGACTTTTAAAAAACAAGTCCTAAAATAGCAATTTAACATAATTTTACTATCTAATGAGACCACAAATCAATGTATTGTACTTTTAAAATAAATAAGACAGTGTTGTAGATGATATTTTTTTTAAAAAAAATCCTTACCTGCACTGATGATAGTAATTGTTTGGATGGGGGGCTTTTAACACACACAATCATTCAGTAGCTGACTGGGTTCCAGCCTCAAAAACAAAAACACAAAATAAATAGCAAAAACAAAAGCGCCAAACTTAATCCGTTCCGGAAGTGCATTTGACTTCCGAAATGTTCGAAAACCAAGGCACAGCTTCCGATTCTTGCAGGCATCCCAGAAACAGTAGCCGACAGCCACATCGGACGTTCAGCTTTCGAAAACTTACTTCTGGGTTTTCGACGTTTGGGAACCAAGGTGTTTGAGAACCAAGGTACCACTGTACCATATTATCAAGGGATCCACTCACCGATAGCTGAGTTGGTTAGAGCGTGGTACTCATAATGCCAAGGCTACAGATTCAATCCCTGTAATGGACCGCGGCATATTCTTGCATTGTAGGGGGTTGGACTGGATGAGCCTAAGGGTGTCTTCCAATTATATGATTCTGCGCAATATTCAAGTGTTATGGCACCTAGATGCAATTCCCCCCAATGTCTTTTCATTGTTTTGTTTTAATTGTTTTGCGATTTGTGTGTTTGCCTCTCTGGGCTCCTTTTGGGAGAAGGAGTGGGATACAAATTTTTAATACTGTACCTAATATCATTCACTTTTGAGTGACAGCTGATCCACAGTTATTTGGTGTACCTTTGTGGGCATTTGACTTGGTAATGTATCAGTTATTGTATCACAACCCGTTATAGAATATGCAGGTATGTCATTTCAATCACTGTATTTTATTGTAATGGATTTTATTTTATATTATTGCCAGCTGGCGAAGAACATTTATTGAAACAGTCTATTATCCTGAAAGGACTGTGCTGTTGCTGTTGCTGTTGCTGTTGCTGTGTTTGGAGCACCTACCATCATTCTTCTGTGTTGCTGTGCTTATAGCACCATCTCGCTCCAGCTCACTCTTGGCAAAAATCTGTATAGGATATTAACTTTGGAAGGCGTTTAGCCTCAATATTCAGTGATTCTTTACGGTCAGATACTAATCTGATCATTTCTTTTCATAGAATATCTACTTGACTCATATTAGTTTGTGACTCCATGTACGGTACATATTGTATGTTTTCTGATTGTGAATTAAAAAACAGTTCAATAGTGTCATATAAATATTGTTAGCCTACTGTTAGCCTATGTGTTGCTTTGTGTTTGTCAGAGTAATCTTTGTATTGGCAGTGAGGATTCAACCGGGCTTCCTCCTGCCGGGATGATTCTCTCCTTCTGTGTTCCCCTTCTAGTTTCAGTCATCAGAGGGCTGAGCTCCGTTCCCAGACACCTGGAGACTTTCATACAGGGAGCTGGCAAGGATTTAGCCCTTGCTTTGCTCTGAAACACACCTTGCCTCCAGTGGAGGTTACAGCAACCAGGGACATCAATAGAGATGAGAGATCGCAGATACCTACTGCACGAGGGTTTTTTAAATGAGAAAAAAATAACTTGTACTAGTATCTGGTGGCTGCAGCTGTTGCCCCCAGTTGGATCAGTATGGTTACTGAATTGAGTTAGTCTGGGAACCATAGAATCTTAGAGTTGGAAGGGACACAAGGATCATCTAGTCCAACCCTCTGAAATGCAGGAATCTCAACTAAAGCATCCACGACAGGTGGCCACCCAGCCTCTGCTTAAAAACCTGCAAGGCAGGAGACTCCACAACCTCACGAGGGAGTTTATTGCACTGTTGAATAGCTCTTAACCATCAGAAAATTATTCCTGACATTTAGTCAGAAACTCCCATCCCATTCCCCCTCCGTCCCTGTTTTCCGATACCCCTTCTGATACAACATGTTCAGTCTTGCTGACCACTGCTCTCCCTGGAAGATCCTTTGTGCTTTTGCAAACCTTGGTGCTTCCTGGAGTCTGCGGGTACCTCTCTTGGGTGCATGGGTGGTGCTGTTTTGGCTACATCAACTGCAGCACTCTTTCCCTGAAGCCTGGAAATAGAGGGAATGATCCCGTGGCGGCAGCATGCGAGCCTGCCACGTTTGGAAGTGACTCAACACCACTGTATGTATGAATGGGCCATTGGCGAGAGACCCAGCCCAGTTTGGAAGTCCTCCCTGGCAACCTCTGAATCTGAACCAGAATCAATCCATTGCCCCAAAATAAAAACCACGGCGTTGTGATCTTACCCTAGCTCAGAGTATTATCAATTTCAGCTCCGGTTTATCTAGCATCCCTTTCACAGGAGGCTTATAAAATGCGGAAATATTTAAGAAGAACACTAGGTGTCACTGCATCAATGCATTTGAGATGTATATCCTCCTCCTGCAGCCCTCTACATCCAGCAGGATCCTCATGAATTTAAAGTTTTGCGTGGTGCTTAGAATTGTAGAATTGTAGAGTTGGAAGGGAACGTGGGGGGTCATCTAGCTCAACCCCCTTGCAATGCAGGAATCTTTTTGCCCCACGTAGGGCTTGAACACATGACTCTGAGATTAAGAGTCTCGTGCTCTACCAATTGAGCTATCCCTTCTCTATATTGTGATGTCGTAATGCACATTTAGCTGATTGACATAAGTTTCACATCTTGGTATTGCTTGCATTACGTCTCCCGCCAGTGCCCAGCAGTGGGGGTGCCGTGTTACTAACCTCACTCTGCCACCAGCCAGACCTCCAACCTGCCTGTCCTTTGACTTGGCCTGTCTAGAGGTAACATCTTCCTCCTTAGTCTCAGTTCTGCTCTCCTGGAAATCAGGAGGGAGGAAACCAAACTCACCTGTTGTTGGCTGTGGCTCCGCCTCTCACTGGCTGTGGCCCCGCCCACTCTTGACCTCCCTTCCCTACCAATCCCAATGGAACAACTGGCACCCAGAATACTGGAAAAGCAGTTATATATCCTTGTGTCCCCACTCCACCCCCACAATTCCCTGACCAGTTTAAGTACTAAAATTAAGCCGAATGTTTTACATTGCTTTGTTTCAAATATTTACTTAAACTCTGCTTAAAAGAATTTTTGCAAGCTGAGGGGAATGACACCATTAATTTGATGGTTCTTGGAACCGTCCCATGGCATTGCAAGGCCAGAAAGAGAGTTTGCTTATTTGGGGGGGGGCAGGGGAGGCAATAATAATAATAATAATAATAATAATAATAATGAAAAGTTTTGGCTCTGCTGGGCTTTTGACTCCTACACATTTGAGTGGGAGAAAGGACAAATTTCTAGGACACTGAGTTCCCCATGGCAACGGAAAACGGAAGTGACTTTAACCCTATGTAGCGACGGATGACTCATTCTTGCTCATGTTCTAAGCACAGTAATAGCACTGTGTTGGTGGAAGAAAGTAAAAAAGCTCTGTTGCAAAGCTGGACCAAGACAGTCTGGTGCTTGAGGCAGAAAATCCAGTTGTCCCCTCTGGTTCAGAAAATAATATAATAATGACTGAAATAATGAGTGATATGGTAAGGAGCCCTAAGATCTGCCACTTGAGTTCCCAAAGTCAGCTTCTTGGTCAGACAGTCCTGGCTCATGGTCCTGGATCATTTTCAGATTGCTAGTGTTTTGCAGATAGCATTGAAGTGCATAGCAGAAATTTAGGCGCCAAAAAACCCCATTTTTAAAATTTTGCTGGTTGGAAAGTGATGTGGAAACCCACTGCAAACTGCAAATGATGAACATGAAGATGTATAAACACTGTGCTAGCAAATCAGGATGAGTTCTCAAGTCTGCTATAACCTCACAGCAAACAAATTAGAACAAATGTTCAAAAAAGACCAGACATAGTCTATCCTCTTTTATCACATCCGCAGCAAACATCATGACTACCCTCCCAAAACCCCGAGAACTGTAGTTTACTCCCCACAGAGCTATAATTCCCAACACCCTTAACAAACTACAGTTCCCAGGAACCTTTTGGGGAAAACCATGTGCTTTAAATGTGTGGTGTAGATGTCGATGTGACAAGCGAATCAAGGTCACCTGGTGGAGTTTTTGCTTATTTCATGCCAGATACTTTTGAATGAGAAGAGATAACATCTGATCACAATTATAGTTCAGGAACAGGTCAGTGTTTCATTCAGCAGCCACTAGGGAATGTGATGTTGGTTGCACAAAGTAAAAAGATCTCTCTGTGCATGTGGTTGACTATTCGACACCGACACCCCCGCCTTTGCCATTTCTCCAGTATTGGGTGAGCAGGGAAACAAACATCCCAGATTGCATCAGTAGTGTGGGTTTGTTCCTGACCACAGAAGAGTATGAATAGACTGTGTTTTATATAACAAAAAATAATGGGAAATTGCTTTCAAATCTACTGTATACATAATGTGTCCTTAGACTTGAAACTTAACAGGAAGGCAGATGTTTGAGCTGTAACCCTGGAGAAGTCTTGTCCACCAATATATCCTTTTTTGGTCTGAAGTTGTTGTCCATATTGATTTTGTACTGGTGAAATTCTTGACATTTGATGATGCTGATGAATTTTTAAATTACTGTACATTCTTGCAGCACAAGGACTAAGAACAGGACAACAAGCTCTTGCAAGAGATTTGTCCTTCAGTTCTGGAAGGAGAAAACACCCACGATCCATTATGCAGTACTCTGAGGTCCTCGCTGCCTTGGCTACCCTCAAACACATTTCTTATGAACATCCATTTCATGTTAATTCCTTTCTGGGTGGCTTATATCGATTTGTATGTTTAAATTAAAATGGATGCATTGATGTCTACTGTATTCTCAATGTGAACTGGTTAATTTTTTTATGTCCACTCCCTTCCCCGCTTTCTCTGTTGTTCTTTCTTTGCTAAATTTGTTGTTATTATTATTTTTAAATAATGAACAAACACATGAATAAGAGAGCACAGGATTGACAGCTCTATTCACAAGAATACTACTTGATTGTCAGAGGACTCAGGTCCTGGGTCTTCCAAGCTTCCCTGTGCAAGGAGCTATCATAAGCCCTCTGAACATAATAGGCTGGCCAAGTGCCCTGCTTTGTAAAGGACAGTCTTCTGTCTGAAGCAGTGTCTGGTCCAAGTCCAGTTCAAAGATGAAGAGCCATGAGATGGGGGAGGCAGCAGAAGAACCTTGAAGCTGCTCATCAGCAGTAAGCACTTGGAAAGCAAACTGACACATGGGTCACCTGGTGTCAAGAGCGAGCCAGAAATAAATCACATGCAGCAAGTGAAGTTATTAGAAGAAACAGGGTCTGCTCAGGAGTGCCAAGCCTAATGACCATAGCAGCTCTTCCTTGGTAGGTCTTGCCCCTATGAGGCAACTGTGGAGGTTGAAGGTCCCTGCCTTCCTGCAGCTACCTAAGTCCACTCCTCCTCTGGTTCTTTCCCAAGCAATCTGAGACTAGGCTGGTGCGCCTGCTTTTGCTCCCCCCCCTTCATGCCTCTTCTGGTCCTGGGAGACCAGAGGGGAGGTGATATTGTCATAGCAGGAGGGGAAGACACCAGCCTGACTCTTCCTCTAGGCCTCCCTCATAACAGCTTCCTGCTTCCACTTTTGCTTGTTTCTGGACTTGTCCCTGCCACAGCCTCTCCCTGCTCACTAAACCCTGTTACCTCCTCAGCTTCCAGCACCTCCTCCTCCCAGTCTGCTTCCTCGTCTCCCTCTGAAACACTCATCAACATCCCACCATGTCCCAACATCCCACCATGTCCCCTGGCTCTGGTATATATATGCCATACCAGAACATAGGAAGTTGCTTTGTACAGAGCCAGGCCATTGGTCCATCTAGCACAGGGTATTGCCTGCACTGACTGGCAGCAGCTATCCAGGGTTACTTCCCAGCCCTGGTGGAAAATGCCAGAAATCAAACCAGGGACTCCTTGCATGCAAAGAAAGTGCTCTGCCACTTTATATCTGCATTTTTTGCGTGTGTAATTCTTCATCCTCAGTTGTTGGCTGCAATGAGGTCCTTTAACTTCCTTCCCATAGAGAGGAACATCTGTAGCAGAGATAAAACAACTTCCCCCTGATGGGTTGCTGTTCCCTTTAATCAAGGAAGAATCAGCAGTTGTCCCTCGCCTGTGCAATACATCTGCCAGCTGGCGGCAACGGCAAAGCCACAAGACAGCTAGCCGCTGTGTCAGCAGTTGAAGCCTGCTCAGCTTGCGCCCCAGCAAGCCAGATTCAGCCCACCCATGGCCCAGCGGCCACTGCCTGCTGGGCAGCCAAACAGGAGATTTATGAAGCCCCATGGCAAGCTGACATGCATGTGGTTTTACAAGGGGTGCAGTTACTGTATGCTGCAGGAGGTAGTGATGACTACAAACTTAGATGGCTTTAAAGGAGAATGGGGCAAATCATCATCTTATCAACTGGGCTACTTCTAGCTCAGTATTGTTCCCAAACTGTTCCATGGACCATCAGTAGTCCATAAGCATCATTTAGGTGGTCCATCCTATGGCATTAAATATGCATACTGATTTTAAAGTGGAGAGTGTGGGAAGGCACTTGCTTTGTTGCAACACCCTCTAGCCTCCCTGCAAACAAAGCAGGGTGAATGTTCATTAAATAGCTGCTGCTGTTCTATTTAGGACTGCCGTCAAAGATCTCACTGCACAGACAGGTACTTATGGAGACAGTTGCCTTTGCCTTGGTCCTTAGCTATGAAGGGCTTTAAAGACCAAAACCATCGCTTTGAAACTCAGCCCAGAAACAGGCTGGGAACCATAGCAGTTGGCACAGCACAGCTATAAAATGGCCATAATATCCAGTTAGAAATCTAGCAGCCTGCATTCTCCAAATAGCCTTCAAAGGCCGGCCCACGTATAGCACAGCACAGTAGTCTTTCCTAGAGGTAACCAGGAGCATGGGTAACTGAGACTAGGTGATTTCAGTTGAGGCAGGGTCAGGTATCAGCAGTACCTCAGATACAGCTTGTATCAATAGATAGATAGATAGATAGATAGATATCTTTATTGTCATTGTCCCCTTGCAGGAACAACGAAATTACTCAGTTGCTACATCCAGTCAGATAAAGCATTCTGCATAATCCAAAATTACAAAACCTAATTAAAAACAGTAAATATAATACAAATACCAAATAAAATAAGATGACTTCAAAGTCCAGGCTTTCCATTTAAGGCCAAAATTGCTCTAGAGAAGAAACTGTTCCTGAGACGGCTCGTTCTTGTCTGCATAGTTCTATATCTCCGTCCCGATGGCAGGAACTGAAAGAAATGGTGACCAGGGTGCGTTGGATCTCTTGATATGTCTAGTGCTTTTCTATGGCACCTGGTGGTGTAGATTTGTTCTAAGGTGGAGAGTGAGCAGCCAATAATGCTCTCTGCTGTTTTAATAATTCTACACAGCCCTGCTCTATCCTGAGAAGTACAGCTTCCGTACCACACACATAAACCGTACGTGAGCACGCTCTGTATGGCACAGTGATAGAAGGCAAGCAGCAGCCTTCTACAAAAAGGTCAAGGAACAAGACCCTCAAGCTGCAAACCTGTTCCTTCGGTGGGAGTATCATTGGAAGCGTTGAAGGTCAGTTTGCACTGTAGGCTGACTTGGGAAGGGTAGATAGAGAGGGTCCTCCAACCTTCCTAGACTTACCTTCTTGCACTGACCTATTGAACCTCCTTCAATGTTAGATTGATTCTCTCAGGATTGGTGACCTCATTTTCTTCTCCATCCTTTCCTTGGGAGAGGAGACATCTTGGTGTGTCTCTCCTGATGAGATGAAAGAGCAAGCATGACTCTTTGCATCTCCACCTTACATAGAACTAGCATTTTCCATATCAACAGTGGCGGACCTACATTTTTTGGGCCCTGATGCTTGAACTGTTATGAGGCCCCCTTCGCAACCAGAAACGAGATTTGGGTAACCACAGTGATCTTCTTCAGCGGAGTTGCTCCATGACAGATCACCACACCTTTACAACATCTCTCAAACTTTGGGATTGTTGAAATATATACAAAACAAAAATGGTAGACCCAAAATTTGAAAACAACGTGGACGCAAGTTGCTTCTGGAGCCCCTCTGGTATTAGGGGCCCTGAAGCTTCATTAGTTTCATAGTACCGGTAGATCTTCACCTGCCTATTGTGTACTTCCTGCAATAGATATAGCTTTCTTGTTTTCCCAAACTCAAGAGTCTCTGTGTGATTCTATCTAGTGTAAAATGTGCTCCTCCAGCAGGAATAAAACATTCTGTTCAGCTTCTGTGAGTGTGTCAACTCCAAACACCAACAAGTACACAAGAATCAGAAAGTGGCTGAAAGCATTTTTAGAAGTAATAGCAGATCTCCTGGCCACAGCCTGCTCCAACTCATGGGTGGAGAACCTTCTTTTTTTTACCTCAAGGGACGGATTCTCTTCCGGGCAACATTCCAGGAAAAATAAATAAATAGTGTTTGTGCACTACGACAGTTTCTCTGCACACTCACAAACCCTTCCCCCATCCAGGCAGTGGAGAAGGCATCATGCTAGGACAATTTCCAGCCAGGCAAACACACTCATGGAGGGTGAAAAGCAGGGCTGGTGAGGGCTGGGGCCTGGGGCCTGGGGCCAGGTAGAAAAACCTTGAAGGCTGCATCCAAGCCACCTAGGCCTGAGGTTCCCCATCTCTGAGGTAACCGCTCTAGCTGCCGGAAAGAATGCTATGGACACGTAATGCTCTTCTTGCTTCCCGGCCGTTCGCAAGAGAGAGAGAGTGGAACTTGCCTCAGGGAACAACTCAGTGATGCTTTCTGCTAATTGGCACTCGAGGTGAGGCCCTTGCAAAACCGGTTGCGTCGCTCGTGTGCATTTTCATAGGCCTACGCTGGAGCGCTTCTCCCTCTCCTCCAAGGGTTGCCAGTCCAGCAGACACACCTGCAGCAAGGAGCACTTATTATTCTGACAGCACACTGTGATTAGGAAGGTGTAAGAATGCCGGCTGTGGCTTCTCCCCATCCAGATGGACTGTGACACTTCAAGGAGCAGTGCAGATCAATGATTGCTGCCTGACAGTTTCGGAAGAAGGAGGGATGCAAAATTTTGTGATAGGTGGCTGGTGTTGCTCTGGCTTCAAGCAGACACATTGCAGAGATGGATGGAAGGCACCACCTGAACCTCTGCCCCCCCCCAATCATATTGCTTATGATAAGAAAAGTGACTTGAAAATGCATGTCAAAGCGTAGGATTATACTTGCTTGACTTTCTGGGGACAAAACTGTCGGTAGAGCACGAGGCTCTTAATCTCAGGGTTGTGGGTTCAAGTCCCACCTTGGGCAAAATATCCCTGCTTGACAGCGGGTTGGAATAGATGTCCCCCGGGTCCCCTCCAACTCTACAATTCTATGACACAACATTGTATATAACCTTTTTATAATATGCAGCTGTCTCATATGGGGTTTCGAACCCGCAACCTTGGCATCATCAGCACCACGCTCTAACCAACTGAGCTAGCACTTCCCCAGCCCGAAGCCCTTCAGCTGCTTTGGACTACAATGCCCATCATCCCTGACCATTGCCCATGATGAGAATTAATAGAATCACAGAACTGTAGAGTGGGAAGGGATCCTGACGGTCATCTAGTTCAACCCCCTGCAATGCAGCAATCTCAATTTATGAGGGATTTTGTAGTCCCAAAGCTTGGGGAGAGGGCACCAGGTTGGAGAGGGTTGTCTTCTCAAAGCCTGGCAAGCCTTTCCTGGAAGCCAGCTCCCTCTGAATAAACACATCGAGGAGGCAGCTGCCTTTCTTTGAGCCCAGGCCTCAGGATCAACAAGCATTGTGCATTGTCTGTTGTTCCTACGAGGAATGCCACTTCTTGTTCGCACTTCCAGCAAGCGGACAGACAAAAGGATTGTTCCGGGAGATGCCCAGCAGATGTGAATAGCGAAGAAGATGACCGATGTGCTGCATTAACAGAACTGTTGCGAGAGCGTCGCATGTACCCAGAGGGGCGCAAGAGATCGTGCAAAGCGCCCCCCAGTCTCGCCAGATGTTGCCAGCCCCATCGGGCTCAGTATTGCCTGCACGGACCGGCAGCAGCAGCAGCAGGCACAGGCCTCTCCTAGATTTCCCAGCCCTTTCCAGGAGATGCCAAAGGCTTGAACCCAGGGCTTCTCAGCTGTGATTCCACCACGAATGAGGCTCCGCGGCCCTCCTTTCCCTTTCGAAGAATCGGAGGCACCCAAAGCAAAGGTCTCCTCCTTGCCGGAGTTGCGCACCCGCCTCCTGTGGGCGCGGGGACAGCCGTGACCCCGCCCCGCCCCGCTCCAGCTGGGCGTCCAGCTACACGAGCTCGGCAAGTGGACTCCTTTCCCGGGCTCCTTCAGCTCCTGGCGACGTGCGCGCTCTCTCTTTCTCTCCGCCGTGGGATCCAGCCACAAGCAGGTAAGCCGCGCTCGCCCCCAGCGCCAGGGAAGCGCCCTGGCGGGGAAACGCGCCGCGATGCCCCTCGGCGTCGCCGTTACTCCAATGCGGAAATTTGCTCGATAGCAGCTCCGGCTGTAGCTGCAGCTGCGTCGATTTGCAACTTTTCGGGAAACTTTTGAAATCGCTACCTCTTTCCCGCTCCAACTAAGAGAGAGAGAGAGAGAGAGAGAGAGAGAGAGAGAGAGAGAGAGATCCGCTGGGGTGATCTCCCTTTCTCTTCTTCCAAGAGGTAACTAGACCAGCTACCTGCCAAAGGTGGAACTTCAGCCAATTCAATAACAGATATCGCTCTTCCTATGATGTAATTGTTTGCTGATGGAAGTCCCCCACCCATGGGCGTAGCCAGGGCAGGCGGGAGGGGGGCACCTGCCACCTGTTCAAGTAAATAAATAAAAATACTTAACTAAAAGTAGAAACTGTAGAGAGGTGTTGACAGATTTTTTTTCTTAGTACTTGGGGTGAAATTCAAACAACTGTTGTTGAGACAGAGGTGGGTGTCCTGCCCACCCACCCCCCAACATAAATCCTGGCTACACCCATGCCTTTTGCAAACTTTTAAATTCTTCTCCCCGCCTTTTGTAGAGACTTTTGCTTGTGTGTTTGTTATTCCCGACCAGGAAGTATTTTTTTAATTGTTATTGTTTTGTAGGGTTTTTTTGTGTGTGCACATATGAATAATCTGAGGCTGAGTGTCTGCTCTCTCTCAGAAATTCCACCGGTGAGCCCATCTCATGGATGCAAAAACTGAAATAATGGGCTAATGCTGCCAATTTCTTCAAAAGTCCAGTACAATACAAGCAGCACGCAAGGGCACAAGATTCAATCAAGTTTCAATCAAGTATTATTAGTACAAAAAGAAAACAATAAGAGAACCATATACAAACGCTGACACAGAAGACAAAACAAAACGTCAAGCAGATAACATATACAAATAAATACCGAAAGGCAAACCAGTCTTTATGGTCTTTGAGGCTATGTAGTGGTCAGCAAAGTGGCAGCAGGTCGAACAAAGTGTCAATAATAGACAGGCTGCCGGCGTTTTTCACCCATATGACGGGTTTCTTCAGTAGTTTCTCCTTCTGCTTTCTGTTGTGTTTAATACATTCAAATTCGTATGAAACCACTTATCTTGGCTTAGGACACAATGCTCATGTTCTTGTTTCAAAAGGTTCTCTCATGCGGTTTTGATATATTTACATATTCAATTTCTTATATTCAGAGTTTTCTTAGTTTGAGCATGTATTGACTTACCATCTCATGGATGCAGCTGAGAAGCAGATTTGCTCCAGAGGAGCCTTGCTTTGGGTAGACCTGCGAAGTTTCTGGCACTTCGCTGGGGGTGATGCTGGGACTCCCTGGCGTCTCTGCAGAAAGGGGTGTCTTCTCAGGGGGGGGGGCAGGTGACATTCCCAGACCTGTTTTCTTCTACTTCTTGAAATGAAAGTTTGTTGGGCTTCTATCAGCTCTTGCATGCATGGCCAAGGATGGTGGGAAGTGCAGCCGAAAAGCTGGACGGCTGCAAGTTTCAAAGAATGGTAAAGTTGGAGGGGACTCCAAAGACCATCTATTGCAGGCACGTCCAACTTCCAAGAGACTGTGATGTACTCCCAGTATGAAAACACTGGCAGTGATCTAGTTGTTGACCTTTTCTGGGGGAGCATTGCCCAGAGTTGTTGAGTGATCGACCCCTTTGTGGTGCAGAAAATGAATTTAGGTCTTAGTTCAAGTTAAAAAGTGTTGGGATTTGTCTCTTAGCTGCAGTTTGGATGTCAGCTTGCAAGTCGCTTTTAAATGTGCATTTGATCTCGCACATGGTTTTTGCATGCCTTTTGTAATTTTCGCTCGTTAAACTGACTAATTCGCTTTTTTAAAAAAAAGGAAAGGAAAAAGAAAGGCAGTGTCTGCATTCTTCTAAGAATAATATGAGCTAGAGATGCCCGGTTTGCTTTGCAGGGAGGTTATAGATAGGAAGCTGCTGTCATCAGGTTTAATTGCACAAACCCAAATTTAACAGGGGGAGCAAACAGTTGCATGATTGCAAACAAATGCAGTTACACGTACAGTAAGCCTGCAAATTTTATGGGGGTTATGTTCCGAGGATTATGCCTAAAACCAAAATTGTGTATAGTCCCTTTTCCTTGACTCCTGCCCCCTTTTCTCCCTCTTTTTTTTGCCAAGCACATAAAGCTAAATGCGCACAAGTTAAATGTGCTTAACTTGCATGCTTACTGCACCTACTGCCCCATTCTATGCATATTTACTCAGAAATGTCCAGCATCTTGGAGTCACACTTCTGCTTAGAGTAGACCTATTGGAATCAACAGAACTTACACTAATCGCAATTCAAGTCCAATTGATTTAAATAGGTCTGGATCCAAACTTCTCCCTCCTGGGCTGTAAGCTGAGAAGAAGGTCATATGCTTCCTTTTCAATCAATCATTCAATCAGTCAATGAAAAATAGTTGCATGTATGTTTAACAGCATTACACTTAGCCAGAGAATTATGTGTGTGGAAACAGTTCTCTGCACAGGGATCAGTAATAATTGGGTGTGCAAAAGCCAGGTACCAAGGCTCTGGTTTAATAGCAAGGCAAGCTATGGGAGTCCACACCGATCAATCTGGTTTATCTATTTACGGCTTGCATATATACTTTTACTCAACAGCAATACCTAAAAAGAAAACGAATAAGAAAACCATCTAGCCAGTAACAGTTTTACGGTAATAAATGCAGGTAAAACCACATAAGTTATTATTTTTAAATCTATTAAATCCTTGTCTTCATCATATCTGAGTAGCTAAAAGTTCTTCGAAATAAAAATTCAGGCCATACTCTTGTTAGGACCAGCCAAAATGCCACACAATTGTGAATGAGTTTTCAAGTTTTGTGTCAGGCTGAACGATGAGCAGGAGAGGAGAAGTTGGCCTGACATTGAACCCACAGCCCTCTGCATTTAATCACAGTCTCAAGGCCAAACTAAATATGCCTCTTTCAGTTGCATTAGTTTAAGAAACCCAGTTAGTTGTGGGTGCGGCAGGTTTTCATGAGGATTGTGGCAGAGAAGAAAAGGATTAATCAACCAGATTAAAATTGCTCTTCTGGGCTTAAACAAAAACTAGCACAACTGCAAATGATATGTATTGCCTGCAGTTTGGTGGAGTGTTGGAGGAAGGTGCATACTTAGCTGGACAGTGATGGGAAACCTGCTGCCCTCCAGATAATGTTGGACTGTAACTCCCATCAGTTCCAGCCAGCATGACCAATGATCAGGGATGATGGGAGTTGTAGTTTCCAGCAGCATCTGGAGTAGGGATGTAAGACGGCAGCAATTCCCATCCTTTCCTGTGTTTGTTGCAATCAGCACTGTTTCTGTTCTACTGCAGTTCGGCTTCCACTAAAACATAGATCGTTCATCTCGCTGTTTGTGATAGCTGAAACAAACTAACAATGTAGTTTATTTCAGGGCATTTCAGTGGAAAGGAAGCTTCAAAAACAGTGCAGAAAACAACACAATTATTTACATAATGTGCACAGTCTTAAAAAACAGAAATGGCTAATCTCGCTCATATTAGCTTGTGTAATTCCCATTCCTGATCTCAAATGAACATGCAAATAGTGGCAATTTGTACTCCCATTTCTGACAGAGTTCTCTGACATCTCTAACCTGGAGGGATGCAAGTTTCCAGGCCTTCTCTGGTAGATGCTATGCAGAGTTTATATTGTAGCTAGGGCTGCTGGGACAAAGGAACAAATAATGGCTGATCCCACATTCTTGAAAATATACTGTATGTTGGATTTGTTGTTCCAGCAGGTCAAGGTGCAACCAGGGACCTCACAGAGCCTCTTAAATTAAATCTGCAATCTCTTTCTACTTGTTTATTTTGCTGGCATCTGTCTGTCCCCAGAGACAATGGCAGAGTGCACCTTTGGGGTGAGGTCAAGCTCTTTTAAGGTAGCAGCGCTTGCTGTGGCTGTAGAGACCAATGTGGGAGAGAGATGTTTTGTTGCAGCCGGGGAAGATGGAGGCGTCCGGTTGTGCTGTTGCAGATCCACCATGGCGTTTCTTCTCTCTGTTCCCAGTAGAAGGGAGAAGTAAATCAGCAGGTTCTGTATTGGTCTTGCATCTAGCCTCATGCTATCTAAGAGTACTGGGTGGCTTAGTCATGTAAATAGGTGTTCCCCATACTTAAGCAAATAGATTGTGCCTTAGATAAACACTTAGGCAAGAGGTGTTTTATTGTTTCCTCTGAGCCACACTGGAGAATGTTTCGCCCAATTATGAACTGCTTTATGACTTCCCATTCCATACTGGCCAGGTGAATGCCAAGGTCTGGTGTGTGGCCTAGGTGCTGAATTGGACACCAGTTGCAACTTGAAACATCTCTAGTTCACCAGTTAAGGGGCATAAGACACTTTTAGGCCCCATGCCCAGCACAGCTAACTCTTGTTGTAGATGTGTCCGTGCTGTGCCATGTGACAAAACCATGGGCACAATTTCTGTCCAAAGTAGGTGTGGCCCTTATCTTGGCACACCTACTTCTGATACAGGCTCCACCTGCTTTTAGCAGTTGTCATCATATTACAACACCATGCACACATCAAATAAAATACCCCGCCTAGCCCGGAAGATGGTGTTTAGGCAATACATCAAAAACAACAATCCAAATAACATAGTTTCCAATTGAAGAGCGTCATACGTTCTAAGCATCGCCTCCTCTAAAGTGGGGCCTGTTGTGTCTTTTTGGCAGAAATAATTTTGATTGCCAACAGAGAACTTCCTGCATAAGTTCTTTTGTTCTGTTTGCAACATTGCATGTTATGTATTCAAGCCTGGGGATCAAAATAGCTCACAGCATTGTTCATCGTTCAGCCACTTAGTAGAGAAAAACCACTGACTTTTGCAATACATGAACACAATGGAGGAAGGTGTTGGAAGCTGCCTAACATTATCTAGCCATTAAGAGGAGTATAAAATATGAAGTAAGCTCTTGGAGACCTCACTGACTTGGCTTTTGTTACACTGTGCTTCATGGGCTGTTCATTAATCTCCATGAAATATTCAGAATGCACAGTACCTCAGAGTATTCCTACACTGAAATATTAACCATTGAGACTATGTTGTTGTTGTTGTTTAGTCGTGTCCGACTCTTTGTGACCCCATGGACCATAGCACGCCAGGCACTCCTGTCTTGCGCTGCCTCCCGCAGTTTGGTCAAACTCATGTTCGTAGCTTTGAGAACACTGTCCAACCATCTCGTCCTCTGTCGTCCCCTTCTCCTAGTGCCCTCCATCTTTCCCAACATCAGGGTCTTTTCCAAGGATTCTTCTCTTCTCATGAGGTGGCCAAAGTATTGGAGCCTCAGCTTCAGGATCTGTCCTTCCAGTGAGCACTCAGGGCTGATTTCCTTCAGAATGGATAGGTTTGATCTTCTTGCAGTCCATGGGACTCTCAAGAGTCTCCTCCAGCACCATAATTCAAAAGCATCAATTCTTCGGCGATCAGCCTTCTTTATGGTCCCGCTCTCACTTCCATACATCAACTGGGAAAACCATAGCTTTAACTATACGGACCTTTGTCAGCCTTTGAGACTGTGTGTGTGTGTGTGTGTGTGTGTGTGTGTGTGTGTGTGTGTGTATATATATATATATATATATATATATATGCATTTATTCTCTTTCACAATAGATCTAGTGACCTGTCCTGAGATAGTAGTTCACTTTACATCCAAATCTGTTAAGTCTCTTGATCTGGAAAGGGACTTGCATAAAAAATTCAGTCTAACTAATCCGGGGATAGAGAACCTGTAGTCTTCCAGATGTTGTTGGACTACAATTCCCACAAGTCCTGGCTGTGATGGCCATGCTGGTTGGGGCTCATGGGAGTTGGAGTCCAACAACATTTGAAGGGCCATGCATATATCATGGTTTGTATTCAACCCTTGAAGACATGATGCTTCCACGTCCCGTCCAAACCACACAGTGATCTTCGTGGCTGGACAGGGTTTTGAACTTGGGGATCCCCAGTCCAATATGCAACACAGATTAATTCTAAACTGTTGATGGGTAAAAGGATCTACACACCCGATGTTCAGAGGCTTCACCTGCCTCTTTTATGATTTCACAGTAGGCTCACAGTAATTAGTACTCTGCCAATTGCTTGCATGCCACTCACATGGCAAGCCATGGGTAAGAAGTGGGAGAAAGATGTAGGAGTAAATATACCACAGGAGCTGACAAGCTACTCTTGGAAGTTTATTTACTTAGGTTTGTCTTGCGTCCTGTTCCCAGGACAGGTGATGCAAATGTTTACAAACCTATGTTTTAAGAAGCAAAAGGAGAAAAGGAGAGAGAGAGAGAGAGAGAAAGAGAGAGAGAGAGAGAGAGAGATGCTTCTGGGTTGCCATAAAACAGAAGTGGGGAGTCTGTGTTCTTGGATTACAACTCCCATCATCCCTGACCATTTTGACCCTGCTGACTAAGACATCTGGCTGAAGTCCAGTAACACCTGGAGGGCTGCCGATTCCCCATCCTCAAGAACAGCCATGCTGGATCAGGCCAAAGTCCCATCTAGTCCAGTATCGTGCTCTCACAGTGACCAGCCAGGGGCCCACGGGAAGCCCAAAAGCAGAGCCTGAGCATGACAGCGCTTCCTCTGCTCGAGATTCCCAGCAACCCATGTACAGAAACCTCCAACCTGGGAGGAAAGGCATAGCCATCCTGGCTTGTAGCTTTGCAATAAATCAACACAGAGGCAACAATAGAAGAAGGGGAGGAAAATGGAGGCAGGGCCAATGGCAGAAGTCTATGCTATTATTTCATTCACACGTATTTGGGATTAAGGTCTCTGGTACAGCTTTCAATCTCCTCTCCACACCTGCATTCCATCCCAGGGAACTCCCTCTCCTACCAACCCAGGCGAGAGGCCGATCCAGGGCAGAGGTTTCATTTTTCCTGGGCGGGAGCTAGATACTGTTCTGTCCCTGTCACACTGTTGCGAGGCCTCCACCCCCACGATCCAGGTCCTGGTGGCTGCTGTCACTGGGGCTGTAGAGCCTGGCAATGCAATGGAGGAAGGCAGTGCGAAAAATTTCTTCAACACATCATTTCAGGCCAGTGGCATACATAGCTCTAATGCAGGCATCCCCAAACTTCGGCCCTCCAGATGTTTTGGACTACAATTCCCCTCATCCCTGACCACTGGTCCTGTTAGCTAGGGATCATGGGAGTTGTAGGCCAAAACGTCTGGAGGGCCGCAGTTTGGGGATGCCTGCTCTAATGTCTGGGATTGGCTGCGACTGAGGGGCTGCTGCCCCCAGAATCTGCCTCCTGAGGCGACTGTCTCACTCTGCCGAATGATAGGGCCTTCAGATAGACATCTTTTCTTTCAGCATGAGCCTAAAAGTGAACAATTTGGATGTGACAAAATAGGTGTTTGAAAACAGTTGCATCATGCAGGCCACACTGATCTGTGTGGCCAGTATTGGTTGTACCTCCTTGTCGCGTGTACAGCGGCAAACCCACGCCTGTTTCTGTGCAATGTGGTGCGAAACAGGCCTTACTTAGTATTCATGCTCTGCTTATCAAACAGGTATTTAGATTATGTATGGCATTCCCAACGAGCATCTTATCTTTAAAGATACGCTTCTGCAGTCTGCAGGTCTCAACCTGTGTTAAGTCAATACATCAACTTGTGCTTTGCTTAGATGATGAATCAGTCCACAACCATTATTTGGCCATGATACATCTTGTCCCCATATTTTTCCAAGGGCCCACAAACTTATTATTCCATTTGCACCTGAAATTCCAACAAGGAGATCAAGCCGGCATTGTAAATCACACAACAGCTCTGTGAAAAGATTATGCTGAGAGTTTAGGGCAGGCATCCCCAAACTGCGGCCCTCCAGATGTTTTGGCCTACAACTCCCATGATCCTTAGCTAACAGGACCAGTGGTCAGGGATGATGGGAATTGTAGTCCAAAACATCTGGAGGGCCAAAGTTTGGGGATGCCTGGTTTAGGGCTTTCCCAAGACCAGATAGTGAGCTTCATCACTGTCTAGAAATTTGGACCTGGGATTCCATCTATTTAGTCCAACAATTTAGTCACTACAGCCAGAAAAAGAAAGAAAGGATGGTCTTTAACTTGATCTTCTCTTCGCTTTCAGTATCATATGGCAATGTTCTCCCTGGTCTTCTTTTTTCTATGTATTATTGCTGGTTGGAGTTTTATGTTTTGTTCTACTGGGAATTATGCACAAGGATGCTGCCACTAGGTGGCAGCCTAGTGTTTTTGTGTAAGCAAGAAAAATTGTCATTCTTGTTTACAGAGGCAGTTTCCCTCTCAAGTTTATGTGATGCATTTCTGTTAGGCCTTTAGCAGAAGGAGAGCTTGTTTGGATCAAGCTTTATGCTGAGGAGAGGAGGAGAGCCTGAGGCACATGTTACTTTTGGTTCTCTAGAAGTGTTTGAGTTCACTCTTAACAGGAGAATTTTAGGGGCAAACCAGATATTCAATCTCCCAATCCCTGTTTAGTTAATAGTCACAGGGAGGGGAGATTTGAACTGAATATGTACCAATAGGGGAGGGGTTTTTTAAAATTAAAAAAATTTTTTTTATCTCAGGGCCATTAGTCAGTGACAGAATCTGTGTACTGAATGCAGAAGGTTCCAGGTTCAATCATTCATATCATAGAATCGTAGAATCTTAGCGTTGGAAGGGACCCAAGGGTCATCTAGTCCAACCCCCTGCAATGCAGGAATCTTAGCTAAAGCATCCGTGATAAACAGCCGTCCAACCTCAGCTTAAAAACCTCCATGGAAGGAGAGACCACCACTTCCCTAGGGAGTCCGTTCCACGCTCGAACAGCTCTTACCATTAAAAAGTTATTCCTTTCTTGTACAGTAGTACCTCGGGTTACAGACGCTTCAGGTTACAGACTCCGCCAACCCAGAAATAGTACCTCGGGTTAAGAACTTTGCTTCAGGATGAGAACAGAAATGCGGCGTGCGGCAGTGGCGTGGCGGCAGTGGGAGGCCCATTAAGGTTAAGAACAGTTTCAGGTTAAGAACGGACCTCCGGAACGAATTAAGTTCTTAGCCCGAGGTACCACTATATATTGAATCTATTGGTTCAAGTTCTACCCTCTGGACCAGGAGGAAACAAACTTGCTCCATCCTCCACTTGACAACCCTTGATATATTTGAAGATGGCTATCCTATCTCCTCTCTGTTTCCTCTTCTTCGGGCTTAACACACCCAGCTCCCTCATAAGGCTTGGTTTCTAGACCCTTGAACATCTTGGTTCCCCTCCTCTGCACACGTTCCAGATTGTCAATATCCTTCCTGAACCGTGGTGCCCAGAACTGGACACAATACTCCAGGTGGGACCTGACCAAAGCAGAATAGAATGACTTCCCTTGATTGGGATACTATACTTCTGTTGATGTTCCATGGGGTCATGAAGAGTCGGACACGACTAAACGACTAAACAACAACAACACTTCTGTTGATGCAGCCTAGAATAACATTAGTGCTTCCCCCCCCTTTCTTTTTGCTGCTTTGTCTCATGTTGACTCATGTTAAGCTTGTGGTCCACCCCTCCCTGAGTGCCGTGGGCCACTAAAACCCCCAGATCCTTTTCACATGTACTACTGGCATAGCTAGTTTTAAAAAAATAATATCAAGTAGCAGGTGGCATGGAAGATCTCTGCCTGCGGCCCCGAAGAGCTGCCACTAGTCAGAATAGAGCAGGGGTCTCCAACGTGGCACCCACGGGCACCAGTGTGCCCACCAATACCTCTTGCGGCGCCCATGAAAGGTCTCAGTAAATATCTCTTCAGAAATCCTCAAACATGAGAGACCACTTCCTGTTCCTGTTTGCACTGGCCCAGCCTCTCATACATTGAACATGACCTCTTAAATAGTCTCAAGGTTGGACACCCACCTTCTGTCATGAGCAGAAGAGAAGTGCAGAGAACGTCTCTCTGTCAGCAGGTATGGTGGTGGTTGATATATGAGTGGCTGATGGAGGAGGGGGCATGCCCAGTAAAAGTCAGGATATGAACCCCAAGAAACATACATAACTCTGAAATACTAGAATACTTCTATTTCAGTGTATCTGAAGAAGTGTGCATGCACACAAAAGCTCATACCAAAATAAAAACTTAGTTGGTCTTTAAGGTGCTGCTGGAAGGAATTTTTATATTTTGTTTCGACTACGTCAGACCAACACGGCTACCTACCTGTATCTGAAATACTAGGGCAGGCACCCCCAAACTTGGCCCTCCAGATGTTTTGGGACTACAATTCCCATCATTCCAGACCACTGGTCCTGTTAGATAGGGATGATGGGAGTTGTAGTCCCAAAACATCTGGAGGGCCGAGTTTGGGGGTGCCTGTACTAGAGGGAGGAGTGTCTGAGTGTTATTCAACTAAGCTTTATGCAGAGTAGACCTATTGAAATTAACGAACATGGCCAAGTTAGGCCTATTTGCTTCAATTGGTCTATGCTGAGTAAAACTCAGTTGTATACAAGCTTCTGTCTTTTCCCTCTTCTGTTTCTGATAGCTTTGGTTTGCGTGTCGCTTTGGGTTGCCTTACCTTAACAAATTTAATAAATAATAATAATGCCGTATTTTTCCATGTATAACACGCCCCTGTGTATAAGACGACCCCTATTTTTAGGACTCCAAATTAAAGAGATGGGGGGGGAGATTCCCCACAGTTGTTCAGCTTTTTTTGGGGGGGGGAATGCCGACAATCGCCAGCAGGCCTTGCCGCAGCCACCAATCACCCGCCCAATTGCCGCTTACGAGCTCCTGCTCGCGGCTGCCAGAAATTGCCCACCCCCCTCTACACTATCCGTGTATAAGACGACCCCCAATTTCTAACATTTTTCTAAATCATCTTATACACAGAAAAATATGGTAATTATAGTTTGGGTGGAAGGGGGTGGATTTAAGCCAAGGAAATGATGACCTATGGCCACCCCTCCCTGAGTGCTGTGGGCCAATTCTAACCCTTCCCCTACCCAACCAGCTGCTTTTTAACATAAGGGCGTCCTACATAGTCTGGTTCTCCGAGATGGACATTTGGGGATGAATCATGAAGGTCTGGGGATCCGTTTGTTGTGCAAATGGCTGCATTGCTAACTACAGATTTATCTAATGAGACTTGGCCTGTGTGCAAATGTCTTGCTTGTGTTCCCTGGCATTGGTGCACGCTGGCCCATTTCTTTCATTAGAAGAATGCCTAGGAGAAACAATAAAAAAAGGAAATTTTTCACTAGGTCACCGAATGGCACTGGAAACAAAATATTCAGCGGAACATTAATAAATCTCCCAGCAGCCTCCCTTTGTTTATTTCCCTTGCTTGATGAATGGCTCTTGGCTGTCTCACTGTGACTTTTTGTCTAGTCGGAGCTTGTGATTGCCAGCATACCTATTTGGAAGTTTTATTTATTTTTTATTTACTTAAATTCCAACAAACCGCACTTCGACATAAAATGGCATAAGGAGGTACACACACCTAGCGCAATAAAAGCACCTGTAAGAGCTGGTTGGCCAAGAATCTCAGTTTTGAAAGTCCTGTCTGAGTAATAATACAGTTTTCAAGAGACATTTAGGGAGCAAGATCTGCTAGGATTATGGTGCTGGAGGAATTGAATTATGGTGCTGGAGGAGACTCTTGAGAGTCCCATGGACTGCAAGAAGATCAAACCTATCCATTCTTAAGGAAATCAGCCCTGAGTGCTCCCTGGAAGGACAGATCGTGAAGCTGAGGCTCCAATACTTTGGCCACCTCATGAGAAGAGAAGAATCCTTGGAAAAGACCCTGATGTTGGGAAAGATTGAGGGCACTAGGAGAAGGGGACGACAGAGGACAAGATGGTTGGACAGTGTTCTCGAAGCTACGAACATGAGTTTGACCAAACTGCGGGAGGCAGTGCAAGACAGGAGTGCCTGGCGTGCTATGGTCCATGGGGTCACGAAGAGTCGGACACGACTAAACGACTAAACAACAACATCTGCTAGGATGCGCAGCTTAGAATGGAGTGTTTGGCTCAGCCGGCATTAAGGCCCCACCCCAGCTCAGCCAAAGACACACTGGCTCAAAGGTAAAGGTGTCGGATCTGCGCAACGGGGTGAGCTCTCATTGCTCTGTCTCAGCTTCTGCCAGCCTAGCAGTTGAAAGCATACCAGTGCAAGTAGATAAATAGGTACCGCTGCGGCGGGAAGGTAAACGGTGTTTCCGTGTGCTCTGGCTTTCATCACGGTGTTCCATTGCACCAGAAGTGGTTTGGTCCTGCTGGCCATATGACCCAGAAAGCTGTCTGTGGACAAACATCGGCTCCCTCGGCCTGAAGCGAGATGAGCGCCGCAACCCCAGAGTCACCTTTGACTGGACTTAACAATCCAGGGGTCCTTTACCTTTCTTTCTTTTTTTACATCGGCTCAATTAGCTAAACTGGGATAAGTTCCCCAAAAGGGGTGTTAGTTGGGGCAGGAGCAGAGTGGGGAGCCTTACACCGGATCCTAAGCCCATTCAGGATGGAGCACCATTTTAAAGGCTTGTTTTCCCTCTGCCAGGCTTAGGCAGAGCAGCAGCAGCAGCAGCTGTCCGGCTGCTGAACGGGGTTTGAATCTGGTATAGGCTCTACACTGGCTTAACATCCAGCTTCTTGTGCATAGGATTGCTCTCTTAAAAATGAGCAGGGATGGCTCCTTCCGAAGCCCTATTGGTAACCGGGAAATGACATGTCTGATGCACCAAGGAGTGTGGTGGAGTCTCCTTCTTTGGAGGTCTTTAAGCAGGGGCTTGACAGGCATATGTCAAGAATGCTTTGATGGTGTTTCCTGCTTGGCAGGGAGTTGGACTGGATGGCCCTTGCGGTCTCTTCCAACTCTATGATTCTGTGATTCTATGAATATGTAGTATTTGTTTGCTTGGAAGCCCCACTTCGATGCTCGTTGATTGGCCCCGCTATCAATGGGCAAAGAGCTTTGCAAAGTGCAAGAGGAATTTGCAATCTGAAATGAAAACACAGAGGAGACAACGGAGGAAGGGAGGTGGAAATGATGGAAGCAGTAAATGGGGAAAGAATAAATATGCATTTGGTTTAATTAAGCGAACTTAGGTTTATGGTTTTGGGATTGCAGAGTTCAAGAGGATGTGGTTCCATTTAATTGTGTTTAAAGATGGCAGCTTCAGGTCTATTATCCTTATGAACTGGGCATTCCTCTGATTCTGGTTCAGTCCCAGACTCGTCCTTATTAGCCTTGTCAGGCAAGTATAAGGTGTTTAAAGGTGGGGTTGCTGTATTTCTAGTTTCTAGCCATGCCAACCGGTGCCCCAGGTTCTCACCCTTCATTTCTTTCTTTTTTAAATTAAATTTATTACAAGCATTTTACATAACAAGTGTACATACAAACATACCAACATACCAACATACCAACATGCAATAACATACAAAAAGCTTAAAGGTAAAGGGACCCCTGACCATTAGGTCCAGTCGTGACCGACTCTGGGGTTGCGCGCTCATCTCGCATTATTGGCCGAGGGAGCCGGCGTATAGCTTCCAGGTCATGTGGCCAGCATGACGAAGCCACTTCTGGCGAACCAGAGCAGCTCACGGAAACGACGTTTACCTTCCCACAGTTGTTGTTGTTGTTTAGTCGTGTCCGACTCTTCGTGACCCCATGGACCATAGCACGCCAGGCACTCCTGTCTTGCACTGCCTCCCGCAGTTTGGTCAGACTCATGTTCGTAGCTTCGAGAACACTGTCCAACCATCTTGTCCTCTGTCGTCCCCTTCTCCTAGTGCCCTCAATCTTTCCCAACATCAGGGTCTTTTCCAAGGATTCTTCTCTTCTCATGAGGTGGCCAAAGTATTGGAGCCTCAGCTTCACGATCTGTCCTTCCAGGGAGCACTCAGGGCTGATTTCCTTAAGAATGGATAGGTTTGATCTTCTTGCAGTCCATGGGACTCTCAAGAGTCTCCTCCAGCACCATAATTCAAAAGCATCAATTCTTCGGCGATCAGCCTTCTTTATGGTCCAGCTCTCACTTCCATACATCACTACTGGGAAAACCATAGCTTTAACTATACGGACATTTGTCGGCAAGGTGATGTCTCTGCTTTTTAAGATGCTGTCTATGTTTGTCATTGCTTTTCTCCCAAGAAGCAGGCGTCTTTTAATTTCATGACTGCTGTCACCATCTGCAGTGATCAAGGAGCCCAAGAAAGTAAAATCTCTCACTGCCTCCATTTCTTCCCCTTCTATTTGCCAGGAGGTGATGGGACCAGTGGCCATGATCTTGGTTTTTTTGATGTTGAGCTTCAGACCATATTTTGCGCTCTCCTCTTTCACCCTCATTAAAAGGTTCTTTAATTCCTCCTCGCTTTCTGCCATCAAGGTTGTGTCATCTGCATATCTGAGGTTGTTGATATTTCTTCCGGCAATCTTAATTCCGGCTTGGGATTCATCTAGTCCAGCCTTTCGCATGATGAATTCTGCATATAAGTTAAATAAGCAGGGAGACAATATACAACCTTTCCCAATTTTGAACCAATCAGTTGTTCCATATCCAGTTCTAACTGTAGCTTCTTGTCCCACATAGAGATTTCTCAGGAGGCAGATGAGGTGATCAGGCACTCCCATTTCTTTAAGAACTTGCCAAAGTTTGCTGTGGTCGACACAGTCAAAGGCTTTTGCATAGTCAATGAAGCAGAAGTAGACGTTTTTCTGGAACTCTCTAGCTTTCTCCATAATCCAGCGCATGTTTGCTATTTGGTCTCTGGTTCCTCTGCCCTTTCGAAATCCAGCTTGCACTTCTGGGAGTTCTCGGTCCACATACTGCCTAAGCCTGCCTTGTAGAATTTTAAGCATAACCTTGCTAGCGTGTGAAATGAGCGCAATTGTGCGGTAGTTGGAGCATTCTTTGGCACTGCCCTTCTTTGGAATTGGGATGTAGACTGATCTTCTCCAATCCTCTGGCCATTGCTGAGTTTTCCAAACTTGCTGGCATATTGGGTGTAGCACCTTAACAGCATCATCTTTTAAAATTTTAAATAGTTCAGCTGGAATATCATCACTTCCACTGGCCTTGTTATTAGCAGTGCTTTCTAAGGCCCATTTGACTTCACTCTCCAAGATGTCTGGCTCAAGGTCAGCAACCACACTACCTGGGGTGTACGAGACCTCCATATCTTTCTGGTATAATTCCTCTGTGTATTCCTGCCACCTCTTCTTGATGTCTTCTGCTTCTGTTAGGTCCTTACCACTTTTGTCCTTGATTATGGTAATCTTTGTACGAAATGTTCCTTTCATATCTCCAATTTTCTTGAACAGATCTCTGGTTTTCCCCATTCTATTGTTTTCCTCTATTTCTTTGCATTGCTCATTTAAGAAGACCCTCTTGTCTCTCCTTGCTGTTTTTTTGAAATCTGCATTCAGTTTCCTGTATCTTTCCCTATCTCCCTTGCATTTTGCTTGCCTCCTCTCCTCCGCTATTTGTAAGGCCTCGTTGGACAGCCATTTTGCTTTCTTGCATTTCCTTTTCCTTGGGATGGTTTTCGTTGCTGCCTCCTGTATAATGTTACGAACCTCCATCCATAGTTCTTCAGGCACTCTGTCCACCAAATCTAAATCCTTAAACCTGTTCCTCACTTCCACTGTGTATTCATAAGGGATGTATGTATCTTACTGGCCCAGTGGTTTTTCCTACTTTCTTCAATTTAAGCTGGAATTTTGCTATAAGAAGCTGATGATCTGAGTTACAGTCAGCTCCAGGTCTTGTTTTTGCTGACTGTATAGAGCTTCTCCATCTTTGGCTGCAGAGAATATAATCAATCTGATTCCGATGCTGCCCATTTGGTGATATCCATGTGTAGAGTCGTCTCTTGTGTTGTTGGAAGAGAGTGTTTGTGATGACCAGCTTGTTCTCTTGACAGAACTCTATTAGCCTTTGCCCTGCTTCATTTTGAACTCCAAAGCCAAACTTGCCAGTTGTTCCTTTTATCTCTTGATTCCCTACTTTAGCATTCCAATCCCCTGTAATGAGAAGAACATCCTTCTTTGGTGTCATTTCTAGAAGGTGTTGTAGGTCTTCATAGAACTGGTCAATTTCACTTTCTTCAGCACCGGTAGTTGGTGCATAAACTTAGATTACCGTGATGTTAAAAGGTCTGCCTTGGATTCGTATCGAGATCATTCTGTCATTTTTGAGATTGCATCCCATTACAGCTTTTGCCACTCTTTTGTTGACTATGAGGGCCATTCCATTTCTACTACAGGATTCTTGCCCACAGTAGTAGATATGATAGTCACCCGAACTGAATTCGCCCATTCCCTTCCATTTTAGTTCACTGATGCCCAGGATGTCGATATTTATTCTTGTCATCTCATTTTTGACCACATCCAGCTTACCTCCATTCATGGTTCTTACATTCCAGGTTCCTATGCAATATTTTTCTTTACAGCATCGGACTTTCCTTTCGCTTCCAGGCATATCCACAACTGAGCGTCCTTTCGGCTTTGGCCCAGCCGCTTCATCAGCTCTGAATCTACTTGTACTCGTCCTCCGCTCTTCCTCAGTAGCATGTTGGACGCCTTCCGACCTGAGGGGCTCATCTTCCAGCGTCATAACTTTTATATGCCTGTTGTCTTTGTCCATGGAGTTTTCTTGGCAGGGATACTGGAGTGGCTTGCCAGTTCCTTCTCCAGGTAGATCACGTTTAGTCAAAACTCTCCACTATGACCTGTCCATCTTGGGTGGCCCTGCATGGCATAGCTCATAGCTTCTCTGAGTTATTCAAGCCCCTTCGCCACGACAAGGCATTGATCCATGAAGGGGCTATTTATCTACTTGCACTCTGATGTGCTTTCGAACTGCTAGGTTGGCAGGAGCAGGGACCAAGCAACGGGAGCTCACCCCGTCACAGGGATTCGAACCGCTGACCTTCTGATCAGCAAGCCCTAGGCTCTGTGGTTTAACCCACAGCGCCACCTGGGTCTCTTACAAAAACACAAACACCTACATTCCAATACCATACAATGCTAATATTCATATCTTCAGAATTGGTTCTTGACCATTTATAACTTATTACATCAATCATAAAGTAAAATTATGTATTCCGGTTTCTTAGCCCTCTATTCTCAACAGAAGAGGCTAAGTTAAATAATAATCATGGTTCTTAAACTTCCCCATTCTATCTCTCCCTTAAACTCAAACCGAATAAACAAAGGCGTACTGTACTATAAAACAGGACATAGACTTCTTATATTCTGACTTTCTTTGTCATAATGTCATCCTTTTGTACTGCATCGTTGTTGTCATTTTTCGTTATCAAACAAGAGTTATTCTGTTGCAAAGGCAATAGAATAATATAATATAAATTCAAAATGAAATGAGGAAGTCCCTCCTGCAGAATATGAGTAAATCATTCAATGGTTTGTTATCTTTGTGGCCGGCACTTCCCACACAAATGCCCATAGCTGTGGCTAAAAACATTATGATAGCTTGTTCATTAACAACAACAACAACAACAACAACAACAACAACATATTTATACCCCACCCATCTGGCTAGATTTCCCCAGCCACACTGGGGAATATTAAAAACATAATAAAACATCAGACATTAAAAACCTCCCTAAACAGGGCTGCCTTCAGATGTCTTCTAAAAGTCAGATAGTTGTTTATTTCCTTGACATCTGATGGGAGGGCATTCCACAAGGCGGGCACCACTACTGAGAAGGCCCTCTGCCTGGTTCCCTGTAACTTGGCTTCTCAGAGGGAGGGAACTGCCGGAAGGTCCTCAGAGCTGGACCTCAGTGTCTGGGCTGAATGATGGGGGTGGAGACGCTCCTTCAGGTACACTGGGCGGAGGCCATTTAGGGCTTTAAAGGTCAGCACCAACACTTTGAATTGTGCTCAGAAACATACTGGGAGCCAAGGTAGGTCTTTCAAGATCGGTGTTATGTGGTCTCGGCGGCCGCTCCCAATCACCAGTCTAGCTGCCGCATTCTGGATTAGTTGTAGTTTCCGGGTCACCTTCAAAGGTAGCCCCACATAGAGCGCATTGCAGTAGTCCAAGCTGGAGATAACCAGAGCATGCACCACTCTGGCGAGACAGTCCGCGGGCAGGTAGGGTCTCAGCCTACATACCAGATGGAGCTGGTAGTCAGCTGCCCTGAACACAGAATTGACCTGCGCCCCCATGGACAGCTGTGAGTCCAAAATGACTCCCAGGCTTCTCACCTGGTCCTTCAGGGGCACAGTTACCCCATTCAGGACCAGGGACCTGCATGCCCCCTGCCCCCCCCCCAAAAGAGTACTTCTGTCTTGTCAGGATTCAACCTCTGTTACCGTGGCAGACATAGGAAGCGGGGCTGGGGGTGATCACCTTCCACCCCTGAGGCAGCTTCCTTAGTTTGCTGCATGGAATGGCCTTTGCGCAAGTGTTCTGTGAATTCATGGTCTGTAGGAGAGCAAGTTGGATTGCGGCTGCTGGTCACACACACCGACAACTGTGTGAGAAAGGGGTCCTATTGACTGGCCAGGGGCTCACAGTGGGGAGGAGGACCTTTCCATGCTTTAAGCTGCACATGAATGGAACCCCTTTCTCATTAAGACTGAATGGGTGGTTGCTGGAGCTGTGTTCGGTTTGGGGGTCTGGTTTGCAGGTGCAAAATTTTGCTCCCACCTCACACACTGAATGGGGTGGGGGGCTCTGTGTGAAACCCTCTGATAGGGGTTCTGATTTGAATCAGCACAAGTGAAGGAGGGGTTAACGCCCCCCATGATTTCACCACCTCCCCCCAGCTGCTTTTATTTAGCCCTATGGTGGGAAAAATACAGGAACGCAGAGCTGAGATTGAGAGTGCATCTAAAGGGTGTTTTATTTGCAAATGAGTCTTCTGAGATAATGTAAATGGTTCTTTGGCAACCAGGTTCTTTTGCATATTGGCTTTCCCCTCAGGAAAGGGTAAATCTGAATTAAATCAGGGTTGTGGAGATACAGACTGGTATTTTGATTCCAATGATGTTATGCCACTGCTCTAAAAGTATTCCACGCACAAAGAGCTTCTGCCTACAATTAGAAGTGTAGGGGGGAGAATTTCTATGCAGTTTGCATTTAAAGGTGAATCTATCTAATTAACACTTCCTGGAACAACTGAGTCAAAATACAGTCCCAAATTTCCCATTGCAATTCTCCAACCAAGTATAATGTGTACAAAAACACGTGCACTAGGTAGAGTTTGCTTAAAAGCTGTTATTATTGATTTCATTTATGAATAGCTTCCCACGAGGCAACCCGAAGCGATTTGCAATATGATAACATGTTTAAAGAATATACAAAACAAATTTTAAGAAGCAATTATAGATACAAAAACAGTTTGAAACAACAACAGAACTTACATAAAACCAATTCAAATCCAAGGTAGATGCAAATGGGAATTAGTGAAGGTAATGTACAAAAAATGCATTACATTAGGGAAAATTCCTTGCAAAGATATGCATATTGCACAAAAAATATTTACATTAGGAGAAATTTGCAATGAAATTCTGATACATTTTCACAAGGACTTAAAAGAATAAATTCACAAACTGATGTGGAAATGTGCACCGAAGGTTAAAAAAACTAGAAACTGAGAGAAACCAGTTTTGCTCATCCCTGCCTACAACAAAAACCCACAAAAAATTCACCAGACTTTTTAAGTGAGAATTACTACACATTTTTGCATGCAATTTTGTCTAATACATTTTTTTGCCCTACTTTAGTGCATTTCTGTATGTTATTTTCACCAAAACCTATTTGTTCTCATGTACACTTTACCACAACATGTGGTATATGTTGCTTCGCTGCAGAAGTGCGTTGCGAGATTAGGAGAAATGTGAATTTCAAAGGGTGGCTGCGTTACAGTACTTGTACTGTTTCAAAACCGAATGATACATGTTTTCCTTTAAATGCAAACTGAACCAAACTTCTTCACCATCCCTATCTCAGACTGTCAATCATGATGACTGGGGGCGACAGAAGTTGGAGTCCAATGACGTCTGAGGGGGGGGTTCTCCCGCCCCCCAGCCTTTGTAGTAACAAATATCTTTCTTGGCTGTATCTTTTTTTGAGGGGGCATACTTGTAGTCTGAAATGAGGGGAGGGAGTAGGAGTCATGTGCCCCCCCCCCCAGTTTCTAAATGCATTGTGGTGGTTCTTTATTAATTTTACATACTGCTCGTATACCAGAATGGCTTCCATGTGGTTTGCAACTCTAAAACAATATTTAATGTTCAAAACAACTTGTTGGAAGCCATTCTGGGGAGGCCCGACTAGATAGGCGGGCTATAAGTAATAAATTTATTATTGTTGTTGTTGTTGTTGTTGTTGTTGTTGTTGTTTAACGGCTTGTTTTCCCTCTGCCGAACTTCGGCTAGCTCAGCCAAATTTAGCCCCACTAAGTTCCAACAGAGTTTGGAACTTGTGTACTTTATGCAGTCTTAAACTTACGCTGGCTTGTCCTACACCAGCTACTTGTGTGTTAAGATTGCTCCCTAAGACACTGTAAGTGTTCTTGCTTAATAGGTGGAACAGAACAGGGAAACCCAGAAAGATAATAGGACAGTAAGAACTGCAGTAAAAAGCCTGTCAACTTGTTAATGCAGACATTTCAGCCATTAGAATTAAAGCGTCTTATTTCAGACTTTCGTAGCAGTCTGGGTGTCATGGACTATGGGTTTTGTACCTGACATGGAAGACCTGCTATCGAAGTCTGCTAGATCTCAGTGAAAGTTGCTTTCTGGAAAGGCTCCAATCCTATGCACACTTTGTTTTGGGTGAATTTGCAGTGAATGGGATTTGCTATACATGTGCTGAGGGTTGCAGCCTAAATAAGAATTCCTAGCACAGTAATAATGATCCCTGCTATATGCATGGTTGTGTTAAGAATGATATGAATTTTGTATCCAGATTGTGACTCTGTTGCTTTGCCGAGGGAAGAGTTGAGCAGCCACTGTAATGAAAAATTGCATCAAGTCCTTTTCTAGGTTTCTCCCACCTCTTTGTCTTTGCAATTGGGGTAATAAACGCCGACTGTTTAAATGGCTACGATAGACACACCTAGTTTTACAACAGCTGCGTGTGATCCGTAGGAACCGACACTGAACAAACATTGAAAATTGCAGGCTTTTCCACTGCAAACTGCTTGACTTTAAAGAGGGTTAAAATGCAGTGGAATGAATAACATATTCCCCATCACGCTGCAGCTGTCTTCAAAGGGATGCACAATGCAATTCATTTGCATTGTAAACAAGCTGCAGAATCTTGTGCTTTGTGACACAAATATCTTGAAGAGATGCGGGTAACAATTGCAGCTGAGTATATCTCCACTAAAGTTCACCTACCTGCACCGTTTCAAAAATAAAAAATAAAAAATTGCTCCCCTGGGTTTTGAGAGAGAGTGTCTAGTGGCAAAACATAGAGGGCTTAATAAGCTCATTCAGACTCTGGCTTCCCCCCCTCCCATTCGAATTGGCTCAAAGGGGAGTGGCTTCCCTTTGATCAGCTCGACTTCATAGGCTGAAGGATCTCGTGGGCTGGATTTTCCCTTAAACTGCCTCTGTGGAACAAGCTCAAGATCTCTGAGCTAAAGAAGCACTTAGCTAGAAGCCGTTTCCCAGTTTCTGAAGAGACCCTGTGTGCTCAATTGCCTTTTCCTGAGCACTGGCATGGGCATTTAACTTAACACTGAAGGAGAGTACTTGGCTATTCTTTCTAAAAGGAGAAAACACACACCAGAAGGACAATGGCCCGCCTTCCTGCCTCGGGGCAAAAGGTTAGTAAACTTCAAAGTTCTACAGTACCTGTATATGTCGAATGTCCGTGTTGATACTCTCAACTTGTTGCCAAGCTGTCATGGAGCTGGTGACAGCCCAAGGCAGTCGGGGCTTCAGCTTCCTGCCTGCTAAGGAGGGAGAAGGATGACTTTATATAGGCTATTTTTTTATTTTTGCAGAACAGGAGGGGTTCCTTGCAATATAAACGATGGCAGGGATCTGGTTGTTAAAGGATTAAAAATGGAAGTTTCCTCTGGAAGGCTGTCTGTCGCCTTCAGTTTTGGCATGTACAATTTAAAATGACTTTTCTTGCTGGGTTTCACTTTGCTTTTGATTTGGCTTCGCTTCCAACGTGCTGAGCACCCCAGAAGTTTGGAAGGGGAACGATCAACTCCTTTGCAAGGGACTGGCCTCTTAAAAGATTATGTAATGGGCTTATTAGAAGCTATGTAGTGCCCGAATGTATAGATCCGAAACTTCTGTATATTTCAGATGGCAAATGGGCAAAGATGGATAGCTCTTAATGAAATAAACTTTTCTGATAAACCCTCAAAGATATTTGCTAGGCAAAGAGAGCCAGTACTTCTCTCTATCTCTCCTCCTCTTGTCACTAGAGTGGGCAGCCACAGTACAATGTTTGATGGTCGTTCTTAACCAGCAGTCATTTTATTGTAACCACAACTTGCTCCTGCGAAGAAGAAAATGTGCAAACTTGTGTTGAGTCCTCAGGTCCAAGTGCTAGCAGCTTCAAGCTCTGAATGGATGGAGAGGTTATATGGCTATGTACTACCTCTTGGGAATCCCAAGGAGAGGAGCCCTCTCCCACCCTGGTCCCCTGGTTGCAGGATCCTCTTAGGCTACTGGATACTGGACCAAAAGGGACTTTGGTCTGATCCTGCAGGGCTTTTCTTATGTCCTTAAGTGCATGGAGCAGAAGGTCCAAAGGCCTGGAAGGGGAAGAATCTGGCATCAGAGAGAGAGAGAGAGAGAGAGAGAGAGAGCCTAGTGGTCTTCTTGGCGAGAGCCGTTGTTGTTGTTTACAAATCTCTTCCCTTGAGGCATCCCGAAGCAATTTAAAATGATAGCTATGTATAAAGAGATCAATATCAACATATACAAAACAGCTGCATCTAAAAGGATTGCATATGTAAAGACAATATATTAAAACGACAGCAGTGCATACATAAAATCAATTCAAAGACAGATGCCAACTGGGAAGAAGATGCTGATGGGATCTTGACAGGTGCCAAAAAGACCATAGAGATATGCATTGGGAGGGAGTTCCACAGGATAGGCGCTGCCAGACTGAAAGCATGATTCCGACACTGCGCAGAATGGACCTCCTGATAGGGTGGTATCTGCAGGACACTCTAGTAGTTAGAGACCTGGGTTCAGGTCCTCACCCAGTCATGAAGCACATTCAGTCACCTTGGAGACTTCAGCCTCACCTGCTTCACGGTTGACAACAGGGTAAAAGAGGCGAACATGGAGAAACTACCCCTTGCATCTTGTTGGTATAAAGACTGGCTATTGATGCAGATGAAACTGTCAAGGCTGAGCGACGGCGCTAGATCTTAGATCTATATAAACAGGCAATGGCAGGGGGTTGGCCATCTAGGATTACCTGGGTGATTCAGGTCTGTGGTGCTAGTGACCTGGCTTAAACGGCCTCGGGTTTCTTCCACCACAGTGATGTAGGCGTCATGAAATGGTGTCTTCCTTGAAAGTCTCCCAGGTGTGAGCACATCAGTGTTGACACTATGAGATACGTAGGTGTGTTTTCAAACCTGCTATGGACACGCTAAGGATTCTTTTCTGCCAGTTGCTGTCTGTCCATGCATCTGACTTGCCAGCAGACCCGGTTCATTAGTGCAATTCTTGGGAGCAAAGCCTGAGACTGACTCCTGTGTAAAACTGGTGTGTGTGTGAGGGGGGGGAGGGAGGGAGATAATGTGCACACACATCTGCTTATACAAAAAAAAGAGAGGGATTAGTTTTGTAATTATTTGGAAAGTGAGCATAGAATCATAGAGTTGGAAGAGACCACAAGGGCCATCTAGTCCAACCCCCTGCCAAGCAGGAAACACCATCAAAGCATTCTTGACATATGCCTGTCAAGCCTCTGCTTAAAGACCTCCAAAGAAGGAGACTCCACCACACTAGCACATTTACCTCAGGAAGAGTTCCATGAATGGCCAGTTCTAGCATAAACACTTCAAGTGCATTTGATCAAGGGCAGTTGGTGCAAAAGGGTAGCATCCTATTAGTGAGGATGTAGTGATTACAAACATGGGCATTTGAAGCAATAAAAGAGGGGTGGGGAACCAATGCGGTTTTAGCTTTTATCATCTCTTCATCAGGGGAAAAATAGATGCAAACAGCTTTCTCATGGGATCCCTCTAGGAGTTCCACACTGAGCATCAAACATGTGGGAATTGAGCCAGAGTTAATTGAATCTGCAGAGAGTTAGCTAAGATAACAGGGAATCTTTTATTTTATTTTTTAAAGAAATTCTCAGAACATAATCCCTTAAGCATTTTTGTCTCCTCTGGTGCCTCCCAAGTTGCACAGAGAGCAATGCGCTTATTAAATTACTTGCATGCCATTCCTTTAATAGAACGTTTGAAAAAAAAGGGGGGGAGTCTAAGTGTCAGCCTCACTTTTATCTCTTGTTTATTGCTGGAGCGGAGTGAACCTGGAATTTCTCTGGATAACAAGGGGAAAACCCAAGTCTGCCCAGGTAACCTAGGGGAGTTTTAGGCCACTAAGACTTTCTCCAGGCTTGCTTGGCAGGAAATCTCTGAAGAGGAGCTTCCCAGGTCTGAACTTGGACCTTTCTGTTTGCTAGCCATCTATCTGTTTTACCACTGAACTCCAAACCCCCAGCCAGTAAGCCAAAAAGGCCTTGTTACCTACTACACATGTAATTGTTGCTCTTCTAGGTGGGAATCGTGCTGTTAATGGATTCCAGTCTGGTTTTTTTTTTTATCTGTTCCTGCTCACTAGGGCCTAGGGTAGCACCAGTCCAGGTTTTGCATAAAGCCGAGGAACTCTAGACCTGGGAGCAGTTGCAAAGACAGATTTCGAATGGGTCCTTCTCATGTCTGATGTTAGAATTTGTTCTCAAGTAAGGTGTTTTGGTCACCATTCTTCATGTAAAGATTACATATTTCATAGAATCATACAGTTGGAAGGGACCTTGGAGGTCTTCTAGTCCAAGCCTCTGCAATGTAGGAATCTCACCTAAAGCATCCATGACAGATGGCCATCCAACCTCTACTTAAAAAAAACCTCCAAGGAAGGAGAGTCCATCACCTTGTGTGGGAGGCCATTCCATTGTTGAATAACTCTTAGCGTCAGAAAGTTTTTTCTGACATTTGGTCAGAATCTCCTTTCTTGTAACTTGAAGCCATTGGTACAGTCCTATCCTCTAGAGCAGGCATCCCCAACCTGCGGCCCTCCAGATGTTTCGGCCTACAACTCCCAGGATCCCTAGCTTACAGGACCAGTGGTCAGGGATGATGGGAATTGTAGTCCAAAACATCTGGAGGGCTGAAGGTTGGGGATGCCTGCTCTAGAGCATGAAAAAATGACAGCACAACTTTACAGGACCACTGGTCCTGCTAGCTAGGGATGATGGGAGTTGTAGTCCAAAAACAGCTGGAGACCCAAGATATACCTCTGCAAATAGTCTGCACCATTTGTAACAACAACAACAACAACAACAACAACAACAACAACAACAACAACAACAGCAACAACAACGCTTACTGGTACTTCTTTTGCTCAGCATGAGAGTTTGAGTATGAAGAGGCATATTTCAAACTCGATGGTTCTGAGGGAATGTTGGTTTTGCAGACCCTTGGATTAAGAAAATATGTTGTGAAATAAATGTATGAAACTTGAATTTGTGCCCTTGAGAGCAGCGACATTTATTTATTGATTTTAGGGATTTATACTCTCCTTCAACATGTTCTCAGGGTGGCTTACAAAAACATTAAAATAAAAAAATTGCAATATAAGTCCATTCATGCTGATGAATGCACAGAAGAGGAATCACAAAACATTGCCCAGCCATGCACAGAGCTGGTGGTTAATTAGATAGATAGATAATGTTACGGTTAAGACATTGTGCTGTGCTAGCATGTTTCAATTTTGAATTTTTTTAGCCCCCACCTTAAGCTTAGAACATCTGCCTTCTCTCTGTCTCATCTGTCTTACTCGTTGAATATAGTTTTTGAACTGGATTTCAGTGAAACTACCGGTAATCTATTTTGACTCTTTTCCCCAGGATCAGTTGAAGCCATATAACATGACGAGCAGTTGTAAACTAAAGTTAACAAACCTTAAGGTAAAGGGACCCCTGGCCGTTAGGTCCAGTCGTGATCGACTCTGGGGTTGCGGCGCTCATCTCGCGTTATTGGTCGAGGGAGCCAGCATACAGCTTCCAGGTCATGTGGCCAGCATGACAAAGCTGCTTCTGGAGAACCAGAGCAGCACATGGAAACGCCGTTTACCTTCCCACTGGAGTGGTACCTATTTATCTACTTGCACTTTGACGTGCTTTCGAACTGCTAGGTTGGCAGGAGCAGAGACCGAGCAACGGGAGCTCACCCCGTTGCGGGGATTCGAACCACCAACCTTCTGATTGGCAAACCCTAGGCTCTGTAGTTTAACCCACAGTGCCACCTGCGTCCCAACTTATCCTAAAAAACCCCAGAATAGGTGTAGCTGCTAATGCAGAAGAACCTGTCTTTGCAAAACGCTGATATAGCACAGTGTCCCTTTGGCTTCTGGGGTGGGTGGGTTCAAGGGTTTGTGAGGTCCACAAGGAATGTCCTTCACTAGTGAGTGACCCAGCAGCGTTTCCTCCTCTTTCTACTGTCCTGTATGTGACAGGATTTGCCACTGGGTATACGCTTGACAGCCAACCCTAGTTCCTGGTTCCCCTATGAGGAACGGTTGCAGTATTTGACAGGTAACATGATAGACGTTTATACAATTATGTATGGCATGGAGGAAATGGATAGGGGGCGCGGGTGGCACTGTGGTCTAAACCACTGAGCCTCTTGGGCTTGCCGATCGGAAGGTCGGCGGTTTGAATCTCCACGATGGAGTGAGCTCCTGTTGCTCTGTCCCAGTTCCTGCCAACCTAGCAGTTCGAAAGCACACCAGTGCAAGTAGATAAATAGGTACTGCTGTGGCAGGAAGGTAAACAGTGTTTCCGTGTGCTCTGGCACTCGGCACGGTGTCCCATTGCGCCAGAAGCCGTTTAGTCATACTGGCCACATGACCTGGAAAGCTGTCTGTGGACAAACGCTGTCTCCCTTGGCCTGAAAGCGAGAAGAGCGCCACAACTCCATAGTCCACTTTGACTGGACTTAACCATCCAGGGGTCCTTTACCTTTTTACCTTTTACTGAGTTCTTCCCTTTTGTCCCATATGCCTCTGTAGTTGTGCTTGCATTTGAGCGTCTCCTTCTTAGAACTTCTTAAAATGCTCTCAAATGTTTGGTCAGTAGGGAGTCTAGAAAATTGCCCTGAGTCTAGAAAATTGCCCTGAGACTGTCCTGTTTGAGGAAGGAGACTGTTGCTCACACAAGGACCCTGGAAAGTAGGCATTCAGGTTGCAGCATTTCCATCTGGCTGCATGCACACAACACCTTTAAAGCACATTCACAGCACATCCGCCCCCAAACGATTTGGCCTGTAGTTTATTAGGGGTTGCTTGGAATTGCAGCTCTCTGAGGGGTAAACAACAGCAACCAGACTCCTTTGAGGGAATGAATGTGCTTCAAATGTGCTTTAAAGGTATTGTGCATACAAAGCCCAAGTCCAGGCTGTTCAGATCCAACAACAGTTAATAGAACAACAAATACACGTGACAAAGAAAGGTGACTGCAACCAACCGACGGGATTTGTGGAGACATACACCGAGAAAGATGTAAATAATCAAGACCAGGCAATCTGTGAGAGTCCGCAGCTAAGCTCAGAGCTTGCTGAATCCTGAGATTTAATTTCTGGGAAAGCTGTGTCTTAATATTTGGAGAGACCAGTTCCTGCAGCCAGGCGCGGACAAAGGCATCATGATACGATGCATGCACCGTACGTGGCGAGGGCGCGCATGCGCTGTACATACCGGTTTGCTGGCGCTCGAGTGCCATACGGACAGTGCCGGGATCCTCTGCTCGCAGCTGCAGCCGCATGTAGAGGATCCTCTACATGCGGCTGTGGCGGCAACAGAGGGATCCCACCGCTGTCCGTACGGCGCTCGAGCAGCACTGGCAGCAAACCGCTATGTGCAGCGCATGTGCAGCATCATTACTTACAGTGCATGCGTGCGGCGACGCACATGCGCTGTACATAGCGGTTTGCTGCCAGCGCCAGAATCCTCTGCTCACGGCTGCAGCCGCGAAGGGAGGATCCTCCACATGAGGCTGCGGCGGCGCAATGGCTGCTCGCCCCACCGCGGCAGGGCACCTTTTTGTCACCCCAGCAGACCTGGCACCAGGAGTGCACCGCCCCCCCCATTGTGACGCCACTGCCTGCAGCAGCAGCAGAAGAAGAATAAGATAATGGATTCTGCTTAACTGGGCTGAAGGTGACTGACTTTGAACAGAGAACAGATGGCTGAGGTCATTCTGAGAAAGGCACTTGACAATCCTGAGATACCATCAGGAGCTTGAACCACCTTCTTTTACAATCGGTTGTCAACACTCGCTAGTGTCGATATTCTTTTATATACATATTTGCTGACGAGTTGAGGTGGGTAGGCAGAAAGTGTTAACTTTTTGCTGAAATGATCCCCGGACCTTAACCTGGGAAGGAAGTTGGCGTCTTTCAAGCTCCCCGTTTTATCAGTGCTTGGCTTGCAAAACTGGATTGTAACTCTTTGTGTATTTATGTGTATCTCTTCAAGCAAAATCCCAGTTTAATGTATATGAATGATCTCAGTTGTCTCACCCAGTAAAGAAACGAAAATATGTGGCCAAGAATTGTGACTGAGCTACAGCTGGCCACAGGTGGATCAGAATTCAAAACCCCAACCTGATCCATATCTCATTAGGAGGCAGGAGCGCAATGTGTGAATGAATTTTTCTGGCTTTCTTGTAGCAAGAAGTTTGCACCAGGACTTAAGGCTATCGCATTCCCTTCCTGGGGGACTCCAGTAAGCAGCACCCTGTACTTTAAGCAGGGTGGATAAAAATCAATGATTTTAGTAATAATAATAATAATATTTTGATGTAGATTGGATTTTCTTTTGTTTAAATCGGATTTTTAAAATAAAATTATTTTGGAAGAAACATCTTTCTAAAGATAGTTTTCTGTTTAAGTTACATTATAGTCCAAAGGCTATTAATCAGAAAATACGGATTTGTTTTAAGTTTTTCAGGTGTGCTAAAACTCTGTGCTATATCAGCATTTTGCAAAGACAGGTTCTTCTGCATTAGCAGCTACACCTACAAAACCACAGAGCCTAGGGCTTGCCGATCAGAAGGTTGGCGGATCGAATCCCCGCGACGGGGTGAGCTCCCGTTGCTCGGTCCCTGCTCCTGCCAACCTAGCAGTTCGAAAGATTGTCAAGTGCAAGTAGATAAATAGGTACCACTCCAGTGGGAAATTAAACGCTGTTTCCGTGTGCTGCTCTGGTTCACCAGAAGCGGCTTTGTCATGCTGGCCACATGACCTGGAAGCAGTACGCCGGCTCCCTCAGCCAGTAAAGCGAGATGAGCACTGCAATCCCAGAGTCGTCCACGACTGGACCTAACGGTCAGGGGTCCCTTTACTGTTTTCCCCATAGTAGACACCCAGGGGCTTCTGAAAAGCCACAAAGAGAACCTGATTGCAAATGTACTCTCTCTACTTGACATGCCCAGCAACTCAATTCAGGGGCCTACTGCCTCCAACACCGGCCAGGATGGCAAGTAGACATTGGCAGCCTTCTCTTCCATGAATTTGCCTAATCTTCTTTCAAAGCCACCTGAGTTGGTGGCCATCGCTTCATCATGTGGAAGTGAATTTTCTGGTTTAACCCACATGAAAATTCACCGGCATTTTAGTGCAAATTTTTGCATGCACTTCTGTACATTTTTGTATGTTATTTCCCTTCCTATACACATTTTATTTGCATGCAGATTCGCCTCATATAATAACCCTTATGGATAAATTTGAATTTCAAAGCATGCTTGTGTTTCGGTTCATGTATTGTCTCAGAAGGTGCAAATAATGTAGGTTTGCGAGCCGAATTGAATTTCTCACCCATCCCTAACACTCCATTCCAAACTACAGGCTTTGAATTTATATAGTATTTGGTACTTGAGTATTTATAAGGTAAAGGGACCCCTGACCATTAGGTCCAGTTGTGCCCGACTTTGGGGTTGCGGCGCTCATCTCGCATTATTGGCTGAGGGAGCCAGCGTACAGCTTCCAGGTCATGTGGCCAGCATGACAAAGCCGCTTCTGGCGAACCAGAGCAGCACACGAATACGCCGTTTACCTTCCTGCTGTAGCAGTACCTATTTATCTACTTGCACTTTGACGTGCTTTCAAACTGCTAGGTTGGCAGGAGCTGGGACCAAGCAACGGGAGCTCACCCCGTTGCGGGGATTCGAACTGCTGAATCGGCAAGCCCTAGGCTTTGTGGTTTAACCCACAGCGCCACCCGCGCCTGTGTATTCATAGGCGAGTTTTAAAAATTCCCACCGAGACCTTCAGACATCTGTAAATAGGGAGATTCTTTTTGTACATCATAAGCCCGTGGTTAATTAGGCTCTATAATTCAACCTCTTCCTTCAATTTTTTCTTTCCTCCTTTCATTTTTTCTTGAAGGCATTTTTCTATTCCCAGGAGCTTTAGATTCTAACGGGCCCAATCCTCTCCTCCTTTTAGAACTAATTTAACACAATTCAGGAGTGGAGACAGTTTATTTCATTGCTGTGTGCTGTAGCTTAAATATTAATTGGGGAAGAGGGAGGGGTTATTTCACTGCATTTCTTCCCACCAGAGTTCCACACCTGAACTTCAATCCCAAATCCAGGAGTGGCTGCTGGGAGGGGAGAGGAATAAAGTACTTTGGAAAACTGCTCTTCTTTGGAAGTCCAGCCATCATTGCCAAAAATGAAAGATACTATCTTGGAATAATTACAGTTATGAAATAGAGTTGAGTCCTCAGGCCAGCCTATAAGCGTAAGGCATAGTAGACCTTGACAACAGGCCTGCTTTGGAGGTACATGCATACAGTATCATACTCAATGTGTACGTCAGGATAGAGCCCTCACGGAGTGCTTTTTGCCTGGATAAAATGTGTCTTTGGGCTGCAGCAATACCTCTTGCTTGCCTGGACTGATAGAGAAGAAGGAGGCAGTTCAGAATTACCACAGGGGTTTGAGGGAGATCACAGCTCAGAGGCAGATGAGGGGAAAAGCTGGCAAATAATGGGAGAGGAGGAGGAAGCAGCATCAGGGGAACGACGACAGATGAAGGACACAGTGTCTTTAGGCAGCATTCCAAACCCGACTGCCCCCCTCTTCCAGAACCTGGCGGGCATTGAAAATAGGAGAGCAGAGAGCTCAGAAGCAATGAGTACATCTCAGCCATACTGATGATGCATCATGGGAGAGAGGGAGGGGGTGGAGACTCACTTGGCTCACATGTCTAAGCCTCTCTCTGTGAATATTGAATAAAAAGCATTGGTAAGAACTTTCCTTGTCTTACCACTTCCTGGCAACCTACCGTGGGGGTTGGATCCTCTGACGCCTGACAGATAGGTGGGCCATTGGCCTGATCCAGCTGGCTCATCTTACATTCTTACGTTCTGGAGGGAGGGAGGTGGTGGGGAAGAAATATGTAGAAGCCTCTGGCTTTTGCATGACTGCATTGCAGTCTAATGTACAAAAGCAAGCTTCACATTCCTTGCTCCGCCCACTTTTGTCCCGCCCCCTCCCGCCGGTATGTGGTCCTCAAGCGATTTCCCTGAAAGGAATGGGGGCTATCCTGCTGGGGGGAAAGGACCTGCACCCCTGTTCAGCAGGGGTTGAATTTCACATGAACGGAGCCTCAGGCGCCAGTTTGGAGTTCCCCACTGAGGCAAAAACAGCTGTGCATTTGCCCGGTCTTCCACCTTACGGCGGCGATCAATCATAGTGCCCAATAGATGTTTCATTTTCATTGCAGCTCTCATGTCATGTCCCGTTGTGTCTGCGAGACTGCTACCCCGAGCATACATAATAAGAAGTAAATCCTGTCAAACAAAATGGGCCTAAAGTCCATGTGTGTAGAAATGGGCTGTCAGAATGATGGATGGTGCTGCTAGGCCCCCAAGCTGTGTCTGTTCCTGTTATGAAGCTTGCCCAGCGACTTCGACCTCATTTTTTGCTGGACTCAGACCCTATCTTCACTATATATTTATAGCAGAATCACACCAGGTAGGATTGGGAATGTCCCTAGCTAAAAACTTGGAGACCCACTGCCCGCCAGGGTTAGACATCACCCAGCCAGATGGACCATTGGCGGGACTCTGTGTTAAGGCAGTTTCCTATGTTCCTAGCAGGTTGCTGTGCACCGCCGAGCTGCAGCGCTTCCCCAGAGCATCGTTTGAAAACCCTTGAGTGAATGCCTGCATAGTTTGGCGCTGATTCTGTGAAACGATTGCATTGACACAGCAACAATGCACTCTTTGATACAGGAGGCTTAGGCGGGAAAGCTTGCCAAGGGCTGGCTTGACGTACCTATTCCCTGCCTTATTTCCCTGGTAGTTTCGTGTCCCTTCTCCTGCAATGAGTGGGAAGAGAAAGACACAACTTTGTCGCTGGCTGAATTGCAGGGAGCATGCATGCATGCTGGCCAGCGCTAGTTCTCCTCAAGGTACGGGGAGGGTGCGTATGTGCGGCGCTTGCTGCCCACACAACTTAAGTTATATAAGTAAGAAACTCATACTTATTGTTCTAATTGCTTCTGGTTTTGACACTTTCCCAAACTCACCGGTGCCTAGTCCCCTCCCAGGGCCCCAGAATGTTGTGGGTGTTTTCTCTCAATTAAAAGCAGATGAAACAACATAAGTGAAAAATTATATAATCAAATCCCAGACCCTGCTCTTCATTTGTCAGACAACTCACCCACTCTCTGCCTGCATTTCAGAGGTGCTCTTATCGCAGAGAAACCATCTGTCTAAACAGACGGAAGAGGGGAGAAGAATGTTCTGCGGACTCCCAGGCGTGCGAGAGTGTTTATGTTTGGTGGCGCGCGTGTGGGAACAGAGGACCTCAACGTTTTGTAGATGGGGACATCCGAGTTTAACTCCTGCGGTGTGCTCCTTGCTTCCAAGAGTGGTGATAAGTTCCAGGGCTAACAGGACTAGTTGGGTTTGGTTCCCTTTTGGTCATGAAAGTCTTAAGAGTAGATTAAATCTGCTTCGTTTGCAAACCATACAAGTGGAGCTTAAGTGAAGAGAAATGGCAGGCAAGAATCTGCAAGGCTGCCGATCTGGCTTTAGCAGTCAGCTCACTCACAGCTCGGCCACATTTCCACCGTACTTTTAAAGCACCGCTAACGCTTTAAACGTCTGTGGCTTTCCCCCAAAGAATTGTGGGAGATGTAGTTTAAGGGTGCTGAGAATTATTAGGAGACCCCTATTCCCCTCCCAGAGCTAAACTGGAGTAGTTTAACAATCCATCCCTCTTCCCTGGGAACTCTGGGAATTGTTGCTCTGGAAAGGGGAATAGAGCCCTTAACAAACTACAGCTCCCAGGATGCTTTGGGGGAAGCCATGAGTGTTAAAATGGCATCATAATGCTTTGAACCAGGCATAGGCAAACTCGGCCCTCCAGATGTTTTTGGCCTACAACTCCCAACATCCCTAACTAACAGGACCCAATGGTCAGTGATGACAGGAATTAGAGTCTCAAAACATCTGGAGGGCTGAGTTTGCCTGGCTTTAAAAGTATGGGGTGCATGTGGCCTCATTTTTTTGCGTTTGCTTGTTCCAAAGGCAAGGTGCCGTTTCTGCACAGCATCGCCCCTTACTCGGTCTGTGCGAGGAAGAGAGAGGCCTTAAGGAGCTTAAGAGAAGCGCTGCAGGATCAAGCCCAGCATCCTGTTCTCACAGTGGCTAACCAGATGCCTATGGCAATCCTGCATGCCCTGCTTTCCAGCTATGCCTGATGTTTCCTTCAAAGCTCACAGGAGATGCATTCACCATCTTGGACCCTGCAATATGCAGGGAACGCTTTGCTGCTGGCGCTGGCAACGGGGGCTGCCCAGCTGGCGCCGATCCACTCGCAAGGTGGATCTCTCCCTGACATTATTGGAGGTAGCGCAATGAGTCAATGTGTCTGGCTGTTAATCAGGAAGCTCAATAAAGTCAGGAAGTTGGTGGTTGAAGCCCACCCAGGGACAACTGTGGGCAGGATCCCTGCATTACAGGGGGGTTGGACTAGTTGACCCTCAGGGTCCCTTCCAATTTTGCAATGCTACGAAGTGTCAGGAGACCATCTCCTAACAATTTGCTCACACGAACCAGTGCTTAGGGGTCATTAACCAGCCATTACCAAGGAAGGACGCGGGTGGTGCTGTGGTCTAAACCACAGAGCCTAGAGCTTGCTGATCAGAAGGTCGGTGGTTCGAATCCCCGTGACAGGGTGAGCTCCCGTTGCTCAATCCCCAGCTTCTGTCAACCTAGCAGTTTGCAAGCACGTCAAAGTGCAAGTAGATAAATAGGTACCGCTCCGGTGGGAAGGTAAATGGCGTTTCCGTGCGTTGCTCTGGTTTCGCCAGAAGCGGCTTAGTCATGCAGGCCACATGACCCAGAAAGTTGTTTGCAGACAAACGCTGGCTCCCTCGGCCAGTAAAGCGAGATGAGCGCCGCAACCCCAGAGTCGTCCGCGAGTGGACCTAACTGTCAGGGGTCCTTTACCACCAAGGAAGCTGTGGCCAAAACACGGTTGTTTCCATGTCCTGATAAGGCAGGATATCTAAGGGCCGTAATATGTAACAGGCAGCTGTCTATCTTGTTTTTCCCTAACTAATTACTGGCAACAGGGAGCCTGAATCTCATGGTGAAGAAAAGTTATCCCAATGAAGCTGCCCTCTTCCTGTGTCTCAGTTGCAGATAGAATTGGGTTCATCCAGGCTTGTTGTTTTTCCCGCCGAAACCCAGCAGAACTTCTCAGGTGGGCACCATTGCCATTGTAAGAGAACGAGGGAGGTGTTCATGGTGATTTCTGGCACCTCATCACTTCCCACCTGTAATTAGTTAAAGGAGAAGCAGAGATTAATCATGATGTCTAGTTGGTCTGTTTTTTTGGCCTGTAGTAGCAAATTGCAGTTACTTCCCCAAAGACTTCACACTGAACAGAAATACCATGGCTCCCTAGTGCCCACGGAAACTTATAATATAAACTCAGTAAGTATTTTACCAGTCTGGTATACCTCCATGTAAAAACTGTATTTGCGTATCTTTCCCCTTACCCTTAAAAAAAAATCCATTAAAAATGGATCTATTCTCCAAATTTGTTTGGGGGGGGCGGTGTATTCACTTAGTATGATCTAATGATCATAATCTGTCTAGACTCCACTATTTGACACCTGACAACCGTACAATATCCTTTTGTTAACTATAAAAATGGCTGATAAAATGGGTGGCATTATGTCACCTGAGTCAGTTAAGAGATATTGTAGCTCTCCCCCCCCCCCCCCAGCATTAAGGGAAATACAGAATTGGAGTGCTTAATTGCATCTATTAAAGCTGAAAAGCCAAATGAGGAAAATGTATCCACTTTTGTTAAAATTAGGTGGCCAATTAGAGACATGAGAGAGAGAGAGAGAGAGAGAGAGAGAGAGAGAGAGAGAGAGAGATTGGGATAATTATTTCTTTTTGGAAGACTGGTTCTGAATTTGGGGAAAATCCACCCCAAGTGCTAACTCAAACATTAAGGCACAGTTTTTCTGGGATTTAGCAGGAGATTAAAACATATGTGTATGTTTTGTGTATATATATATGTATATGTGTGTTTGTGCAAGATCTGTTCTCAATACAGTATAGCAAGAATTTAAAGTGTACAGTATATTTACCCATAAATACGGTAGTACTTTTGGTTTATCTAAATGACACTGATGCCGCAAATTCTATCTTGAATTATTCTACAAAAAGGTGCCTTTTCGTTGGGAAAACACCATCATTGATAGATTGGTTTGAATGCCTTTAGATTGCTGCACTGATAGTGGATTTTAGTGGCCAACTGAAATAGTAAATATCAAGGTTATAATTTGTTTGTCATTATTGTAATTAATTTGCATATGTCTCTCCCTCTCTCTCTCTCTCTCTCTCTCTCTCTCTCTCTCTCTCTCTCTCTCTCTCTCTCTCATGCAATCATTCTTGGCATTGACATTCCTAACAAGCAAGTGAGAATGTAAGAGCAACTTGGATGCCTTTGAAAGGTGATCCAGAGGGCATGGAATTGGTAGCCAACCCCTTGGGATGCTGCTGGAGGGGTGGGAAAATACATCCCCCTCTATCCTTCCCACCTCCCACAAACTAAGGTGTAGGAGGCCCCCAGTGTTCCCTGCCTCTCCCTCTCTCATACACACGCATAGTCACAACACACCAGACAGCTGGTCAGGGAAGGATATGTGTCATAAATGACATTGGGCTAGCCTGAGAGGCGTCACCATAGCCTCACCCAAGCTATGTGAGACTGAAGAAATGTGAGACTTAGAGTATTATTATTATTATTATTATTATTATTATTATTATTATTATTATTATTCCATCCTTAGCCTTAAGATCTCAAGGTGGGTTAAAACAATTAAAGCACAACATTAATCAAAGTTTTAAACCACTAACTCTCTCTTGCAGCAGGTCTAGCGCTTTCCCCCAGAAACTTACCGTATCTACCATTTCTGTCCTTTTCATTTGAAAAAAATCCTGGCTAAGCTTCCCAGAAACATCAGGTTTCCCCAGCCAAGCAGTTCAGAAACCTCTTTGCTAAGCATTCCATTAGCACTTTTGAAAGCAAAAGCCACAAGTTGCTCAACCTTGGTTTCTTTCGTGAGGTGAGCATTCGGAGGAATGTTTGTTTTATTTTATGGAAACAGCTCTCAGCCATTGGACTTTCCCCAGCTTAACACTTTTGGTTTTTTATATCTAAAGGATAAAGCAAACCACACAATAACCTTCACCTCTGGTATTCTTAGCTTGAATCTGTAGAGCTGAGTGAATCATTTCGGTTCTGCGTTTGCGGCAGCGGGCGCTTGAGTTCCTGCTGTCAATCTATTGATCTCAAAATGTGACTGTGCTTTCGACCTTCCCAAGCACTTTCCCACTGCTTAATGTACAAAAAGCACCACAAGGCCGGCTGAGAGACCCACTTACAGCCCAGGTATCGTAGGAGCAATGATAGGATGAACAAGCCGCTGTGTCCGATTTGGCTTTGCAAATGTGCTCTATATCGATGATAAATGAACATTTCCCACAAGCACTACTGTGGGAAGTGAACATAATTCAAGGACATTTTAGATGCTAAATGTGGATTGCCTCGTAAAAGCCACTGGCTTGTAACCAGCAGAGTGTTGGATACTGGAAATCCCTGCTCCGCCACGAAGCTCACTGGGCGATCTTGGGCCAGTCTCTTGTCTCTCTCAAGCTCACCCACCTCAAAAGGGTTGTCGTGAGGATAAAATGGGAAGAGAAGACCTCGTGCTATTTATTACAACTTTTAACTCCACCCTGCCTTTGTATGAAATGCAGAATGACACCTGTCTGTCATTGGCTCTCCTTCCACCTATTGCTGGCATCCTTGTCTTCTATCCGCCCAGCCCCAGTAGTCATCATCAGCCACTGTTAATGAACATGTGTGAGACTGGCAGGGACAGAAGAAAAGGGTGCTGCTTCCATTTGTAGTAGGAAGGATCTCTGAGAACCACACCCAGCCATAGGAGACTCAGTTGTCAGAGTCTGCATAAGACAGCTATGTATATTCTTTAAAACTGGCACCCACCTTTCTTTCTGCATACTGTGCCGTGCATCCATCAATTTGTCCTTATTTGCCCTACAGATCAGGGATGGCTTCTGACAAATATTATAGCATGCTTCCAGAATTATATAAGTTAACACTCATTATTCTAATCATTTCCATGGCAACACGGAACTGATGTCAAGTCATCTCACTAGGAATTGGGAAACAAAAGCCATGGTAGCATTTGAGAGATGGATTCCTATTCAGTGCTTCTGCCAACAAGGTGGCATTCGCTAGGAAGCTGCCAGGGGTATGCAGAAGACATTTATTTGTATCTTGGTCCTCCCCAGTCTTACCCTAACAACAACCCTGTGGAGTAGGTTGGGCTGAGAGGCAGGGAGTGCCTGAAGGCCCCCCTGTGAGTATCATGGCTAAGATTTGAACCTCTGGCCTCACAGGCCCTAGTCCAACACTGTAACCACTACACCACAGTGTCTCTCCAGTGTCAGATGTTATAAAAGTCTCAGATGTTATGAAATGTATTACCGTTGCAGATAAAAGTTCAGTTCCAAACATAACAAAACAATTTGCCCCAGCTTATTTTTATCCAGTGTTTATTTATTGAATAAAATTTATACACCGCTTGATTGTAAAAAAAGAAAACAACCCTCAAAGCAATTTGCAAAAAGATAAAATCAAGCAAAATCTACAGCCATACTTTAAAATAGAAATGTTAATCTACTAAAACAGATTAAAGTTACATCAACTGTCAAGGATGTTTTAGCTGGGCGTTGGACTAGGCGACCCTTGGGGTCCCTTCCAGCTCTACAATTCTATGATTCTATGAACTTTCTGAACATCTGGGTAGACTTGTCTAAACAAGGATGTTTTTAGCAGGCGCCAAAAAGAGTACAGCAAAGTGCACCTGCTTGATTTCAACAGGCAGGGAGTTCCAAAGTCCCTAAACGATCGAGTTCTTAAAAATGCCGTTGTCTTTTCAACAAATGTAATCAAGATCTGTGCACAGAATGACTAAATATATATCCTTCTCAAATATGTAAAATGAACATAATTTTTAATGGATGTAAAAGATTGCAGATGCGGTCCTTACCTCTACTCCCTGCTTGTGGGACTTTTCAGGAACAGATTAATCCCTGTGGTGTTGCATGATGGCTGTGAGATAGGCATGGGTTCCAGCAGATATCTCTGCCCTCAGAACTTCCTGTTACAGGGTTTTTTGGTGGGCTCGGTTGGCAAGATGGCAGGATGCAAATACCTCTGCTTAGTCCAATCCCTCCACTCCCTCAGCCTGGTATAAAATGGTGGGGGAATTTGATTGCTCTGCCCTTCTGTTTTTCATAAACCCCTAAAAGCACACAGCACCATTTTAAACTTTTTTAAAAAATATATCTATTGCCAGCACTAGAATAAATACTAGTAGGATGCTGGAATATTGTACCCCAAAAAATATCTTCAGGAAACAAATTTCACATATTAAGAGAAAAATTGGTACAATTGATGTATTTTATACGGTAAGTTAAAAGTATATTATGGCAAGTACATTATAAGATCAGAACTGTGGCATTGAATATGCCAACAGTTTTGTAGTCCACTTTAGTTGGGCACATACACAAAGGGAGATCTTAATTATTTAAATATCCAGACTGTGAAGTATCATGAATCTAGTTTCAGATCCTATTTTGGATAGGAGGCAAGACTAAGCTGCAGTTTCTTGTTTTGACTGTAACAGAAAACTATGGCATAACAACCCCACAAGTGTTCTGTTTCGGAGAGCATGTGGGCACAATATTCACCCTCATTCACTCTAATAGACCATGGTTTCTTTGACCGAGCTTAACTGTTTCCAATCTACATTTATGAATATTATTATTTATTTTAAAATACTTTATTGACAATCTTATACAACAAATATAGTATACATCTTCTTTAACTAGACATGAGTATAAATCTTATAGACAAAACAACCACCATATACAAGTAATACGCCATTTGTTAACAAACAATAAACTTAATTTTATATTTCTACTACCTCTTGTTTTCTTCTCTATTTATTAACCTTGATTTAAAAAACCCCACAGAAAAAACACAAAACATAATTGGACTTCCTATCATTTCCCGATGTGTATTTTCCTTCTGATGGTAAATATACCTAACATTATCAGCTTATCCTTTGTTTCCTTTCTAATAGATTCTTAGAACATTCTTAACCTTTGACCTATTTAATTTATATTTCATTAATCCAGGGTCAATCAAATGCTGCCATGGACTTTAAACCACTGTTGTAATTTCGTAAATATCTCTTATATTTTCCCCATTTTTGCGCGAATGCTTGCCTTGTGAATTGCCTCTCAAGCTGTTACTCAATTGCGCCATTTCTGCATATTCCTGTAACTTCCTTTGCCAATCCATTATAGTTGGAGCATTTTCCCCTTTCCAATTCATTGCTATCAATGTTCGGGCTGCTGCCATGGCATATAAAAATATTTCTTTTAAAGTTTTCAGAATATCATTGCCTATGATGCTTAGTAAAAAGGCCTCTGGCTTTTTTTAGAAAGGTTAACACACACACACACACACACACACACCCAAAAAATTCAGCTCGTTTCCAATCTACAATTAACTTGTTCTGTTGCTGATGCAACCTGAAGTGTGCTTAGGTGATTAGATGTTTCAGGAGAAACAGAAGCCCTGCCTCTCTTCCTTGTTCTTTCCTAGCAATCCAAAGTATGTGATGCGAAGTTGCCAAATCGAGTGTCTCTTTTCCTTCTTCACTTCATGGCCATTTGCTGGGGCAAAGAAATTCTAAGCAAAGTGATGTCACATTGTATGTGTTGTATTACAGTAAGTTACTTGAGGATACAGAGAGAGGAGCAAGCTACAAGTGATTACTGTTATGTGATCCCTTGGGCTTGTGGCTCATGAGAATCCAAACCATGCTCTTTTCAATGGCACCAAGATACAAAAGTCACATCCATGTGTGCAGTTTTTTTTCACATCTATCATGGAACCCACAGATATAAGCTGCTCTCCTGACTGATGGGCACAGCTGCCCCATACATTGCATTCCTAACTGGCCCTGTATTTGAGCTTGGCTGCAGGTCCAGGCATGCAGTCTTAGAAATCCAAGGACTGAGAAACCATCTCTTTCACCAGCTGTAATTCCAGAACACACAGCATCTTATCAGGCAGATTCTGGCTTCTTCAAAACCTGACATCAGAAAGATGGAGAGTATTTTCTCCCCTCTCTAAGATTTTTTATTAAGATTTCCCCATAATACAGTAAAATTACAACTACAGAAGATACAAATCAAATAAGGAGAAACAGAAGGAAGGAAGAATAGAAAGAAAGAAAGAAAGAAAGAAAGAAAGAAAGAAAGAAAGAGGGGAAAAAAAAGATTTGTTTTAAAACTTGTGTAAAAAATATAACTATTTTTTTCTCCTCCCCTGTTTTACACAGGGTGTTCTTTTTCACAACCGCCCACATGCGTTTATAGGAATGACAGATAGTACTGATTGATATTTCTGAAATGTTAGTTAATGAATTAATGTTTGTCTTTTTTCATTTTCAGACTTGATGACATTTTGAGATTTAGATTTTTTTGTCCTAAGGGTAACTTCCATTATGTTCAGATGAGATTTGTACAAAAACAAGTTGTGTTGATCTTCACAATGCGTCACGTAGGATTGAGTAGCAAAAACTAGTTCATTTTCATATACTCAGAAGCAAATGTTTAGGCAACGATGTTTTATAATTGTTTTCTGTCTGCTCACAAAATTACTATGTAGAATATTTTAGATGTAAGAAAGAAAAAAAATGTGAAATGTGAATTGTTTATTCCCCCCCCCAACAATTATATCATTAAGCTTAAAGGCCCTAAAAGTCTAAAGAATATAAAACACGTGTAAGATGAACTAACTTGTTCAAAGTTCTATTCCACACCCCCCCAATGATACTAATTTGTGTACAGTTCACTCAGCAATTCAAAATCCTTATTAATGCCATAGGCCAGCATTAAATAAAAGCACCTATTTAGAGCATGCTAAATAGGTGATATGCCTGTTGTCTTTGTCCATGGAGTTTTCGTGGCAGGGATACTGGAGTGGCTTGCCGGTTCCTGCTCCAGGTGGATCACGTTTAGTCAAAACTCTCCACTATGACCTGTCCGTCTTGGGTGGCCCTGCATGGCATAGCTCATAGCTTCTCTGAGTTATTCAAGCCCCTTCACCATGACAAAGCAGTGATCTATGAAGGAGTTTGACCAAACTGCGAGAGGCAGATTACAACCACATCAAACCCGGAAGTGTGTGTCCCTTTTTTGGATTACAGTAGGTAACTCTACTTACAAATGTTTCTACTTACGAACGGAGCTCCGTCCGCCATCTTCGATGCGGTTTAGATAGGATTTTTTCTACTTACGAATTTTTAGATAGGGTTGCTTCGACTTACGAATTTTTTCTCCCAATGGATTCCTATGGGATTCGACTTACAATTTTTTTCGACTTACGAATGTGCGTTCGGAACGCATTAAATTAGTAAGTCGAGGTACCACTGTACAACCCTTTTTTAATTACACCCCCCCCCCTTTTGAGGCCCCATTGGCGAAAGCCCGCCTTGGTTTACAACCTGTTTTGGTTTACAACCAGACCTCTGGAATGGATTATGGGTGTAAACCAAGGTACCACTGTAGTATGCCTGGCATGAAGTGAGAGAAGTATGCAAAATTTGCTTAACATTATCATGGTGCAGAATTCAGCTTTTTTTTTAGAAATGCAAGTGTGGGTTTTTTTGTTTTAAAAAAATCATTCAGCCTTGGATTGCAGGCTATGGAGAGAGTTCTATGCACTCCTAGCATGACTCCAGTCAGACAAATGAATTCCCTTGCACCCTGCCAACAAGGAGTTATGGATCATCATCACTGATTTGATCTTTGTAATCTGAAAGGTCTTCCCCACTCCATGACTTAAAGAGGCTCACTAAACCAAAATGCGAGTATCTAACTTAGCAGGGCTGTTATTAAACGCGGAGCATTTCATGTCTGCCTTCATCAGCTCTCCCTAAGCCTGGCGAATGCAGTCTGAGCAGCGCGCCAACAGAATCCCGTGCTGTCGTTCATCTTGTAGTACTTGAAATTTAATGCAGGAATATGACTTGGCAGGTGGTTATTTTATCTGCCTACCCCACATGTATAAATCCCAGAATAGCTTTCTGCCTGATGCACAAGAACTTTCACGCAGGGCCTTGGCCACCTGCCTTATGAGCATTTAAGATAATTAAAAGCATGCAATGATTTTAAAAGGTTTTTTCATTTTGCAAGTACTTTTTTATAGCCAAGGAAAGCTTGGATTGGAAATGAAACGGAATTAAACATAGCTGCCTGGGACCTTTTCATTAAGCTAATGAGCGAAACTAATGCGTGTAGCCTAGTCATTCTTCCTTATCCATTCTTTACTGCTCTTGTTTTTACACTACAGAGGCTCTCCTGGGTTATCTGTTCCTAGTAGCTGTTAACCTGGGACCATAAATGGGTTACCTTGAAGAAATGTTCCTTATTACAAGCCGCCCTACTTCATTAGAATCAGTGGGAATTAGCTGCATTTCTGGGCACGTTTACCTGGGTGAACTCACTTACTTTTGAGTAAACACATACTCAAAATTGTGCTGTTAGGCTATGCAGTCAAACCTCAGTTCTCGAATGGCGCCGTTTTCGAACATTTCGGCTCCCGAATGCCGAAAACTGGGAAATAAATGCTCCGGTTTTCAAACGTTTTTCGGAACCCAAATGTCTGGCGCAGCTTCTACTTGAGTGCAAGAAGCTCTTGCAAGAATCGGAAGCCGTGCCTCGGTTGTCGGATGTTTCGGAATGGTTTATGTTTGGCAACCGAGGTTTGACTGTAATTGTTAAGCGTACTTGCCGTGAACTGAGCCCCAATGAACTAGTTAACCAAAATATGTTTTTCAGTAGTTAGCAAAACCATGGCTTGCACACTTGCTTAAGGCTCTTGCTGGAACTCCTGAAACCTCTCACTGCTTTGTGTACATAAAACGCCTCACCTGCAAATGCTTCCATTTCTACGTCTGTAAAATGTATAAGGCACAATTCTGTTTTATTGTTTGCTTGGCAAACAAACTCCTTGCAAAGGCAAGGCTGTATCTAGGTGGGTGGAGATGCCATCCTTTGAAATTCGCATTTCTCTGAATTGTGCAATGCAGTTCTCCAGCCAAGCAGTGTGTCCAAAAGTGCATATACTAGGGTAAAGTGTGCTTATAAATGAATATTAGTAGTGAAAATAATGTACAGATTTGCATTAGGAAGGGGGGAAATTGCTTTGCAAAAAATGTGCATATTAGGTAAAACTGCATATCAAAATGTTTATATTTGGAAAATTTCACCGTAAAATGCTGATGAAATTTCATGAGGGCTTAAAATCAGAAACTGGTGTGGAGATGTAGAACTAAAGATTGGAACAAGGAGAGACTGGAATAAACCAGAAACTGACAGATTTGCCTGTTCTTAATCACAGGTGGATTGAGAAGAGGAAAATGCAGGCGCGAGCATTTTCATTCCCGCCCAAGTATGTACGCTGTCCTCTAGTGCTCACATATTAACCATTAACAAATATAGGTGAGGGAGGAGAGGAGGAGAAGCTGATAAGAATTCCTAGCTGTTTGTATGGGGGGAAGCTTGGGGAGAAAAGCCTGGAAGAATTTGTTAGAGGGACAATTGACAGCATCCCTGAGCAGCTGTTTCCAGATGAGTCAGGGGCTGCCAAAACGAAGGCACTACATGGCACATAATTACATAGAAGTGGTAGCTTGTAATTAGGAAAGTGAAAAGTTCTGTTTAGACAAGAGATTGACCCAAGCTGCTAGCAAGAATCTTGTTTTTAATAAAGTGTTGTTTGACTACATCGAAAGCATAAAGAAACGCGGACATTTCCCCTGCCTCTTTCGGAGTTTCTTCTTGGAGGTTTTTAAGCAGAGGTTCGACGGCTGTTTATCATGGATGCTTTAGCTGAGATTCCGGCATTGCAGGGGGTTGGACTAGATGACCCTTGGGGTCCCTTTCCAACACTACAATTCTGTGATTAAGAACAAGTACCGTAGCAAGGAACTTGTTTACTTGGTTGATAATCCCAGGCTTGTTTGGGAAGAACTTGGCTCTACTTTTATATATATAATTTTTATTAAATGTACTGTTTTACAATTTAAAATACTCATGTTACATACATAAGATATCAGTGACTTCCCTTCTCTATGGTTCATTTTACATATCATGAATCCCTGCATATTTTTAAAAAAACTATACCATTCAGCATTCCATTATTGCATCTATCAAAACTTGTTTACACTCTTGAATTTATCTTAATGCTGCCAGCATATTTCAGCTATATACAATTATTTCCCATATATTCAATAAACGTTTTCCAATCTTCTTCATCTCTTATTCTATATGTTAAGTCTGTGAGTTGTGCTTATTCCATCAGTTTAAGTTGCCATTCTTCTTTAGTTGGGACTTTGCTTGTTTTCCATTTTAGGGCTAACAGAATACGGGCTGCAGTAGTAGCATACATAAATAACCTTTTTTGACACCTGGGAATTTCAGTCTGAATTATCCCCAACAGAAAGGACTCTGGGGTTTTTTTGGGGGGGGGAAGTACTACAGTATTAAACATTCCCCCCCCCAATTCATTATGGATCATTTCCTAATACTCTTTTACCCTTTTACACAAGTCCACCAAAACTTTGCTCCACTTTTAATGTCTCCCTAGGAATCACTTTAGGAATGGGGCAGCATGATCGAGAATATTATGATTTTTGTTCTGTACCTCCACTCTCTGAGACAATAAGTTTCAGAATGCTGGTTGCTGGGGATCAGGCATGGGCAAAGGGCTCGCGTCCTCCTTTGGGGCTTTCTGTAGGCATCTGCTTGGCCACGGTGAGAACAGGATGCTGGACTAGATAGGCCACTAGCCTGGTCCAGCGGGACTCTCATTATGTCCATCCTCCTCCTCACCTTCCTCCAAGGAGTCTTGTCCCCATTTTATCTCACAACAACCCTGTGAGATAGGCTGAAATATTGGTTTATGGGAAGTGGAATTGTTGGGTGTTATCTTGGTGTGGATGTTTTGAATAATTATAGTGGTACCTCGGGTTAAGAACTTAATTCGTTCTGGAGGTCCGTTCTTAACCTGAAACTGTTCTTAACCTGAGATAACCACTGTGGCCGTGCCGCCGCTGCACAATTTCTGTTCTCATCCTGAAGCCAAGTTCTTAACCTGAGGTACAATTTCTGGGTTAGCGGAGTCTGTAACCTGAAGCATCTGTAACCCGAGGTACCACTGTGTACCTCGGTTTATGAACACAATTGGTTCCAGAAGCCTGTTCATAAACTGAAGCGTTCATAAACTGAAGCGAACTTTCCCATTGAAAGTAATGGAAAGTGGATTAATCTGTTCCAGACGGTCCGTGGAGTACTTAAACCGAAGCGTTCATAAACTGAAGCGAACTTTCCCATTGAAAGTAATGGAAAGTGGATTAATCTGTTCCAGACGGTCCGCGGAGTACTTAAACTGAAGCGTTCATAAACTGAAGCGAACTTTCCCATTGAAAGTAATGGAAAGTGGATTAATCTGTTCCAGACGGTCCGCGGAGTACTTAAACTGAAGCGTTCATAAACTGAAGCGAACTTTCCCATTGAAAGTAATGGAAAGTGGATTAATCCGTTCCAGCGGGTCCGCGGAGTACTCAACCTGAAGCGTACTTAACCCGAAGCATGGGTGTAATTGGTTCCGGAAGTCTGTTCATAAACTGAAGCGTTCATAAACTGAAGCGAACTTTCCCATTGAAAGTAATGGAAAGTGAATTAATCCGTTCCAGATGGGTCCATGGCGTTCGTAAACCAAAAATTCGTAAACCGAGGTGTTCATAAACCGAGGTTCTACTGTATATATAGAGAGAGAGCGCTGACTGACAAAGAATTGGAAGTTTTCTCTTTTTACCCCTTTCTTCTCTCACTCTTTTTTCTTCCTTTTCTTCTTTCTTTCTTTCTCTCCCCCCGCCCCCCTTTTCTGGTTTGTGTTTTTATTTAGATTAGTTTATCGTTGATAAGAAGATATTAGATATTTATCCTTTGTATATTTTTCTTCAAACTTTAATAAACATTATTGGGGGGTGGGGAAAAGAACAGGCGTCCAAAGAAAGAAAGAAAAAGAAAGCAAGAAAGAAAAGGATTCCATCCAAGCAAAAATTAAACAGCAAAAGGCTGTGAGCAAAGGAATCTGCACATAAAAACATGGTATTCTTTGAGTAAAGGCAGCATGTGTTATGCTTTGCGTCTGCTTGTGAGTGCTGCTGCATCGACACCCAGTAGCTGTTTGTTTCATATTGCAAATACCTAATATATTTAAATCATTCCCTTTCCTTTGCCAAAGGAGAGCCTAAACAGTGAGGTGCGCTATGCACAATGTCTGAAGTGTTTCATAACATTCTGATTCTGACTAGGCGAAGGCGGGGAGGAAACAACCAGGCTCTATTTCCTAACCGTTGCCAAAATTATCCCATTAAGCAGACTACTGTACTAGCTGACTCATGGTCTGACAGTCCGTTTCCCTTCTGGGCAAAAGGGAGACAGGAATTTTAAATCGATTTAGCTCCAAGGCTGTTCATTCTAATTGCTTCGGTCCCGAGTATGCTAGCAATGAAGCCCTTCTTTCCATTAAATTGGGGGTTGCCAACCTGGTGGGCACCTTTGCAAGCAATAGAAACTGCTGAGAGCAGCACACACACACACACACACACACACACACACACACGTCAGCGGAGCAGCCACCACAACCATTTATGTTGCCTAAAATAAAATGCTGCTTTCAAGCCTAAATTCGGGGGGGGGCAGAGAGTGGGCCGCTGTGCGCCCCAGTGAAGGCCCCTTGGGACACCTGGGCGCCTGTGGGTGCTGCATTGACAACTCCTGCATTAAATAATGCCTGCTTAACGTCTACTTCTGCTTCATTGACTATGCAAAAGCCTTCGACTGTGTCGACCACAGCAAACTATGGGAGTGCCTGATCACCTCATCTGTCTCCTGAGAAATCTCTATGTGGGACAAGAAGCTACAGTTAGAACTGGATATGGAACAACTGATTGGTTCAAAATTGGGAAAGGAGTACGACAAGGTTGTATATTGTCTCCCTGCTTATTTAACTTATATGCAGAATTCATCATGCGAAAGGCTGGACTAGATGAATCCCAAGCCGGAATTAAGATTGCCGGAAGAAATATCAACAACCTCAGATATGCAGATGACACAACCTTGATGGCAGAAAGCGAGGAGGAATTAAAGAACCTTTTAATGAGGGTGAAAGAGGAGAGCGCAAAATATGGTCTGAAGCTCAACATCAAAAAAACCAAGATCATGGCCATTGGTCCCATCACCTCCTGGCAAATAGAAGGGGAAGAAATGGAGGCAGTGAGAGATTTTACTTTCTTGGGCTCCTTGATCACTGCAGATGGTGACAGCAGTCACGAAATTAAAAGACGCCTGCTTCTTGGGAGAAAAGCAATGACAAACCTAGACAGCATCTTAAAAAGCAGAGACATCACTTTGCCGACAAAGGTCCGTATAGTTAAAGCTATGGTTTTCCCAGTAGTGATGTATGGAAGTGAGAGCTGGACCATAAAGAAGGCTGATCGTCGAAGAATTGATGCTTTTGAATTATGGTGCTGGAGGAGACTCTTGAGAGTCCCATGGACTGCTAGAAGATCAAACCTATCCATTCTTAAGGAAATCAGCCCTGAGTGCTCCCTGGAAGGACAGATCGTGAAGCTGAGGCTCCAATACTTTGGCCACCTCATGAGAAGAGAAGAATCCTTGGAAAAGACCCTGATGTTGGGAAAGATGGAGGGCACTAGGAGAAGGGGACGACAGAGGACGAGATGGTTGGACAGTGTTCTCGAAGCTACGAACATGAGTTTGACCAAACTGCGGGAGGCAGTGCAAGACAGGAGTGCCTGGCGTGCTATGGTCCATGGGGTCACAAAGAGTCGGACACGACTAAACAACAACAACATAGTCTCAATGGTTAATATTTCAGTGTAGGAATACTCTGAGGTACTGTGCATTCTGAATATTTCATGGAGATTAATGAACAGCCCATGAAGCACAGTGTAACAAAAGCCAAGTCAGTGAGGTCTCCAAGAGCTTACTTCATATTTTATACTCCTCTTAATGGCTAGATAATGTTAGGCAGCTTCCAACACCTTCCTCCATTGTGTTCATGTATGGTCCATGGGGTCACGAAGAGTCGGACACGACTAAACGACTAAACAACAACAACAAGGGGGGAAAAGGCTATATGGCATCATTGCAACCCTCCGGATTCCTTTATCTTGCATCCAATATCATCTCGGAATTTTTACCATTCGTTGATGGGTTAGGTTTTGCCATTGAGGCTCAGGAAGGAGTCGTTTAGACAGTTATCGTGGGAGCAATGTTGAAATGTGGGAAGCCGCGTCATACTGAGCCTGACCATCTAGCTCAGCATTGCCTACACTGACTGGCAGCAGCTCTCCAGGGTTCCAGACTCAGTACATTCCAGCCTTACCTAGAGATGCTGGGGGATGAACCTGGGAGGCAAAGCAGCTGCTCTGCTGCTCCACAAATGCAGATCACACTGAGTGGGGCATGAGCATGGTCGTTTAGAGCCTGTAATTGGCCGGATCTCCTTTTTAACAGCATCTACCATCGCCACGATTCGTGGCAACGAATTATGTAAGTTAACTGCATGCAATTTGCTTTGCGTGAGGTTGTTCCCTCTGCTCGATACCACTCCCTACTCATAGAAACATAGGAGGCCAAGGAGAAGCCTAAGCCAGCATTTTCTCCCTACGGTAGACATAGCTGCCAAGTCTCCCGTTTTCCCCGGGAAATCCCTGTTTTCCCAGCTGTTCCTAGCTGGAAAAACGGATTTTTTTTGTTCCCCCCCCCGTTTATTCTGGTGCGGCGGCCATTTTAGAACTGGGCGGAGCATGCTCAGAAGCGACTTTTGATGCTGCTCTGCCCAGTTCCAAAATGGCTGCAGTGTGACTTCTGGTGCGGCGGCCATTTTGGAACTGGGCAAAGCAGCATCAAAAGTCACTTCTGAGCATGCTCCGCCCAGTTCCAAAATGGCGGCAGCGCTACTTCCGGTCTGCTATTTCCGGCCCGGTCCCTTATTTCTCTGATAGCAACTTGGCAGGTATGATGGTAGAGAACATGGTTTGAGTGTTCAGTCCCTGTCATCCTCCCAACGATTGAAAGAGCCATGCCTGAAACACTGGAGAAGCAACTACCAGCCTAGGTGGACCAATGGTCAGGCTCTGTATGAGGCAGCTTCTTAACTTCCCAGACATGCTAGCTTTCTGTATGCAGGGAATTATGAACATAAGACAAGCCTGCTGAATCAGGCCAATGGCCAACCTAGTCCAGCAAGATGCCTGTGGGAAACCCGCAAGCAGGACTCAAGCACGAGAGCACTCCCCGTCGTGTTTTCCAGCAGAGCAGATGGTTGTATTTGTTGTGTCACGTGGTGGAATGCCCTGCTCATGGAAATCTAGCATGTCAGGAAGAAGGCTGAGTTAGAATCATTCTCCCTGAAATGTTTGCTTTCTCTTTGTGGAGAATGTCTATATTGTGGGAGGTGTGTGTGTGTGTGTGCATTTAATACACAAGCCGCCTTCTGCAGTCTAAATTGCTAACAAGAACTAGGCCACAACTGAATTAGAGAAAAAGAGCACAGGGTTCCATTATTGTTCAAGGTCCTGAAAAAAAATCACAAATCTAGCCTCGTCAGGACAGAACAAGCGGCTTTGTCTCGTGCCGGGGCCTGTCCGGTGCTGTTCCCATAGCAGCATTTAGTCAATAGTAGGAACTGTAGGATATTTCCAAAGAAACCTCGCCAAAAGGGTCACTGATTGCAAAGGGTTGTGGGAACTGAGCGCTGAGTGGGGAGCACATGGACTTTTGACTTAGCAGTTAAGAGTCACTGATGTAGGACAGGGGAGGCAGAACAGTGCTATAAAAGTCCAAATTTTATCCTGGAAGAGATTGTAATGTGTTTGACCAGGCACTTAAAATAACCTGCATCAACATTGTAGCTGCATTAACGGCTCTTGCGGAAATGTTAGGCTGTTATGGATTGGCAAGCCTGAAATGCAAAGGGAGGAATTCATATACAATTACACAATAAAAACAAAATATACTGGTACCTCTCATCAGGCTTGGTCTGAGGGGGGGGGGACACATGCTTTGTGCTGAAAGCCAGAATTTTCTGCATTGGTCAAAAGTTTGTTTTTGTTGTATAGCCCTAGAGGAGGGTTTGAGAACATTTTTAAGCTGAAGATGGGAACTGGAAAGCTAGGCGAAGGATAATGGAATCCAGTCTCCTGGGAGAGATGGTTGGCTGTAACACTGCAATATTTTGTTGTAGCATCCTGCTTCAGTCTTCCTGCTTCTTGGTTTCAAAGAACAATCCTTCCACACATGGGAGACCCTTTGCACAGGGGTGCTGTTTGCATAGTCAAAGTTAATAAAACCATGGTTTTGTAAATTCTTTATCGTAAGTGCTATTTAATCTTGCCCTACAAGACTTAATGGCCCTAACCAGCCAATAAATTATCTTAAGGCGATGTCAAGGATGAGGGCAGAGTGGGAGAGAAAGAAAATAAGATTCATCTTGGTAGTGCCAGCGTTCCACCTTGTGCCTGGCACAGCCAGACCTCACTTGTCAGGTGAACTTGCTTTGTACATTAATTAGTAAGTTATTAACTCATTGTTGCAAACACCTGTTTTCAGTCAACTACGCAGCAGGATGGCGAGGAGCAATGCTTCCTCATCACTGTGTTTCAGGAAGTGTCATTTCCATGACTCTCCTTTGCAAAATACTACAGCCAATAGGGGTGATTTAGTATGCCCAAATTTTCAGCTTAGCTAAACCACTGAGCCTCTTGGGCTTGCCAATCAGAAGGTTGGAGGTTCAAATCCTGGCGATGGGGTGAGCTCCCGTTGCTCTGTCCCCACTCTTACCAACATAGCAGTTTGAACAAGTAGATAAATAGGTACCTCTGTGGCAGGAAGGTAAATGGCGTCCCCTTGCGCTCTGGTTTCCGTCACGGTGTTCCATTACACCAGAAGCGGTTTAGTCATGCTGGCCACATGACCAGGGAAAGGTGACTGTGGACAAACGCCAGCTCCCTCGGCCTGAAAGTGAATTGAGTGCTGCCACAACCCCATAGTCGCCTTTGACACCCCATAGTCGCCTTTGACTGAACTTAACCGTCCAGGGGTTCTTTACCTTTACCTAATCTATTAGGGGAAAATATGTAATATCACCCAAGCTCCTAACTGCCTTAAAAAAAAATCAACGTGTCCAGTTGGTAATGCTATTTTTCTGTTTTTTGTTACAAATAAGGTGCCATCTCATTTTGTTCAATGGGACTTACTTCCATATGCCTGCATAGCATTCCAATCTGAAACTTGCCCAAGGCTGCTCAGTGAGTTTCATGGCCAAGTGCTAGGCATTTCAACCCAGGTCTACTTCTCCAATTCTTATGCATCACACCACCCTTGTCCCGTTATCCTTGGGACAAGAGCTAGGGCTCATTTTATGGGCTTTTCCCATTTGAAGTCAATGACCATTGTTTCATCAAAGAGACGCACAGCCTGTACCTACTGCAAAAATAGAGTCGTCGGTTAATTTGTTTCTAAGTGTCCCCAACTATGTAAGAGCTATGGATGAAAATGTTTCTCTAAACCATTTAGAATATTTGCTGCCCACTATCATGGAAATTTGGGACCCAGGTGGCACTGTGGGTTAAACCACAGAGTCTAGGGCTTGCTGATCAGAAGGTTGGCGGTTCGAATCACTGCAACGGGGTGAGCTCCCGTTGCTCGGTCCCAGCTCCTGCCCACCTAACAGTTCGAAAGCACATCAAAGTGCAAGTAGATAAATAGGGACCGCTCCGGCGGGAAGGTAAACGGCGTTTCCGTGCGCTGCTCTGGTTCACCAGAAGCAGCTTTGTCATGCTGGCCACATGACCCGGGAGCTGTCTGCGGACAAACACCGGCTCCCTCGGCCTATAGAGCGAGATGAGCGCCGCAACCCCAGAGTCGGACACGACTGGATCTGATGGTCAGGGGCACCTTTACCTTTACCTATCATGGAAATTTGCCAGCAATCTTGTTCCTTCAAAATAGGTACCAGCAGAATTCTTTAAAGCATGCCTAGGAGAATCCATGTTAAGGAAGCAGTGATGGGTAATAAATGTTTATGAGAGCTGACAATTGCAAGAAATGTAAGGACACATGAAGAGCCTGATTGCCAGATTCGGCCCATAGGCTCTTCTCAGCCAACCAGAAGCCATGGGAAGCCCACAAGCCAGGCATGAGCACAATAGTCCTTTCCCTGCTTGTGGTCGCATCCAGAGGCTTGCTACCTCCAACACTGGAGGCAGAATATAGCTATTGTGGCTAGTAGCCATTGATAGCTTTACCCTCCATGAATTTAACTAATCCTCACTGGATTGACGCAGTGAATAGCTCCTCTTACACAGCAAAAGAGATGCCTGAACTGGAGGCTATATGAATTGCACATTTTCATCCTGCCCTTCCTGTAAAGAGTAGAATAAAAGCTGGAATGTGTGCAGAGAAGGGCGACCAAGATGATCAAGGGTCTGGAAGCCAAGTCTTATGAGGAACAGTTTGTTTGTTTGAAGGAACTGGGTATGTTTACTCTGGAAAGGGGGAGACTGAGAGGAGATATGGCAGCCGTCTTCAGATATCTCAAGGGCTGTCTCAAGGCGCAAGCTTGTTTTCTCCTGCCCCAGAGGGTAGGAATGGCTTCAAGTTACAAGAAAGGAGATTGCAACTAAACATCAGGAACAACTTTCTGACAGTAAAAGTCATTCGACAGTGGAACAGTCTCCCTCGGGAGGTTGTGGGCTCACCTTCCTTGAAGGTTTTAAGCAGGGGCTGGATGGCCGCTTGTCACGGATGGTTTAGCTGAGATTGCTGCAATGCAAAGGGGTTGGACTAAATGACCCCCAAAGTCCCTTCCAACTTTACAATTATATGATTCTATGAAAAGCCACCCAAGTTGGTGGCCTTCTAAGATTGTAGGCAATTGGTGGCACATTGGTCATTTTTGTTAGTTTTTCATTTCCCAGTCTTCTCAATGAAATAAATAAAAAAAATTGTCCAGTAGCACCATAGAGACCAACTAACTTTGTTCTGGGTATAAGCTTTTGTGTGCATGCAAGAAGTGTGCATGCGCACATGAAAGTTTATACCCAGAACATACTTAGTTGGTCTCTAAGGTGCTACTGGACAATTTTATTTATTTATTTCGACTGTGTCAGACCAAAACAGCTACCTACCTGAACCTTCTCAACGGTTTGGGATAGCTAATGAAATATAAGTTTTATCCTTGTTGCCAATTTGCAAGCGTTCTCGAAAGTAGATGCCAAAACCCAAGAAGTCCCTTGGTGTATTTGCTCAGTGAGCGTTGCTGATGCACAGAAAGAAGCTTTTCATGTTTTTTTTACTCTAAAACCGCCTTGCCTCTCCCAGCCTCTGATTCTCACTGTTCACAGGAAGAGGAAGCCAAATAATGAGCAACTGACTCACCTCCCATTGACAGGAGAGAAAGGAGAGAAATTTCTATATGCAGTACGTTCCTGCACGGAAGAGCGGTTAGTCATGGAGATGACTGGAGGGAAGGTGAACTTCGGCTCAGTTCCAAGTGGTGCCCAAGGATATGGTGCAAAGTAGTCACACTGGTTGAGAGCAGTGGCTGTAAGTGCTATTGAGTTCAACAGAAATGAAGGGGTTGGCTAACTATTAAGTTGAAGAGGGTCATGTCTCTCCAGGAGCTTTTACATTTTTTACAAGAAAGTTGGTACCCACTCCATTGAATAGTTGTTGCTACCGGTATCTCACTGTGTGAACAACACAAGCTTGGGCCTTTCTAGGGATTGGGGCAGGTATTCAGACCCTTTAAGTGTGGGGTTCTACAATCAAGTGGAATATAAACTTTATGAAATCAGTAAAAATAAGTACCACCCAGGATTAACAACAATGTTTATTTGCGGAGAAATGAGGTGTGTGATGAATGGGATTAGAATCTCCTGAACCAAGGATAGTCAAGGTTGTGCTTTCCAGATGTTGTTGAACTGATCCCCCCCCTGACAGCTCAGTTGGTAGAGCACAAGACTCTTAATCTCAGGATTGTGGGTTTGAGCCCCACGTTGGGCAAAATACTAGGTAACCCCCGTGGTCCCTTCCAATACAGTGGTACAGTGCTACCTCGCAAGACGAATGCCCTGCAAGACGAATTTTTCGCAAAACGAATGCTTCTTGCGATCTGATGGTGACTCGCAAGATGAATTCATTTTGCGAAAAAATCGTTTTGCAAATCGTGGTTTCCCATAGGAATGCATTGGAATTTAATTAATGCATTCCTATGGGCAAAAAAAGAAATTTCAATGCATTCCTATGGGAAACTACGATTCACAAGACGAATTTTTCTCAAAACGAATTGACTCGCGGAACGAATTAAATTCGTCTTGCGAGGCACCACTGTACCCCGGTTTAAGTACACAATTGGTTCCGGAAGTCTGTACTTAACCTGAAGCGAACTTTCCCATTGAAAGTAATGGGAAGTGGATTAATCCGTTCCAGACGGGTCCGCGGAGTACTTAAACTGAAAGTACTCAAACCGAAGCATTTTTAAACCGAGGTATGACTGTACTAGGGGAGTACAGGTCAATTTTAGTTTGTAATTTTCTGTCTTTGTATTGTTTTACTGTATTTTTTGATTTACATAGGTTTTAGGGAGGGATTTTTAGTTGGGTGTGGGAATCTGTTAAATTTTAGTGTATTTGTAATTTTTATTGTTTTATTGTGTTTTTTGTGTTTTTCTTTTGTTCTGTTCTTTGCTGTTTTTTACAGAGGTTTTATTTTGTTTTTAAGGGGAGGGGTCAGGGCTGCCCGGGAGGGGGTCCCAGCAAGCAAAATGGCTGGGGCAGATTCCACAGGGGGTGATGCACTGGGACAACCGATCTCAGTGGTCACGGGTAGGAGGAGGAGTTACGCTAAGACCAGACCATGTCATTACCGAGGAGGCAGACTTAGTCGTTGTCTGAGGACTATCCCTGCCTCCGGGTCTGGTCCTGACCGGACGGATATTGGAATCAGCAAGGGATACCCACATGACCTGAAGGTGCTGCTGTGCAATGCCAGGTCGATGATGAATAAGACCACTGCCATTCACAACCTGATTGTGGATGGAGGATTTGACCTGGCATGTGTGACAGAGACCTGGTTGGATGAAGCCGATGGGCCCGTTCTTGGCGCTGCTTGTCCACCAGGTTTCTCTTATGCACAGCAACCCAGGCCATCTGGGCGGGGAGGGGGGGTTGCAGTGATTTTTAGGAAGTCATTAGTTTGCACCAGGCGTCCTATTGGTAAGACTGAGTTTTCTGAGTGCATGTTCTGGAAGTTGGGCAATAGGGGCAGTACAGGATTCCTTTTGGTGTACCGACCTCCCCGCTGCACCAAGGATTCCCTGCCCGAGCTGCTTCAGGTCGTGTCGGATGTGCTCCTGGAGACACCTAGCTTGGTTGTCTTAGGGGATTTTAACATCCATGCCGATACGACCTTACAAGGTGTCGCTCGGGACTTCGTGGAAAGCATGGCCACCATGGGGCTGTCCCTGAATAAGTCTGGCCCAACTCATAGCCGCGGACATGCCTTGGACTTGGTGTTTACCTCTATGGATGTTGGTGATCTGACATTAAGTAAAAGCGAAACAAAAGAAGTGCCATGGTCAGATCACTTTCTGGTGCAACTGGACTTCTCCACAACCCTTCCCCTCTGCAGGGAGGTGGGACCGATTCGGATGGTCCGCCCCCGCTACTTAATGGATCCAATTGGCTTCCAGAGAGTGGTAGGGGATGTTTTATCCCATGTCGATGGCCTTTCAGCTGATTCCCTGGTGGCCCGCTGGAATGCGGAGTTAACCAGCGCTATTGACTGTCTGGCTCCGAAGCGCCCTCTCAGATTGCATGGAGCCCGGACAGCCCCGTGGTTTTCCCCGGCGCTGAGGGCGATGAAACAGTCGTTGAGACGGCTAGAGCGCCGGTGGCGGAAAACTCATTTTGAATCAGACCGGACACGGGCTAGAGCTCAACTTCGAGCCTACCAAGTGGCAATGGCGATGGCGAAGAGGACCTTCTTCACTGTCTCCATCGCATCTGCAGAAAACAGCAGCAGGAGACTCTTCCAGGTGGTTCGCAATTTAGCGGAACCACCTGCTCCATCCGGGCCCAGTACGGGCCACATGATCTCCTGCAATGATTTTGCAAAGTTTTTTGCAGATAAAGTCGCTCAGATTCGGGAAGAGGTAGACTCCACCGTGGGAGCAGGGCCGGGGCGGGGGAGTGCTAGAGTCCTGTCTAGTCAAGTTTTGTGGGATCAATTTCAATCTGTTACCTCCGAGGATGTGGACAGGCTGCTTCGTCGATTGAAACCAACCACCTGTCTCCTTGATCCTTGCCCATCCTGGCTTATAAAAGCTAGCCGGGAAGGGCTGGGCGATGGGCTTCGTGGGTTGGTAAATGCTTCTCTCCATGAGGGAGCCTTCCCAGACCCGCTGAAAGAGGCGGTTATTAAACCGCTTCTTAAAAAACCATCTTTAGATCCGGCCAATATGGCCAACTATCGCCCAGTCTCAAATCTTCCATTCTTGGGCAAGGTGATTGAGCGAGTGGTTGCTGAACAACTTCAGGCACGCCTGGAAGAAGCGGACCATTTGGATCCCTTCCAGTCAGGATTCAGGCCTCATCATGGGACTGAAACTGCCTTGGTCGCACTGGTCGATGATCTCCGGCGGGCTAGGGACAAAGGTAAGAGCTGTTTCCTTGTTCTGCTGGATCTCTCAGCGGCTTTTGACACCATCGACCATAACATCCTTCTGGACCGTCTAGAGGGCTTGGGAGCTGGGGGCACTGTCATGCAGTGGTTCCGCTCCTTCCTCCTGGGCCGTGTTCAGAAAGTGGTGGTGGGGGATGAGTGTTCAGACCCCTGGGCTCTCACTTGTGGGGTGCCTCAGGGTTCTGTCCTCTCCCCCATGCTTTTTAACATCTATATGCAGCCGCTGGGAGAGATCATCAGGGGGTTTGGGCTGGGTGTCCATCAGTATGCTGATGATACCCAGCTCTACCTCTCTTTTAAATCAGAACCAGTGAAGGCGGTGAAGGTCCTGTGTGAGTGCTTGGAGGCGGTTGGAGGATGGATGGCGGCTAACAGATTGAGATTGAATCCTGACAAGACAGAAGTACTGTTTGTGGGGGACAGGAGGCAGGCGAGTGTGGAGGACTCCCTGGTCCTGAATGGGGTAACTGTGCCCCTGAAAGACCAGGTGCGCAGCCTGGGAGTCATCTTAGACTCACAGCTGTCCATGGAGGCACAGGTCAACTCTGTGTCCAGGGCAGCTGTTTATCAGCTCCATCTGGTACGCAGGCTGAGTCCCTACCTGCCCACTGACTGTCTCCCCAGAGTGGTGCATGCTCTAGTTATCTCTCGCTTGGACTACTGCAATGCGCTCTACGTGGGGCTACCTTTGAAGGTGACCCGGAAACTACAACTAATCCAGAATGCGGCAGCTAGACTGGTGACTGGGAGCGGCCGCCGAGACCACATAACACCGGTCCTGAAAGACCTACATTGGCTCCCAGTACGTTTCCGAGCACAATTCAAAGTGTTGGTGTTGACCTTTAAAGCCCTAAACGGCCTCGGTCCGGTATACCTGAAGGAGCGTCTCCACCTCCATCGTTCTGCCTGGACACTGAGGTCCAGCTCCGAGGGCCTTCTGGCGGTTCCCTCACTACGAGAAGCCAAGTTACAGGGAACCAGGCAGAGGGCCTTCTCGGTAGTGGCACCCACCCTGTGGAATGCCCTCCCACTAGAGGTCAAAGAGAACAACAATTACCAGACCTTTAGAAGGCATCTCAAGGCAGCCCTGTTTAGGGAAGCTTTTAATGTTTAATGGATTTCTGTATTTTAATGTTTGATGGATTTCTGTATTTTAGAATTTCTGTTTTGTTGGAAGCCGCCCAGAGTGGCTGGGGGAACCCGGCCAGATGGGCGGGGTATAAATAATAAATTATTATTATTATTATTATTATTATTATTATTATTATTATTATTATTATTATTATAATTCTAGGATTCTCTGCAGCTCCCATCCTTCTTGGCCGTTGGCCCTGTTGGCGGGAGCTGATGGGAGTTAGTGGAAATTGTTCAATTTGGTTGTGTACTTTTTGATGCTTATTACTACAGTGGATGCTCGGGTTGCGAATGTGATCCATGTGGGAGGCACCTTTGCAACCCGCAGCATTTGCAACCAGCGTCTTCACGTCTGCGTATGTGCGGGTTGCAATTCGGTACTTCTGTGCATGCGCAAAGCGCGAATTAGCATTTCTGCACATACACACACGTCAAAACCCGGAAGTAACCCGTTCCTGTACTTCTGGGTTTGGCGCGGAGCGCAACCCGAAAATACGCAACCTGAAGCAACTGTAACCCGAGGTTTGACTGTACGTACTTTTGTTATATTTGTAGTTATGGAATTTGTTGTATGTTGTAAGCCGCTTTGAGCATAGTTTTAACTTTGGAAAGGTGGCATACAAATAAAATGATTAATTGATTGATTGACTCTATACCCCTTGGAAAGCACCATGTTGGCTGCTCCTGTCTTAAACCCATTCCCACCCAACCAGTTCCCTCTACTCTCTCCCTTCTCCATCTTCCAGATTACAATAATCCCTCCGCCACCGTGACTGTTAGTCCATGCTCCCTTCAACTGCTTCCTCCCACTTAGCATTCTGTGCTGCAGGTTCCCCGCTTTGCCCCAAACCCAAACCCAAAACATGGTTTGTTAGATAGGTGCTATCCCACATGGTTATAGTATGTGTGCAAATCCTGTAGCCATCCAACCACCACCCTAAAAATCTGGTGGGAAAGGGGATTAGAATATTCACGCATATGCCACAAACCTGCTCTTTGTGTTGCTACACGTCTGTGTGCACACAGGTGTACACGAAGCAGGCCACAAATGGGTGATATTTTGTCCACTGTGATACAAAACACATCTTAGGTTAATTGGCGAAGGTGTATAATGCACCACCTTTCTCTTTGCCAGTTTTTTAAAAAATAAATAAAAATAAAACAATTAATAGAAGAGCTTAGGGAGATAAACGGATGCATGTCGGTTTTCGAGGATCATCCTGACAGCAACAGACATTAAAATGTAGGTTGCTTCAGCTAGACACATCTCAAATGGCTTTGCATCTTATTATCCCCCAACCCCCGGAAAATGAAGCACCATTACATAAGTTCATGGTGAGGCTGAGTCTCAAGTTTGAAGCATTATTGGCCTGAATCAGAATTTGTATAATGCATGCTTCAGGCATGCAGTGGCATTGCATTGTGTCTCTTCCCTCTTCTGTTAAATGTATGTAAGAAACACCTGAGCATTTAGGGTTGGCAATGCTGGTAAGGGCCTTTATACTTTCACTGGCTGCAAGGACCAGCCCTGTGCTGTCCGTACCCTGTGATCAGGAATCCCGATTGAACCAGAGCCACTGATTCATGTGTAGAAGCCCTACCAGTTGTGTGCACATAGGGACGCAGTCTCACCTTTGGTTCCAGTGCACGGAGGTTGGGAGCAAAGCCCTCTGCAATGTCGCATGCAGGCGAGAACAAAGCTAAAAAAGGTTTTCTTATGCTTGCCTGTGCTGTGGCTTGGGTAACCACAAGATAGTGATTGCTAAGAATTACAGCCATCTCCCAATTTACACGGGGGGGGGGGGTTTACATGTGTAACCAAAATTGTGTATATTTGGAGCACCCCGGAGAGGGCAAGGAGACCCTCCCCAGAGCCAAAGAGGATGTCCTCTTAGGGATCTAGGGAGGGTCCTCTTGTGAGCCAGGGGCGCAGTGAGACTTTGCTGAGGCCTCCTCCCCAACAGCTGGCATGCGGGGTAGCACAGCAGCAGCAGCAGCAGCAGCAGCTACCACTTCCCTGCGTGCCAACTGTGGAATCCCCACTGTCCTTCTGTCTCATGCGAACCGGAGGGACAGCATGGCTCTGTTGACTGGAAGCTTCCAGAGTGAGCCAGAGGGATAATGGGCCATGCACAGCTGACGCATGAGGTCACAGCTGTTGCAGCTGCGCTACCTTGTATATCACCTCTCCTCTTCAGGGTCTGGGAAGGGTCTCCTCGCAAGACAGCAGGACTGTCCTGTGTTTCCCCCGCTTCCGGGTTCCCAGCACCGCATGCGGTAAATGGATAATGCATCAATGGGGAGTTTCCTGTACAAAAACTCATCATTATGTAGCCAATGACGGACAATATATTGTGGCTGGGAACGATGAATGTCAGCATGTAAATTGCTTCGCTCTTTTACTGGGAAATGAAAAACACGAGAACTATGCATGTAATGAACCAATTACCCTGTTCTTTGCTTACAACATGTTTCCTTTAATTAACCTTATGCCCCTGTTTAGCGACTGATGATCTGGGAGCATTCAGTTCCCGCAAAAGACCCAAAATCCCCTCTGGACAGCCATCATTGAGGAAACCTCATCAGTTTAAAACTGCTTTGGGCTGCATAACGTTGACATGCCTTTGAGATTGCATAATACTCACCAGGCAGGAGCAATGCAGTGTAAATAAAAGTGGAAGAAAAGACACACAGGTACCGGTAGTTAAAGGAATGAGGAAAAGATCCTTCCTGCTTCCCATGCAGTTTTGTCACTCCTGAGACAGGAATGCTTTTGACCAGTGAGGTCACCGCTCTGCTGCCCTTCAACATTCAGTGTCTAAGTTAAAATACCCTTTTCTTGTACTTGCCTTATGCTTGGGGTAAAGCTGTATTTGAAACTGAGTGGTTAGTTCCTTCTGCGTTTGAATTTATTTTCACCTTTTAATCTTTGGTGGCTCTTTTCTAAACACTGCATTTTGTCAGAATGAAACCAGGAGCAAATTGCTATAGGTTTGTTCAGGAGCATCTATGCACTTGGTGCACTAAGTTGTTGTTGTTTAATTATGGCAACCTGCACGCCATATCACAAAACCATTTTTGAAACTCCCCTTAGTTTTAAAAGTTGGAGGGTGGTGGAATGCTGCTGTTTGACAAAGGTGCACAGTTGGTTGAAATGTTTTTATTAGAAGGCATGATTGCTTTGCTTTTCCGTTTGTGTTCGTTCGTTCTTCTTAAAAATAATTTCATGGGTGTTCTATTCTTACTTCATAGCCAAGACTGTTTTACATCAAACAAGCTTGCATGTAAAGAGAAATGAAGATACAGTACTAGATTTTCCCTGTTTAGGGAAGTTTTTAATGTGTGACATTTTAATGTATTTTAATCTTTGTTGGAAGCCGCCCAGGGTGACCAGATGGGCGGGGTATACAAATAAATTATTATTATTATTATTATTATTATTATTATTATTATTATTAACATGTGGCAACTTATTATTTTGACCCAACAGGCAGAACGTGAGGCGATGCATTGCAATATAGGGACTGTTATGAGAATTATAAGGTCTAAGATACAAAATTAAAAATGTACCAGATATAAAATAATTAAAAATATATAAGATATAAAATTAATGTACCAGGCAAAAACATACATATAAACCACTTGTCTGAACAGTACAGGAAAATAGACCTGAAATCATTACATTGCCCCGACCATCAGAACAGTCTGATTGAGATTTGGAGGAACCACTGTTCACAATAGGTCACTATTCTCCCAAAGAAGAGAAGCCCAGTCTGGAAGACCTGCGTCTCATACGCAGATCTGAAAGAGTTACGAAGGGTAAGCCACCCACTAGGTATACTCGAGAGTATGCTAACACAGCTGTTGTAAATGTAGCTGTGGCTAGTTTCTCGAAACAGGTTTTGAAACCTGAGGTCTTGCAAAGGGTACAGGGTTTGTCCTCAAAGGATGAGAAACAACACCCAAAAGGCTGCAAGAGACAACACTGTTTCCTCAGACAGGAACAGGGCTAGGGCTCCAGTCCCCTGGAAGAAAGGTAACCAGAAGTGCAAGGTGGTCAGATACGAGGCCAGTCCAACTGCAGGTAGTTCCAAAGGTGGAATGGGTTCTACAGGGGTATATTATGTGTATGACAACTGTATGTTTACTTCACTTAATGCTGCGTTAGCCTATGCAGCATCGGTTACCTGAAATGGGGGAGGATGTTAGTATTTCACACCTCCGATGCTGCAGTTGAGATTGGTGTAAACTACATGCCTGTCTGAGAAAGGTGTGGGAACGGAAGACAGTCTTATCTCTTCCGCTGTATGTACTTACTGTACTTTTGCTTTTATTTGTGCCTGTTCTTCTCTCAGAGCTGGAGAGAGAGAGAGAGAGACCATGGATCATTTGTCTGTACATAGTGTGTAAATAAATATGTAGATTAGCTCTACAATGTCTCACACTTCTTGCTGTGTTATGCTAGAAGATTAGTGTGCATATATCATTTGATATACTGTATGTCACTGAAGTGCACTGGAGAAGAAGATAAATGCCTTTTCCAGAGCTACACATACCTGAGGACATTTGGAGCTTCGGGGGCTGCAGGGCACCCCAAGGCATTTTCCAACATTTTGACCCCCCCAAATTGACCTCAAATGTTCCTCTGTAAGGAGGAAAGAAATGGGGAAACCTCCCCATTGTCTCTGTGCTCACAAATCCTGCCTTAAGGCACATTTGGGTATGAATAGAGTGAGCCCAGGTAATGCTGTCAGTGACCATTAATAGGTTTCCTGCCAGACAGGATTTCTGCTGTAGACTGTCTCCTGTGATGTATTTCTGTTGTAGACCACCCCTTCTGTGATGTATGTATGATGTATTGGGGGGTGGTCTCGAGCTACAGGGTGGGAATTTCAAAAGTCTATATAAGGGCTTTCATAGCAATGTTCTGGGTCCCTCCTGCCTTCCGTGTGTGGTTGTGAGCACCCGGTTGCAACAGTTAATAAAGATCAAGCTTACTAGCTGCTTTGCTTCTCAATATTCTCTGGTTGGCCTCTGTTATTTTCTCCTACCAATAGGGAACTACATAAGGACTCTATATGGGCTCTTGGGTACCCCATAAGGGAAAAGGAGCAGTTTTTTCTGATACCAATTTGGTGAGCCAGCCAGGAGTTTCGGTTGACCAGATTCTGGGGGGTGAGGAAGGACTGATGGCCCAGCACACACCAGGTCATTTTGCCAGAAGGAGCCACCAGTCCTCCAGCAATTCCAGGGTCTGGAAGTAATTGGAATTCCAGCGGGGTAACCAGAGGAAGCAAAGCTCAATTGGGGCAGCCTAAAACAACCAGGAACAGCACATGCAGAAGTGAATATGAGAGAGTAAAAAGGGAATGAAGGAAATGGTAGTGGGCGGTCTGTTCTTAACCACAGCAACGTTAAATTATCTCAGATTTATCCTTTTCTGTACTTATCTTTATGGACTTTTGGTTATGGCATAACTGGCACTACAAATAGAACCATGTCCGGGGCAACAACTTCTTGCGTTATAACGCTGAAACAGTTAGAACAAGCTGACCCATTGCTTTCTCCTGTCACACTGACAGATAAGGGGAGTCTGAGCTATCTGTATATTTTCCCCCACTTCACCGGGTAAGACGCCCCAAGTCTGACCTTAGAGTCACTCTTGAAAGCCAGTGATCTGCTCCCTTTTTCTTTCCTGTTTTTGGACAAAGCCGCCCCCGCAGTTCCACGATCCGAAAGGAGATGACTGGTTCACATCAGAAAGCAAGGTTGTCCATTTCCTAATTTCCTCTGACTATCTGAAGACCATTCCACCGTCAGAGGCTTGCACACGCAAACCTCTGAATTGTAAGGTAGTCTTTTCCTTAGTTTGTAAGAGGCAGGAAGTTGCTGCGGACTCCCCGGTAGTGAATGTTCAGGGGGGGGGGTTAGGAGTAGTCCAGCCACACAGAAAGGCCGACATCTGTGCCAGCCTAGTAAGTTAAGCGCAGACGAACAGCTGGTGGGTTGGTTGGTGCCGACTGAAGGATTGCTAGGTCCTGAGAGTAGTGTTTCCTGAGAAAAGGGGGGAAAGCCCGACCTCAGTATAAAAAGAAAAACTAGAAACCAGTACTGAAAGACTCCGTAAGATGGGGAGCCACTGTGGTGTAGTGGTTAAAGTGTTGGATTAGGATCTGGGAGACCAGGGTTCAAACCCTGACTCAACCATGAAGCTCGGTTCCCTTCTGCCTTGCCCTGCCCCACACATTTGTGTTGGGAAGCCCGAAGAGAGCAGCACTGCCCTTCCTGTGCTGCCCCACTCCTGGCCCTGTGTCTGCAGCCGGAACAACTTTTTCTCATCTCTACAGCCCTATAGGATGCATGAAGCCCAGTGCAACTCGAAAACTCAATAGAAGTTGCTTCAATAAAAGATACTGCTATCGTTAGTTATTAGGCTCCAGGGCAAAAAACAACAACTTAACCCTGGCGCTTCAAGAAATGTCAAGAGCTTTATTACTTTTGCAATTACGCTGCCTGTAAGAAGACCAGCACATATAGGAAAGTCAGACGTGACGTGACAAATCTCTTGGGCTTTGTCCTCAAGCTTAATGGGTGAAGCAATTCAGTTCCTACGACTCAGGCACATGACCGAGTATGAAAGACTGCTGATCTGTTGTACAAAAGGAGGATATTGCTTCCTGGGGCTCATCCAGTTCACTCAAGGATGTGTCATACTGTTGTTTCCATCTGCCTTGAGTTTTCCCTGGTATTGCTCTGTACAACAATGCTTTTTTATAATATTAAATATCTTATGATATTTGCACCTCCCATTTCTGACGGGCTGTACCAGGTGTGTAATTCCAACCCTCTCATAAAATGATGCTTCCTGCAAACGCCAGGCTGATTCATGCATATAATTAGCTGCGCATTTATCTCTCTTTTATTGGAATATGCATAGAATTAGCTTGCAAGAAGCCATTTTGGATGAAATGAGTGTGCCCAAATTAGCCTTTGTGGAAGCCCAGGAAGGCTTACAATTAGATCTCCAGTAGGAGAGCTGCCAATATATTTTCACATTTAGCACCCTTTGGTTTCAGATTGTAGATTGGTAGGCGAGTCTAAAATGCCCCGGAAACCTATTTTCATGGCCCTCTAACAGCTATAGTGGTTCATTTACCAGAAGCAATGCATTTAGCATTAACTCTGGAAGTATATACCCAATTCTAAGCAAACTAAGCCTCCTGGGGCAAAAGATACACCAGGAGGCATAGTTTGGTCAGAATCGATTATACACTTCCAGAGTATATTTCATTTAGCTATGCAAAGCAAGACCGCTTAGAAGCCAGACCCTTCTCAAGACATAAACCTAGCTTCCTGGTATTATTTCACACTTGGGGGTTTGAATCCTTCATGCAAGTACAATATACTCAAGTGCTCTTATGTTTTCTATCCTATTGGAATTGTACCTTTTAAAATACGGCACTTGGCGGTGGTGGTAGCGAAAGGATTGTGGTGTCTACTTTTCAATATTTTAAAGGGATGCATCCCTTGTCATACAGAAATGTGCCCTTCATAAATGATGAAGTGCTTTGTTCTTAAATATTTATACAAACCAAAGGCTTTTAAATTTTAGATAGCTCCAGAGAAATGAGTTGTGGAGGGGGCAGAGAGGGTTGTGTTGTTTTGTTAAGGTAATCAATATAAGCTTATTTCAACCAGCATATTCTGGAGTGGGGGATCCCATTTTCCTTATTCCAGTCTCTGCCTTGAATGGAGAGAAACAGGTTGCCTCAAGGCACATGGAAGGCCAGGAATTCATTTTCAGTTCTCGCGCTGAGCTCACAGCCTGTTTTACACATGCTTATTATTTATTTACAGTGATACCTCGCAAGACGAATGCCCTGCAAGACGAATTTTTCGCAAGATGAATGCATTTTGTGATCTGATGGTGTCTTGCAAGACAAATTCGTTTTGTGAAAAATTCGTCTTGCGAATCACGGTTTCCCATAGGAATGCATTGAAATTTAATTAATGCGTTCCTATGGGCAAAAAAAGAAATTTCAATGCATTCCTCTGGGAAACTGCGATTCGCAAGACGATTTTTTTGCAAAACGAATTGACTCGTGGAACGAATTAAATTCATCTTGCGAGGCACCACTGTACTTCATAAAATTTATACATCGCTTGATTGTAACACGCCTCAAAGCTGCTTACAAATAGATTGTCGGCGCTTTCCTTTCTCGGCAAACAGTGGACGCCTTTGGGGGTGAAGTCAAACCATTGGAGAGTTCTTGTGCCTGCAGTGGCTGCAGAGAATGATATGGAAGAGACATGTTTTTTTGCAGGTAGGGTAGAGGAAAGTGTCCTGTTTTGCTGCTGCAGATGCACCATGGCATTAATTCTCTCTGTGCTCCTCCCAGCGGTCATTTCTCCTCTGCTCACTGCTATGGATGCATCACCTGACTGACCATCTCCAGTAAGACAAAACAATAAGATCAAGAAAAAAAAATCACAACCATACTTTTGAGCTCCCCCGAAAATAGGGGAAGCTGATGGCTCTTTGACGTTGCCGCAGATTTCAGGTAATAACAGTAATGGAAATCCTTCGTTTTCTTCTCTCAAACAGCCCCCCCTGGGTGAGTGTGAGCCTTTAAGATGTCTGTCAGCAATGAAAGGAAATTGAACACCTCAGCCTTGAGGAAAATAGCCAACGACATGACCAACATCATTGAAAGCCTGGACACGAGGGAGCTCCACTTCGAAGGGGAGGAGGTGGATGCGGACGTGCTGAATGACCCCAAAGCACCTGGTGAGTCAGTGGTGCAAAGATGTGGAATAAGGGCCTTCTTCTTCTGCAGAATTGGTCTGCTTTGGAATCTCTGGGTTCTTTTTTTAAAAAGTTCAGTTTGCTAGTCCTCACGACAGTAGGACAGGGAGAATCAAATTGTGAGTGGTGCTTGGGAAGATCTCAAAAGGGAAACAGGCTGAATGAGAGCTTTCACAGTCACAAGGGAAGTCTTCAAGGAGCTGCGTATCTTTTGAATGTAGGAATTTGCCTTATCCCAAGACAGACTATCTAGGTCTATCTAACTCAGTATTGTTAACACGGACCAGCAGTGGCTGTCCAGGGTTTCAGACAGACAGACAGACACACACACACGCACACACACACACACGATTTTTTACACATATATTTTCCAAACTCCACATAACATCTTATCTTATACAACATTTTTTGGACTTCCATCAACTACGTCTAGTGATTTTTAATCTTCTCACTTAGCCCTGCATTTCATTTTTCACTATTACTTTGACTTCCATAACGACTAGTCCTTTTCATAAGTTTTATGTGCAATATTTCATATAATCCTCCTTACAAAACTTCTTGCAGTCCTACTAACATATTCAATTGTTTACAATTGATATTCAAATAGTTTGTATATTTACTCCAATCTTCTAGAAACCTCTGATCCTGCCTGTTTTGAATTCTTCCTGTCATTTTGTCTAATTCTGCATAGTCTATTAATTTCATCCGCCATTCTTCTTTCGTCAGTAATTCTTCTTGCTTCCATTTCTGTGCCAATAATACTCTTGCTGCCATGATTGCGTATAAAAACAATTTGCTATCTTGTCTACTAATGTCCTCACCAATAATACTAAGTAAAAATGCTTCTGGGTTTTTTAATAAATGTATATTTCAACATCTTTTTCATCTCATTATATATCATTTCCCAGAAGCTTTAAACATTTTTACATTCCCGCCACAGATGATAAAAGGTTCCCTCTTTTTCCTTGCATTTCCAACATTTAATACATGCTTTATACATTTTAGCTAATTTCACTGGTGTAATATACCATCTGTGCATCATTTCCATCACATTTTCTTTCAAAGCATCACATGCTGTAAATTTCATTCCTTCTTTCCACAATTTCCATTGTTAAAACCAAGATCGAGGGACCCCCAATAGGGTGTTGTGGCCATCCAAATGTGCCCACCCACCCACAACACAGGGTCTGATTGCCAGGTCGCACTGCAACACATGCCCTCTTGTTAGGGAGGACCCGATCTAGCGTTATGAGAGAGGAAGATAAACTTTTCCCTAACTGCTTTCTGTGCATAACTTTATTTACTTCTATAAAATGCTGGCTGGGATCCAGAGAGGCCTTTAGATGCATGTGATGTTGTCTGTGTTTGACTTAGGGGCCCAAGTTCAGGGCTCCACTCAGCAGAGGGAGTTGAACAGCCCCCCCCCCCAATGCAGCTGGGCTGCCTTAATCCCTGCTCAGATAGTATCTAAATAGTACCTAGAGCGGTTAAGACCATTAAAATTCAGGGTTTAAAATTACCTATCTGCTCAGCTGCATGCAAATCACATCTTTGCATGCATTTCTCTCCCTGCTAATAATAATAATAATAATAATAATAATAATAATAATAATAATAATAATAATTTCTCCCCCAGCCTTCTCGGTAGTGGCTCCTGCCCTGTGGAACGCCCTTCCATCGGAGGTCAGGGAGATAAACAACTACCTGACATTTAGAAAACATCTAGAGGCAGCCCTGTTTAGGGAAGTTTTAAATCTGTGATATTTTAATTACCTACGGGACCGTCTCTCCCGGTATGACCCACAGAGGACATTAAGGTCCACAAATAATAACATATTGGCGATCCCGAGTCACAAGGTGGTTAGGCTGGCCTCGACCAGGGCCAGGGCCTTCTCAGTACTGGCCCCAACCTGGTGGAACGCTCTGTCCCAGGAGACTAGGGCCCTGCGGGATTTGTCGTCTTTTCGTGGGGCCTGCAAGACAGAGCTGTTCCGTTTGGCCTTCGGACTGACGCAGTCTGACCCCACGGTTACCCTCCCCTAAGGTTTTATTTCATAATGGTTTTATCTTATTCGTAGATTTTTAATTTAAAAATTGAATTTTAACATTGTATTAATCTGCGTTTTAACTGAATTGTTTCTTTTATACTTGTGTTGATATTATTTGTTGTTAGCCGCCCTGAGCCCGGTCTTGACTGGGAAGGGCGGGGTACAAATAAAAATTATTATTATTATTATTATTAATGTATTTTGGTAATTGTTGGAAGCCGCCTAGAGTGGCGGGGAAAACCCAGCCAGATGGGCGGGGTATAAATAATAATAATAAAACAACAACAACAGTCCAAAGCATGGGACAGTGCTCTGGATTTGTTTAATATATTCATTTTTAATATTGTTTTAATTCTATTAGAATTTAATTACCTTTAAACTATTATATTTTGCATGGTTTTATTTGTGCAAGATACCTTGTGTCCTGGTCTGGGGGAAAGGGCGGGATATAAATAAATATAATGACAATATTATGGCCTGAATCGCCATGTATGTTTATCCCAATTTCTGCTGTTGCACATGAAAAATAGAACACGTAGCTTTGTGCTTTTATAAGAAGCTAGCACACATACAGCTAAATAATAATTTGAGCAGGGAGCTTTTCATTCTTCTTTGCACACAATGGAAGCTTGTTCCTCTGCCAAGCTGCCTGTCTCCTCTGTGTTTGCTACTTAAATTATAATATTCCCATTTCTTTCATCACTTTCCAATCTTTCAGTTGCCTAAATGAATTAACTGCAAACAAATAGCTCGGAGGTTGATGAAATGTCATTTGTTTTTCTGGCTTCCTAGTTTCTGCTGGTTTCCAAGAGACTTGCGTAGAATTTATGGCGGGAGCAAATTGGCAAACCCAGCACAGTAAATAAAACGAACTGCTCCACCAAGCAGGCTGTGCCCCCACTTGTTTGACAAGTAGAGTTTAGTTTAAAATTCATCTGCATCGCTGCGCAGCAGTAAATACTGTGAAGCATATTTTCTTTAACAGGCACCATAGTCTTTATCATACTTTTCATAGAATTGTAGAGTTGGAAGGGACCATGAGGGTCATCTAGTCCAACCCCCTGCAATGCAGAAATCTGTTGTCCAACGTGGGGCTCGTACCCACAACCATGAGATTAAGTCTCGCGCTCTACTGACTGAGCTATCCCAGTGGCATCTCAGTATCTCAGTTGCTGCTAAATCTTCACCCGTGAATTAGAATGAATTGGGATGTGTGAATTAAGGGATAACTTCAGGTTTTCTGTGGCTCTTCAGATTAAAATCTGTATTTATTGTAAGGAAATGTAGGACACCCGGCATATGATAGGACAAATTCCTTGGCACATAGAACTCCTTGGTTTTTTAAAAAATAGATTTTGTGGATTTTAGCTGTTTTTTTCTACAGTTTAATTATGTAGGTTGTCACCTGACGCTCTTGTTCCGAGTCTCCCTGGTAAACACTAAACTTTACGACCAGATTTCTGAAGCTGCCCCAATCACAAGGATTATTATGGAATGTGAGTCGTGATATGTGTAATGATTTGCCCCACTTTTAAACAGAGAGAGAAAGAGAGAGAGAGAGAGAGAGAGAGAGAGAGAGAGAGAGAGAGAGAGAGAGAGAGAGAGCAAATTCAGGTGTTGAGTAAATGCTTTCAAAACCCAGATTCAACCTCTGGCATATCCAGTTAAGGACTAGAGATGGGTGTGTTTTTTTTTGGGTGGGGGCAGGATAGAGAAATACACCTGACTGGTTTTCATGACAACCTTTTTAAAAATAATAATAATAATCACAAGCTGATGTAGAAATATGGTGATGTTGTTGTTGTTGTTGTTAAATTTATTACCTGTCGCTCTCTCTGAGATCCCAGGGTGGATTATTAAATTAAATTAAATTAAATTAAACAATTTAATTTAAGAGTGAAAAGGTGAGAAACTGAGATTTAACAGAAAATGACAGAAACATGCATTCCTACTTGGTTGGAGGGAAAATCCGTTATGTGCTGCAATGTCTCTTATTTAGCAGCTTTCGATATTAAACTTTTGCCTGCTATGTTCCAAGCTGTGCTTTAAAGAACCAAAACTGCCATTTCATCATTTGCAGTGGGCATCCCGTTCTCTGCCATTTACAACACTAAAGGATTTAAAGAGGCTCATGCACAGCCCTACCTAACTGGGTGTCCAATCCGAGTGCGAGTTTTGGAAGTGGAACGCTGTACCTCAACCACAAAGGTCAGATCTTATTGGCTAGTGCAGCCATGTTTCTGTTGCTAAGTGCTTTGCTTTTTGAGGTGGAGAGTGGGATGGAAAGTTGCATGAAAATAAAATGGTAAACTAAGGACTGAATTCAACTAAGTCATTGCAGTAGTGGAAGCCAACTCAACAGAACTTCTCCTCCTCTTGCATACCCCCACACCCTCCCAAATTCTGCTCAGGGGGTCGGGAGAACCCCCCCCCCCCCGGAACAGGGCAGGGAGTGAGAAGAGGGGAGCTTGTTCCACCTGGGAGGCAGAAATGTTTGCACTGATTAAACCAGGCATAGGCAACCTTCGGCCCTCCAGATGTTTTGGACTACAATTCCCATCATCCCTGATCACTGGTCCTGTTAGCTAGGGATCATGGAAGTTGTAGGCCAAAACATCTGGAGGGCCGAAGTTTGCCTATGTCTGGATTAAGCAATCTCCTTAGCAGCTCATTGTTGAATTCCAACCTGCATGTTTTATACATAACAGCCTTTAAACTTGATCCATAGAAAACTGCTATTCTAAAACAATAGGATGTGGTCCATCTAAAGAAACTGATGAACATGCTAACTACTAATTGGAATTTGCATTATGGGACCCGAAAGCTTTTTAAGGCAAAGATTCTCTCATTTTGACATGGTGAAACTTTGCTGAGTAAAACATAATAATAATAATGCAATTGTTCAAGCGTCTCCAAATGTAATGAAGACTTGTCGAAGTGACACTTTTGCAAGGGCCACATAATGTCCATTCTGAACTTGCAAAGAATTGATCCTTCAGTGTGCTCTCAAAGAAGCTCTCAAATGTCTCAGGTAGAGGCTTTTCCTCGTCTTGCTAACTTACAGGTCCTACAGAAATGGTAAAGATAAGATTTGACAGTATCCAGCCAAAGAGTCCCAGCAGTACAAGGATTTCCACTTGTGCAATGGAAGAACCCCCCACTCCCCCTAATGTACCCCCTAATCTGTTTTTGGAGTCCCCCCCCCCAACCCTCTGGAGCAGATTTGGGGAGGGGACAAGCTGCACGAAGGAGAAGGGGGAGGAAGTTCTGTTGCACAAGGGGAAATCCTTGCACTGACAGAAGTCATTCGTTGGATGCCACCCAAGGTCTCCCAGTTCGAAGGTCAACTCTTGAGTCTGGCCTTCCTAAAGGTTACTAGAGCATAGATGACAGAAGTTAGGCTGTCCCTGTCCAAACAAGGGGCACAGCTGGGCCACTAGCCGAAGCTGATGGAAGTCACTCTGTGCCATCAAGGCCACCTGAGCCTCAAGCAACAGCAAAGGGTTCAGAAGTACGCCCAAGCTACATACCCACTCCTTCAGAGGGAGTGTAACCCCATCAAGAGCAAGCAATCTCCCATCCATCTGGTCTAGGGAATGGCCCACTAACAGTGCACCCATCTTATCTGGACTACAGGAAGGCTGTACAAAACCGATTTGTTTTAGGATGCAATGGGGTTAGCACCATTAAACACTTTTGTTCCTTCCTGAAGGTGCCGAGTCTACATGTTTACACCATTGAGTTGACACACGGGGAATTTACATGGCAGGTGAAGAGGAAATTCAAGCACTTCCAAGAGTTTCACAGGGAACTGCTTCGGTACAAAGCTTTCATTCGGATCCCCATCCCTACAAGAAGGTAACAACCGCACAAAGGCCTTTCTAGGCCATGATTTGCTTGTGGTGGAATTTCCTCATGGTATTTTAGGTTCCACAGGACATAAAATCCATTTCCAGAAAACGAATGGAATACCTTGAACGTTTAGCGCTCATTTCTGTGTTATTTGATTCCAGGGGGGAAAAACCTGTTTGCAGCCCTAAAAATCACGGGAGTAAAAAGTGACAAATCTGGGGGAACCGAAGTACACATGTGTGGAAAGGATGACTGTGTAGTGACATCGCCCAGTGACGTTCTTTGTTGTGTCACACCACACACACCGGCGTGAATGAAATTTAGCACGGCATGCTGGTATACTTACAGAAAAGCCACAATTCCATAACACAGCAGAACAGCTGTAATTTGCTAATGAAGCTGGGAATTGTAGCTCTGTGGGTTCTGCAGCCTTAACAAACTGCAGCTCCCAGGATTCTCTGTGACTGCAAAAGTGGTATAAGAATGCTTTCAATGTGGCCTGTTTACCTTAACATGTGAGATTCTGTTCTCCTGCATGGGGGGGGGGGGGCAGAATACATGATCATTGTAAAAATTTGAAAACCAATAAAAAAGATTTGGCAAAAAATGCCCCCAGACAACCCGGTCGCTGTATTTTTCAGACACACGGTCCGAAGGCAGACCATCAAAAGGGGAGAGGCAAGGCAAATGCCAAACCTACCGCGCACCTCTGACAATATGGCCAGAGAAGAACACCTGTCCAGCAGAAGGGTAAGCCTCCTTCCTCTTGTAGGTAGTCTTCAACCCTATTCCAAGCCCTTCTCTCAGGCCTTGGGGACTCTCCCTGAACCACACCCCCTCTCCCCAGGCCACGTACCCTCTGTGCCTCTGCTTCACAACTCAATTGTTTCTGCCTGGCTGGAATTTGCCCTTGAACTCTGATGATGTTTCTTGCTTGGTCTGGATGAAAGACAGAGAGGGGAGTGTGAGTTTATGTCAGGAACTGGCTGGATACTGATGACTGGGCACCGGGAGAAAGTGGGTTGGAGACTGACTTTGAAGAAGGGATCCATGACCTGGGGGAGCCGTTGCAGCCAGGAGAAGAGAGTCAGAGGCAGGAGAAGCTGCAGGATTGGAGAGGGAAGAACCAGGTGCAGGAGGAGGGAGAGATAGGTCAGGCTGGCTTCCACACCTCCTCCTCCTGTCCCAGTCTCTCCTGCTCCACTGTCTCCCAGGACCAGAAGAGGGGTGAAGAGGGAGGAACGGAAGGTTACCTGCAGGCGTAGTCTTCGCCTAACTGTGCACAGCTTGGAGGGGGGGGGATACATAAGCTGAAGCCTCTCTGTTGTGGCAGCTGCCTCATTGGGTGCACACCTAGGAGAAACTGACAGTTGTAGGACTGGTGGACATGCCTTTTCCTAACGTGCAAGTGTGCTTTTTGACAATAAAGACTTAGTTCCTTCCTTGCCTGACAGCGCTGTGACAGTTTGTGTAGAAGCCAGCTTGCAGCACACGGGTACAATTTGCATTCATTGTCCTACCCAGTCAGCCACTGGCATGTGGGAATGTGGCCTTCAAGATCATAAATGTGCACCACCCCTGCCTGGCCTATTGATATCGACTTAAACTTATTGATATTAACAGCTGACCACCCCTAGCTTGACCGGAGTGGCGCCTTGGACAACAGAATGGGATTTTGCAATGACAACAGATGTGCAGTGGTAACTCCCCAAGTCAATGGCTGGTGTGTGTGTGTGTGTGTGTGTGTGTGTGTGTGTGTGTGTGTAAGTACCGTAAGTTCTTCTCTGCCAGCCTCCAGCAGCCAAGAGGAGTGTTGCTGGGGATGGGGTGCCCCAATGCGTGGAGGCCCCAAGTACCTCCTAGCAATTCTGCCATCAGGGCACAGATAGGGCACTGGTGGCTTTGGATGCGAGGGGGGTGCTAGCAAGGAGAAAAGGGAAAGGAAGCCATTGCCCCACTTTCTGCTCTGGCCAGCATGAGTTGGCTGGGCTTTGGATGCCATGTTGGCTCCTCTGCCCTGATTCTCCCAGACCCCAGTTAAGTTCAGATCGCTCTGGCTGCCGATGCTCTTGTAGTCGAACAGGCAGAAAGAGACACATCCAGGAGGAAGCATGACAAATATGGGTTAGACGCAAGCATCGCCCACCTACATTTTTTCTCTGCCAGCAAACTGTTGCTAGCAGTGGAGGATTTGTGAAAAGGCGAACATTTCAGGTGCGAACCTGCCCGTAGTCTTGTGCACAACACTTCGAACATGCTTCTTGTTTTGCATCCATTGTGTTCACCGTGAATAAATGCAGTCAGGCGGGTTAGGTGTGGAAGGAGTGGAGCGAGTGATAATCCATACATGACAACTGCAATTCTCTGCGCTGTCTTCCTTTTACTTTTCTGCACATGTCAAGTTTCTAGTCCTTCCACGTAACACTTGCCCTGGCACCTGGGATCTCTTTCTCTTTCCCCTTCATTCTTTGGGCACCTGCTATTAATCATTCCTTTCCATTTCCTTCTTCCACTCCTGCCCCCCCCCCTTTTCTCATGACAGAGAGCAACAGCTAGGTTCAGGTTGCTAGTTCAAATGGAGGCTTGTTTGTTTGTACTGCTTGGACTTTTCTGATTCTGAAAAGCAACGATAACCCGAGTAAGAAATGAGATGCAATAGAGTATTTTGCGTTTTGCCTTGCAGAAACAACTGGAAGATTACTTAACAAACCTCCTGAAAATGCCATTGTACAGAAACTACCACGGAACGGTAAGCGATGAACCGTGACACGCGCCTCTTCCCTTTGCTTTTGTTTGCTAAGTTTATTTTATTTTATTATTTATTTCACAATGTTTGTATACTGCTTGATTGTAGAAAAACAACAACAGCAACTCAAAGCTGTTTACAAAAGTTCTTCCAGGGTCACACAGCAATTGCACAAGCAGCCTGGGGTTAAAAGCAGCTTGGTTAAAAGAAGAAGAAGAAGAAGTCTTAGCCAGTTAGTTGTATCGGTTTCAGTGTATTTAATTTATTTTTAATTGGTTTCAATCTGCATAAATTTTTCATATCAATAGAAATCGTATATTGCTTTTGGTTACAGAAGATGCATAGAAGGCAGAGCTATAGTAGCTAATATGGTGCCCTCCAGAAGTTGCTGACTACAACTCCCATGATCCCATGGCTGGGGTCATGGGAGTTATAGTCCACAACATCTGAACAGGACCTCATTCTCTGCATCCACCTGATGTATAGGTTGCTCTAGGAGCCATCACAGAAGAGGTACAGTGGTACCTTGGTTCTCAAACTTAATCCATTTCAGAACTCCGTTCCAAAACCAAAGTGTTCCAAAACCAAGGCGCGTTTTCCCATAGAAAGTAATGCAAAATGGATTAATCCTTTCCAAACTTTTAAAAACAACCCCTAAAACAGCGATTTAACATGAATTTTACTATCTAACGGGACCATTGATCCATAAAATGAAAGCAGTAAACAATGTACTGTGGTCACGCAATCAGTCAGTAGCTGAACTGGGTTCCACACAGTCACAAAAATGAATCAAAAAAGAGCCGCAAAAACAAAAATGCAAAATAAATAGCAAAAACAGATAGACCTCAGTGTAACACTCAAAACGGAAGTGTGGTACTCAAAATGGAAACGTGGCACTCAAAACAAAGCACATTCGTCTTCCGAAAAACATTTGCAAACCAGAACACTTAGTTCCGGATTTGCAGTGTTTGGGTTCCAAGTTGTTTGAGTACCAAGGTGTCTGAGAACCAATGTACCACTGTATTCCCTTCTGTGTGAAATGAAAAGAGAATATGTCTTACAAGAGGAGAATACCTCTTGCTGTCTACAGATTTTTGTAAATATTAAGATTAAACATAAGCAACACAAGTAAGTGTTTTTTTTAAAGTGTGCTTCCGGATAAATCAAAGACTTCTTTTTTGTTGTTGTTGAGAATCAGAACATGCCTAACTGATTAATATATCTGATTCATTTACTAAAGATTGCGGTTATACAAGTCATCCAAGTGCACTTCTAGGGGCGCACACCAGGATCTCTTTCCATGTTGCACAGGATACTTGGAGCGGGACAGATTTTAGACCCTGTGCAAGCATAAACTTAACCATAGTTTGTTTTCCCTAACTATGGTTGAGCATAAACATCTGCACTTAGCCAGCCTTGATAAGAGGCAGCTTCCTACCTCTTAAAGTTCTCTGTTTTCAAGGCAAGTAAGAGACCTTCCTTATTTTTCCTGATAACTGCTCTCTGAGAGTAGGTCTTAGCTTGGCAGACTAAATCACGATTCCACCAAATTGCATACAAAATGTGCATATTAAGAGAAATTAGCACTAAAATGCTGATTAATCTTCATGAGGGCTTTTAAAAAAATCACAGACAGATGTAGAAATGTGAAGAGGACTGGGCTGAAGATTGGAGAAATTGAGAGAAACCAAGATTGACAGATCTCCTCACCCCTACATGGCAAATGGTTGTTTACATTCTATGCTAGTGATCTTCCCAGAAGCATCTGCCTGGCAACTGAAATCCCTTTGAGAGGTTTCATAGGAAGTGATTCATAAATCAAATGAAATAAATAAATAGTTTTAAAGCAATTGCAGGAGTAGATGGACCCTTGGCCTGATCCAGTGGAGCTCTTATATTCCTAGCAGAGTTATGGCAACAAGTCTGCAGTATGGACTGGCCATGTGGTGCAGATGCCTGATGATCGTCTTCCAAAGCAACTACTCTATTCCGAACTTAAAAATGGAAAGCGTAATGCTAGTGGTCAACAAAAGAGGTTTAAAGATTCTCTCAAGGCAAATCTAAAAAAATGTATTTTAAACACTGACAACTGGGAGACACTGGCCTGCGAGCACTCAAGCTGGAGAACAGCCTTTACCAAAGGTGTTATGGGCTTTGAAGTAACTCAATCTCAGGACGCAAGGGAGAAGCATGCTAATAGGAAGGCACGCTTGGCAAATCGACACCATGATCAACTCCCGCCTGGAAACCAATGTCCCCACTGTGGAAGGACATGTGGATCCAGAATTGGCCTCCACAGTCACGGACTCATTGTTAAAACCGTGTTTATGGAAGACAATCTTACTCGACTACGAGTGATCGCCAAAGAAAAAAGAAGAAGAAGATACAGTGGTACCTCTACTTACGAATTTAATGCATTCCGAACATTTGTAAGTCGAAAAAAATTGTAAGTCGAATCCCATGGGAATGCATTGGGAGAAAAAAATTCGTAAGTCGATGCAACCCTATCTAAAAATTCGTAAGTAGAAAAAATCCTATCTAAACCACATCCAAGATGGTGGACAGAGCTCCATTCGTAAGTAGAGTTATTCGTAAGTAGAGGTACCACTGTAATTGCCTTCTGCTCTTAGAAGCAATGTTATGCCAACTTGGCACCCATAAATGCTGAGTCATTGGAGAAGCTTAAAGTACATAATGCTTTGTCTAAAATTCTGCTCTTGTGTGTGCTGCCACAAAGAGACAGCCACACCTCCCTCTTTAGATCTGGCAATGTTTTCCAAGGGCCGTGCATTGTGTGGGGAGTATTTCTCTAACGCATCTTAAATGAAGGCTAGTCCTGGTAGCAGAGATGAATTAAAATACGTAAAGGAGGTCGTTTCATGCCAGAGCCTCTTTATGTTTTGACTCGTGAGACACAGGTTCTCTCCTGCCATCACTCACTTGCAGAAAGACACACAACACACACACACACAGAGAGAGAGAGAGAGAGAGAGAACGTTCCTTGTTTCTACTGTGATATTAGATTTAGTTTCATCTTGGGATAGCTCAGACTCTTAATCTCAGGTTTGTGGGTTCAAGCCCCATGTTGGAAAAAAGATTCCTACATCGTAAGGGGTTGGACCAGATGAACTGGCGGGAGGGGCAAATTCTCCATGGTTTCAAAAGTGGCTTACTGTGTGTGCCATGGCAGGCAGTTCCTAATGCTTTCAAAATAGAAGCTGAAAACAAAACAGAAGCTTCCTAGAACTAGAGGAGTGGTTCTTTGGGTTCTGATAGCAGCCTCATACCCTGCATCGCTCAGGAATTATGAGAAACCGAAAGAATCAGTGCAGTTTTGTAAGGGTCAGCCCACTATATTGATTCAAAATGGCACCCAACTGTATCTAAGCACAGATCCAAAATGTGTTTCTTGGTCTCGGGAACCATCATGCAGAATTTGGTTTAGACACCTTAAGACAGCCATCCCCAAACTTCAGCCCTCCAGAGGTTTTGGACTACAGTTCCCATCTTCCCCGACCACTGGTCCTGCTAGCTATGGATCATGGGAGTTGTAGGCCAAAACATCTGGAGGGCCGCAGTTTGGGGATGCCTGTCTTAAGAGGTAGCAGACAAATAAGCAGCTTTCAAAAATATACCATAGGTGCTAACAAGAGGTACCATATTTGTTTCCCACCTAAATGGAACATGAAAGAAATAGCTGCCAGAAAACGAGGCCTGCTGCTGGTGCCACATCGCATCAAGTTTTCCTTCAGTTTTGGCTTTTAAGAATCTGAATTGTGCAGTCGACGGGCACAAAAGGTCCATTGGGTTTATCTGCACTTAACAGCTGTCACTTTGCCGCTTGCATTGCATTCCCACTGTTCCCTTCAGTCGATCTCTCCTCGATGTTCTTCTTTTGATGCAACAATAGGCATTGATACCAAATCCTTCACATTCCTCTGCTCCATAGCTAGGCTATTCCTGCCACAGATCATTCAGAAACCTAAGTGGGTTATTGAGCCTTTCTGAGGACAGCTGGGAGTGGGTCAAATTTCAAGCACAGACACAGAGGATGAAGCTATCCTCTCTATATGGCATTTCTTGGTGATGGAAACCTGCAGGTTTTAAAGGCATTTTGTGTTGCTCTTAATGATCGCTTGGGTAACATTCAGAATCTGAGTGACCTGAAAATCTGCAGAAGCAGAGCCTTACTTTGAAATAAATGCCTATGGCAGTTAGGGATGAGTGAATCCGTCTGATTCTCCCTGATTCTCATTTTTGAAATCTTAGCTTCAATCCTCCATATTTCCACACTGGTTTGCAATTCAAAATAAATAAATCATGAAAATTCTTCTGCATTTTAGTGCACACTTCTCTGAAAAATGGTTTAATGCAATTTTGCATAATATACATAATATACATTCTGCCCGGACACTGAGGTCCAGCACCGAGGGCCTTCTGGCAGTTCCCTCATTGCGAGAAGCCAAGTTGCAGGGAACTAGGCAGAGGGCCTTCTCGGTGGTGGCACCTGCCCTGTGGAACGCCCTCCCAACAGATGTCAAAGAGGAAAACAACTACCAGACTTTTAGAAGACATCTGAAGGCAGCCCTGTTCAGGGAGGCTTTTAATGTTTAATAGATTACTGTGTTTTATTTTTCTGTTGGAAGCCGCCCAGGGTGGCTGGGGAGGCCCAGCCAGATGGGCGGGGTATAAATAAAAAATTATTATTATTATTATTATTATTATTATTATTATTATTATTATTATTATTGCCAAGTAATTTTCCCTAATAGAATGCTTTTTCATTAGCTATTGTACTAATATATATGCATTTTAAGGCACATTTTATCCTTGTATGTGCATTTTTATACACATTACTTAGCTGGAGAACTGTATTGGAAAATTCAGAGACGTGCCAGTTTTAAAGGATGGCTGTGTTTCAATTTGCATATTGTTTTGACAAATCTGAATTAGATTCATTTTTCAGGGTGAGCTGAATCAAAATTCTCCCCAATCCCCGATGGCAGCCATTAAAAAAAAAAATCACACATGCATACATCTTTTTCGTTTTAAAAAATGAGCAAAGTAATGTGCTAAAGATAAAATGCAAGATTTAAATGATGACAATACTGATGACTTTTAGCACAAGTTACTTTCTCAATCAGGGACCCGGGTGGCGCTGTGGTTAAACCGCTGAGCCTAGGGCTTGCTGATCAGAAGGTCGGCGGTTCGAATCCCTGTGACGGGGTGAGCTCCCGTTGCTTGGTCCCAGCTCCTGCCAACCTAGCAGTTCGAAAGCACGTCAAAATGCAAGTAGATAAATAGGAACCGCTACAGCGGGAAGGTAAACGGCGTTTCCATGTGCTGCTCTGTTTCGCCAGAAGTGGCTTTGTCATGCTGGCCACATGACCAGGAAGCTATACGCTGGCTCCCTCGGCCAATAATGCGAGATGAGCGCGCAACCCCAGAGTCGGTCACGACTGGACCTAATGGTCAGGGGTCCCTTTACCTTTACCTTACTTTCTCAATCACTGCTGTGAGAGAAAAAAATCTTGTGGTTTCAACTTCCCGATACCAACCCACTGTCATGGGACCACCAGGGGTCAGTGGAGAGTCCAGGAAGTCGGGACAAGGGCTCTCTGATGAAGCCAGAACCTGGGATGCTAGCGTCTCACAGCATCCTTTGGAGGGTGGTGCTGGGGCTCAGATAGCGGTCCAGACCCTTGTGGATGCTGAGAGTGCCAGGTTTCCAGAGGGAAGGCTGGAGGGGTCAGACCACAGCGCTCAAGAGGGGGAGGCTTCAGAGGAGACAGCACCAGCCACTCAGCTAAGCAGCTCTGGTGGAGAGGCTGCTCCACCAGCCCCATCTCCCCAACAGCGAAGGGGGGGAAGAGGAGGGAGTAGAGGAGGAGATTCAAGGTGCCAAGGGCGTTCTGTTGGAGGAAGTCCCAACAGGGGGGTGGTGCTTCCACATTCTGAATCAGACTAGAACAGTCATGGATACTGATGCTCTGTCTTGTACATATGTATATAATAAAACTCTGTAAAAACCAAGCACAGAGTTTGGAGCATCTTACTCGTGAGAAAGCAACCAGCATCATTACACCCACCCTTCTTCTATCCTAGTACTGAGATCTGGGCACCCAGTGCATTATTAAAATGACCACTAACCTCAGATTATGGAAAAAGATTAACCCTGTTTGTTTGTTTTTAAGAGCTAATGCACTTTAACTTTCGTTATATAAGACTTTCGCCAAACGCAAGAATTCATGTATACAAAAATGCCACGCACGCACTGTCCAGAGATCCGTGCAGCGACAGTATATTGTACATACCTTGTGGGGAGGAACTATAGCTCAGTGGTAGCTCTTTGCATTTAGAAGATGCCAGGTTCAATCCTTGTCACCTCTAGTTAAAAGGGAAAGACCCTCTGCCTGAGACTCTGGACAGCCAGGGCCAGTCAGGGTAGATCAGGCACCCCCAAACTTCGGCCCTCCAGATGTTTTGGACTACAATTCCCATCATCCCGGACCACTGGTCCTGTTAGCTAGGGATCATGGGAGTTGTAGGCCAAAACATCTGGAGGGCCGCAGTTTGGGGATGCCTGGGGTAGATAATATTAGATCAATGTTCTGACCTGGCATGCATTCATTTCTGCCACAGAAGACGCGGTTGGCACTGCCTGCATTGGAATCTCCAGTTCAGGATGGAATGGTGCTTGGATTCGTGAGCCAAATCCAGATGTTAGTTAGGCCATTGTTAGTCTGAGGTAGGATAAGGATGGGTTCAAAGGCAACGCCGCATACACACCTCTTGTCCCCATCACAAACTCACAGGGTGGTGGTAGTAAGGAAACAGCCACCTTTGTGCGTGGGCCCTGTACCCCCCCAAGTGCCCCAGACCTTCAACTACTTTCTGGACTTTTGCATTCAGATAATAGGTATCCTTTTTGTATTTTCAGCTGGAATTCCTTGGTGTAAGTCAGCTGTCATTTATCCATGATCTTGGACCAAAGGGCATGTAAGTTTCGTTGTTTCCTTGCTTCTAAAACATATATCCTGCGCTTTGCCCATAGACAAAGTGGAGGCTTCTTTCTCAAGACTGTGCCTGCAAAAGTTTCGGGGCGCATGTGCTGCCCCCGCTCCAGACAGCAAGCATGCGGTAACGTTGGGGAAGCACTGAAGAACAGCTGATCAATCGAAATGATATGCGGGCAGCCCAATACTACTGTTGTATCAGGGACATGTTGCATAATACACATGCAAAAATGCAAACAAACCCCAGTCTGGAGGGGCCCTTCAACTAGGAGCTGTTCACCTGAACAAACAGGAATACATTAAAGGCAAGCCCTTTATGGAAATTGTTAGAAAATGACATCCCTTATTGGAAATAATTTATGGTATGTAAAATGGGATTGCATCAAAGTCTCCTTGCATGACTGTAATCTGGCTTAAAAGACTTCAGTAGTGGTGAAGACAGGTTTTGCGTATAGACGTCTCTTTGCAACAGGTTGCAAACTATTGCTTCTTCCAAGTGCTTGCTAAAGCAATGTTTTCTCTCTCTGCTCTTTGCTTTCAGAGAGGGCATGATTATGAAAAGGTCTGGAGGACATAGAATACCTGGTTTGAATTGCTGTGGGCAAGGACAGCTGTGCTACCGGTGGTCAAAGAGGTACTTTTATAAAAATTGACTTTTCAGGTTTGTACAGTGGGGTGGGGAGTATTTTTCCAGCCTTATGCCAAACCTTTGGGCTCCAGTTGCGTATAATGCGGAGCCTAACTATGGTTTAACATGAATGAAAAAACATGTTGGGCACATTTTGAAAATTGTAGCTACTTCACTCCTCCCCTGGTCTCACTGCCACCATGACACCAGGAGCTAAACCATGGCTTGGCTTAGCAATACATCCAAATCTAGCCTTGTGGTTTGTCTTGTCTCCCCTAAACAAACCATGAACGGTGAGACAAACCATGAGCCCAGATTGAGATGCAAGCCATATAATGTGAAGCCCAACAATGTCTTCATCATTCCCATGTCAGCAGGAGTGAAGTGGCCTCAATTTTCCAAACGTGCACCGGCATGTTTGCTCATTTACGCTAAGCCATAGTTTTGCTTAGGATTTACATGCAAAGCAAGCCGATGACAGCAAAAAGAATTGCTTAAGGAAAAAAATTACCTGCAGGTGCTACATCTAATCCATGATCTCACACCTAGTTTAGCATCCAGAAGGATCTGAGTGAAACAGCACAATTGTGATTCCCAACAACAGGTATACGGAGAATACTGCCTCCAATGTAGGACGTAAGATATCACCAGCAGCCACTGATAGTCTTATATTCCATGGTTTTGTCTAATCTTCTAAATTGGTGGCCATCACTACTTCTTGTGGGAGTGAGTTCCATAGTTCTAGCATTATGACAGAGGCAGAAAATCTTTCCTCTGTCTGCTTTGTCAACGCCACACATAAACTTACACACCTCCGGTTTTCTAAACTAAAAGCCCCAAATGTAACCTGTAACGTAAACATAGGGGAGTTGATCCAATGCCTTGGTTATTTTGGTTGCCCTTTTCTGAACCTTTCCCCATTCTTTTTGAGCTGCAGCAACCAGAATTGGGCCACACTTTCCCAAGTAAACAATCCTTTTTGCTATACCCTGGTTAAAATTGAGTACATATTCTAGCAATCAGATAAATTGCTTTAGGATAGAATTCAGCTTCTAGAAGATACAGTCTTCCGTGCCTGTCTATTAGGATGGTTGAAAGCTGGGGCTGTCTTTTAAAGAGCAAGGAGGTGGAGTTTGATTTGAGAGAAGATGCATTAGTAGTTACTGGATTGAGTCGATAAAAGGTCTGTCTGAGTCAGCTCTTGGCTGCACACCGAGATCACCTGTTGAATTAAGATCAATTTGAATACTGTTGCTAATGCTCCCAAGATTCAAATTTTGCAGGTTTTTGGGACCTGCTCAGAAAACACTCCTGTCTAAACAAACTATTTTATAGGCAGGCTTATGTCTTACGCATCCAGTTGAATTGTCATACTTTTAACTTTCAGCACTTTGTGTTTCTAATGTGTGTGGGGGTGGGGACTTTAAGTATGAATATTCAGTGCTGAACAGAACAATCCTATGCCTACTTATTTGAAAGTTATTTCGGGTAATTAATTCTTCCAAAGAGTGCTGCCTTAGTAGCCTTTGAGTGCTTTTTAGACAAATGTATGTAGTTGCATTCAGACTTAGTCTTGTTCATTTCAGTGAGTCTACCCTATATCTGATTAAATCTGGATCCAACCCAATAGTAGCAGTACCCTTGATTTGGCTGGCTTTAAGATATTTTCCCGTCCTAGATTCAGTCTGATGCTATCAGCCTGTCTTCCCTTTTCCCTCAACACAGTTGTCAGAGGTTCTTGCGACTACTCTAGAGTAACGATGCTCTGCATGCTTGTCTTTAAACAGTTTTTATTAGTGCAGTCTATTTACAGTGAGACAGGTGTGTAAAACATGTCTGCTCATTCTGATGCAGAATCCGGCACTGCCCCCCCCCACGTGATCTACTCCAAAATAGGAGTCTTGGGACAGTGAAACTCCTCCCTCTCTTTCTCCTGTGTAATTCCGGAACCGGAGGAAAGGGTCTATGCTCCATGCTTTCCTTTTCTCCCTTCTCCCCCTCTCTTTCCTCCCTCCTGTGTAGCCGGGGCTCTCCCATGCTGCTGGAGCTCTGGCCCTCTCTCTCCACTTCCTGACTAGCCTCCTCAGAGCCCTCGCTTCCATCACTGCTTGGGGAGGAGCTACTTCTGATGCAAGGGGGAGGTTCTCTGTACTTTCTCCCCCTTACAACAGCATATTAATTGTGCCTCTTGCCATTTTCACCCTCTCGGGTTGCAATCTAAGCAAACTGTCTAAGGAGTGAATCTCACTGAACCCTGCTCAGCATTGTAGTGTCAAAAGACTCAACCTGCCTCTTCCTTGCTTAACAACAAAATTCTCTTAAGCCTGTTTTCCCTCTTCCTCCTTAAAAAAAAGTCTTTCGTTATGCGCCAAAGGCAGATGTGAGACAACCTTGAGTGTGCCAACTCAGCAAAAGTGCATTGTGTTCCCTGCCTCATTGTCCGTTCCGAGAAGTAGCGGGCTGTCCTGAGGCATCTCACAAAAACTCGATTCAGTCTGCAATGAGAACACGATGCAGAGCTCTGGTCCTGGGTCTATGTTACACTCAAGTCATTGTCTCCGCCAACCAGCTTTGCCACCAGAGAAATGACCTCAATCCCTCATGGGGCATCCAATGTCTGGCTCAACTCCTGTCAAGGGGAAGGCAGAGGCGAATCCTTTGCAGATATGGCAGACAGCAGAATCCCCCAAGGCCTAGTCTATCTAACACACTTACTGTGAGCAGCTTGGGTCTGCTATGAGGTGGGGTGGAGCCCCTCGCTCAACTGAGGGGAAAGCCCCAGCTTCCTCGTCCTCTTTGGCAACACAAATGAATGAAGCAATGCAAGGGGGGGGGATGAGAGGGGCTGGCATGTGTGCTTTGCACTCAGGTCCTGCTTACAAGCATCCCATAGTTGGCCACTCCCTGGCATCTCCAGTTAGGGCTAGGACGAAAGCCCTGTCTGAAACCCAGGAGAGCTGCTTCCAGCCAGTTGTAGGCAATAGTGAGGTCAATGGACCAATTATCTGACTCAGTCTAAGGCAACTCCCTAAGTTCCTATGTCTCAGGTTCTCCACACAGGGCTGTGAGAGACCTCTGCTGGAAACAATGGACTACTGCTGCCAGTCAATGTAGACAGCACTGAGCTATTTGGACCAATGGGCCCTGACTAAAGCACCTTCCTATGTTCCTAAGCACAATTTCCTTCCCCTTGGGGTAAATGCATGCATTCCAAGAACGAAGCTTTGCAAAATGTGCGTTTCAGAACATCAGTTACGTGTGCCCATACCCAGGTGGTAAAAATAGCTTTGAAGAGATTTTAGCTATAAACCAGCTCCTCCTCTCACACTTCTTAGGATGTGTATGTTGAAGAAAGTGATTGCCATCTCTCTCCCCACCCCACCCAAATCGGTATCTGTTGTGCTGCGGAGCCTGTTGCTTGGCAATTAAACCTTTTTTCAAAGCATTGCAGTACTCTTCCCATTAACTTTACTGGAATTAAGGAAGCATGCTTTTATAAATAAACCATTCGGAATTCTGATGCACGTGTGTCACAGCCCTGCAGTGCTGGGCCTTAGGTGCTCACACAACGAGATGAATCGGGAGCCGGGAGTCACAAGCCAAAGGGACGGGAGTGAGGGCTGGAATTGTCAAGGCACAAATCCCAGTCTAACCTGGAAGCCTCGTTTATTTCTGGGTTGGGCAAACCAGTGGCAGGTCTGCATTTGTCACTAGCCCAGGCTCCATATTGTGGCTTACCATCCTGGGCAGCACCACTCTGGCCAGGTCCACACAGAGAGAGAAAACCAAGGTGGTAGAATCCTGAGGTGGCAGGGAGTGAGCTGCTTTTCAAAGGTGGTATTGCCCAGGTTACCTGAAATTATCGTATCTCCTCATATGAACCTACACGGGTGCTAATGACCTCAAGTGAGGGAATTTCTCTCGGTCAACATCAACACCAGAAGCCCAGTTGGTGACACAAAGAGAGAGCCTTTTCTGTGGTGTTCCCTCCCAAGAGAAGTGGTTATTATTATTATTATTATTATTATTATTATTATTATTATTATTAGAGTTTATATACTGCCCTATACCCAGATGTCTCAGGGTGGTTCACAGAAAATATCACAGCATATATAATCAGAATAAAAACAACAACCCAATAACACCCCTCCAGAAAAGAGCCACATTTAAAAGGGTATAGGATGTCAAACAGACATTCAGACGCCTGGTTAAAAATGAATGCTTTTGCCTGGTGCCTAAAGGTGTGTGATGAAGGTGCCAGGTGAACTTCCCTGGGGAGAGCATTCCACAGACGGGGAGCCACTGCAGAGAAGGCCCCGTTCTCGTGTTGCCACCCTCCGGATCTATCGAGGAGGAGGCACACGAAGGAGGGTCTCAGAAGATTAGAAGGTTAGAGTGGTTCCCTCTTGGCCACCCTTCCGCTGATAGGGCTAAACAGGGCTGCTTTCAGATGTCTTCTAAAAGTCTGGTAGATGTTTTTCTCTTTGACATCTGGTGGGAGGGAGTTCCACAGGGCGGGCGCCACTACCTCTGGCCCTCTGCCTGGTTCCCTGCAACTTGGCTTCTCGCAATGAGGGCCCTTGGTACTGGACCTCAGTGTCTGGGCAGAACGATGGGGGTGGAGACGCTCCTTCAGGTATACTGGACCGAGGCCATTTACAGGATTGCAATCTGGAGTTTCTCCCACTCCTACCTAGTGTTAAAAGAATTCTAAGGTCCCAAATATAAAATAAACGTTCATAAATGTACAAGGCAAACACACACATAAGTATGTAAACCACATGTTTTAAATAGTACAGGAGAGCAATCCTGAAGCCATTTTGACTCTCCCAAATTGACCTCAAATATTTCTCTGCAAGGAGGAATAAAATGGGAAAGTCTCTCCATTGCCTTTTGCTTACCTGTCTTAAGGGCGTATTTGTGTATGAATAGGGTCAGGGCCGTCTTAAGCATGTCGGGCGCCCTGGTCCTGTGGTGCGGAGGGGGTTGGACTGGATGGCCCTTGTGTCTCTTCCAACTCTATGATTCTATGAAAGATCAGGCTTACTAGCTGCTTTGCTTCTCAATATTCTCTGATTGGCCTCTGTTATTTTCTCCTACCGATAGGGAACCCACTTAAGGACTCTATATGGGCTCTTGGATACCCCATAAGGGAAAAGGAGCAGTTGTTTCCTATAACACTAGAGATGGCGAAGATTTTACCCATGGCTTTCTGTGTGCAGAGCAGATGTTCAACCACCGAGCCACAGCCACTTGGGCTTTTAATGTTTAATACATTATTGTATTGTATTTTTCTGTTGGAAGCCACCCTGAGTGGCTGGGGAAACCCAGCCAGATGGGCGGAGTATAAACAATATTTTTTTAAAAAAAATTTTTTTGCAAACACATGTACTAAAAAACAATTAACCCTATAAAAAAGCCTGATTAATTAGGAACAGTTTTGTAATTGATCGCAAAGGGTTTTCATTGATTCAGCTACCAATTAATGGGCTAAATGTTGAAGCCCCGATGAATATATGTAATTTTGTGTGTGTTTGTTTTGTATCTCTTTCCTAGGTGGCTTGTAGTCAAGGACTCTTTTCTCTTGTACATGAAACCAGACAGTGGAGCCATTTCCTTTGTCTTACTGGTAGATAAAGCGTTCAGCATAAAGATTGGCAAGAAAGAGACAGAAACGAAACACGGGCTGCGAATAGACAATCTCTCCAGGTGAGACGTTTCCACGCCATGCCTTGTGGTTAGGAATGTGGGAGAGATTCGATTCAGTTCACATTGAAAGGCAAACTTTGCATCTCCTTTGCACCATTGAAACAATACAGCAAATTGAAACACAGCCATTCTCCGAAGTTCACACTTCTCCAGATTGGGGTGCAGTTACACACCCACGTAATGTGTGCAAAAAAAAAAGAAAAGAAAGGGAATATGCTAGGATCAAAGTGTAAGCACACACACGTATATATATTAAAGTAATGTATGCAAATGAATTATATTAGGAGAAATTGCTTTGCAAGAATGTTTATATTAGGCAAAATTGCATGGGTATTTGTTAGGCAAAATTCACACTAAAATGCTATTGAGTGGGGAGGGAAATGCAGACTGACGTAGAGATGTGGAGAACGGAACTTAATACTGGGAAAACGAAAAACTGAGAGAAGCCATAGTTGGGATATTTGTTCAACTCCCCATTCGTGACACTCTTCATTATTCACCTGACTGAAGAAGACTTGTCAAATATTGATAACCTTGTGATACATGACCACTTGCTCTCTGCGCTTTGGGCCTCCTTGGTAACTTTAATAGCTGCTATATATAGCACGGTCAGATTCAGCATTGTGCTGTTTGTGGAGAAGGATCTCAACGGATGTTAGCTAAACGAAGGTGGGCAGGGTAGTGTGAAGACCTTGCTACGGTATCTTCAGCTGCCATATTCGGGGCCAAGGAAGAATTTCTCCTGTAGACAAATTCCCTCACTTCCTGCGTTGTAGACTCTCAGCACAGTCTACAAGGGAAAGGCTGTAGCTCAGTCTCAGAGCATCTGCTTTGCATTCAGAAAGCCCTGGGTTCAATCCCCAGAGTCTCCAGGCAGTGGTTTGGAAAACAGCTGGTGCTGCAGAGGGCAGCAAATTTTGAGGGAAATGTCCAAAACGGCCCCACTGTGTTCATGCATCCATCTTCCTGCATGGATTAGGGACATTGCTTTTGGATCACCATCTCTATATAGTGCCAGCTTCCGAAACAAAGCTACGCACCTTGTTAAGCGATCATCAATAAAATGACAATAACCTGCATGCCCAGTCAGCATAAGAAGACCCCCTGCTGGATCAGGCCAAAGGCTCATATAGTCCAGCAGTCTATTCACACAGTGGCCAGCCAGATACCTATGGGAAATCTGCAAACAGGACCCGAGTTCAGGAGCACTCTCCTTCCTTGTGACTTTCAGTAACTAGTATTCAGAGAGATAAAGGTAAAGGTAAAGGGGCCCCTGACCATCAGGTCCAGTCGTGTCTGACTCTGGGGTTGTGGCGCTCATCTCGCTCTATATGCCAAGGGAGCCAGTGTTTGTCCGCAGACAGCTTCCGGGTCATGTGGCCAGCATGACAAAGCTGCTTCTGGTGAACCAGAGCAGCACACGGAAATGCCGTTTACCTTCCCCCCTATTTATCTACTTGCACTTTGATGTGCTTTCGAACTGCTAGGTGGGCAGGAGCTGGGACCGAGCAATGGGAGTTCACCCTGTTGCAGGGATTCGAACTGCTGACCTTCTGATCAGCAAGCCCTAGACTCTGTGATTTAACCCACAGCGCCACCTGGGTCACCATTCAGAGAGATACTGCCTCCCAAATCAAGATTATTATTATTTTTTGGTCTTCATTCTCTTTTCTTTTAATGTGAACCGCCCTGAGACCTTCGGGTATAGGGCAGTATAGAAATAAAATAAATAAATTATAATAATAAATAATTCCCCCCCCTCTCATTGCATGGCTTTATTTCCCCCTTCTAGGTCACTGATTTTGAAGTGCAACAGCTATCGACATGCTCTCTGGTGGTGCCAAGGGATAGAAGAATTCATTCAGAAAAACGGCACAAACTTCCTCAAACATCACAGATTTGGCTCATACGCAGCTATCCAGGAGGACACCTTGGCAAAGTGGTAAGAGGTGGCTTACTGCTCTCTGCTCTCATAGCTTTCCCCGGCGTGAGATGCAGTGAGGTGCAAAACCTGTTGAATCTCTGCCTGTTGATGACATAGGAACCATACCATCAAAAAGGGGGAGGGGGAGGGGGTGGCCGCGATGTTCTCTAAGCTAGTTTCTGTGGACTCCAGTGCACAAACCCCCAAATGTGATGTAATTATACCACGAAGAATCTCTGCCTTTCAGCTTTTTGTGGGCAATTGGCCTTCCTAATGAAACTGTCTATTACACCTTGATTAAGATTTAATAAATTGCCGACCAAAATAACCCCCTCAAGCTACTGCTTGTCCAGTAGGAGTAAACATCCAGGAATTATACAGCTAAAGTTCCAACTGGGGAAATGGAACTGCAGGGAAAGGTTTTTTTAACACACACACGCTCACACATACACAGGTCCCAATCTATTGTGGCTGCTTTTATTTTATGTTTATAAAAAAAAGTGGGTGGTTATATGTATGGATGCCCTACATTCAGGACTTTCCTTTAAGACAGTCCTCACCACTACAGAGCACAAGTAATTCTTCTTTCTTTTTCTGTTTTTTTGCTGCCCATTGCACCATTTTGTGTTAGCAATTTTATCAATGCATGGGGCATAAATAAATAAATAAATAAATAAATATTATTATTATTATTATTATTATTATTATTATTATTATTATTATTGTCGTCATCATCATCATTTTTCCTTTTCTTTTCCAGAAAAAGGAGCACTCCTATATCACATCTACTTTGTCCTCTAGCGACCCAAAATATTCTTGTTTGTTGTTAAAACTCATTTGTTTTGTAACACGTTCATTAAAATCATAATCAGTTCATTCTTTTTAAATTTTTGGTTCATACTGTATATTTTTGGGCGGGGCGGGGGGGAGATTACTTAACCTTCAGTCTGTGTGTGTGTGTAGCAGACAACAGACACCACACACAGTGACCGGGAGCTATTTTGGGGTGGGGGGGGTGGCAGCTGCCAGGAGCAGTGAATGAAGTCGCTTCTCTTCCCCCCAGCCGCCGAATGACTCTTCTTTTCATATCTGTTTGTATCCCTCTGTCTTTGTTCCAAACTACAGGAAAAGCTAACCCTATGAGCCTGCTGGGCATATCTCTGCTATTCCCCTTCCTCCCCTCTTTTCCTCTCAGTTGGACAGAAATCAAACTAATGCCGTTGCTTTTAGGTACGTGAATGCAAAAGGGTACTTTGAAGACGTCGCCAATGCCATGGAAGCTGCCAAAGAAGAGATTTTCATCACAGATTGGTGGTTAGTATTTCATTTGCACGGTTTGATTTTCTATCTCTGTCTGTCTTGCACAAACATGCACATTTACCTCCTAAAGTGTTCCCAGGAACCAGGTTTGTGGGGTTAAGAAAAATCCAGCTAGATTCCATGTTGCATCACAAACCATGCTGGCTAGGGGCTGATGGGAGTTGTAGTTCAAAACATCTGGAGGGCACCGGGTTGACCGTCTTCCATTAAAATGTTCTAAGGCTGCCCTGTTAAGGGCCCTTTCAGCATGGAGGCTGAACAGCAGGACCAGATGGTTTGGAAACAGAAACAACCGTCGCAGAGACAGGGTGTTTTATGTTGCTTTGCTGTAAAGGTCTTTTCAGGACACTTGGCCAGGAAACCAAATTGGAACCAGCCAAAAAGGAAAAGAAGAGAGAGAAGTAACTTTTCAACCAGTTTTCCATGTTGGCGTTTTCACCTTCTTGTGAAAAATCCAGTTTTATAAGCTGACTTCTCTTAACACTTAGCAGCTGAATTGAAAGATGTGAGGCGCAAAGACTGGCCCTCAAATTACAGGGGAGGGGATACTTGCCCGTTTATCTTTTCTACCAGTTCTCTAAGCTACTGTTTCCAGAATCTTCCAGCTCCCCACTTTCCCCTTATCATTCAAGCACTGGTGCAGACTGGATTTTATGTCATCATCCACCCAGAGTGGCAGCCACTATTATTGTTGTTGTTGTTGTTGTTGTTGTTTAGTCGTTTAGTCGTGTCCGGCTCTTCGTGACCCCATGGACCATAGCACGCCTTATTATTATTCACACACATTTGTTCCGTTCCCATATAAAGGGCAATATTTACATCTAAATATGCAACATAGAAGTGAGGCAAGCGGAACTAGGACTGAGTGAAAACGTCACCCACCCACACCCAAAAAAATTGACGGCTCATTTACAGTTGGCAAAATTGGAGAGGGAGAGAGGGTGTGGATTATTTGCAAGTTTTTGTAGTGCTTGCCTGGTAACATTTGTGGCAGTGATAGGGCAGAAGGAAAGGAGACCTAACAGTAGGTGGACTGGCAGAATCGTCCCTTGACCGGTCATTAGTAAGGCCACATTTGCACCATACATTTAAGGCACTCTGAAGTCATGGCTTGCCCTCAAGAATTCTGGGAGTTGTAGTTTATTAAAAGTGCTGAGACTTGTTAGAAGAGCCCACTTTCCTTTGCAGATCTCCATTTCCCACAGTTCTCTGAGAAGAGAGGTGGATCGTTAAACTTCTCTGTGAGGGGAATAGGTAGGGTTGCCATATTTCAAAAAGTAAAAACCAGGACACACCAAAAGTTGTTGAGCTTTTATTATTGCCTAAGATCCAAAGCACCGCCTTTCAGAAATTCTGAGGTTGGTGGGGCAAGAAGACACTGTTCCATTCCGATTCATGTTTGCCATATTTAGCTCTGTTTCCATTCTTCATTCGTTTGACTTATGACAAAAAACTGTGTTATTCCTCTTGCTGTCAGCTGTTTGGCAGAACTTTACATAGTTAATTATGTAATTAATTACACAGTTAATTATGTAATTATTCTGTTACTCCACACCATTCATTTCGATGGGAAGGGAACATCATCAGTTACGTATTGTTTGGAGACTGAAGATTGTAACAGCAAACGGCGATCATATCTGTCAAATTGATTTGCATTCTGGATGCGGGATGAAAAAGCGAACATTGGCAATTTAAGCTTCTGTTTCCATCAGAGTTCTCCAATGCTCCATTCAGCCTAATGAACCAGCCTCTAGTGATTTGCAGCTGGGCACTTTTCCATTTTGAATGTGTTTTTTTAAATAAAAAAAACCACCAGTACCATCAATTTAGCTCCCACTGCAAACCGCCAACCCCCTTGCATAATGTAGCCTTGATATGAGAGGCAATTTTTTGTGTGAAAAATGCTAGGACCTAAAAAATGGCCACCCAAAATCTACCCCCAAATAATAATAATAATAATAATAATAATAATAATAATAATAATAATAATAATAATAAATTATTTATACCCCGCCCATCTGGCTGGATTTCCCCAGCCACTCTGGGCGGCTTCCAACAGAAAAATAAAATATAGTAATCAGCTTTCGCCATCTGAAACCACCCCATTTCATCCTGACCCCTGATTCCATGCCCCAAATTCAGGGACTTCTCTCCTTTGCATGGCTCACTTTCAGCAATGGATTCAGGCTGGAAAAAAAGATTCCTTGGAGTGACGGAGCATGGGGCAGTAGATTCAGTTCGCCTAGCACCCCCTGTGTGTACCTTTTGTACACACCTCCCGTTCCTTTACAAATGATAAATATGGCAGCCCCCAACATGTTGAATTTGCCCTAAGTGCTGCCACCCTAAGCTCACGTACTGGGGAGTACGTCTTGCGGCACCCACTGGAAAGTAAACACCATTACGTTTTGCGCTGCGTGAATGGATTTGGGCCTAATTTACAAAACAGCTGCAGTAATTTCAGAATAATTCATGTTGGCTAAGCTAGCATGGTCTCCTGCATGCGCTCTGGATTTAACACTTCTGCTGCTCCTCCTCAGAACTTGAGTGACAAATTCCTCCGTGAGGTCACTCCACAAACAATAGATTTGTTGACTCAATCACAGATGTCGGCCGTTACATATACTGCAGCATTGTTGAAAACAATGGATAAAAAGCACATTCAGAAAATAAATCATTGCAAGGGGCTTTTTATTTATGAATGCATCAGGGCGGAGACGCTGTTTTTACAGATGTAGGTAGGAGTGGCCTTTGATGCCTGAGATTTGTGTTTTCAGAACCTACCCTATTCTTCTGAAGGTGACCTGTTGAACTGTTTTTAATTCTGAGTTTTTAATTGTTGTGACCTGCCCTGGGACCTGCTTTTGAAGGGCAGGTAATAGATCTACTACTAGTACTATTACTAATAAAAACAATTTTCAATAGCTATGCTTATATTTGAAAATATATTTGAAGTGAGTACAACCAACTTTTCTTTCTTTCTTTCTTTCTTTCTTTCTTTCTTTCTTTCTTTCTTTCTTTCTTTCTCTCTCTCTCTCTCTCTCTCTCTCTCTCTCTTTCTCTCTTTCTCTCTTTCTCTCTCTCTTACAGGCTGAGCCCAGAGATATTCATGAAACGACCAGTGGTGGAAGGCAACCGCTGGAGATTAGACTGCATTTTGAGGCGGAAAGCTGTAAGTTTGCTGTGTTCTCCGAATCTTTACACAGCTCTGAAAGCTAAGCCCAGAGGCACTGAGTTCCGCCTGACTTTGGGGGGGGGGGGCTCGCCGTGTGCATGTGACATCACATGTGTGACACATGCTTGTGCCATCATGTGTGTTGGGAGGAGAAAGCTAGGCCAGACAAGGCCCAACACCACTGCAGGGAGGCTTGGCGGAGCCCGGCCCCTCGATATTGAACCTCTCCCCACATACTTTAGGGGGCTGAGGTGTCCTCATCCCCATACAGTTAGCGCCTATGGCTAGGCCAACATTATCCCCGTATTGCAGACAGGAAACTGAGGCTGAAAGAGAGTGGTTCACTTGTAAACACCTGGAGAAATTGAAGTGTTATAGGAATTATAAGGTCTCAAATATAGGATGAATGTTGACAATTGCACAAGGCAAACACACATACATAAGTATGTAAACCATAAAATAGTAGAGGAGAGCAATCCCAAAGCTGCCTTGGCTCTCCTAAAGGCTCTAAATATTTTCTCTGCCTCCTTAATCCCCCTTGCATAGCTGCCAAGTTTCCCCTTTTCTCGCGAGGAAGCCTATTCAGCATAAGGGAAAATCCCTGTAAAAAAGGGATAACTTGGCAGCTATGCCCCCTTGCCTGAGAACACGTAGCTAGATTGCAATCAGGGAAGTTCCTGAAGGAATTCCTCTCTTATATCTATGAACTTCTTTGGTATTAATTGTCATTGTTTTCCCAGATGCTCTGCATTGAGGGGGTGTCTGACTGGCATCCTGGTGGTCTTACCAAACCCTGTTCCCCCTCTGAAACAGCCATAGCTTGAGGATGGGGGAAGGAGTAACAAAGAGATTAGGAGCCGTCCTTGGATGCAAATAACCCCACCAGGGTTCCAGAGCCTTTGTAGAGTTTATAGGTGTTCAATCTGAACACTTAGGAAGCCCGGCTGATTTTTGTTGTAAGATGAAGCAGGCTTGCCCATCATTAATCCTGTGTTCCTGCCTGGTCTTGGCTGTTCTCTTCTCTGCGTACTCACTTTGGCCAACTGTGAATGATATAAACGTTGATAACGGTAGATAGCATAAATTGGCTTTTCAAGAAGTTGCCACCGCAATGCAGCCTGATTTATAACACGTGCCTGCTTTCAGAATGGATTCTCATTACACGGATAATGGTCCGCATCAATCTCCTCCAAGGGAGATAGAGATCTAATTAGGAGAGAATTTCACTTGGCTGTGTCCATACTCTATTGTTATGTGGGCTGGAGCGTGATATTGAGTTTGAGGTGAAAGATTATTTTAATGGGATCTTTCTGTCATCATCATAAAAGGCCTCGGTCAGGAGAACCTTAAGTGCCTTCTCAAGCTTTTACGGGTCAGAAAGGATTACTCCCTTCGTGGCAAAGTGGGCTCCGTCCCTGAATATTGTCTTGCACTTTGGGACTGAGATAGAAATCAAACAATCCATAACATTCAGACTCACGGAAGAGTAGGGAGAACACAAGATTCTTTATCACACTAGAGGGGAGAACAGTTTTCCTAGACACTGCAGGCAGGGTCAAGTTTGTTCTGATTTCAGAACTTGGGATTTCTAGGCCAGTCCTGTGATTATTATTTTTAGGGTAGGTGTGAGGAACCTTTGACTCTCCAGATGTTGGTAAACCTCAATTCCCATCACCCCTGATCATTGGCCATACTTTCTGGGACTGATGGGAGTTGTAGTTTATCAACACCTAGGGAACCAAAGGTTCCTCACTCTTGCTTTGGGGACTAACGAGGTTTTAAACACTGAGCAGTATTGTTAGAGTGAGTTTTTGGTTATTTAAGTATTCTTTATTTAGTTATGTAATTATTTATAGCCAGTCTAAAGTGGCTATAAAACACAATGCAAGAAAAACTTACAATAGCAGCACCGTTAACAAACATTTTAAATAATAATAATAATAATAATAATAATAATAATAATAATAAATTATTTATACCCGCCCATCTGGCTGGGTTTCCCCAGCCACTCTGGGCGGCTTCCAACAGAAAGATAAAACACAATAATCTATTAAACATTAAACGCCTCCCTGAACAGGGCTGCCTTCAGATGTCTTCTAAAAGTCTGGTAGTTGTTTTCCTCTTTGACATCTGTTGGGAGGGTGTTCCACAGGGCAGGTGCCACCACCGAGAAGGCCCTCTGCCTAGTTCCCTGCAACTTGGCTTCTCGCAACGAGGGAACCGCCAGAAGGCCCTTGGTGCTGGACCTCAGTGTCCGGGCAGAATGATGGAGGTGGAGACGCTCCTTCAGATATACTGGACCATAGGCCAGCTAAAATAAATGTCCTTTGCAATATAGAACTCTTGTAGAAAGAGACCCAGATTGCATGCAGCTCTAAGCCAAACCATGGCTTAGCTCAAACAAGCAAATGTGCAGGTTTCTGGTGCAAAGATTGTGGCCATGGTATTCCTCCTCTGTTCCTGCTTTCTCTTGGGCTAAGCCATGGTTTGGCTCCCCATTACCTCCAGATCCAGGCTCGTAGTTTGTCTCTCCCAGGAGAAGCATGAGCTGCAACCAAATCTCTTGATTTACTGTTTGTGGTTTCTCTGGAGGTGGAAACGATGTGGCTGCAGTCTTCACTCTGCCAACCTGCATGTTTGTTTTCTTGTCCATGCTGATCCATGGTTAAAACCAGGAGGGAGGATCAAGAAGCAATGCGTAAGTCAGTACCAAAGGATGTATCAGGAGACAGGACCAAGGAACAAGCCAAAAGTCAGGACCAATGAACAACTAAGGATATAGGAAGACTCCAGAGCTCAGGAAGGCCTCGTTGTTCAAGTGAAGCTCAAGCGGAACAGGAAGTCCTTTTATACTCCTGCCAGTTCTGCAAGATCCAATGGCTAGTGGGCAGAGTCAGTCCAGGGCCTCAGAATAGTTCACTGAGAAGCTGCTAGATACAACTCAGTAGCTTGCCACAGCAGCTCATGAGAGAAGAGTCCACATAAACTTCCCTGGGAAGCAAATTCCACAGCAGGTTACCACTACCAAAAAGGCCCTGCTCTTAGTTAATCACCGTAAGGTGGGTCGGCAGAATGATGACTTGAGTATCTGGGCAGATTTATCTGGGGAAGTGCTGTTCATGACTAGCAGAAGCAAAATGAGGAAAAAGATGTACATATTTTTTTGTACCTTGTTTGCTGTACACACGCAACAGACTTCAGTTTTCCTCCACAGTGGGAGACTTGGAATTTGGTCTTGCAAATGGAAGAGAATATGTTATAAAATGGCCACAAACAATCTTGTTTCTGACCGGTGGTCAGATCTGCATAGCGCCGTAACTCCTGTTTTGTTTCTTGACAGCAACAAGGGGTGAAAATCTTTGTGATGCTTTATAAAGAGGTGGAGCTTGCTCTTGGAATCAACAGTGAGTACAGCAAGCGTACCTTAATGCACCTGCACCCCAACATCAAGGTATTCATGCCCTTTATGATGTGCATGCTTATTAATTCCTTTTATAAAATTCACATTAAAAAAAAAAGAAATACCGTATTTTTCCATGTACAAGACGATATTTTTTATCCTTAGAAATAGTAGGCAAAATTATTTCAGGTCGTCTTATACACAGATAGCAGAGGGGGCATGGGCGATTGGTGGCAACAGCCAGCAGGAGATTGGCAGCGGCAATTGGGCGTGTGATTGGTTGCTGCGGCAAGGCCTGCTGACGATTGGCTGCGGCTGTGGCAATTGGGCAATCGATTTACAGTAGCGGCGAGGAATACGTGCAATCGGCTGTGGTTGTGTTGAGGTGGCAAGTGGGCTTTGGGCGGCGAGCGTGCAGCCAGTTGGTGGGCACGGCGATGGGTGCAATTTGCAGCGGTGGGCAGGCTGTAGAGCGATTAACGGCTATTTGGACTAAAAAGGGGTCGTCTTATACATGGGGGCGTGTTATGCATGGGAAAATACAGTACTATACCATCCTCAGGTTGTAACTTCAGGATCAGCTTAGGAAGAAACAGCCCTTTTGTAGACGATACCATGGTTTTTTTAACATATATAATAGGTGTGACATTTTCAAAGCAGTTTCCTCTCAATTAGGGAATGGAGTATGCTGGAGAGGACAGAGGTGACTGTCTGGGACACGGAACAGAACTGCCCCTACTGTAACATTATGCTGCTGCTCCCACTTGTAAATTGTAACCATGAAATGTAAAATGTTCTCAGGGATTTAGAAATTTTCTTTTAAAACCATTGACAGCTTTTCTTGCAACATAACCTGAGCTTAAGGTTGGGTATTCTCTCTCTCTCTCTCTCTCTCTCTCTCTCTCTTTTCCATGCAGGTAATGAGGCACCCAGATCACGTGTCTTCAACCGTTTATTTGTGGGCCCATCATGAGAAACTGGTGGTCATTGACCAGTCCATAGCCTTTGTCGGAGGCATCGACTTGGCTTACGGCAGGTGGGATGACAACGAGCACCGACTGACTGACGTCGGCAGCGCAAAACGAATGACGGCGACCAAGTCTGCATCTGTGGCCAACCTCTCGGTGAGTCCAGAGCCCACAATCACAGCTGTTGGTCTGGGCGATGCATAGATCTCCAGAGCCGTATCTGAAGTTGCTTCTTTGTTCATACTTGGGATAGATGAATCTGTCGGTTTGGATTCTCTCCGTTTCTCATTTTTAAAATCTTAAATTCAGTTCTTCACATTTCTGTAGCAAGCTGCAATTTGTTTGTTTTTTAAAATCCTCAGCATTTTGGTGCGAATTACTCCTAATAAACACATTTTTGTAAGCAGCTGTGAAAAATATACACTTTTTTTTTGCTGTATGTACATTTGTAGCCCTGGTCCTGGCACTCATTTAGCCTAACCCACAATTGGGGGCACGCGCGCTAAGAGCATCTCCTTCTTCCCCTTTCCAGTTGAGATTCCTGTCTTGCAGGGGGGTTGACTAATGACCCTTGGGATCCCATCCAACTCTACAATTCTATAGTTCTGTGACTTCATGGGAGAGAAACAGGCTTTGCAAATGCTTGGAGAATGTCATTGATGGAGCCGTTCGTGGATACATGCATGTACTTGTGGGAATGTTCAGGGAGGCAGGAGAGGATATATTGTTTAATAATATCCTTTTTAACTTGCGTTAGCAAGTCCCTATACTTAGCAGAATGCATCTCCCTTTTAAACACACAGCTGTTAGCTTGTTGCAGGCTTGTTTAAGCTTATCAATACAGTGGTACCTTGGTTTAAGAACAGCTTAGTTTATGAACAACTTGGATTAAGAATACTGCAAACCCAGAAGTAGGTGTTTTGGTTTGTGAACTTTGCCTTGTAATAAGAACATGTTTCGCTACCTGTTGAGTGTGTTCCATTTGTAAATTGAGTCCCCCGCTGCTATGGGAATGCACACCTTGGTTTAAGAACCTTTTGGTTTAAGAATGGACTTCCAGAACGGATTAAGTTCGTAAACCAAGGAACCACTGTATAGGATTCCTGGTGATACCCTTTTCTACCCCTTAAAAAGAATAGACACAACACAATCTTTTCTTTTCAAAATAAATTTTATTGATACACCAGAACAACAAAACAAAAACAATATACAGCAATAAAAACAAATTAAAAATTAGATAATGGCAATAAAAGTTACACCCAACGAAACTTAAACATTCACACCACACAAATATAAGTAACATAAAGTTTTGACTTCCTTCACCCTGATATCGGCATGACACAAGCTTGTGTAAAATATTATAAAATAAGTTTACTCACACATTCAGTTCACAGATGGATCCCCGAAGGCAGACTTAGGTTACAAAGTATATACATGTGGAACTACCATATATGGGAGTTGGTCCCAGTGACTGCTAAGAGGCAGTCACTTGTTGCTCACACATTGCATGCAAGATGGGGAAGAGGGAAGGTGGCGCCTTCCTTGTCCCTTTTAGTACCTGGGCAGGTAAGGTCATGCCCACCTCTAGTCACATGCAGAAAAAGTGTGTCCCAGCTCAGGGGGAAACAGGAAGTTTTCTACTGACTGGAGCAAACATTCCCCTTCATGTCCACTCTAGGAATGTTGTACTTGACTGCTATCTATGTGTAACATCCCACAGTGCTCCAATCTACCTTTCCGATAGCCTTTTGCGTGCAAGTATATGAACCCTTCTCTTTAGCATACTAGCTTACTGCGGGAGTGAGTGCTCGGTCATTTTATTGGCCCATCTGCCTTCAAAACGGCCATACACCTTGGAAGACTGCACCGTGTTCTCCCCCACCACCACCACCACCACTGTTTAGACGAGCCCATAACCTGTCTTTTCCCTGCCTCAAGCCTTCAGCTGAACCCACTGATGAACAGCCAGCGACCGTCCCTGAACCAGAGCCCCCAACGAAGCTGCAGTTGCAGGAGAACAACGACGACTCTCTGGACCCTTTGAGGATGAAAGGAATAGGGAAACCCAGGAGATTTGCCAGGTTCAGCATCTACAAGCAGCTCCACCGGCACGGCCTACACCACGCAGACAGTGTGAGCAGTATAGACAGCGATTCCAGTGAGTGAGTCCTCATTGTTTTGACGGGCAGTGGGTATAAGGCAAGAAGGACTTAAGATTTTGGCGTCACGTGAATGTTCAGTAAAGAAAGGCTGTGGTGTTTATCTCCTCCTAGATATCAAAGCAGGATACCATCTAGGGAAAAAAGTTAGCTGTTCCAAGAACAAAAATGCTTGGTGTTTATATTACATTTCTGTCTTCTGTCCCTGAAGTAGATTAGGCTGAGAGATAGTGAGCTTTATGGGGATTAAAACCAGGATCTCTTCACTCCTAACCACTCCCCTGTGCTGGATCTCAAGGGTATGTTAAGCACCGACATACATTATATTGGCAATCCTTTCAGCAGTCGTGTGTAAGCGCGATTATAGCCATAGCACAGATAGAGCAATTGAGGCTCTGAACCCGTTTGCTTGCTTCGGTGCTTGTTTGTTTATAAAAGGATTGAAATTGCTAGGGACAGTGCCAAAATTGGAAATGGCAAAAGACTTTCTAGGTGTAAAAGGAAAGAATTAGGAAAGAAAGTAAAGGAGAATAGTAGGGAAGGGATTAGTTCTTGGCTGCTGGACAATTTGAACCAGGGACTAGCTTTGGCATCCATGCTGGGTGTTGCCAGTGGGGTAACGTTGATGTGTTTGTTGAGTTCTCCAATAAATCTGTGTGTTTCCCTGTTTGGGACAGATAAAGGCTCAATCCGGAGCATGAAGACAGGCGTTGGAGAGCTTCTTGGTGAAACCAGGTTCTGGCATGGGAAGGACTATTGCAACTTTGTCTTTAAAGATTGGATTCAGCTTGATAAACCCTTTGCTGGTAAGCACTATTGCAATTGGGAACCAGTATCATTTTTGCACCCATTTTGTCTTTGGTCAGGGGAAACTCCCCAAACTGGTGTTCCTTGGTGTGTTGGGTTCAGTTCACACAGCACATTGGGGCTTCTTCTTCTTTCTTTGGCGATCACTCGTAGCTGAGTAAGGTTGTCTTCCATGAACACGGTCTTTACAGTGAATTCGTAAGTGACTGTGGAAGCCAATTGACTGGATCAACGCATCCTTCCGCAGTGGGGACATTGGTTTCTTGGTGGGAGTTGATCACGGTGTGGGTTTGCCAAATGTGCCTTCCTCTTAGCATGTTTCTCCCTTTCATCCTGAGTTCAAGCATCTTCAAAGTCCATGGCACCTTTGGTAAAGGCTGTTCTCCAATTGGAGCGCTCGCAGGCCAGTGTTTCCCAATTGCTGGTGTTTATACTACTTTTTTTAAAAAAAGATTTGCCTTGAGAGAGTCTTTAAACCTCTTTTGTTGACCACCAGCATTACACTTTCCATTTTTAAGTTCGGAATGGGGCAGCAACTCCCATGCTGTTGAGCACAGATCTTTGAAGGTTGTCCACTAGGGTGATGACTTTTTTACAACCTCATTTCCCTGTCTCATAATTTGATGAGCTTTCATTAAAGATTAGATAAAATCTTACTTTCAAAGAGATTTGATTTAAAAAAACCTCACACACAAAATGATTTTAAAAAATTTATTTATCAGTTTTTTGACCATTTTTGAAGTCACTGTAAGCAGATATAAAATTTAATGCAAGCTTTAGAGTCACATATATACAACATTATATAGGGTCATCAAACACACAAGGAAGCTTTTTTTAGCTGCAGTAAAAGTATAGACGCCGCTAGAGGACAATGTTTTGCTACCTCTCCTGTAGGTTCTTTTTCCAGCATGCCCGACAGGGTCTGCTGGTTGAGTTTTGAGGTCCCAAAAAGGGGCTTTTACCTTGCGCAGGTGTGACAAACCCTATGTTGCCAAGAACACTCCCCATTGTGGAATGTGGTGTTGTGTCCAAATTTGATACGAAATATATATAGAATTGTTAATACAATTTTATGAAATGGTAAAACGACATGCAAAAAAATTTAAAATGGTTTGTGCGTAACCTTTTAAAATATTTCAACGGAATATACCTCATTTAAGTCATTAATAGGCAAAAGTTTATCCATTTGTGCTACAGGAAATAATTTTTGAGAAAAAAAATGAAAAAGTCATCACCCTATTGTCCACATAGTTTTTAAGAGAGCTGAATGTGGGTTAAGATGCCTTAACCAGTTTTTCCAGGATCCCAGCATTTATCACAACTTTTTCCAACCTTCCCCCAGCTCCACACAATAGGACATTTGAGCTGTAACATGCATCCCTCCTTCCTTGGAGGTTTTTAAGTAGAGGTTGCATGGCCATCTGTCATGAAGGATCTAGTTGAGATTTCAGGGGGTTGGACTAGATGGCCCTTGGGATCCCTTCCATCTCTACATTCTATGATTCTATGAGCCATGATTTCCTGCTACATGAATGCGTCATGATGAGCCTTAGGGTCATGCCCTCCCCCACCTCCTCTCTTGTGCACCAGCGGATATTGAAAGGTTTCACCTGTGATTTTAAACAAACCACAGTTCCCGATGGCATTCAAATATATGGAACTGTGGTTTGTTTGAATTCTAGTTAGTGAGAACAAATCAGACCAGGTCGTGGTTTTAGTGCTGGCCCCAGACGTTTTGCCTAAATAGTGTCCCACCTTATTGCTAGGCCCAGCTCTTCAAAAAGTCTTGCTGCATCATTCAGACACCAATTCCTGCCTTCATCTATTCTCCTGCTCATAGCACAACCTGATGCACTTAACCTGCTGCATTGCAGGGTCAGCCTTACAGGGCTTTAGGTCATCTTTGTTCATCAACCAGAGCATAAGCAAACCAGACTGAGTGTCATAGGAAAGTATGGTTCGTTTTAAACTGGAGGCAGAATCTTGCAATCTCTTTAATGACTTGAAAGAGGAGGCGGGAAGTGCTTTGACTAGTTCTTTTCCTGCTGCATCTTAACCAGCACTTGATCTTATGGAACATCTCCATTATGAGCCAGTGAGTCTGTAGTGTAATAATACCCGATGACTCAGCACCTTCTTTGCCACATCACCCAAGCAAATACCTAGGTGAAGCATATCTAGGGCCCCTTTTAAAGCACTGCACATTTAAAGCACTATTATATCACTTAAAGTGGACATGGGTTCCCCCAAAGAATTATGGGAGCTGTAGTTTGTTAAGGACATTGAGAGTTGTGTTGTTCTTTAGTCGTTTAGTCGTGACCCCATGGACCATAGCACGCCAGGCACTCCTGTCTTCCACTGCCTCCCGCAGTTTGGTCAAACTCATGTTCGTAGCTTCGAGAACACTGTCCAATCATCTCGTCCTCTGTCGTCCCCTTCTCCTAGTGCCCTCAATCTTTCCCAACATCAGGGTCTTTTCCAAGGATTCTTCTCTTCTCATGAGGTGGCCAAAGTATTGGAGCCTCAGCTTCACGATCTGTCCTTCCAGTGAGCACTCAGGGCTGATTTCCTTAAGAGTGGATAGGTTTGATCTTCTTGCAGTCCATGGGACTCTCAAGAGTCTCCTCCAGCACCATAATTCAAAAGCATCAATTCTTCGGCGATCAGCCTTCTTTATGGTCCAGCTCTCACTTCCGTACATCACTACTGGGAAAACCATAGCTTTAACTATTCGGACCTTTGTAGGCAAGGTGATGTCTCTGCTTTTTAAGATGCTGTCTAGGTTTGTCATTGCTTTTCTCCCAAGAAACAGGCGTCTTTTAATTTCGTGACTGCTGTCACCATCTGCAGTGATCAAGGAGCCCAGGAAAGTAAAATCTCTCACTGCCTCCATTTCTTCCCCTTCTATTTGCCAGGAGGTGATAGGACCAGTGGCCATGATCTTGGTTTTTTTGATGTTGAGCTTCAGACCATTGAGAGTTGTAGGACACCCCTATCCACCTCACAGAGCTATCAGTCTCAGGACTCAGCTGCAAATAAAACATTTAGTTGGTCTCTAAGGTGCTACTGGAAGGATATTTTTTTATTTAGTTTTGACTACGTCAGACCAACACGGCTACCTACCTGTAACATCTAAACTATGTTGTAATGTGCATTATACAAACGTGGCACTGGGTGGTGATGGTGAGCTAAGACAAATTCAATATGTTTTTCAAAACTTTTTTTTAAAGGATTTTCACAATTTTTAAAAAATGTGTGTGTAGATTCTACCTCGGAGTAGTTTAACTATCAATCCCTGTTCCCAGGAATCTCTGGAGAGGGTATCTTCATGAAGGGAATTGTGGCCTCATTACAACCAGGCGCGTAGCAAGGGAGGGGTGAAGGGGGCAGGCCGCCCCTAGCTCCACTCCGGCGGGGGCAGCACCCCTGGCCTCCGCCTGAGCAGGAAGAAGCAGTGTGCTATGGAGCGGTTTGCCGGTGCCGGCCGAGCAGAGCAGCAACACCAACCCGGATGGACTACGCAGTCTGTCCTGGCTCGTCCTGGCGTGCGCATCGTGCGTCGTGATGTCACGGCACATGCGTCAGGATGCATGCACGCTGCGGAGCAACGCCCTGCCCCCCAGGGGGTGCCTCCCCGGACAGCCAAGCGGCACTGTTCACCACTGATTACAACACTCAGTACCCATAGCTAACTAAAGTTCCCAGAATTCCTTGGGGTAGGCTATGCCCGTTTAAAGGGGTACGATACTGCTTTAAATGCATAGTGTAAATTGGACCGAAATGCCAGGTGATACTTCTCAGGTGGATGATGTACGCTTCTTTGCCTGCCCACATAGACTTCATTGATCGCTACACCATGCCAAGGATGCCGTGGCATGACATCGCCTCAGTGGTGCACGGGAAAGCTGCCCGGGATGTGGCTCGGCATTTCATTCAGCGCTGGAACTTCACAAAGGTGAGTTTGCGTTGATGGAAGACCTGAGCCTGCCTAACTACCTCCTTGTGGTTTCTTAGTTTATATGCTGAGTTCCATGCAGGGCTGCATTCTGAGGCTTGACCTACAAAGGCAGCAGAATGAGGAGGGGACGGAATAGGAGAGTTCTAAGGTGCGAGAATAGACTGCCCCACTTCAGTAGGCAGGGAAGCTGGACAAGAAACTTTCTCTCTGGTGTTCAGATGGGGTGGGGTTGCTCACGGGGATATGGGCCTGCATAATAATAATAGTAATCCTATATGATAAAGTGCAAGTGTTTCTGCGTCCAGTTTTCCCGTGTGTCCCTGGGTTACTGCGCATGTACCCCAGGGACACAGGGATTGGACGGAGAGACAACCAGGGACACAGGGATTGGACGCGCGCGCTCCCCCCCCAACCCCTCTGCCAACCGCCGCTCCCCACTGGACAAGCGCCTCACTGTGCTTGCGGTAAAGAGCGAGGAGGAGGAGGCTGCTTTTTCCCCCTCCCCCCCCCTACGCTCCCCCCCGGTGACCAGCAGACCAAGGGGGCAGGGAGGGCACCGGGGGAAGCCGCGGGTTCTGCTATCCAAGAAGGGGCTTAGTACCTTGGATGCCGGTTTGGTGGGACATGACGGCAAGCAGCCGGCAGGAACCGCCGCCTCTCGGGCCAGGGGCAAAGGCAGGAAGCGGCGCCGGGTAAAGAGAGCGTGTAGACCGGCCCGGGGCGCACACATGACGTGCCGCTGCCACTCTGCGCCTTGCTTGCCTTCGCCCCGGCGGAGGCTCCTTCCGGCCAGGCAGTGGCACCAGGACTCGGGCTGGAGACACTGGGGAAGCGGCAGAGTCCCTCCGCGCCGCCCGCCACCTCCTCCCTCAGCGACGGGGCGTCCAAGGTGGCACGAACAGGCAGACATGCACTCGCGCGGGCAGCCCCTGATTCGAGGACGGGGTCCTCGCTGGGTACAGCAACATGGCAGCGCTGTGCCCAGAGAGCTCACGCTTCCTGCACAAGCCCGGGCTCTGCCGTACAGCGCGGGCCCTGTCTTCAGGTACAGGGATCCCCGATGGTCAGCGGGTGTCGCAGGTGGGCGGAGACTGTGCAAGCGCCTCTGCAAAGCTGGGCTGGAGAGGAGAGGACCCTGGCAGAGTTGCTCGCTCCCCTGGCAGGCAGGAAACCAACTGGGGAAGCCTTCCCAGTATGTTCTAGCGCTCGTTTACTTAACGGGCTGAATGACCACTAGTAATAGTAATAATTTATTATCTATACGCTGCCCATCTGGCTGGGTTTCCCCAGCCACTCTGTGCAGCTTCCAACAGAAATATTAGAATACACTAATTTCTTAAAGATTAAAAGCTTCCCTAAAGAGGTCTGCCTTCAGATGTCCTCTAAAAGTTTGGTAGTTGTTTTTCTCTTTGACATCTGGTGGGAGGGCGTTCCACAGGATGGGTGCCACTACTGAGAAGTCCCTCTGCCTGGTTCCCTGTAACTTGGCTTCTCGCAGCGAGGGAACCGCCAGAAGGCCCTCGGCACTGGACCTCAGTCTCTGGGCAGAGCGATGGAGGTTGAGACGCTCCTTCAGGTATTTTTGTAGCATAAGGAAGCATTTTTGTGCATAAGGAGGCATTCACAAATTCTATGAAGTTTTTAACGGTTGATGTTTTATTGTGCTTTTAGTATTTTGTTGGAAACTTCCCAGAGTGGGCTGGGCAACCCAGTAAGGTGGGTGGCATATGGGGGAATATGCATAGGATTGAAACTTAAGAATGATGTTAAAACGGAACATACATGACAGTGTATTTTATCCTTCTTTTGTGGTGGTTCTTTCCAAGATCATGAAGCCCAAATACAGATCCCTTTCCTACCCTTTTCTGCTGCCGAAATCTCAGCAGACAGCAGACGAGTTGAAGTACCAAGTCCCCGATGCTGTGTGTGCCAGTGTGCAGGTAAGGCTGCCATTTGTTGTAGGCAATTTACAACTTACAAACACACACACACACACTGGCATAAGGTGAGCTTTTAGACTTCTCATGAGAAGCCTCGTAAAACACCCCTGAAATTGAAACTGCCATAAACTACTAGAACAAATGCCATTTCTTTTTAACAGACTGCACTAGATCTTTGACATCTCAGGAGACACCGTAAAAAAGATGGTCCTCTCCTGTCCTCCTTTTAACATTCACAGTTCTTGATTAAAAGCATAGCCATAGAGAACCTCAGCTAATAAGAGAGCGATCCTAAGGACGATGACTCAGAAGTGAGTTCCACTGTGTATAGACACCCACTCTGTAGTAAACATGTTTAGGATTGCAGCCTAAGTTACTAGCCCTTGTGGCAGAGCAGAGAGTCTTTGAAAGTATTATTATAGCTGTATTTTCTTTAGTCTCTGTTGTGGTTTATGGAATTTCATGGAAGATGTTGGATATTTGGGATAAACTGTACTCGAGTTCTTAGTTACATCTCTTGATTTTTGTTAACAACACAAGGCACTCCTTGGCCCTGACTGTATAGAATTTTTGCGCAAATGATCTTCTGAAGAACTGTGTGGCTTGCTCTGATACAGATCAGAGTGCTCATTTGATGTACAAGCCAATCACAAAGATGGCCTAGGACTCTTGATACAGTGAGTATATTATAGCAGCAGTCCTGGGAGTAAGCTACACTGAATTCAGTGCGACTTAGTTTTGAGTAGAGAAGTATAGGATTGCCATGGAAGAGCCAGAAACTCAAAGAAAATTCTTCACCATCATTCCTTCGGGGGAAACGATGGAAACAAAACTCAGCACAACATTGGCTGAAGAATGCAAATAGGAAAAGACATTTTCAGGAAACCACAGGCTGCTCCCAGACATTTTGTGAGCTGGGTTTGCCTGGGAAATTATTCCCTACAAATTGCATTTGTTCCAATTTTAATTGCTCTGGTCAGAGCAACCTTCTCAAAAGCTGGCAATTTAGGACGTTCCCAAGCTGAATCCAATATTTTAGGCTTACTTCACCAATTTCCATTTGATTAAAGCAGCTTTGTAAACCACAGAAATAGGTTATGATTAACATTCAGATGTATATAAATGGAAGAGCAAGCATCTTGTTGAATTTGCTGTTAGTGGGGTTGCAAACTTCAATGAAGCTTCAGTTGGTTATTTTTAAGCAGGTGAAGCAAACAGTTATGGACATACTTTGTTGAAGCTATTTTGGTTTTAGTATTGTTACAGAACTAGAGAGTGAAAAAGATAATAATAATAATAATAATAATAATAATAATAATAATAATAATAATAATAAATTTATTATTTATACCCCGCCCATCTGGCTGGGTTTCCCCAGCCACTCTGGGCGGCTTACAACAGAAAAATGAAATAAAACAATTAAACATTAAAAGCCTCCCTAAACAGGGCTGCCTTCAGATGTCTTCTAAAAATCTGGTAGCTATTTTTCTCTGTGACATATGGTATATGTTAAAGCTGGCTTTGCATTCCCGCAGTGACCTGGTTCTCACACATTGTTATGCCATGGTTTGAAGTTGGTTTAAGAATTTCTACTTATAGCATCCAAACCTACTGTCCTGGCTTCATTCTGGTTTTGCTGCCCTGCCCCAGATGATTGCCTGGCGCTTCAGTCTTAAAGTTTCAATGTTATTAGGGTTTTAAGATCTTCTATATACTGTTGATGTTCCCTGCCGCTTGTTTAAAACTAGCTGCAGGGAACATCAAGAGTATAGAAGATCTTAAAAGCCCCAATACCTGGAGCGCCTGGGGAAAGAAAAAAAAAATCTCCACTCAACTTAGGTGTCAGGCCAGTTTCTCTTGGGAGGATGTTCCACAATCAAGATGCCAAATTGGAAAATAGCCTGCCCCACGTAGGTACCTCATAAACCTCATTTGGCAGGGGCACCCAGCAAAGGACCTCATGCAACTTCAAGATGTGGGAAGGTGTATATGGGAGGCACAATCCTTCAAGGAACCTGATCCCCAGCTAGTTTGGGCAATGCTGAGCTATATACGAACCAATAGTCCGACTCAACATTTGGCAGCTTCTTATATGCCTCCCCAAAAGCGGGTGGCACTGTGGTCCAAACCACTGAGCCTAGGGCTTGCCAATCAGAAGGTCAGCAGTTTGAATCCCCACGACAGGGTGAGCCCCTTTGGCTCGGTCCCTGCTCCTGACAACCTAGCAGTTCGAAAGCACGTCAAAGCGCAAGTAGATAAATAGGTACCACTCTGGCAGGAAGATAAACGGTGTTTCCATGCGCTGCTCTGGTTCACCAGAAGTGGCTTAGTTATGCTGGCCACATGACCCAGAAAAGCTGTTTGTGGACAAACATCGGCTCCCTTGGCCAGTAAAGCGAGATGAGCACCGCAACCCCAGAGTCGTTCGCGACTGGACTTAACTGTCAGGGGTCCTTTACCTTTTTAAAGCGCTCCCTCTCAGCTTTCGTTCCCTAATTGTGTAGTGAAAGGAATATTGGCCTACCTAAGAGAACAGAAGTGTTAGAGATTCTTTTGTACATTTAAATATATTATTAGTCATATGACACTTCATATAAAAAGCAGCTAATAAATACCGTACAATGCTAAAGAACAACTGATCTTTCCCTTTTTAGGTGCTCCGCTCTGCTACAGACTGGTCTGCTGGGATCAAGTACCATGAGGAGTCCATTCATTCTGCTTATGTTAATGTGATAGAAAACAGCAAACACTATGTCTATATAGAGGCAAGTAGTCGCCATCTGTAGGTATAAAGAACGCAGCAGGAAATCAGCACCACATTCTAAAAGTATCATTATTACTTGCATTGTTTCTGCTTATCTGTTCAAAGCTGTTCTCGAAAAAATCTCCAGTTGTGAACATCTTTACCTTTCAGTAAAGAAACGAACATACCACTGTCCGTGATATTTACATATAGATGTGAAACACCAAAGAGATTGGTCATCTGGGTGAAATCCAGACAAAGTAAAGCTATATTAAAGTGCAGCTGGCACCCATTGAAACTGCTGGGGCAGAACAACAGCAGGTGGATTCATAGAATTGTAGAGTTGGAAGGGACCGCAAGGTTCATCTGGCCCAGTCCCCTGCAATGTAGGAATCTTTTGCCCAATGTGGGGCTTGAACCAACGACCTTGAGATTAAGTTTCTCATGCTCCTATCCTGAGTTAGCCCAGAGACAATGAGAGGAAGAGCCAACTGATTCCAGTTTTGTTCCCATCTTTCCCCCCCATTGACCCATACTTCCCATCCCACCCTGTCCCACACCCCTAGTGGTAACTGGTGGCCGCTGGGACTGGTACGGCAGAAGTCAGGTAGCCCTGCAGTAGGTGGCACCAGATCCGAGGGCAGGCAGAGCCAACTAGTTCTCATTTTGTCCCCATCCTCCTCCCTAGTGAGTTCTACGGAGACAACATTGGGATTAAGAGGGAGGAAGCAGTCCAAGGACCACCCTTGGACTGGTTGTAAGTGAGAAGGTGCACAATGTCCAGGCGGATTAAGGTTGGTGGGGCAGTGTGCCATTTTGTAGAGTCAGACTTGTAGGGTTGGGAGGGACCCTGAGGGTCATCTAGTTTAAACCCCTTCAGTGCAGGAATCTCAGCTAAAATATCCATGCCAGTTGGCCACCCAATCTCTCTGTTTATTTGAAGATGGCTATCATATCTCCTCCCAGTCTCCATTTTTTGAGGGTAAACATACCCAGTTTGACCCAATGGACCAGCTTCCACCGATTACAATTAATCTGAGTAGAATTTGTATAGGTTTCACCTCCTTTGGGTTGCAACCTGGCTTAGAAACATCCGTCTCTTAGGGAGCCCCTTTTCACCAGCATATTGGTCTGCTGTGTTGCCAAGGATTGTGGGATCCATCCCAGGCTGCGTTCTTTGGTTTCACAGTGGGCTAGCTGGACCTGTTAGACTTTGCCATTGCCTCACACAAATGGAAGACACTGATAACACCCCCTTGCCAGGTTGTTTAGGATGACAACTCATATCAGCCACCATAGCCAGGCTCGCTGAGGATGATAAGAGTCCTTATGACTCTGGAGGCATCAGATAGATGGACGTAGAGTGTATCTGGTGTTCTCCTAAGGTTGCACAGGAAGACACAGGTACCTGGGCAAGCAATCTTTCAGAAGAGCTTGTCTGCCATTACTGATCTCATCACCAGCATAGCTGTGATAAGTTTCCAAGGAGCCTCAAGGTTCCATGTTTGAAAACTACTGCCTTGGCAGGTACTTCCTACAGCAGCTATCAGATTTATGAACAGCGCAGTCATTTCCCGCTTCTTTCTGTTTTGCTTTCCCACACCATAGAACCAGTTTTTCATTAGCTGTGCGGACGACAAGGTTGTATCGAACCGGATTGGTGATGCCATCGCTCAACGCATCCTCAAGGCGCACAGGTAATCTTGCTGGAAAATACAGTCTGGGTGGGGTTAGGAAAATGCGGCAGGGGGATGAAGAATGCAGCAGGGGAAATTTTGTTTCTAGGCCAAATACCTCCAGCACAGACTTTAAAAAAGCATTTCCGGAGTCATTTTTCAAGGGAAAGTGGAGAGCTCAAAAAGGGGTGAAGTTATTGTTAAAAGACAAGGTGGCCAGGGTGAGATGGGAGCACAAACTGGTTTTCCTCTAGTAATTATAATATATAGAAACTAACATGAAGATAGAGGGACCCAGGTGGCGCTGTGGGTTAAACCACTGAGCCTAGGGCTTGCTGATCAGAAGGTTGGCGGTTCGAATCCCTGTGACGGGGTGAGCTCCCGTTGCTTGGTCCCAGCTCCTGCCAACCTAGCAGTTCGAAAGCACGTCAAAATGCAAGTAGATAAATAGGAACCGCTACAGCGGGAAGGTAAAAACGGCATTTCCATGTGCTGCTCTGGTTTGCCAGAAGCGGCTTTGTCATGCTGGCCACATGACCTGGAAGCTATACGCCGGCTCCCTCGGCCAATAATGCGAGATGAGCGCGCAACCCCAGAGTCGGTCACGACTGGACCTGATGGTCAGGGGCCCTTTACCTTTTAACATGAAGATAACTAGTTCTTGGACTTACCAAACCACGAAGCAATATTCACCTGTTCATGTAAAATCGTTTTATGTAATTAAACTTTTGGGCCTGGTGGGACAAATGATCTTGCAAATGATGTCAGGGTCCTGGAAGGCTCTGCTGTCTACATTGTCTATGATGACACCATTTTGCTCACCATGTTTTGCCACCACTTCAATCAGTGGTTCTGGCATTCCTTGCAGCTTGGGGCATCTTGGCGTGTATACTGTCTGTCTGAATTTTCAGGGAATGGGTGGAAATATTCGATCCAGCTGCAAATTAACTTAAGTTACAAGTGTATATACTACGGTGTTTTTTTCTGAGTATACCTTTGCAACAAAGAGATTGTGTGTGTTCAGTTCAGGGGCACACTTGGCCACTGCAACACCTGGGCTCATTACCCAGTATATATCTATACTACCTGCAGTGCAATGACTGGTGGAACAGCAGAAAGGGGCCTCTGAACCAAATTCACTCTTAATAGTTCTTTGCACCTGCTTACTTTTGGGGCCCCAGGTTGATGCTGACAACCCGGTTGTCGTTCCTCCTTGCCTGCTCCTAAATGTCGGAGGACACCTTTGAATGTTTGGCTTTCTGCTTCTTTAATCATTTAAGCCCAATAGTGCAAGGCGTGGGTGATATCTCGACAGAAAGCAACTGGCTTTTAAGCAGGAAGATTAAAGGCTCTCCGCCCACTGGGGGATTCTAATATGATTAATCTGTGGATCGTTGCAGTGTTACTAGGCCTTGTCTCTGGGAAGTGATCGAGGATGTTTACAGTTTGCCCTGCGTTTCCAGAAGGCAAGCTAGTATATCAAGCCTTGCAATCATGAAGAGCAGGCTGCATTTATCTAAAGCTGGAGAAGTCAATATAAATAAAGCCGAGGGTTTTCTGCGCGCCCACAAGATCGCTGTGAGAGCACGGAATTTAAACAGCGATCTGAAATATAGAGGGTAGAGGTGGGAAAGAACACCCGGCACAATAAAGCTTCGTTTAAGAGACACAGAGAGAGCTAGGCTGGTCAGAGAAGAAAAAACGAGGAGGTGTTTTTCTCCCCTGCAGAGTGTAGGGGCGATTTGGATCGGGAGAAGGGAATAAGCGTTTCCTCCTCCAGTTCTGTTGCTTCAGTTGAATGTGGATTATCCCAGCACATGCTAGTTACAGGTAGGTAGCCGTGCTGGTCTGAGTCGAAGCAAAATAAAAAAATTCCTTCAGTAGCACCTTAAAGACCAACTAAGTTTATATTTTGGTATGAGCATTAAAGTATTTCATAAACAAAAAACAGATCACGGGTCTCCTGAGCAATCCATCCATAGACAGGGCCAGGGCAGGCCAGAGTGGCTAGAGCCAAGTGTGGTCGGGGCTTGAACCTTCAAGCATTTCTTAGCTCTTTCACCTTCTCGGATGTCTTCTGTTACCTGACTTCCCCTGTTGTAAACTGCCTGTTTCTCATTCCTGCCCTGGCTGAAAGTGTTCCAGGCTGTCCTTTTTTTTGCAAAACCTGGGGCTCTTGTTAGCAGAACAAATTATGCAAATGCACACACACATTAGCATAATTCTAATTGGAAGCCTTGGGTTTCCATGGTGCAGAAAATAGCACTTTTTTCTTTTTCTTTGTAACAGCACAGTATATGCTTGCCTTGGTATAATTGTGATTCAGGTGGTGCTGTCGGCGTAGCAGAATGCATTCCTGTCAAACCAAACCAGTTAATTCACAGCCTCCAGAGCCGTTTCCTGCAGTTCGCAGGCGCCGGGTCTCTCAGTCCGAGAGACTTGCTTTGCATAAACTGAACCCCACCAACCAAGCTCCTAAGCTTACAGAGCATAAGCCTGTTATAGCTATTTCCCATAACCCATCTTCCATGCAGATGAACAAAATGTTCATTATCCCAGGGTGTGTGAAATGTGGAATAATGTGTTTCTACGTGCTTGAACAGCTTTGCACCACCACCTATAAGCATCCACTGGTGGTCAAACTATCCATGAAGTTAAGTAACTTCACATCCCATGCAAATTTATAACCAAATAAATGATACCCTCGTGTTCATGCCGCCCACAACTTCGATCCAAGCAAGGTGGCATGGCATTGTGGAACAGATCGGTTCCCTGTCTGATCCCCCATGGTGCAGTCTGAATACCCCAGTAGAACTGCCAAGGAATACCCTTGGAAATTACCCCATTGTGGCGCAACCCCATCGTGGCACAGGCCATGCAACTGGGGTCCTGCTTACAACCAGAGGTGTGTGATATCATGCCTGGGCAACCCAAGCTCTGGCTAGGAGCTCATGCACCATCTCAGGAACCCTTATGGGGATTTCCTCACCTCCCCTATTTGAGATCCTGCCCAGTGCCATTTCCTGTGTGAGTGTCTGGAGGCGGTTGGAGGATGGATGGCGGCTAACAGATTGAGGTTGAATCCTGACAAGACAGAAGTACTGTTTGTGGGGGACAGGAGACGGGCAGGTATGGAGGACTCCCTGGTCCTGAATGGGATAACTGTGCCCCTGAAGCACCAGGTGCGCAGCCTGGGAGTCATTTTGGACTCATAGCTGTCCATGGAGGCGCAGGTCAATTCTGTGTCCAGGGCAGCTGTTTATCAGCTCAACCTGGTACGCCTGTCTCGCCAGAGTGGTGCATGCTCTAGTTATCTCTCGCTTGGACTACTGCAATGCGCTCTATGTGGGGCTACCTTTGAAGGTGACCCGGAAACTACAATTAATCGAGAATGTGGCAGCTAGACTGGTGACTGGGAACGGCCGCCGAGACCACATAACACTGGTCCTGAAAGACCTACCTTGGCTCCCAGTATGTTTCCGAGCACAATTCAAAGTGTTGGTGCTGACCTTTAAAGCCCTAAATGGCCTTGGTCCAGTATACCTGAAGGAGCGTCTCCACCCCCATCGTTCTACCCGGACACTGATGTCCAGCGCCGAGGGCCTTCTGGCGGTTCCCTCGCTACGAGAAGCAAAGCTACAGGGAACCAGGCAGAGGGCCTTCTCGGTAGTGGCACCCACCCTGTGGAACGCCCTCCCACCAGAGGTCAAAGAGAACAACAATTGCCAGACCTTTAGAAGGCATCTTAAGGCAGCCCTTAAAGCTTTTAATGTTTGATAGATATCTGTATTTTAATGTTTTGTTGGAAGCCGCCCAGAGTGGCTGGGGGAACCCAGCCAGATGGGTGGGGTATAAATAATATATTATTATTATTATTATTATTATTATTATTATTATTATTATTCCAATCCCCACCATGTAATGCACTTTGGCCCCAATCCTGATGGCACACTGGGCAGACCAGAGAAGTTTCTGCCCACTCTCCTGCCTCTGGCTGCCTGCCTTTCCCCAGCTACCCCAGCTCAGATGTGCTTCGAAAGGGCGCCAAAAGCCAGGAGGCAAGCTGGAAAAAGAGGGCAGCGCCTGCCTGGGGTGAAGTGGCTGCCCAAGGGAGGGAAGGAAGAAGGCACCAACTTGCAGAAAATATTGGGGAGGGAGGCTGGCTCCCCTAAAGTCTTGGGGGGAGGTGAAGGGCCCCAGGCCCCATAGAGTTGGCACCTATGGTCCATATGCCATGAACATGCGCTTTTCTCAGTCTTTTCATCCAGCAAGTAAGAATCAGCCTCTGCATAGAGATCTCCCTTGCTGGATCGAGGTGAATTAATTCTAATGCTATGAAATCTCTATTAAGTTCACTATGAAATTTTTGAGGGTGGCTTGAACGGGGAGTAGGTTCCAATATATGAATGTTTCATCTCCTGGGTCTCATGCAAAAGAAGAATTAGCTCTTGCATAAATATTTCAACCTTAATGGAGGGGCTTGATGGAGTTTTCCACCCGAGCGTAAGGACCTCTTTGTTCTTTAGGCAGTACACAGCATATATAATTAATTAGCTCAATATCGACATTCATAGATTTTCTGGTCGTGGTTCCCCCTCCCTCTGAGCTAGCCATGCTGCTTTTGAATGATGAAAATGGGAAGCTCATAAGTGATTTATTTTTGTAATTAATTTTGGCAAGCATCAACTAATACTCCTCGTGTCCAAGCTGTTTGCCTTGTCTCATGCAGACGCCTTTAATTTAATTTAATTTAACCTGTGGGTCTGTAGGATAACATTGGGTGAATGTACCTTCATTTTTATTTTTTTGCAGAAACAAAAATGCACTACTTCATTATTTTCATGGGCCGTCCATTTTAGGAAAGATTAAAAAGACTATATACCAAGTTTTCCCATCGGTGCCATTTTCAAACACCTATAGTGGTTTTCGGGAGTGCCACAGTGTAGATTGTTTGAGGATTGCAGTTTTATGACCTGATATTCAATGTGACTTGGGGTGTGTTGAAAGCACTTAACCATAAGAGTACAGGAGCAGCCTTATACCAAGTGAGATGATGGGTCCACTTCGCTCGCTCTTGTCTACACTGATTGGCAGCTGCTCTCCAGGGTTTTACGCAGGTGGACTTTCCCATCCTTACCTGGAGATACCGAGAATTGAACCTGGGACCTTCTGCATGCAAAGCAGAATCTCTACTCCTGAGCTATGCCTTACAAGGCTCTTCTGTGCTGAACAGATGCTTGTCTGTCCAGATCATTCCTAGTTCTCCCTTGTGATCCTTGTCAATCACTTTCCTTTCCTTTGCTGCCAAACTGCAGATTGTAAGCTCCCTGGATGGCGGGATGCTGGCTGTCTCTCTTTTGCTTGTGTTATTCTGCAACGCTCCATGCTCTGTAAAACAATGAATAGCAAGCTGACAATCACCTTACCTATTTGACGGGGCTGCATTTGGAGAACGTGGTGCTTGGATTCAGCCGTGCCTTTATCGCCAGAAGAACAAACTATGCACAGATACTCGTGCAACATATGGGTTGAGATATTTTCCCTAATTTATGGATCCCCCCCCAAGTGCCTTCTCAGTTTTACTAATGGAAATATTTTAATTGCTTTTGCAATCTAGAAGATTATTTCAATTATGACTTTGTAGTAAAAGATGGCAACGTTCCCATTTATTTCTGAGCCCAGTATTAACTGCAGAAAATGAATCTGAATATTGAATGTTGTTTTATAAATACTAGTCCTAGCAAGAATTACTAGGAAATGCTGTATCTGCCTGGTAGAATCTCTAATGGTTTTCAATGTTTCCTGGAGTTTTATCCAAACTATAAGATGCTCGCCACCTGGTGGCTGTTTCTTACCCCTTTGGCTTACGAGAAATGCAGGAGCCGCTCGGTTTTCGCACCCCTGCTAAATTTTATTATGGGTGCCTGGAAAGTCAGACTCCATACGAATGCTAATTAGCTGAGCTGTAATTGCCTGGCAAATTACTGAGTTAAAAATAAATAAGGAGAGGGACTCAAAGGGTATCTCTGGAAATGAAACTGTACAGAAATTGACTGGCCAGCATAGTAATCATCTATCTGTCAGCCAGAATAAAAACAAATATGTTATGAGGGAGAACGGAGTTTGCAAATCTCTCTGCAATTGTGGCAAGCTTCTAATGGACTTGGCTGCTAAAAACACGGGGTGGGATTCACCTAATGAATCTCGGCAGTGGAAGCCCTGTTCAGGGACTTCTGCGTGTGCAATGTGGTTCCCTCCTGCTGCCCCCTCCCCAGAATTGGCTCTGAGAAACCCCAGAACAGTGTGCAGGGGAAAGAGAGGAAGGAATCATTCCATCTGGCCAGCTGAAATGCCAGCGGATGGAAGGATAGGAAGAGCAGAACGTTGAATTCCATCCACTATTTCTATTTTTTTTTTTAAAGGATGCACTCAGAAGTAATGGTTTGTGAATTCTGACATTGAGCACTAGCAGCATATCTGCACAGCAAACATATATCAGTTTTTGTCCTTATCTCCTGTTTGAGCTGTCATGGGTTCCACCAGAGAATTCTGGGAATTGTAGTTTGATGAGAGTGTTGAGGTCCCTCTGGGCCCTCACCTCCCACACAGACCCCCACCAGCACTAAAGTACCCAGAGTTCATTGAGGAGACAGAATTGCTATTAAACTAGTCTGCAGTGTATATGTTTTCATTTCGCCCTTTGAAGGCGAAGGGAACCAGCTCCCAACCCTTTCTAGAAATTCAATAATGGCCCGTGACAAATCTGTGGTGCCACCACACTTGAAATGCTGGGTATATTTATGGTTGAGTTGGAAGAGGTGCAGAAAAGGGCAACTGAAATGATGAAGGGATTTGAACAACTTTCCCGTGAGGAAAAGGGCAAGCATTTGGGTGCCTTTTACGCCTGGAAAAAGGTCAAGTAAGGGAGACACAACAAGGGGGGTATGCAGTTATGTGTGGTATGGAGAAACTGAAGGGGAGGGGGAATCTGTTGCTCTTCGTAAACTTTGGGTCATCATTTCTGTCAGCCCTAGTAAGCATGGCCAATGGATGCTGTAGTTCAGCAACATCTGGAGGACTATAAGTTCCTCATCCCTGGAAGCAGGAGACATTCCCCCTCTCTCTCTCACCCCCCCCCCCCTTACGAGTATCAGGAGACATGCAATGAATCCAAATGTTGGGCGATTCACACAGAGCACAGCTAAACTTTCGGAAGACGCAATGATAGCTGCCACCATCAGCTTGAGGCTTGTCCAAACTTACCTTTCATCCGCTCTTTCCGGACATGGACTCCACTTTAAAGCTCTGGGTTTGCCAGTTTGTTTTGCTCTGGTGCTTCCTCCGTGAAAACCTACTCTTTAAAGCTCCGTCGGAGCAAACAGTATTCTGTGGAAAACTTAAATTCATGCTTGCTTCGGTGGAGTGCTAAAGAGCAAGTTTTTGCAGAGAAAGCTCTGGGGCAAAATAACAACGACTCAGAGCTTTTAAGTGCAGACCTGGGGCAAAATGTGAATGTGGATAAGCCCTTCGCTGGCTTTACACCTGACAGACAAATTCACGAAGGAAAAGGCTAGGAATGGCTACTAGTCATGATGGCTGTAGGCTACCTCAGGGGCTGCTTGTCTTTGCATACCAGTTGATTGGGAACACAAGTGGGAGAGAGCTATTTCCCCTCATGCTTTGCTTGTGGTCTTTTCACTGAGCAGCTGGTTGTCCACAGTGGGTAGCAGGGAAGCTGGACTAGATAAATCTTTGATCTGACAATATGTTCCTGCCCCAGTCCCTTGCCAGTGCTGTGGGGATCTGTTCACTGTTCACACTGGGGAGCCAGGTTGGTGTAGTGGTTAAGAGCGGTGGACTCGTCTCCGCTCCTCCACATGCAGCTGCTGGGTGACCTTGGGCTAGTCACACTTCTTTGAAGTCTCTCAGCCTCACTCACCTCACAGAGTGTTTGTTGTGGGGGAGAAAGGGAAAGGAGATTGTTAGCCGCTTTGAGACATCTTAAAGGTAAAGGTAAAGGGACCTCTGACCATTAGGTCAAGTCGTGACCGACTCTGGGGTTGCGGCGCTCATCTCGCGTTATTGGCCGAGGGAGCCGGCGTACAGCTTCCAGGTCATGTGGCCAGCATGACAAAGCCACTTCTGGCAAACCAGAGCAGCACACGGAAACACCATTTACCTTCCTGCTATAGTGATACCTATTTATCTACTTGCACTTTGATGTGCTTTCGAACTGCTAGGTTGGCCGGAGCAGGGACTGAGCAATGGGAGCTCACCCCGTCACGGGGATTCGAACCACCGATCTTCTGATTGGCAAGACCTAGGCTCTGTAGTTTAACCCACAGCGCCACCCGCATCCCTTGAGACTCCTTAGGGTAGTGATAAAGCGGGATATCAAATCCAAACTCTTCTTCCATGTTTTCTCCTTTCTTATCTTTTTTTTTGGGGGGCAGGTCATATCAAAGAGCAATATTATGCTAGATCATTACCTAACACCAGTGTTGGCAAACAGATATGGGGGGAAACCAGCTTTTAAATAAAATCTCAGGCTGACTTAAGTACTTCTGCAGCTTCTTGTTATCATGATACTGTAATGTCAATTACCGGTATATTATCATACATATTTTGGGTTTTGTCCCCCCCCCTTTGTATTTAACAGGCTCATCACTTGGCTATTTAAATTGGTTAACTGATCATTGCTTAGACCACTCAATTATTTATTGTTTGCAGTTATTGTGCCTTTATTGTTATCCATTGCACTGGCCTTTGGCCTTGTATCAATAAATCAGATTAATAAAAGGAAGAACTTCTGCATTTCGTAAACCACACCAGTATTAGGAGTGTCAGGGTTTCTTGTTCTGGGACCTGAGCAAGGTTGGCTCACCTTTTCCTGTGTTTTCTCTCCAGGGAAAACAAACGGTACCGAGTCTATGTAGTCATCCCACTGCTGCCAGGATTTGAGGGCGATATTTCAACAGGAGGAGGAAATGCACTGCAGGCAATCATGCACTTTAACTACAGGTATCTTGGGTTGTTCCAACTGCCCCAAATTATTTTGTCCTCGGCAATATGCTGTGGTGTGTTACTGAAGGGAATCTAGGCTGCACACAGTTGAGGTCAGCATCGGTCTTCTGTGGAGTCTCTCAGGCAAAGGGGTAAAAGGGGATCTCTGATTCAAGCTTTGCCCCAGGATCCTAAGACCTGACGCATGGAAGACCTTGTGTGTAATTTAAAAAAGGTAAATGATATCATGTAAGGGGGTAGGAGATGTTGGGGCCACTGGACAGAGTTGGAGGAACAAAGTTGGAGCCTTGGGTGGTATCCAGTCTCCTTGTTCCAATCTGCACCCTCTCCAAATCTGCTCCAGGGGTGGGTGAGGGGCATTGTGGAAAACCCAGAGCAGATTTAGCGGGTATGGAGGAGTGGGAGAGAGAGAAGAGAAAAGTTCTGTCTTGCAAGCATGAATTTTTGCAGTAATGCAAGGAAGGACTTAGTATCACTGTGGAAACCAGCCCTTGGATTTATAAACAGAAGCTTGGAGAGAGTGTGCTTGGTGTGGAAGGGTTTTTCATAGTCAGTTTCCAAAGCATGCTGAAGAGTTTTCAACCATTCCTCTCCTCAAAGGCCTCCGTCAGAGGCACGAAAGGCCCTGTGTTTCCTCTTGCCAGTTCAAATGAATATGTTTTATTGCACATTTCTGTCAAATAGCCAGCAGAGGGAGCACAGGCTTTTTGTGTTGGACCTTGCTACGAAAATCTCACAGGGCACATTTGCGCATTGGCTTTTAAATTAAGCTTTCGCCTTCTATTTCCTAGTATCTCGCTTACAGACAACAGGCTGCGAAAGCAAGAGACCACAGTTATGTGCCATTTTCCCCAAACGTCATTTTCCTTTTTTAAAAAAAGTTGCTCGGTAGCCCTGATTCGTGCACCGCGACTTGACAGATGTGCCGTGGCTCCCTCCGAGCCAGGCCTGCGACATCCAGCCGTGTTGTCGGAGTGACTCATGTGTGTGATCCACTCCCTGGCGGGTCCATGGATCACTTAAATAATCCCGTGTCTGGAAATGGTGTTGGGTCACCGACTGCTTTTGGCTTCATACACATGTGGTGATTTAGGAGCATAAGACAATGCCTTACCCCGGGTCAGATAAATCTAGCCCAGTGTTGTCTATTCTGACTGACAGTCGCTCTCCAGGATCCCAAGAAGGGATCACCAGCCCTGCAACATTTTGCCTTCCTTATGTTGTGTTGTGTTTTCCTTTAGAATCAATAATGTTGCTTGACACCACCTCCCTGCTTTATATATGAACGTATCTGTTGGTTTTAATTAGCCCCATCCTTGTAACCCATTCACATACTGCTGCTTTGTGAGTTTAATCGTGGCCTTAATTCTTCCAGGACCATGTGCAGAGGAGATAATTCGATCCTGGGACAGCTGAAAGCAGAGAGTAAGTGCTTTGCTTGGCTCTGTGCGCACTGCACACTGTTGGGCCTCGAGGACACTAAACTTTGATGGATACGCCATAAAGCACCCGTTAGCTGGCATAATTGCAGGATGGTAAAACCAGTAGCGTAGGAAGCCTCTGTTATGTCAAGGAGATCTTCAGAATGAAGGAAGCAAAGTAGCAAAACAACATCTGGGTGTCTGCTGAAAACAGAATAGAGCTGCACTTCTTGGCATCCCTTTGGATGCGATTGAAAACGAATTCTTCCCCTCCCAACCCCAGCATTCTACTTGATGATACTATGGTGAGCAGACTCCCTAGACTAGGTTTTGTGATGGGCCGCTGTTAGGTGGAGTTGAGGGATGAATTCGGTTCAGCTCCCATTTTTAGCGAGAACCAGCACAAGGAGAAGAGGACGAGATGGTTGGACAGTGTTCTCGAAGCTATGAACATGAGTTTGACCAAACTGCGGGAGGCAGTGCAAGACAGGAGTGCCTGGCGTGCTCTGGTCCATGGGATCACGAAGAGTCAGACACGACTAAATGACTAAACAACAACAATGTCATTCGCACTTCCCAGAAATTGCAGACACCAAAACTCAGCGGCCCTTCAAAATCCACACTTTTCTAGACTTTGATAAACAGTTCTCCAACCCAAAACATCTGTGCATCATGGGAAAGCATGCATTAAAATGGATACATTTGCGAAAAGTGTGCATGTTTTGCAAAACTGTGTACAAAAATGTTTATAGTAGGAGAAATGCAAACTAAAATGCTGATGAATTTTAAAACAAAGCAAAACAATTGCAAACTCACATGGAAGTATGACAAACTAAGTTAAACAAAAATTGAGAGATTTGTCCACCCCTAGTGTTAGGTATGGGGTACATTGTGGGTTCTGTGTTGGGACAATTGAGTGATCAAGCTCTGAACCATAATTATTTCTTGATTATTTTTGTCTTTGGTTTATGCTACCTATAAGGTATGGGACCCAGGTGGCGCTGTGGTTAAACCACTGAGCCTAGGGCTTGCTGATCAGAAGGTCGGCGGTTCGAATCCCTGTGACGGGGTGAGCTCCCGTTGCTTGGTCCCAGCTCCTGCCAACCTAGCAGTTCGAAAGCACCTCAAAGTGCAAGTAGATAAATAGGAACCGCTACAGCGGGAAGGTAAACGGCGTTTCCATGTGCTGCTCTGGTTTGCCAGAAGCAGCTTTGTCATGCTGGCCACATGACCTGGAAGCTATACGCCGGCTCCCTCGGCCAATAATGCGAGATGAGCGCGCAACCCCAGAGTCGGTCACGACTGGACCTAATGGTCAGGGGTCCCCTTTACCTTTACCTTTTTACCTATAAGGTACAACAAGGAAGCTACAGCTGTTAACTCATAAGTTGACCTGGTAAGGTGGTCAGTACAACTATTCTCAAACTGCAGTAGCAGAGATGCTTCCTAAACTTATACAAAATATCACAAATATAAATTTGTGATATCTGACTCCTGGTTGGCTTCAAAAAAAGTGTACAGGCTGCCTCCTTTTCTTTCTCAGAGACGTGGTCAAGATCAGGCAGGGCTTGGAAAGTCCTGTGGAATTGTAGACTTCATCATCATCATCGTTGTTGTTGCTGTTGTTAAAAAATTATTTACAACCCTTCATCCAAGGATCATAGGATGTTTTACAGTATAAAACCACAAGAATACATGACATAATAGCAAACAATACAATACAATTATTAAAGTAATCAGGAAGATAGATGGAGTTACAAATTAGAACTGTAGCCAATGGTTATTCTAATGGGAAACTTAAGGGGGACAGTATTCAGAACAGACAAATCCATGCCAAGTGTGCTAGTGGTAGCCAGAATTATAATTGCCAAAAACGAGGCAGGTGGATTGGGGGGGGAGAGAGAGAGAGAGAGAGGGGGAGAAGGTGTCATCTATAAAAGAATGGAAAAAAGCAATCTGGCACAAGATCTTAGTGTATTTAAAAAAATGCCCATATTGTACAAGAAGTATGGGAAGGAGCAGTTGATATGAAAAAAGCTCCATTGACAGCTTGGCAGACATTTATTATTGGAAGATCAAAACAATGTATTCAAATATTAGTAAAGCTGTTTTGTAGGCAATTTAATTAAAGAGCGATTTCTGTCTGTCTGTCTATCTATCATCTATCATTTTTTTATTTTTTAAAAAGTTGTGTTTGAACCATACCGAGCTAGGAAAAGAAAAACTATCTGTATTCCCCATCCAGGAACTAGAGTTGTCACACCAAACAAAGGAGGATGTTCATACGACAGTTTGCACCTATAGTGTGCCTTAACGGCTGGATCTAGACACATTTTTTAAAAAGAAAGTTTCAGAAAAACGCATTGTAAAGCTTAAAATGGGAAATCACATTGCAAACTCCTCAGCGCCACCTGGTGTCACAGTATTGTAACGCATTTAAAACGCTTAAAAACACACTAATGTAGCTGAGTCCAAGGTGTCCCAATAAGAGTAATGACCGCCTCTTAGTATTCTTACTATTCCTACCACTTCTGTGCAGCTACTATAGCTGCTTTATATGGTGCTGTTAGTTGTCCCACTGCCGCACTTTCCTATTCCTAAAGCCTCTTTGCTTCCCTTCCCTTTCCCACCACCTGCCACTGTCCACGCTTCAGTTGGAGACCAGTGGATCAATTACATTTCGTTCTGCGGACTCCGAAACCACGCCGAGCTGGAAGGGAAGCTTGTGACAGAATTGATCTACGTTCACAGCAAGCTGATGATTGTGGATGACAACACAGTCATCATTGGTAAGTGAGAAGCTTGTTAAATAAGGGTGTGTTGTTACAAAGCATTTCAATTAAAACTTCTCTGCAGGTTTTTTTGGGGGGGTCTATCCAATCCTAGGACTTGTGGTGCTGCTGCACTGACAGCTCAGCCCAAAGTAGCATCCTAAAGCTGATAACAGTGGTACCTTGGTTCCCAAACTTAATCCGTTCCGGAAGTCTGTTCCAAAACCAAAGCGTTCTAAAACCAAGGCGTGCTTTCCTATAGAAAGTAATGCAAAATGGATTAATCCGTTCCAGACTTTTAAAAACAACCCCTAAAACAGCTATTTAACATGAATTTTACTATCTAACAAGACCACTGATCCATAAAACGAAAGTAATAATCAATGTACTGTACTATAAAATAAATAAGACAGTATTGTAGATGATAAAAATTAATATACAGTGGTGCCTCGCTAGACGAATTTAATTCGTTCCACGGGTCTTTTCTTATAACGAAAAATTCGTCTAGTGAATCCCATAGGAATGCATTGAATTTTTTTTGAATTTTTTTTTGGCCATAGGAACGCATTAATTGAATTTCAATGCATTCCTATGGGAAACCACAATTTGCTAGACAAATTTTTCATAAAACAAATTTGTCTAGCGAGGCAACCTCCGCTCGAAAAATCCTTTCGTTAAGCGAAAATTTCGTTAAGCAGGGCATTCGTTAAGCGAGGCACCACTGTATATATTTTCTTATGTGCACTGATGATAGTCATTGTTTGGATGTGGGGCTTTTCTCAATTTCTCCAGTCACACAATCAATCAATCAATCAATCAATCAGTAGCTGAACTGGTTTCCACACAGTTACAAAAACAAGTCACAAAAACGAAGTCACAAGCCACAGTCACAAGTCAGTCCCATAAAACGAAGAACAAGACACAGTAAAAAAAAAAACAACGAAAAATCCACACGAACAAAAATGCAACAAAAAAAGGCAAAAACATAAGCTCCCAATATCACCTCTGTGTTGCGTGGGTGCTTGGGACTCAACAGCCGACAGACTCAACAGGAAGCCTCTGATTAGCAGCGGGGGACTCAATTTACAAATGAAACACACTCAACAGGAAGCGGAACATGTTCAGCTTCCAAGGGAAAGTTCACAAACCAGAACACCTACTTCCAGGTTTGCAGCGTTCTCTTTCCAAGCTGTTCATAAACCAAGGTACCACTGTTTTAGCATCAGGAGCAGGTATATTTCCCCCCCGAAATGCAACATAAACCGTGACCAGCACATGGTAAAGTTCAGCCATGGAAGTCAAAGACTGAAGGATCAAGCTGTGAGGGAAACTTGAGTTAAAAGGAATGAGTCAGTGCAGATTCAGATGTTTGCAGATGTCCAGGAAGCAGCTGACCAGACCCAGGGATGTTTACGTGGGGCTTTCAGTCCTTCTCGGAGCAAATGAAGGCATGAATAAATGATCTGAAGATATTGCAGTGAGGTATAATGCTTTGCCGACACTTTCCAGGCCATACAGATTGGAAGATGGAGGGTCCCTGAGGCTAAACTCTAGGCCCAAAGGAGGATCGACTCCTTATTTTTTATTTAAAAATGCTGGTAAATTTTGTAAGACTTTTGCAAAGGGCACCCAGTCTCAGTCACCTCTATCAACCTGTAACCAAACCCCGCTAGACATTCGCCCTCTTGCATTCCTCCTTGTGCTGCAGCTTTGACGAAAGCACACCAGGCACAAAAGGAACGGCAACTTTAAGCGAGACACCCCTGGCTTGATTATTGCACTCGGTGCAGTTTGGCGCAACTGGGAGGAAATGATGCCCAAATCACCGGCAGGAAATAAATTTGCCCTTCTCTGCGACGGTCTTCTGCAGGGAACTGGGCCCATCTGGCGCGTCTCAAACTTGGGATCTGCCTTGAAACTTTGGCGACTTGTCATCTGCTCTTCAAAGTACAGAACATGCTGTGAAATTTGGATGCTTTGTGCTGACATGTGTGCTCTATCGGCTCCTTTTCCAAGGGATTGGGGAGGGAGGAGGGGATGTGTTGACAACAAGGCTGTCATCTTCCTGTTTCTCTTCTCTCCTCCTAGTGGTTGCAGAGGGCAGGCTTTACTCATTCTCCTCCTCGATCTCAGAATAGGAAGTAGAAACTGCCTTGTTTAGGTTGCCTTCCAAGAAAGCTGTTGAATCAGTAGGAGTGTCGTGCGCGGTAGACACTTTGCCTAAGAATCCAAAACTGCAGAAAGCATGGTGTTGCTATTTCCTGCCCCCAGAGTAGCTTGCTTATTGTATTACTTAAATGTTTCTATATCTTAATGAAAACTACGTTAAAGAGAAGGCTGGGACACACGTGGCACTGTGGTGTAAACCACTGAGCCTTGGGCTTGCCGATCGGAAGGTCGGCGGTTTGAATCGCCACGACGGGGTGAGCTCCCATTGTTCGGTCCCAGCTCCTGCCCACCTAGCAGTTCAAAAGCACGCAGTGCAAGTAGATAAATAGGTACCGCTCCGGCGAGAAGGTAAACGGCGTTTCTGTGCGCTGCTCTGGTTTGGCCAGAAGCGGCTTAGTCATGCTGGCCACATGACCCGGAAAAACTGTCTGTGGACAAACGTTGGCTCCCTCAGCCTGTAAAGCGAGATGAGCGCCACAACCCCAGAGTCGTTCAGGACTGGACTTAACTGTCAGGGGTCCTTTACCTTTACCTTTCAGTTTAGTTTTATTACAGCAAAAGCCAGCAATACAAAATACCATAATTCCAAACAAAGAATCAGCAATAACATCACCGGAAGCAAAACAATTACACAGAAGGAGTTTGCAATATATTATTCAATAGAAGAGATTTACGTTTCTTAATAGCCAAAGTGCAGAATTTGGCCACATCATATGATACTGGACTTGAGGAATCTTCCAGAAGGAATTTTCATAAAATTTCGGGGGAGAATTCCAAATAATATTTTAAGGGTTTAAGTTTTGACAAGAGGGGTAAAATAAGTCGAGCTCCTTCTTCAATGTAAAATTCACAAAATAAAAATGTGAGTGACAGATTCTACCTTATTGGACATGCAAGGGCAAAGGCGCTCATGAATTGGTACCCGCATAAATTTGCTGTACAGCACAGCTGAGGGCATTGCCTCAAATCGGGCTCTAGAAAAGGCCCACCTATAGGCTTCATTAGTAATGTTAGATAAGTAAGGGGCGGCTGCAAAGTTAGGCCACGATTTTAGACATTTGTAATTCTCCAGGAGTAAGGCATCTTCTTGCTGTAATCCAACATCGTATGTCTCTGAGTAATAATTATTTTTGCCTTATTCAGAGTTCCATTAAAAAGATCTTCAGGGTTTAGGCCAATTTGTTTGATCTACCTTTAAAGAGAAGGCTAAAATCTTTGGGGGGGGGAAGAGTCTCATCATGGAGGTGGGTTTCATGGATATTCTGCCTTAAAACACCATACTTTCCTGATCTAGCAACACTGTGTATAAGCCAAGGAGGTGAATGAGGCTAAAATATTGGAGGAGGTAACCAGTTTCCAGGTAACCAAGGCTGAGTCAGAACCAAACTAGACTTTGCACAGGAGACGCACACAGAGAGAGTTCAGTTATTTTAATTAAAAGCATCCACACAAAAAACCTTGGATTTGACTGGTGACACCGCGATATGACAGGAGTGGTTTGGAGACTGGGGCAAAGCTTTGAATTTTTTTTCCTCTAAGTGTATTTTGCTCAAAATCCCTACCTTTTCACCTGCAGGGAAAATATGTTTTGGCTTTTCCTCTGTGGATTAAAAAAAAACAACATAGCTGAAGGGAGGGTTCAGTTTTTTTAGTATGAAAATGGGCAGAGTGTTAAGCAGCACCTCCCCATGCTGATTGCAGCCTCCTGTGTCTTGTTAGTCATTTTTGTAGTCGTTTAGTCGTGTCCGACTCTTCGTGACCCCATGGACCATAGCACGCCAGGCACTCCTGTCTTGCACTGCCTCCCGCAGTTTGGTCAAACTCATGTTCGTAGCTTCGAGAACACTGTCCAACCATCTTGTCCTCTGTCGTCCCCTTCTCCTAGTGCCCTCAATCTTTCCCAACATCAGGGTCTTTTCCAAGGAGTCTTCTCTTCTCATGAGGTGGCCAAAGTATTGGAGCCTCAGCTTCAGGATCTGTCCTTCCAGTGAGCACTTCAGAATGGACGGTTTGATCTTCTTGCAGTCCATGGGACTCTCAAGAGTCTCCTCCAGCACCATAATTCAAAATCATCAATTATTCGGCAATCAGCCTTCTTTATGGTCCAGCTCTCACTTCCATACATCACTACTGGGAAAACCATAGCTTTATTTTAGTCATTTTTAGTCATTTTTAAAGGACTGGAAATAGTTACTTTCCAGGCCCCCTGCATATCTCCGTTTTATTGTGCATTCATGATGTTTTCTGTTCATGATGCTATCAGGGCAGTCATACATGGCACGTTTTCAATCCTGTTTGTGTCTGCAAATGTTTTGGGGCAGGCATCCTGCTTTGTTTCCAATTGGTACGTATCCTGTCTACAGTATATGCTTCTCAGATGAAACAAACACTACTTCCTTCTCCCTGGGATGGATTAATGGATCTCTGTGACACTGGGTTGCTGGCCTCCTGCCCTTGCAAAGGTTTGCACTACCTCACAAAAAGCAGCAACACTCACAGCTACCACAACACTTCCCATGTTCTGCCCTAGGCAATTCCCCCCACACACACACACACATAGCAGACATTTCGGTCTTACAACTCCTTGGTGTAGTTGCATCACTCTGTAGAAACAGCTTGGAGCTGCTGGAGAAATTAAGCTCCAGACTTTTTTCTTCTTCATTTGGATTGAGAATTGTTTAACCTCTCATATGCTGGAGTTTATGAAGCATGTGGTATGTCTTCCTCTCTTTCCTGCCCTGCTTCTTCTTCTCCCCACTGTGTCATTGGCTGTTTTTTATGGGGTTTTGATTCTTTATACTAGGAGCTGTTAAAGGCTGCCTTTAACAGATCTTCATGTCCAGAGCCCCCGGTTGCTCCAATTGTGGATAATGTTCACAAGGCATTTATATTGGTCGCCTTCAGAGTTTGCACAAGAGGTAATTCAGTCTCCGCTGCTCTGTTGCCTGCTGGTGAAAGGAAGCGCTTTCAGCTGGTTGGAGAACTTATGTAGCCCCGTGGATAGTTTTAATAAAAGCTGGAGGTAGTACGATGGAGGCATTGTTGCCCATCAAAACGGATTTTGCAGGTATTCGTAGTTCTTTGGTTGGTAAAAAGATGTCTGGAGACCAGGAATGAGACACAGCATCTAGAAGGGGATATTGGGTGACCCCTTACCTCTCGTAAAAAGAGGTGTTTTTAAAGAAACAGTTACCAATTTGCATAAGCTCATATACAGATGCGCATTTAGCAATGATTACTGTAATTTCACAATGCATCTTGCTGTAGTGAAGAAGACTGTGGCCAGGTGACCTGTGTGCCTATTGGTGATGGGTAGCTTTAGGTTCCCTGTTGCTCTTCCTTTTCGGGGATTATTTTAAACTGCACTAGGACCAAGTGGAGGACTCTCTTCTGTAAAGTAAGATCCACATCACAACCCACATTGCAACCTTTGTAGGCTTTGCTTCCCAAACTTAGGCCTGTTTTCGGACTACAACACCCATCATCCCTAGCTAGCAGGACCACTGGTCAGGGATGATGGGAACTGTAGTTCAAAAACAGCTGGGAAACATTGTTTTAAAAGAAACCCTTTTGCAAGCGCTTCCATGCCTGTCTCTTGACAACCACAAAGAGGGGTAACTTATTGCCTGTGCTTATCCTATTCTCAATCCAACAACAAATATGTTCTGTGAAGACAAAAACATCCTACAGATGCTGTGCTGGGATATAAATTGAATTATTATTATAGTTCTCGTAATCTGTGCTGCAGTGCAATCTGAAATATGAGCGTCCTTTGTATGGTCAATTGCCACGTGGTCCTTTTGAGCCACTTCAAAGCATTAGCTTACTCATACCGCGTTTCTGTGTCTCTTCCTTTCTCCCTCCCAATGTCTTCCATAGGCTCTGCTAACATCAATGACCGCAGTATGCTGGGCAAGCGAGACAGCGAAATGGCCGTCATCGTGCAGGATACAGACACCCTTCCTTCAGTGATGGACGGAGAAGACTACAAAGCCGGGCGATTTGCTCAGTCTCTCCGCCTTCAGTGCTTCAGGTACCCACTGCAGCCCCAAGCTGCTTTGTTAAAAGTAGGGCTGCAACCCAACTTAAGAAGAAGGAAAAAATAAATTGTTTCATAATAGGAGGTTTGGAGTGCAATCCTATCCATGTTTGCCCAGTAGTAAGTACATACAGGTCCTGCTTACCAAACACAATGCATTCCCAGGAGATCATTCATTAAGCAACTTCGCTTAACGAGTCCACAATTTCCATTGATTCCTATGGGAACATTTCTAATCTGTGATTCGTTCAGTCTCTCCCCACTGTCCCTCCATGGTTTCTTCCTGAAATGGCTGCAGCCAACTAGCAAAAGAGAGACAAAGGGAAAACTGGTTTGTCCATCCCCCTCCCTCTCTCCGTACATGATTTCTGGCGAAAAATGGTTGCCGCTGACCAGCAAATCACAAATAAGTAAGCAAGTGGGCAAACTCCGTCTATTTAGATATCTGAATCAGCCATTTGTGTAGTGAGGTTTGGGCATAACTCTTTATGTCTCCAATAGTGTATAATACCTTTCTTTTTCCATCTTTCCCCAATTCTCAGAGTTGTCCTTGGCAGTTCAACAGACCCTAATGATATTCAGGATCCTGTTTGCGACAAATTCTTCAAGGAAGTGTGGGTTGCAACGGCCGCACGCAATGCCACTATATATGATAAGGTGATATATTTACTCCTGCATTCCACTCTTCCTTTGTAAAAGTTGTGAAGGAGAATAGAGAGTGCCCTCGCTTTGTGGGTGGGACATTTAAAGGAGGGGCAATTATTCCAGAACCTTCCACAAGATACTCTGAGCAGCAGGGAGGGGCTGCGTAACTACTTGCGGGGCATTGAGCCCCAAGAAGCTGGGCTCTGTGCCCTTATCTGCTCTTAGATTTAGCAGAGTTTGGTAGTTTTTAGTTTTGTCTGGAAAACAGTTGCAGAAACCCAGGGCTACATTGCGGGTTTTCCTCTGTAGTGAAATGGGTGAGTAACATAATCAGTCAAAATGTGTGTATGAACTTTAACATGGATTCCCCCAAAGAATCTTGGGAACTGTAGTTTGATGTGGGTACTAGAGAGAAATGCAATTCAGTTCACATTAAAAGGCAAGCATACCTAATCTGCGCTTTCCAAAAGAATGTCTGAACCGAAACACAGCTATCCTTTGAAATTTGTACTTCTCTGAATTGTGCAGCGCAGTTCTCCAGCCAAGCAGCATGCACAGAAGTACACATACTTGGGTAAAGTATGCATAAAAAGGCTTATGTTTGTGAAAATAGCATACAAAATGCATTGCATTGGGGGAAAACGGCTTTGCAAAAGTGTGTGTATGAAGCCAAACATGTATATTAGGAGAAAACCATACTAAATGCTGAGTTCTTTTATGAGGTGAGGGAAGACATTTGCAAACTGATATGTAAATATGGAGAACTGAACAAACATTTGGGAAAATGAGAAAAACCCAAACTGACAGATTTCGGTTGTCTGTTTGAGATCCCTAGCCCTTGGCACAGACCTGCAGTTCTGTGGGGAGAGGTGGTACCCTTGGCTAAGTCTCTGGTGTAGATGGGCCTTTGGAAAGACTTCTGTGCTCACACTCCTTTTCTCCATCCATCTCTTGAATTAGGTTTTCCGAAGCCTTCCCAATGACGAAGTGACTAGCTTGGCCAAGTTACGGGAGCACATCACTAAGCCGAAGCTCGCTTGCGAAAATCCTGCCAAAGCAGCAGAAGAACTCAAAAAGATCCATGGGTTTTTAGTTCAGTTCCCCTTTGGTTTCCTGCAAGAAGAGAATTTGCTTCCCTCCGTCGGGACAAAAGAATCCATGGTCCCCATGGAGACTTGGACATAAGAGGATCCAGCATATGTTGGATTTAAGAAACACAAAAAGCAAAAACAGGGTTCTCTGGAGATCTGCTGAATTGATTGTGGTTGCATGGAATGTTTTTGCCATAGGGAGAAAAGTCTGCACCGATCCAAAAGTGCCTTTTGGTGGAAGAGCTTCAGAGAAAACAGCAGTGCAGCAGGGTGAAATGTCAAAAGCAACCGATAACTGACAAGTTCTGCTCACGGATAAAAGAGGACTTGCAATTAAGCAACCCAGGAAGGACGGGAATTGCAAGCCACTTCCTCAAAAGACCACAAGTCATATTGCAAGACGCTACTTATTCCAGGCATGCTTGCTCTGCTTGGCCGATGGCCTCAAAGGGAATTCAGAAACTCCTTGCCATAAAGAACTGGGAGAAAGCGTCTGTTCGTCCCAACTATGTTTTACACTGGAGAATGTTTGGCAACCACTTGCCACAACAATAACTAAGGCCACCACTTCCAAGGAAGTACCTCTTGCACTAGGCAAAGTGAATTTGCATCCATGTGTCTGTCGTGAGCTGTGCACAGAACACTGAGTTATTTGCTGTGAATATGCATGTGCTGTCAATGTACTTATTACACCCGTGGTGGATTGTGGGCTATTGCAATTGGTTAAATCTTTGGCCCTAGGCTACCTAGCTAGAATTTATTTCTTTTTCTTTAAACTCCGTTTTTTTTTTTTTTTTGCGGGGGTAGAGCATTGTGTAAATTGACTGCTGAGAAAACACTGCACTTTGGGCCATGACTGTGATCACTGTTTGTCTGTTGGCACTCAGCTCTTCACAGCAAGAAATGCTTCTAGTCTTGGAGTGCTTGCATGCGTCCCATTACATCAGTATGGTCTGGAACGTTCTGAGGCAACGCTCAGCTTAGTTCCCACTGTTTAATGCACTGGTTTGCATAAAAGCGCTTTTGACGCCGTGGTTCGTCAGGGTGCACAGTCCCATAGGTGCCAACTCCCAGATTGAAAAATCCGGGATCGGCACCGGAAGTCGCGCTGCGGCCATTTTGGAACTGGGCAGAGCAGCAGCGGAAGTTGCTTCTATGCATGCTCTGCCCATTTCCAAAATGGCCGCAGCGCCAGAAATTGCTTCTGCGCATGTCCAGAGACTCCAGACATGTGCAGAAGGAGCCTCCCCGGGCCGGTAAGAATCCGGGGGATTTAAAATCTGGGCTGCCAGCAGGAAACGACTGGAAAAATGGGGGTTTCCTGGGGAATACGGGAGACTTGGCAGCTACGCACAGTCCCCCAGCAGCAAGGGTGCTGGCAATGAAGGGTCAACACCACCAAGTTCTTGGTTATCCATTGTGCTGCATAACGCCATTTATGTCGCGCCCTTGTTAGTGAAGCACCTGCGGTATGGATCCCCTTCCTCCCCGTGTGATGGCTTCCTGGGGCACAGTCAGTCACCATGGGATACAAAGGTAGGTTTGGGTGCCAGCAACAGGAGACCTGACAGGTGCTGCAGCTGGTGCCCAAGGAAGATTGCTCCCTTGTCCAGGCAAGGCCCCAAAGCCTGAGCAGTAGTATTTACGACCCGGAAAGCTGTCTGTGGACTCCAGCTTCCTCAGCCTGAAGCAAGATGAGCACCGCACCCCATAGTCACCTTTGACTGGACTTAACCGTCCAGGGGTCCTTTACCTTTACCTTATTTATTTAAGGCCACCATCAGTATAAAGGAGATTGCGATTCGGCAGTCACAGGCAATTCTGATTCAAGATATGCAGCCACCCACTAGGGGGATTTAGATAAATGATGTTGTACTATATCCTTTAGCTGTAAAAGATTATGACAGGGTACTCCCACCTGAAACATAACTGGCACCTCCATCTCCATTTCAAGCACCTTGTTGTCTGTATAGTAAGCAATTTCATTAGGTGGAGGACAGTCTAGCGCTTTGCATTATGCTGATAAATAACACTTAACATTCCTCAAGGGCGGGCCTGCTGCCCGGCTTAGTTTCACGTTGCTATACAGTGCCTGGCATTTCATGCTGCTAATCCATAGCATGGGCAGAAATCACATGCCTTCTTTGCCGATGGTGAATTAGAAGTCTGTCGTGATGGTTCAATAATTTATGCACAGCATCCTTTTAGGAGGGAAAACTGCATGGCTAATGTATGTCTCTGTGATGTGCTGTCCATCGCTTACGATTTCTCAGGAAGTGTCGGCTTTCAAATTTGTCCTGCTGCTGCTGCTGCTTTTTGCAAGTGGACTTTGGGGATAATTGCTGGGGAATCAGGTTGATTCAGAGGACTACTGCGATGTGAAGGCACTGTCGTAGCTGGAATTGAGTCGCCATTGAGCTTTCAGTTCAGCCAATGCTATTCTGCATATTTCCAAGTCAGGGGTCGCCAACATGGCATCTGCCAGTAAACCCCCCCCCCAATGGCGCCCGTGGAAGGTCCCAGTACGTAACCCCACAATACATGAAAGACTGATTGTTCTTCCTCTTCAGTTCCTGTTTGCACTGGCTCAGCCTCTCCTACTTTGAAACCACGATGCCACATCCCCACAGCAGCCGTTTTGTGACAGACACTTTCTTTAAATTCCAAAAAAAGTCCACCGGCCCAAAGGCGGTCGGTGACCCCCCCGTTCTAGGTCAGGGGGTGGCACAAGGAGTGAGAACAGGAGAGGAGCATGCAATCCTGTCTTCCACTCTCATAGCGTGCTGCTGCCCAGGCTGAGCAGAGTAGAAGTAAAACCTTACTCATTGGGGACACTGTTGCAGTTACACCATCTCATACTTGGGCATTATCTGGTGCTTCCGACGTCACTTCCAGAATGCTGACCCCCACCCCCACCCCCCAAGGATGGCCACTACTGTAATCTGGGCTGTGATTGTTTTGTGGGCGAGTGATTTGTAGCCCTCTTTGTAGTTTCACGTTGTGAATTGTCGGTTCTGTGTTAGCAACGTTTGCTTTGTAGCCTGAAGGCTTCACAGTGAATACTGTTTGCGTCAGGTGCACTGCAGCGTCACTAATATAAAGCAATTAATTTCAGAGAAATGTGAAGACCTATAGGTTCACCCTAAGAACACGGAATTCGGTTTTGCAGAGAGAAGGATTTACTGGTTTGCGTGTTATTATCGGTCAGCTTGACTACCAAGATAAATGTTCATTGACAGACTGCTTGTGAACTTAGTTGGCCCGTTGGATTGTTTTATAGGCACTGCAAACTCTCGCCCCGGGAAAAAATTTACATGGCCTGGACAAACGGCAACTTCAACTGCAGACCTCATGCCCAGTTTATGGCCATTTAAGCTTGGATAGTAAATTTGCTCCATAAAGCTATCTGTTGTGCTCTAGCTATGTTACCAAGATTTTAGAATCGTAGAGTTGGAAGAGACCACAAGGGCCATCCAGTCCACAATTTTAACATTGGCATGGATTAATGTTCCTGTGTAGTGCCTCCCATCTACAAAACCTGATGTAATTTAAATTTTGTTTAAATTTAATTTATGACAATTAGTTCATAGAATAACGCTGAAACATTGGATTCCTTAGATAGGGGTGCAGCCAGATTTACGAAGGCTTCCATAGCAAACTACTAGGCATCTCATGGCAAACTTTCTGGCTGTTGATTTGTTCAGTTTGCTTGTCCCGTTCCTCCATTCTTTATTCTCCTTTTAACTGACTACCCACAATCAGTCATGCCTATTTATTGCTGCTGAAGTGTTTCCGGACCCCTTGGTAAATCATTCCAACTTGACTCGCCTTTCTGAATGAGGCTTTTAGTGTTTTGCTGACTTTGAATCCCTCGTGCTTCCATCTATATACTTATTTCCCATGTAGGGATGGGGAACCAATCCAGTTTGGTTTGCCTTGTAATGCAAATCTACCTTACGCTCACTTCTCAAAACTATCCACGGCTCTCCTTTGAAATGCACACTTCTCTGAATTTTGCTATTCGGTTCTCCAACCAAATAACGTGTACAGAAAAATGTGTATATTCGGGGGGAAAGTGAGCATGAAGATGCTTCTGTTAGTGAAAGCAACATACGAAACAAGGATTATAATTGGGGGACAGGCATGCTCAGACGCTAATGAATATTCATGAGGATTTTTTGTTAAAGAAAAATTGACAAACTGGTGTGGAAATTAAACTGAGCTAAAGATTGGAAAAAATGAGGAAGTGCAAGAAAGCAAAATGGGCAGATTACCCATCCCTATTCTCAGCTACAGGCATTTCAGGCAGAATGTCCTGGGTTTGATCCCTGATACCTGCAGCTAAGCAGGAGAGCTAAGCAAGTCAGAGCAAGCAATTAACTATTATTATTATTATTATTATTATTATTATTATTATTATTATTATTTATACCCCACCCATCTGGCCGGGTTTCCCCAGCCACTCTGGGCGGCTTCCAACAAAACATTAAAATACAATAATCTATTAAACATTAAAAGCTTCCCTTAGTTCTGGACTAGTTATATCAGCAGTACGAGATAGCTTCATATAGTGTCCGTATGATTTACAGAGCCTTGGTCTACTGAGCACCATGCAAGAAAAAAAATATGCAACTGATAAAAGAAGATCAATTTTTATCATACAATTCCTTATTTTAAGAAGCTCAATACCTTTATCCATGCATTCAACCTGCCAGAATCTCTTGGCCATGCTTGCTTGGGGCTGGAGGAATTTGGGAGTTCAACAACCTCTGGAACACCATGGCTTCCCCACTACCAAAACATAGGACAGGGTTGTGGCACCCAGACTATGGAACTCTGCCCTGAGAGTCTTGTCTGCCTTGCAGGGGGTTGAACTAGGTGACCCTTGGGTTCCCTTCCAAGTCTACCATTCTGTGATGAATTTCTCTGTTGGTGTGAGATATAGAAAGGTTATTCCACTGCACTTTTGGCACGAGTAATAATATTTAAGGTCTTTTCTCTCCTATTGTATGCCGTAAGCTGACTACTGTTATTTACACTGGTATGCCTGCATCCCTGATACTGTAGTACAACACTGATTGCTAATTTTCTGTACTTGTTCTTGCGGCTGATTGTTAGCTACCTTGGGGGACCCAAATGTGGATGAAAAGAAACCTTGTGCGGCCAAGAAGACATCCTGCTCCGACCACCACTACTCATGTCACTACTTTGAGGACTTGCCAGAAAACTCGTCCATTGCTGCTGTAATTGATAACCCTCCGAAGGCTGCTGAATCAGGAATCCACGAGGTTGAAGGACAAAAGTCAGTATTGATTGAAATAATCCTGCAACCAGCGCGGAATCGGAATGAAAAGCCACACAGACAAATGGAATTCAGAACTTCTTCTCCTCCCGACCTTTTAAGGAGTAAAAACAAAACATGCTGTCTTTGTTCCCCCCCCCCCCCCCCGCAATTGTTGCTGGGCCATTTGCACCATCGCAGTTTCTTAAAATAGATGTAGACGCCGAGAATAATTGTAATTTACTTGTCTCCATCCTTGACGCAAAGATAATGGGAGAAAAACAAAGTTAGCTTTTTAATTGGCTGATCAAACCACTTTCTCCAGATTAACCGAGCAGTAAGACAAGCCTGCATCTTTGTGTGTGTGTGTGTGTGTGTGTGTGTGTGTTTCAGAGGGGTTGGGACAATGCTAAATATCTGTGCAACTACATGAACACTGTGAATATGCCTTCTGTGAAGGATTCAGAATCGTCCTCTCTCTTTTTTGTATTTGATATTGCTAATCTTGCTAATGGCTGCTTTTATTATTATTTCCCCTTCTTCTGTGATTGTGACTAAAACGTAATGTATCTGAAAAGAAAATTGCACCCAGGCTCTTCATTTTGAGAGTGGCTTCTTTCTTGTTACAGCCGGGGGTGGGGTGGGGGGGACACATTATTCAGCGCAAGAGCTGTTATTCCCTTCTGGGCAGCTTTCCTGGAACACATGCCGGTGATTGAGTGGAATGAGTGAAGCAATGGATGCTAAGTGTTACTTTTGTATAGTAGATTACTTCCTAGACACATACCTACACCTGTCTTGGACTGGTTGGATGCAGAGGAAAAGGTGGGAGGAACCAACTGGGGAACCACCAAGGAAAGAGGGCTCAGAGCCTGGGGATTAGTGGTGGTGGAACAACTAGGAGTGGTCAGAGGGAGAAGTGGGAGAAGACTGGGAAGAGGAGGTGTCAGAAGCTGAAGAGGTAACGGAGCAGGAAGAGGCTGGGGCAGAGAGAAGTCCAGGCTCAGAGGCAGATGCTGAAGCAGGTGAGTGAGAGGAGGGAAGCCAAGAAGCAGAGATGAGTCAGGTAGGGGAAGAGGCACAGGTGTCTCCCCCTCCTGCTGCAACAAGCTCTCCCAGAACCAGGAGAGGGCTGAAACGGGCAGAGCAGTGACAGGCTGCACAGAGGTGCTTTCTCCGATTGCTTGGGGAAAGCCCTGGAGAAGAGGGGGACTTAGGTGGCTGTGAGGAGACGGAGTCTTTCTGTCTTAGCAACTGATTCATGGGGTGAGACCTACAGGGGATGAGCTGCTGTGCTGCTTAGGCCTGGCCCTCAGCCAAGTCTGCAGAGATCATGCTAATAAAGAGTTAACCCCAACTTGAACATTGTGATTTACTGCCAGCTCGCTCTTTGACATCCACTTTGTCTTCCATCCAGAGGTGCAAGAGGGCCTATTAGAACAATCCAGCTACACAAAAAGACACAAGGAGAGGGCAAGCTAAGGTCAGTAACGCGGCTGCCCTGGGAAGAGTCCGTAGGGCCAGGTAGAAAGATGTGAAGGGCCACATTCAGCCCTGGGCTTCAGGATTCCCCAATCCTGTACTAAAGGCACAGCTAAGATAATGTTGGGATGCGGGTGGTGCTGTGGGTTAAACCACAGAGCCTAGGGTTTGCCGATCAGAAGGCTGGGGGTTCGAATCCCCACGACTGAGCTCCCGTTGTTCGGTCCCTGCTCCTGCCAACCTAGCAGTTCGAAAGCACGTCAAAGTGCAAGTAAATAAATAGGTACCACTACAGCGGGAAGGTAAATGGCATTTCCGTGCACTGCTCTGGATCGCCAGAAGCGGCATAGTCATGCTGGCCATATGACCTGGAAGCTGTACGCCGGTTCCCTTGGCCAGTAAAACGAGATGAGCATCGCAACCCCAGAGTCGTCCGCGACTGGACCTAACGGTTAGGGGCCCCTTTACCTTTAAGATAATGTTATTTAAATAAGTGCTTAGACATGAATGGGGACCTGCAGTGACAGAAACAGATAACCAGCAATAAATGCTGTTGGGACTCTGTCAAAGTGGCAGGCATGAGAACGCAGAAACAGTCATGCACAGACCCTAGAAATAGCACTGCAAGATGTAGTGATGGTGATGGGCAGTGATGAACCTGTGGCCCATACCTGGCATACCAAAATGCAATTGCCAGAGCGCCTTTCTGTCTGGCTCCATTGCTAGCAAGTATTATCAGCCAGGAAGCAGGAAGGTGGGGGGGGGCGGACTCCATCCTGTTTGCCGACCACAAATTCCTCCTAGCAATTGTGCTACACTAGGGTTGCCATATTTCAAAAAGTGAAAATCCAGACACAGAAGTTGTTGAGCTTTTCTCGCAAGATTGCAAAGAAATTGGACGCCTTTGAGCTATTTCTGAGAAAAATTGGCAAAAGCGACACCACCAGCATGGGCTGCCAGGTCCTGATTTTCCCAGACATGTCACCAATTTCCGCCTGGACACTGCTTGCGGCTGCAGTATTCTGGATATGTCCAGGAAATTCCGATCAGCTGCACAGGAGAGAGGAGATGCCACTTGGCCCATTGTAAAACTGGGCTGAGAGGAGAAGTCTCAGTCTCATGGGAAAGAGTGGGCAGAGGCAAATCAGGAGCAACATTTCTGTCCTGCCAGGCCAGATTGCAATCTTTTCCCCAGAGCTTTCAAAGTGCCTGAGAGCCAGCTGGTTGTTGGGTGCTTGGGAACCACAGCACAAGGAGATTGCCAGCCCTTCGCCCTCTGCTCAGCTGAGTGTCGGGCTGGCAAAGCTGCTTTCTGCAGGGGTTGGCTGTGTGATCAAGTTCGCCACCGAGAACTTAGTCACACAGCCAATCTAGCAGCGTTGAGCAATAAGGGAGTCTCCCTTATTGATTTACAGAGCTTATTCTTATGGCCAGAAGCTGATTTGCTTATGGAGGGACATATTGATGGGCTGGGCACACAACTCTCTTGGAGGTTGTATCCAGGGGATTTGAGAGTGTTAGAGTCATGCAGTGCTATTGCAATTCTGCTTATGAAGAAAGCATAGGAACAAAAGAATGGTGCTGCTGGATCAGGCCAATGGCCCTTCTAGTCCAGCATCCTGATCTCACAGTGATCAGATGGATCCCTATGGGAATCTTACAAGCAGCGGTGCTCTTCCCCTTCTGAAGTTTCTAGCAACCGGTATTCAGAAGCATTACTGTCTCCAACAGTAGAGGTAGAAGGTAGCCATTGTGTCTAGTAGTCATTCACAGATTTCTCCTCCATGAATTTGTTTAATCCTCTATGTCTTAATGATATCCAAAGCACCAGGAGACAGCTCAACCAAGCCTGCTGGGGAGCGAACTGTTTTCTCCATATGCAAATTAAGAAAAAAAAGGGAAGGGGCATAGAGAGGCAGGGAAAAGGGCTGAGAGACTTGGAGATCGCTGATTGACAACCTGTAATCCTTGACTGCTGAGACTTCTGTCTCCCAATTAACTATCCGCTTGCTCCTTGCCGATTGACATGATTACGGATGCTAAGATCACTATAGCACAGTAGGTTCCAGTCAAGGCCCATTATAGAGACCTAGCTGGAAAGGGATATAGGCAGGATGCCATGAAAAAGTCAACATTTGCCCAGCCAATACCACATTGTTTTAACAGCTGTTTCCTCTTTCCACCACATGATGATTTGGTAATAAACTACCACGAAAGAACTGTCTTAAGATCTTGTTTTTGGGTCGCATTATCCTTAACATGCCTCTGGCTCTTTATGAAGGCAAGAGGTTTTTCTGTTACAAAGCCACATCGGGTCTCCACGGTGCCCGTTTCAGGCATTTTCACCCAGCATTGAGAGGCCAAACAAACAAGATTCAGGATGCTTTCCATCATCAACAAGGGCACTTCCTTAGACAAGGAGCTGTGAAGCAGAGAGTTGTAACAGCTTGTTCATACTTCCCTGTTCCTCACAAGAGATTGTTGTGACTATCTTCAGAGATAATCAAAGATTCCCACCAGGCTTCCCATGTTTATATGTAAATCCATGGCCCAGTTTCGGAGAGCACACCCACTGCTGTGTCCCCCATCAGCTGCCCCCTCTGTTGGGGGAAAAACATTTGCAGATGGGAGCACCCCCCCCTCCCCACCGGCCACCACAATTTATAATCCTGCATGATCAGGGGTGTGTTGGGCTTCAGGAAGCAAGCCATACAAAGACCTTTAAAGACAAATGGAAGGACAGATCGTGAAGCTGAGGCTCCAATACTTTGGCCACCTCATGAGAAGAGAAGACTCCCTGGAAAAGACCCTGATGTTGGGAAAGATGGAGGGCACTAGGAGAAGGGGACAACAGAGGACGAGATGGTTGGACAGTGTTCTCGAAGCTACGGACATGAGTTTGACCAAACTGCGGGAGGCAGTGGAAGACAGGAGTGCCTGGTGTGCTATGGTCCATGGGGTCACGAAGAGTCGGACACGACTAAACAACTAAACAACAACAACACTTTATTACAACATAACCAGGTTAAGGGAAAGGTCTATCCAGCAGCTGGAACTGGAGGAGATCTACAGGACCCCAATCAGCCCCCAAAAGCAACAATTTAACCCATTAACACCCACAACCATCAGGGTTCCAGATTTCACATGGGAAGTCTCTGTGCATGCAGCAGCCTTCCCAGCGGCATACGAAGCCGCTGCGTCACCCGGGGCGGCAAATTGCTGTGCACTGGGGGCGGGGCGTCGCTCGTAATGCGCATGCGCAGTGTCGCTACGTAACAACACATGCGTCTCTATGTAAAGACGCACGTGTCACTACGTACCATGCCGAGTGAGGCTTTCTACCGGGAGGATGAAGGCTCACGCTGCACATGTGCACTACGTAGACTCCAAAGCTGAGCCTCCAGCCCCCATCGCCCCGCCCCCCTTGCTATGCCCCTGAGCCTTCCATCTACAGAAATTCTCCCTCCCAACCTTTGGACGAAGGGACCAAGATGGTGAGATGGAGCCAGTGGGTGAGGCCTCACTCTCCCCCACACACCTGATAGTTAATCACATAGAGTTGGGGGCCTGGATAGGACTTCTGTTGCACCTGTAACCTTTGCTGCAACTAAAATGCCTAGCTCCCCAATGCTAAAGCTATTTACTGTATATGGAAGCAAGCAGTGTTAGAAACTGAGATATAAAAGCTAAGAGCTAAATGGCACCTTATTAAACCTAGGTTATGGGCGCACCTTCAGAATGTCTAGGCACGCTTCTTTAAGAATACAAAGCTGAAAATGAATGAACTACAGCTAAAATATTATGTTCGTTTTTCACCTGGTCCATTCCTTCCCCCGCCCACCCACCCCCTAATATTCTTTAAAGGGTCTCTTCTTCAGAGAGTAGCTGTAAGCAGGGAGGCAGGAGCTCTGCAGTTTTAATCTGAAATCTTAGGCGCAATACTGCACCCAAAGCTCAGAAACTGCTTGTGCTGCTGAAATCCCGTCGCAAAATGCGCCTAGTTTCGAAGCCTGGAAGTAAGTTAATTTCGCTTCCAAGAACGGATGCCTGCCATTGACGATCCCTCAAACACCCTTAACTAGTGTGTCATCATGTTTCAGAGTACTAAAAGGTAGATTTCCCCCTTCCATTCCTTCAATAGAGCCAGAATTAGAGGTAGGTGCGGGGCATGGGGGAACACCAGACACAAGTAGTGCCCAGGCACTGTGGTTGATTCTCCCCTTGAAATTAAGATGTAACAAATCAGAGGCTGGCATGACTTTATGAGTTGCTGTCCAAATAAATCAGACTATGTAAAAAGGCTTTTTTTTAATGTGGGTGTCACGGTCCGGTCAGTGGGCAGTTGAAGCCCTGGCTGAGGACGTCAGGACCAGGGCAAGATGGTGGTGTAGAAGCAGGGACAGGTGCAGGGCTGAGGGTCCAGCAGCAGGCAGTCACAGGGTCAAGGAGCAAGGCAGAGGTGAAGGTTTGGGAGTCAAGGAGCAAGGCGTTGGCAAGGCAAAGGTCAAGGCGTTGGCAAGGCAGAGGTCCAAGGGTCGAGGATCAAGGCATCGGCAAGGCAAGGGTTCCAGGAGCAAGAGGCCAGAGGCAACCAGGCAGGGATAGCGTTGCTGTGGCAAAGAGCTGAAGGGAAATGCTGAGCTTTTATCCCTCCCAGCTCCTGCCATCAGGTGCAGTGAGGTATCAAGTGGCCTCACCTGAGTGACCACTCCTTGCCTCTCCAGCACAAGCTGAGGTCTTCACCTGAGTGGGCACTCCTTGCTTCTCCAGCACAAGCTGAGACAGGCCCCAGTCCTGCAAAGCACTACAGGCCCCAGAGCCTGACTCCTGCCCATACTCCTGACAGTGGGCCTGCTTTGGGGGGGCATACAATGCTCAGGGGAGTGTCCTCTTGCCTCCCACCATATTTTGGGAGGACCAAACACCGTTATGGAAGAAACTGCGCTGATTTTGGGAGCTCGAATCAGAGTTTTGAGGATGGCTCTATCTGCCGGTGTTTCATCCCAAACCCAGCAGCAGCCAGTGATCCAGTACAGTACTTGACTATTAAGGGCAACACCCCTTAAAGTGTGTGTGTGTGTGTGTGTGTGTGTTATTTCAGGTGACCTCAGGAATTTGGTCTTGCTATTTGGCCTTGCTATCTAGCACAGGGATCAGCAACCTTTTTCAGCCGTGGGCCGGTCCACTGTCCCTCAGACTATGTGGTGGGCCTGACTATATTTTGAAAAAAAATATGAACACATTCCTATGCCCCACAAATAACCCAGAGATGCAGTTTAAATGAAAGCACACATTCTCCTCATGTAAAAACACCAGGCAGGCCCGGACCGTCCGTGGGCCGGATTGCATACCTGCCAAGTTGCTGTCTGAGAAATAAGGGGCCGGACCGGAAGTAGCAGACCGGAAGTAGCGCTGTCGCCATTTTGGAACTGGGCGGAGCATGCTCAGAAGCGATTTTTGATGCTGCTCCGCCCAGTTCCAAAATGGCCGTCACGCCAGAATAAACCGGGGGGAAACAAAAAAGATCCATTTTTTCAGCTGGGAACAGCTGGAAAAACGGGGGTTTCCCGGGGAATACAGGAGACTTGGCAGCTATGCAGATTGAGAAGGCGATTGGGCCACATCCGGCCCACGGGCCTTAGGTTGCCTACCCCTGATCTAGCATCATATGCTCTTACGAATGTCACATTTAGGGAGGACCACTAGCCATTACTGCTGCAGGAGGTAGCCTGCCTTAGCATTCCAGCTGCTGAAAATCACAGGTGTGAAGAAGAGTGGTCAGCCATTGTGAGGGCAGGATGTTGGACTATAATGGGTCTTCCGCCTAATCCAGCGGGGATCTTCTTATCATCTTATGCTATATCTTCAGGTGACAGCAAGAAAATAAAATATAAATTAAAAATTGACTTCCTGTCAAGGCAAGAAATTTCATCCAGGAAAATATTCCATTCATCCCAGCCTACTTTTGGCTGAGCCTATAATTGACGGAGACTGTCCGCTTTCTCCTCCAATTCTTTTTTCCCCTTTTTGTTAAAATGTGGTGGGTTTTTTGGGGGCGCACGCGATTGTTCCACTTTCTGGGTCGCATTTTCTTAGGCTTTGTTTCCACGCAGGTACCTCTCGTCCAGTCAGGTCTCCAAGCATCCTCCCTCTCCCTCCCTCTCAAATACACAATCAATCTGAATTCATTTATCCACAGCGCGCGTGTCAGCTCGTCACGCTTTGCGTACCATCCCTCAGAAAGCACCGATGCAAGCAGAGTGATGGGTTCTGCGAGCTCAAATCCCAAAGGGGTGGCGGCAGAATACTCATTTTTTATTGGGAAAATCAAAAGTGACGGGAACAAAATTGGTTCTACCGTTTTGATTGATCACAGGGAATATTTAGCTGGGAATGATTACAGCCAGAGTTCTCATTAAATCTGTTTCTGGGATGGAAATTAATTTCGGGGATTTTTTTTAAATAATAAGAATAAAAACCCTTTGAGAGGGAGAGGATATATGCACACACGTGGGCGTGCTAACACACATACAAACACACACAAACAAGCAAACGTAAATGCACACACAAAATCACACAATATTCTGCACAAGGTGACAGTTTGTAACATGATGAGAAGTTCTTACTATGATGAATCTCAATATGTATATTTTTTAAACAATGTCTGAAGTAAAAGGGAACCAGCATTGCAGAATGATAACGTTATCATGCTTCTCCAGATTTCTGTTATCTAGAGATTAGTCTGGCCCAGGAGGAAATGCAAGAGTGGTTAGCATGCTGTTCGACAGCACAGCTAATGGCCTTTCTACATTGTCTGTCCCTTCTGGGAAATCTTGCTCCAGTTGAAGTTTTATGCATTTAATCAACCTTAGGGAACCCTTTAGTGATAGGTGGATAGAACACCCCAACCAGAAAAATCAGAACCAGTGGAAGAAATTCTCACCCAGAGAAGCTTGGCAGTGGAGTCAGTGGCTTGGGGGTGCTGTTGCAGTTTCTTCTTGAGGGTGGGGAGCTATGTAAAGTAAAAGGTTGTGTAGGCATAGGAGATGAGCAGATCCTTTTGGCTGCAGAAACAGACTTTACTTAAAGATGGAAACGTGATACGTTTTCCCCCCAGCCTTGTTGTACCCTGCACAATCTCTTTTTTTCTCTTATGAGAAATATATAGATTAATCATAGATGCGCTATACCCTTCACATGCAAAAACTACAAAACCCATGATGCAATCCAAGTGTCGGAACATCATGCAAGCTATAATATTGAGCCCTGCATACCCCTTGCCCTGCGATGATACATGAATCCCGGTGCTTCTTGCCCTGATGGTTTCAATAGTTTTCGCCCTGCCAAGGAAAACAAGCACCAAAATTGTGCAGTCTAATCAAGGTTTCCGCTATTTCCCATTGCATAGTTTATCCTTTTTGTTCTCTTTTGTTTTCTTTAGACGTCTGCAATGTAAAAATAGGAAACATTACCAAACATCAATTGCATTTATTAATGAATATTGATAAATATCTACAATGTATACATAACTGCAAACATAAATAGGATGCAATATGTACATCTTTCAGTGATTTCTTTTTATAGATGTTACAATTGTGACAAAATCTGACATTGTACATCTGCCGTTGAGTTATTCTGATTCGAATAAACTATAAATGGCTGCCAATTTCCCTTAAATAGGTCAGTGCCATCTGTTCAGCCATTCCTCATAAATAGAGAGGTACCATTATGTTGTTCATTAACCTGATGTGCCAAACATGTCTAAGCCTTTCCTTACTGGTTGGCTGTTTTGTATTGCTTTGCTTTTCAGTTCCTTGCTATAATAATTCTGGAATTGGCTGATTCCAGCTGGTTCCTTTAAAAAAAATAAAAATACTCATTTCTTTAGTTTGTTCAGAAGAACCGCTTGCGATGCAAAGAAGACACTGTTTCCTATTATATCACCTGTATTTTTAAATATCTCCTCCCAATAGTTTTAGGATTCTGCAATTTCACCAGATATGTAGCAAAGTTGCATTTTTAACCCTACACCCTCCATGGCACTTCTCCCATGAAAATATGTATAGTATTACAAACTAAATTTCAGGTGCATAGGAATTTTGAAACGGTAATTTGCAAAAAAAAAAAAAAACTCACGCTTGTTGCTATACAGTGGAACCTCGGTTTATGAACACCTCGGTTTATGAATTTTCAGTTTATGAACGCCGCGGACCCATCTGGAACGGATTAATTCACTTTCCATTACTTTTAATGGGAAAGTTCACTTCAGTTTATGAACGCTTCAGTTTATGAACAGACTTCCGGAACCAATTACACCCATGTTTCAGTTTATGAACGCTTCAATTTAAGTACTTCACGGACCCGCCTGGAACGGATTAATCCACTTTCCATTACTTTCAATGGAAAAGTTCGCTTCAGTTTATGAACGGTTACTCCGTGGACCGTCTGGAACGGATTAATCCACTTTCCATTACTTTCAATGGGAAAGTTTGCTTCAGTTTATGAATGCTTCAGTTTATGAACAGACTTCTGGAACCAATTGTGTTCATAAACCGAGGTACCACTGTATCTAGAAATACTACTGGCCCTGCAGTTCAAATGGGCTTCCATTAATTTTCAGATACATCCAGTTGCCAAATCTTTTCCCTGTTTCGCTTTTTCTTCAAGATAATGGTGTGCATTTTTTAGAAGATGCCTTTATGGGGATTGAATGTTATTATCAACAAATCAGATTGGCTCAAATCCCAGCGCCGAGGGCCTTCTGGCGGTTTCCTCGCTACGAGAAGCTAAGTTACAGGGAACCAGGCAGAGGGCCTTCTCGGTAGTGGCACCCACCCTGTGGAATGCCCTCCCACCAGAGGTCAAAGAGAACAACAACTACCAGACCTTTAGAAGGCATCTCAAGGCATCCCTGTTTAGGGAAGCTTTTAATGTTTGTTGGATTTCTGTATTTTAATATTTTGTTGGAAGCCGCCCAGAGTGGCTGGGGGAACCCGGCCAGATGGGCGGGGTATAAATAATAAATTATTATTATTATTATTATTATTATTATTATTATTATTATTATTATTAAACTGTGCTCTTTCTATCTTTAAAATCACATTCCTCATCTCTGGATGTTGGAAAAAAAGAAGAGGCACCTCCATATCCCATGTCTTGGCTCATTGTAAGTTACACATTTCTTTTCAGCACATCAAATATATCGGTGGTGTCAAGTAAGCATTTTCCCATACACAGAACTTCTTCTACCAGAATTTCTAGTAGTTCCCAATCAATCTATTGCTTGATTTATTTCTCCTAATGTTTGATGTAATATTTCATGTTGCTTTTTATTCATCTTCTTCTCTCTCTCTCTCTCTCCTTCCCACTGGCTCTATTCATTTTAGCCCATTCTGTTAAGAGCCCAGGAATATTTTGTGTGTTGTAGTGGTTAGAGTATTGGACTAGGACATGGGAGACCAGGGTTCAAACCCCACTCGGCCATGAAACTCACTTGGGTGACTCTGGGCCAGTCACTGCCTCTCAGCCTAACCTACCTCACATGATTGCTTTTACATTTTTATATAATTGTAACTGCTTTACTTATTTACTTTTTTAAAAATATATATCTTATGATTATATTGTTTTAGCCACTCTGGAACCTTCACGGGAAAGCCTTCTTGTAAATAAATAAAAATAAAAATATTCCCAGCAAATTCTGCACTGATGGTTTACGGTTTCGTAGTTTGTTCCTTTCCTGAAATGTGAATGTTCCCGTTGCAGAATAAAGACCTTTTTTTTCCTTTGAAAGAAAAACAAAGGTATCCATTTCCTAGGGCTGCCATACGTCCAGGATTTCAAATTGACGGAATTTTCGAAAGACGGTGGTTTCCTTTTTAAAAAAGATCAGCAATTTTGGGGTCTCTTGGTTTTTACTTTTTGAAATATGCCAACCCTACCAATTCCCAAATCTCAGGAAATGGATCAAGAGCCATCTTCTTCCTGTCCTCTAGATGGCAGATGCAAACAAAACATGATTAAGTTACTGTAGAGAAGAAGAAGAGGTGCCATTTCATTGAATGAAAATGTCCCTGATTTAATGAAAGTTTAAATATGGATTGTTCCTTATTTTTTAGACCAGGCCTGCTTAACAGGCTATAGAGATACTCCAGGGGGCAGAGGATGTTCTGATTTTCAATTAAAAGACAAGACTCCAGGTGTTGTTGTTGTTTAGTCGTTTAGTCGTGTCCGACTCTTCGTGACCCCATGGACCATAGCACGCCAGGCACTCCTGTCTTGCACTGCCTCCCGTAGTTTGGTCAAACTCATGTTTGTAGCTTCGAGAACACTGTCCGACCATCTCGTCCTCTGTCGTCCCCTTCTCCTAGTGCCCTCAATCTTTCCCAACATCAGGGTCTTTTCCAAGGATTCTTCTCTTCTCATGAGGTGGCCAAAGTATTGGAGCCTCAGCTTCACGATCTGTCCTTCCAGGGAGCACTCAGGGCTGATTTCCTTAAGAATGGATAGGTTTGATCTTCTAGCAGTCCATGGGACTCTCAAGAGTCTCCTCCAGCACCATAATTCAAAAGCATCAATTCTTCGGCGATCAGCCTTCTTTATGGTCCGGCTCTCACTTCCATACATCACTACTGGGAAAACCATAGCTTTAACTATACGGACCTTTGTCGGCAAGGTGATGTCTCTGCTTTTTAAGATGCTGTCTAGGTTTGTCATTGCTTTTCTCCCAAGACTCCAGGTAGAGTTGCTTAAAACCCTGGAGAGTCTCTGCCGCTCATTGTGAACCATACCGAACTACATCAACCAATGGCCTGACTTGGTATAAGGCAGCTTCCTATGACATTTGACACCCAGTGGTGCCTAGTTTCCAGCGGGACTGGTGGGACTGAAGACAAGGAGACCAACGGCAGTTGGAGTCAGTGCCAACAATAGACGGAGCCAGCGAACTCTAGTCTTCATCCCCCATCCTCCTCCCTGCTGCATTCTGCAAGGGCAGCACATGGAATAAGGAGGAGGGAGATGACAGGCCCTGTTGGATTGGTTGCAAGAAAGGAGGCAGGCAGGAGGGGGTTGGCTGAGCACAGACTGAGGTTGATGGGGCAGTGCCCCATTTGCCCCAATGGAACAACCTCCACTGCCAGAGGAAGCAGAGAGATAAGAAGCCAAGCAGGAGCTGGGAGCTGCTGGGAGTGGGGAAATAATAATAGTTTTTGTTGGCACCCACCTCTCTCTCTTTTTTTAAAATCTATTTTTTATTGATTAAAATGAAAATTTACAAAAAAAAGAACAAACATAAATACACAAATTCAAACACAAAGCACACAAACACTAATACAAAGACAAGCACATACAATTCATTTCAGTTTCTACTATTTACACTATTTTCACTTTCCGTTGACCTCCAATTATACTTGCTGCATCGTTTTCAGTTAAATGAGTAATTCCGCACAGTTTTTTGATCTAAGTTACCTTTTTCCTTATTCTATTCATATTCTCTGTCATATTTGTAGTATCAGTTAATAATTTACCAAGCTCAGTCTAGTTTTGCCAGTGGAGTTCTTATTACATTGTTATTTTTTAGATATTCTTCAAATACTTCCCAATCCCTGTAGACATTTTGTTTCGTCTGCCCTCTCATTTTGCCTGTCATTTTTGCTAGCTACATGTATTCTACCATTAGTATTCTCCATTCTGTTATTGTGGGTACACTTTTGTTTTTCCAATTCCTTGCAATTATAATTCTTCCCGCCACCGTTCCATACATAAGCAGTGGCACCCACCTGTCTCGAGAGACAATGAAGTGTGCCTTTTCCCACCTGGCCAGGGTTTGTGTGTGTACGTGTGTGGCCAGGACTGACTCCAGCTACAAAAGCTGAGGCTGCTGAACAGACTAGTTGCTGTTGCTGATATTATTATTATTTTCTACTGTACCTTTGTTCTAGATGTTATTATGATTTGTGCGGAATTTCTTTCAGTTTGGTTGTGTACTTTTTGACGTTTCAATTATTGCTTCTGACTACTTTTGTTATTTTTGTAATGATTTGGGGGGTTTTCACGCTGTAAGTCGCCTTGAACATGGTTTAAACTGGGGAAAGGCGGCATACGAATAAAATTATGTATGTATGCAAACACCCTCCTCGCAGGTAAGAAGTCGCACCGCAGGAAGAAAGTATCTAGGCCAGATGATGAATCTCAGGCCTGGGGGCTGAATGGGGCTCTCCAGGCCTTTCGATTTAGCCCCCCAGGAATGCGCCTCAAGCCTATTGTCTGCCCTCCTCACGAGCCTCACTACCACGTGTCCTTGAGCTGTGATAATAACCTCTAGCTTTAAGCTTTCGTGTGCATGCACACTTCTTCAGATACACTGAAACAGAAGTCACCAGACCTTTATATATAGTGAGAGGGTGGGGAGGGGTATTACACGGAAGGGTGGTGGGAATGGGTGATTGGCTGGTAGGTGTGGTAGACCTGTTGACGACTGTTAATAACTGCAATTGGTCTTACAGGAAAAAGCAAGGGATGAGATGGCCAAAAATAGCTTTATCATGTATAATGAATAAAGTAGGAGAACACTTCAATCTCCCAGGACATTCTATACAAGATCTCAAAGTAGCTGTCATATTACAAAAGAATTTCAGAAATAGACTGGATAGGGCACCAGCATGTTGGGATGTTGAGCATTTTTCCTTTCTTGGACTTGGCATGTGTCTGTTTCCAGGTAAATGGGTTTAGGACTGTGTTTGCAGATATTTTGTTTGCTTCTGAGGGTATAGTTGCAAGTGGGTTTTGACTGTAGCATGGGAATGCTATTGGGAAGCCATTATTATCTCCAAAGGGAATTGTAATTATCTCTTTCGGGAACATAAAGTGTGAACAAGCTGTTACAATGCTACTTTTTATTATACTTCCTTGTATAAGTATAATTATTTATTATGAAATACATCGTATAACTTGCTTGCTTGCCCTTAAATAATGTAGTTAAATGTTCTTCCCAGAAGGTTGGATTTACTCTCAAATTATGAGTCACTGGAATGCATAATCAACCCCCCCCCCCCAAAAAAAGGTCCTTGTGGCCTAGAATATTATGACATAAATTTTGTTTTAAACTAGTCTCACAAACCTTTTTCCTGCAGTGGCATCATCTCCACACATACACAAGGAATACCCCCTGAGATATTCGGATGAGAACCTAGATGGTGTATCTAGAACATGGTTAGGCAACCTAAGGCCCGGGAGCCGGATCCATCCAGCCCAATCACCTTTTAAATCCGGCCCGCGGACGGTCCAGAAATCAGCGTGTTTTTAGAAGAAGGAGTTTGGATTTGGTATCCCGCTTTATCACTACCCGAAGGAGTCTCAAAGCGGCTAACATTCTCCTTTCCCTTCCTCCCCCACAACAAACACCCTGTGAGGTGAGTGGGGCTGAGAGACTTCAGAGAAATGTGACTAGCCCAAGGTCACCCAGCAGCTGCATGTGGAGGAGCGGGGACACGAACCCGCTTCCCCAGATTACGAGTCTACCGCTCTTAACCACTACACCACACTGGCTCTACATGAGTAGAATGTGTCCTTTTATTTAAAATGCATCTCTGGGTTAGCTGTGAGGCATAGGAATTTTTTGTTCTTCTTTTTTCCTTCTAAAATATAGTCTGGCCCCCCACAAGGTCTGAGGGACAGTGGACTGGCTCCCTGCTGAAAAAGTTTGCTGACCTAGAATGACTAACCACTTATTTGCCAAAGCTGTTTCAGTCAACGGCCAACTTTGTGTTTCCACACTGTGGGCAGCTATGGTTCAACAGATGTCTTGCATAGACCCAGGTGTCTTTCCTCAAGGTAGTAGCATAGTTAAACCTTCATTGTCTGTGGTGCTTTTGTTTATTTTTAGTTTCCTCTCCTCTCTGATCAAACCAGTTTGCAAATGCACGCTGCCCTTTGAGATGCACCCATCACCTGTTGGGTAGTACCTGTGATGAATGTTTCCCCTAAACAAACTGCAATTGGGAAGCCAAGAACAAACCTTAGCTTCATATTGTAGTTTGTTTGGAGAGAAACAAGTCATGAGTTCCTGTTTGGATGTCACAGTAAGCCAAGGTTTATGGATGCTTGCTCTCACTCAGCCGCCCAGAGTGACTGGGGAAACCCAGCCAAATTGGTGTGTGTGTGTGTGTGTATAAATAATAAATTATTATTATTAATGCACACCCTCCCAACTCTTAGCACGAGAGGCAATCTCTCTGTGTGTAAAACAAAACAAACAGGCTTCTGCCTCTAGGGTAAGACTTCTGATCTCCATTACATTTGCACTGGCACCTAGTTTACTAAAGCAAGGTCATTAATTGAAAAGATTTGCTAAGGCCGGGAAATTCCCTGCTCTGCGCCACATAAATGATTGTCTACCCACAAAGACATTTCCCCACGCTGTGTGGAATGAGAATGTGCAATTGTCATAGATACCTCCTGGGAAATGTTCATGATATCACCGGAGATCAAGGGACAACTACACCATTTTGTCAACTTTTACGAGATTATAGATTTAATATCAAATGTATTAGGTTATGAAATCCCATATGAGTCTATAGTATTATCATTATTATTATTCAAATTTGCAGATGGCACCAAACTGGGAGGGGTAGCTAATGTTGTAGAACATGGAATCAGAATTCAAAATGACCGTAACAGATTGGAGAACTCGGCTTAAGCTAACAAAATGAATTTCAATAGGGACTAATGTAAGGTTCTGCACTTAGGCAAGAAGAACCAGATTGCTGGGTAGTGTTCGAAACTCCCTTTGTTCTAGGCGCATTTTGTGACAGGGGATTTCATCAGTGTGAGCAGTTTCCGACCTCTGGGCACAGTACTGCACCTAAGATTTCACATTAAAACTGCAGAGTGGAACATTAGGGGAAGGACTACTCCATGTGAAAAATGAACACAATGTTTTAGCTGCAGTTCATTCATTTTCAGCTTTATATTCTTGTTACATAAAAAAGCGTGCCTAGACATTTATTGTTGCACCCATAACCTAGGTTTAAGGTGTCATTTAGCTCTTAGCTTTAATATCTCAGTTTCTAACACTGTTGCTGGGGTAGGTTTTGTTTTCTGTTTTGCAGGTCCTCTTCTCTAGGGCCAATTATCTTTTATTTTACAAGTTGTGAACACAAGGCTGGCTCCTCCTCCTTATTTCCTCCATTAAGTGGGAATGGGATTTTCTGCTGGTCCTGCTGCGTTGGAAGCAGCTTCGGCATAGTGCAAATTCAAAGATCAGTTCCTGTTGTTGCTTTAAAAAATATCCCGAAAGGCCCCCAGTCAGCAAACCTGACTTGCTGCAATGAAACTCATGTCAACAGCATAATAAGCTGCTTATTCTCTGTCTACCTGAATAATCTAAATCATTATTGCTTCCCTCCTCTATTTCAGGAGTTTGAACAATTTTGAAAAGCTGGATTTTTTTAAAAAAAAAGAAAATGCCAAGGAGGAGAATGCCAGCAGCTGCAGGAGAGTAGGAGCAGCTGGGTCAACTGCAAAGCAGGTAAAACTTTTGTTGCTATTTTCCTGCTTTGCTATTGCTCACCCTTGAAGGGAAATGAGAACTGCAGGACCATCCCTAGGGGACACTGGACCCACCAGCTACTGATTTGCAACAGCTGGCCTTGAAACCCGACTTCTGAGTGGGGTGCAGAGGTTAACAGGAAAAAAATTGCTGGTTTGATGTGAATAATTTTTGGACTAGGGCAGGCTTCCTCAACCTCGGCCCTCCAGATGTTTTTGGCCTTCAAGTCCCATGATCCCTAGCTAGCAGGACCAGTGGTCAGGGATGATGGGAATTGTAGTCTCAAAACATCTGGAGGGCCGAGGTTGAGGAAGCCTGGACTAGGGGGATGCTGAGGTTCTGTTTATTTGTTAATTAGTGGGTCTGAGTAATTGTTTATTATTTGAGTGCATTTCTCTGATGAAATAGGGATGACGACAACAGCAACAGCAACAGCAGCAGCAGCAGCAGCAGCAGCAACAACAACAACAACAAACAACAACAACCCGCCCCAGCCACTCTGGGTGGCATCCAACATGTATAAAAGACATTAAAAATGAAAAAACGTCCCAGGTGCCTTCCAAAGGTTGTAGAGTTACTTATCTCCTTGGCTCGGGGGGGGGGGGGTCGCATAACTCCATATCCTCCAACATTTATCTGATGAAAACAGGGACGTTCTAGGAAAAAGCTGGACATTCCGGGATCAAATCAGAAACTGGGATGGCCAGGGCCGTCTTAAGCATATATGACGCCTGGTGCCGTGGTGCGAAGATCCCTCCGGCGCCCCCCCCCGCCCTGTTTCCCAGCACCCGCCGCGGGCGCAGCAGCGCAACACCCCCCTGGCGGCCCGGTGCCCTGGCACCCTGCGCCACCCAGCCTTGCCGTAGGGCCGGCCCTGGAGATGGCTTCTGTAAATCTGGGACTATCCCTGGAATAAAGGGAAACACGGAGGGTCTGTTATGTGTAGGTTTTCTTTTTCAAATGGATGTTATGTTATGTGAAATATTAATCTATTTATTATTTCCTCCGCTTTCCCCCTCTGGTAATATGTATTGTATAATTATTATTATTATTTTTGCTGTAAGTTGCATGGAGAGCTTCAGGTGACAAGTGAATAATAAGTCTAATAAATGAAATGAAATGAGATACATTCTGGCCTTGATATGCAGACCATGGCGTGAAAGCGTGGGATGGGACAGGCTGCTGCATTCTGTCCCCAACCAAGTGCCGTCCAGATGCTCTGGAATTCAACTCTGATCAACTTAATCTTGCTTTTAAGCCACTCCCCACCTTCCTGCCTTCTAACTTCCATCTAATTTAGGGGGTTACACTGGCTGTCAGTCTAAGTGTTGTCATCAAAGAACTCAATAGGGAGGAGGTGGTGTTGGGGTGGGGAAGAGGGCGAGCCAGAATTGGTTGGCTCTGCCTGTCATTCGCTCTGGCTCCATCTACTGTTGGCCTCTTTGCCAACCACCCACCCAGTCCTAGAAGCATAGAATAGAATCATAGAACTGGAATTGACCACAAGTGTCATCTAGTCCAGTGATAGGCAACCTAAGGCCGATGGGCCACAAGCGGCCTACAGGAGTCGTTTAATCGGTCCATGAGCCCCCCATGAACCGAGCCACCCACTCGGCGAGTCCCCACATGCTGCGCTAAAACGGCGCAGCACGGGGACTTGCTTCTGCGGCACCGGAAATCGCATCTGCACGGATGCAGATGCCAGAAATTGCAGGCGCGCGCGCGCGCGATCTGGCCCACAGAGGGACCTCCACTGGAGTGAACTGGCCCAGGCGAGGTAAACCTTGTTGACCCCTGATCTAGTCCAACTCACTGCGATGCAAGGAATCTTTTGCCCAACGTGGGGCTCGAACCCACAACCCTGAGATTAAGAGTTTCGAGCTCTACCAACCGCTGGTTGGCTGTGTCCTTTCCCCAGGTATGGAGAAGCTAAAAGAAGGCTACATTTTGAAAAGGCCATGGTAGCGGGAAGGTGAGCGGGAAAGTCCTGCGTGACCTTTCTCCGGGAGTGATTCGGGGGGGGGGGTGTGTGTTCTCAGCGGCTGCCGCATGGCACGAAGCAACCCATCATTTCAGGTTGGCTACTGCCCCATTCCCACTTCCTTGAGATGGTTCTCAATCAATGTCAAGAGAGCTCTCCGCACTTTCCATCATTGTTTGCGGCCTTGTAAATCAGACTGGCGCATGGCACGGTGTAAAACGCTTTCCTGAAATCCAGATAAATGAAAGGCACCGCTCCGTCGTTTTCTGGCACCTGAAGGGTCTGGGGTGGGATGAGGCTGGAGATGCATGTGCACAAGCCCATTTTTGCGAGTAAGAATTTGTTTTAAAGCAAGAGAGGTAAACAAAAGAAGAAGAATCCTTGACTAAATCATAGCAGTCATTTCTCAGTATTTTGTGATCTAAATCTATCAGCTATGCCCTTCACAGTGTTGCAATTTTACATGTACGTATATAATTCATATGTTTGTTTGTGTGTGTGTATATCTGTGTCTACACACAGAGAGCGATTTTGTGACTGGTGCTCCTTTCTTTCCACACATAATTCCTGGAGTTGATGCTCTAGGTCAACCACATCAATTCTGCTGCTCTTGTGTCATCCCCCCTCCCTCCCTCCACATTTGCTGTCATTTATTTCTCAAAATATTTATCTCATATCTTTCATTGAAATATAATCGAGATGACTTGCAGTGTACGGTTAAAACCATAAAAGCTGATAATTAAAAAACCTGACACATTGAGCAGCTGCAATCACTTCCACAGCAGCTAACAGCCAATCTGAAAACCACAAGTGGGCTTTCCAGCAAAATGTTGCAGTGTGCGCCTGTTTAGGGCCCCAGTCACTGATCGTGCTTATTCTGCCTTGGGCTTCCCCCCGCCTTAATATCGTCTTCCCTTAGATATATTTTGTACTTCTGCAAACCTTGGTGTTCCTCTGAGCATAGAATCATAGAATTGGAGAGTCGGAAGGGACCACATGGGTCATCTGGTCCAACCCCCTGCAATGCAGGAATCTTTTGCCCAAGGTGGGCCTTGAACCCATGACCCTGTGATTGATTAAGAGTCTCATGTTCCAGCAACTGAAGTTTCCCAGTCCCATGTCAATTATTGCAATGAGCGCCATGTGGAGCTACCCTTGAGCCTGGTCTGGAGGCTCTAGCTGGTGCAAAATGATGCAGCATGACTGGACAATCACCAGGGAAGAATTCCAGTACTCAGAACTGGCTGCCCATACACCACTTAGCCTGCTTCGAAGTTCTTCCAAAAGGCCCTTCACAACTTGGGTCTAAGATATCTCAGTGACTGACCTGTGGTGGATTTATAGGTTTGTGACATATGCACAGAATTAGGACCACTGAAGGGTACACTTTGTCAGCTTTGGGCTCATCCACACTTCCGCTTGTCTGGGTGGTTTTCCCCTTTCCCAGGGAAAACTCTCTCTTTAGCTTTAAATCACAGCAAACGGCAGTCTGGAGAAAACCCAAATTGCCATTTGTTCCAGTTGAGCTCTAAAGAACAGTTTTCCCCAAGGGGGAAAGCTCTGTGAGGATACCTTTGAAACATGGATGCAAACAGTGAATTTCCATAGTTGAATTCTAATATTTGCCTTGCATGGTTTCCGCTACTTCCTGATTAAAGTCCGTGGAGGTACTGGTTCAGTAGCTTTCTGCTGTTCCAGAGGGTAGGACCCAAACCAATAGAGTCACGTTACAAGAAAGGCGATTCCGGCTAAACTGCTCTGAGATCTATGGATGAAGGCAAAAAAGGTAAAGGGTAAAGGGACCCCTGACCATTAGGTCCAGTCGTGACCGACTCTGGGGTTGCGCGCTCATCTCGCATTATTGGCCGAGGGAGCTGGCATACAGCTTCCAGGTCATGTGGCAAACCAGAGCAGCACATGGAAACGCCGTTTACCTTCCCGCTGTAGTGGTTCCTATTTATCTACAGTACTTGCATTTTGACGTGCTTTCGAACTGCTAGGTTGGCAGGAGCTGGGACCAAGCAACGGGAGCTCACCCCGTCACAGGGATTCGAACCGCCGACCTTCTGATCAGCAAGCCCTAGGCTCAGTGGTTTAACCCACAGCGCCACCTGGGTCCCAATGGATGAAGGACGGTATACAAATTTAATAGATATGTGTACAGTATATTTATATAAAATAAAATAATCAGGAAGAACTTTCTGAGCTGTTTGACAGTGGAATGGACTACTCAGATCAGAAGGTGGTGGACTTTCACTCACAGGTGGTTTTTAAACAGAAATTGGATAGCCATCTGTCAGGGGTTGTTCAGTTGTGGTTCCTGCATTGCAGGGGATTGGACTAGAGGGGACCCCTTCCAACTTTACAATCCTATGATTCTATGATACCTTCCTCAGCAAAATCCAGGCACAATCGATTTAAATAGTCCTAGTGAGGCCTGAAGGATAGAGGCATCCAAGGGATGAAATAGCACAGCATTATTTGCAAGTAGGTGTCAAAATATTGCACACTGGAGAGGGGATGAGGGGACTCAGCTGAGGTCCAGGAGCAGGTTCCAATCTATTCCCCTTCCATCAGCAGATGTGGTCTTTAATGGTCTCTCTCTCTCTCTCCCCCCCCCCCCCACTCTGGAGAAGAGGCATCACAGCGGGGAGGTTAATTGACTGAGCCAATTCCTGTATTGCTAGTGCAGCTTGTTCTAAAAATGAAGCATGGAAATGTGTTATCCGATAAATAATGCATTAGGCCTTCCCATGCAAGGTGCAATGGAGTCGGATGCTATCAAAGGCAACACAAATGTCAGCCTTCCGTCTCACGGTAACCAAAGCAGGGTGGCAATGCAGATGTGGATCAAGGCAGTTCCATGGTACCGAACCCTCCATGTTCCTTTTTCGCTCTCTTTCCCAGTCAGTCCATCCAGTTCCACTGCCAGGGCCACTCGTTCTCGCCTGGCTCTGAGCAAACAACGTTTAACCGGGTCCTGATGTATATATGCTGCAGAAACAACCGTTCCCAACCTACCCCCCCCCCCCCGACGAGTCAGGAAACAAAAGCACTGTGTTGTTTCCACTGCATTGTTGTTAGAGGTGAGCGATCCCCCCCCCAAAGGTCAACAACTTTGGCTTCCCCCCTCCCCAAAAAAGCTCAGTAAAAGTTAATTTGGGGCCTTGGGTGCATCTTTGCACCCCAGTGGTGCATATGCTAAAGACGGCCCTGCCTCCAGATGTTCTGGACTACACTTTCCAGGCCTCTGTCTTGGGCCTTTGGGCCTTCCTAAACCACACCTCCTCCTCTTCCCAGGCCACACACCCCTTATTGTCTCTGCTTTGCATCCTCCTTGAGAGTTTTTCTCTGGTTGTAATATGTCCTTGAACTCCAGGCCCTCCAAGTATCCCCATTTTCCAGGGACAGCCCCAGATTTACAGAAGCCGGCCTGGTTTCTGATTTGATCCTGGGTTGTCCCACTTTCTTAGGACATCCCTATTTTTTTTAAGCATTTTATTAGATTTTCCAATTAAAACACATTAAACAAAACAAACAAACATTAAAAAACAATACCACACATACTTCAATCTTTTTAACAATTCTCTCCAAATCTCTTATTCTCAATGCTCCGCCGAGCTTGACTTCCCTCCCTCCCCTCATTTGGTTTTCTATTCAGTTCTTATCTCGCAGTTCCTTTATACCTCCCATTTAAAGTCAATTCGTAGGATTTATTTCAGTCCTGCAAGTGTCTTTAAACTTCTACAGTTCTTTTCCATATAGTCCACAAATTTACTCCAATCTCTTTGGAACCTTGCTTCCCCCTGGTTCCGGATCCTGCTAGTCAGTCTCGCCAGTTCCGCATAGTCTATCATTTTTGTCTGCCACTCTTCAATCGTCGGTAACTCCTGAGTTTTCCAGGACATCCCTATTTTCATCAGAGAAATGTCGGAGGGTATGGAGTTATGCAATCCTCAAGCCAAGGAGATAAGTAACTATACAACCTTTAGAAGACATCTGGGTTTTTTAAAAAAACGTTTAATTATGTTTTTATATATGTTGGAAACTGCCCAGAGCGATTGGGGCAACCCAGTCAGATGGGTGGGGTATAAATAATAAAACTATGATAATGGAATAGGACGTCTCTATTTCCATTGGAGAAATGATGGAGGGTATGGAACTCTGAAATGTTGCCTAGATAGAGTGTGTGTGTGAGTGTGTGAGGCAGCTAGCCTGGTGTACAAAGGTGACATCAATTGGTTGCTCCAACCCCTTTTGTCCCTGGCCCCATCCACCACTGGCCCCTGGAAGGTTCTAAAGAATGGAATGTGGCCCTTGGCCAGAAAAAGATTCCCCAGCCCTACAACAGCTCTGCAACAGTTGTGATGGTCATCAAGTTCCCAGGATTATATTAATCAAGCTGTAGAACACGGGTGTCAAACACAAGGCCCGGGGGCCTAATCCGGCCCGCCAGACCTCGTCATGTGGCCCGCGTAGCCGCCGACATTAACCGCTGACAGTAGTTCTGGAGCCTGCGATTGGCCGAGGGTCAAAACTGGGGGCGGGGCTGCAGGCGGAGGCCGGGGCGCTGGAGCCGCGCTGACGGCCTTGGCCAGGGAATTTCTATTTCGAATGAGGCTGAGGGAGGCGGTGGCACAGCGGCCAGACGGGGAAGTGAGATGCAGGAGGAGGAGGAGGAAGCCTGCCGAGGAGGTAGGAAAGCCCTACAGGCGCCGCCGGCAAAGTTGGTGCTGGGACGGAGCAGCGCTGGATTTTTTTTTTGGCGGGCTTTGCTGTTGTCTCCGAGAGCGAGTGAGGCGGCACTAGGGAGCCGCCGCCCGCCGCTTCCCTTCCTCTCCTCGGCTGCATCCGGGAGGTGGGCAAGCGAGCAGGCGAAAGGGACGCGGAGTGAGCCTGAGGGGGAAGTAGGCGAAGCGCAACAGCCGCTCTCTTGATGGAGCCGGGTTTCTTTTCCCTCTTCCCCCGTTTTCTCCTCATAGACACTCGGGAGGGTGCCTGGCTTTTGCTCTGCCCCCCACCCCCGAGCCGCCCTTTGGCTTCTCAGTTCCGGCGTAGCTGCTCCCCGGGGGGCGGCCGAGAGGGAGGCGGTGACAACGGCACGGGTTCCTGCTCTTCCCGCTCTGCTGCCCCCTCCTCTCAGCCCCTTGTGATGTAGGACTCCAGATGGAGTCGCCTCGCGGTTTGAGTAGGTGGGAGGGGAATTTTTTTTGGGGGGGGGGGAGGTTTTCAAGCCTCCTCTGCCTGCAGTCCCGGTAGGGAGAGGCGGCGGCGAACACGACAACAGCACGGGTGGGGGGAAGAGCAGCTCTGAGGCGAAGATGCACATCTGCTGGGGCCGCCGCCTTCCTCCTCGGGAAATCCGCTGCCCTCCCTCAGCGCGAGGGGAAGGGACTCTGGCGCTGAGGAGGGAGGATGCAAAAGCAAAGCAGGGAGTTGGCGCTGCACCGCATGTTCCTGCCCCTCCAAAGCATGGGGTGGGTTGCAGCGTGTGGCATCCTGCCTAGCGGGGTTTGGGTGTGCGCAGGGCGGGAGAGGGAAGCCCTCTTTCCATCTGCAGGTTTTTAATCCCAGCAGTGGCTTTCTCCTTCCTGCCGAAGGTTTAGTTGAGCCCCCCCCCCCCCCCGGAAGCCGTCGATCCCCACCTTTTGTTCAAATTTCCCTTGTTTACATCCCCTCCCACACACGCGCCACGACGCAGGAATGTGATCCACGTGGGGGCGGGAATGAGCTTACATTATTACAAAAAACAGTAATAATTGAATGCAGTGACAATAATTTATGATAATAAAGAGTGGACACATAGTCCTACAGACACAACTGGCCCTTTGAGGGTGACCAAACTGCTGATGCGGCCCCCGATGAATTTGAGTTTGACACCCCTGCTGTAGAAGGAAGCAATTAAAGTCTCCGCGGTGGAATAATTATCTGGGAATTTCCCCATATGGACAGTGCCTCTTCCAGCTTCTTGCATCCTCTGAAATGGCCTCCAGCTCAGAACAGAGTGGGAAGCGCTTCATCGCAAGAGGACAGATGAGCTGAAGACATGTGCCAGGCCAGGGGGGAACCTATTGCCAACATTACGAAAGGAAAACAAGTGAGGAATTTTGTGTGCTTGGGTGTACAGAAAGCATTCAGTCAATGCAGGGCAATACAGTGGTACCTCGACAACCGAATTTTTCGACTTACGAATGGGGGTAATGGCCGCACGCTTATGAATGTCTCAACATCTGAAAGGAAACCGCGGTGGTTTTAGATAGGCATTTTTCGACTTACGTTTTTTTCCGTTTCCAATGCATTCCTATGGGAAATCGCGTTTCCAATGGCGTTTTCCGACTTACGAATTTTTCGACCTATGAAGGTGCCTTCGGAACGGATTAAATTCATAAGTCGAGGCACCACTGTACCTCCCAAGTCAAAATACAGATGCACCATGAAACTGCAGATTAGATTTATTTATCCTTCTTTTTTTTTTTTGTAAACCATTCTGATTTCCCTAAGAGCAGAGATAGTCGTCTCCCCTTGATTAAAATACTGCAGATCCCCTGGAGACCAGGTAAATGTGTTCTGTGGTCTGTCAAGCGGACACTCCTGACCGGCTGTACCTTAAAAGAAAATTATTTGTAGACGGCTGAATGCATCTCCCTTTAAAGCTGTCGTGGGTGTGTTGCTGACAAACAAGTACCTGCTCTGAGCACAAGGTATTTGTTGGAAAGGTCGTATGTACATATGAATGGTTTCTGTGCAACATATGTCGGACATCTGAGCAATTGCACAGTATGAGTGGGAAACCTCAGGCCTGGGGTCCAAATGTGGCCTTCTAGGTCTCTCTCTCCTGGAAGGTTTCCCCAAACAACACTCCCTCTCCAGGCAACACCCCTTCTTCCCAGCCCCTTCCCCAGCCCTGCTCTACACTTTCCTTGAATGTTTTCCCCTTGCTAGAAGTATCCTTGAATTGTGGTAAGGTCTCTGCCTTTCCTGGATACAGAGAGATGTGTGTCCGTGCCTCTGGCCTCTATGTGGCTCCTCCCACTTTTCACTCTGGCCCTTCCTACCCCCCACCCCACCAAGGTTGTCCATGAAGCGATGTGGCTTTCAGGCTGAAAAAAGTCCCCCCAACCCTGGTTTATAGCTCTCAGTTCAAGTTCATAGAATCATAGAGTTGGAAGAGACCCCAAGGGCCATCCAGTCCAACCCCCTGCCAAGCAGGAAACACCATCAAAGCATTCTTGACATATGCCTGTCAAGCCTCTGCTTAAAGACCTCCAAAGAAGGAGACTCCACCACACTCCTTGGTAGCAAATTCCACTGCCGAACAGCTCTTACTGTCAGGAAGTTCTTCCTAATGTTTAGGTGGAATCTTCTTTCTTGAAGTTTGAATCCTTTGTTGTCGGTGGGGGCATCACAACTCAGGAGCAGTGCATATGCCTTGCATCCTGGAAGTCCCACATTCAACCAGGCTCTCCAGTTTTAAAAAGGGATCAGGTAAGAGGTGAGGGGAAGGACTTCTGCACACTCCCACCCAGCTCCCCTCAGCGTGTTCACAAAGGGCGCTCTTCCTGTGCACCAGAGATGTGAAGAAGTTGCAAGGTCCCCTGCCGAAAGATGTCTTCTTCGAGGCACTGGGAAGGCTGTTCTAGAGAACTACTCAACAGTGGCGTAGCAAGGGGGGCAGGTCACCCCAGGTGCCACCCTGGAGGGGGATGACACTCGGCGCCCCCCCCGGAACATTTTTTTTATTTCTTTTCTGTTGCATGAGATTTTTCAACTGTTCTTATATGTTCTTTCAGTGCTGATTTCATATCTGAAGTCGGTTTTGTTCTGTAAGCTCTAGTTTTTCTGCAATTCATGTTTTTCACTTTTCGCCAGAGCCGCATTTGGGGGGGGCGGGTCGACAAAAACAAACAAACAAACAAACAAACGCACCGAGTACCACCTGGGCTTGCTACGCCTCTGCTACTCAATCACTACAGGCTGATGCCGCTGTGCTCCATTCTATTGCTTCTTTTCGATGACTCTGTGATCAGCGCTAATGATCATAATAAGACATTGATTCGGTCCCATGGCTTGCAAGAGTCAGCCCTGGAAGCAAATGCTGTCAGCTGGTATAGTTGCCATGAAAAGGGAGAGGAGCAGAGGGGAAGAGGCTTCTGTTCTTTGCATCCCAAATATAATCTGGTGCATTCCCTCTCCCCACACCTCAAAATTCTTGTAACTTGAAGCCATTGGTTTGAGTTGTACCCTCCAGAGCAGGAGAAAACAAGCTCCCTTTTCCATGTGACAGCCCTTAAGACAGGCATCCCCAAACTGCGGCCCTCCAGATGTTTTGGCCTACAACTCCCATGATCCCTAGCCAACAGGACCGGTGGTTAGGGATGATGGGGATTGTAGTCCAAAACATCTGGAGGGGCGAAGTTTGGGGATGTCTGCCTTAAGATATTTGTAAATATCTCCTCTCAGTCTCCTCTTTTCCAGCCTAAACATACCCAGCTCCTTCAGCAGATTTCCAGACCCTTGATCATCTTGGTTCCCCTCCTCTGCACACATTCCAGCTTGTCAACATCCTTCTTAACTTGTGGTGGTGATGATGATAATGATGATGATGATAATAATAATAATAATAATAATAATAATAATAATAATAATAATAATAATGGTTTCCCCAGCCACTCTGGGCCGCTTCCAGCAAAATATTTAAATATAATATTTCATCAATTATTAAAAGCTTCCCTAAACAGGGCTGCCTTCAGATGTCTTCTAAAAGTCAGATGGTTGTTTATTTCCTTGATATCTGATGGGAGGGCGTTTCACAGGGCAGGCGCCACTACCAAGAAGGTCCTCTGCCTGATTCCCTGTAACCTCACTTCTCGCAGGGAGGGAACCACCAGAAGGCCCTCAGAGCTGGACCTCAGTGTCCGGGCAGAACGATGGGGGTGGAGACGTTTACGGCTCCAACACTTTGAATTGTGCTCAGAATTGAATTGTGCTCAGAAACGTGAATAACCTGGACACAGTATTCCAGGTGTGGTATGATCAAGGTACAAGAGAGTGGTAATATTACTTCCCTTCATCTGGACCCTATACATCTGTTGATGCAGCCAAGAATAGTATTAGCTTTTTTTTTGCTGCTACTGCTGCATCACATTGTTGGCCCATTTTAAGCCTGTGGTCCACCATAATTGAACTCACTGGGACTTTTGCCCAACTATGCTTTAATAAATGCAGCCTGAAAAATACATAACCACAAACTCAGGGCTGGGTGACCTTGAGCTTGGGTGTCTCTCCCTGGACCTTGGGAATTAATAATAATCAATAGTGTCTTTGGGCATGTGGATCAGTTGTAAACACAAACAGCCTCTTCAGATTACTAGCAAAGTACAGTATACAGTTTTAAGGGGTTTGGCTTCCTGGAAGGACTCTCTGCCTAAGGAAAACTACTGTCTGAATAAATTGCACCAAGCAAGATTAAATCCAGGAACCTGTATTTTATGTTCCTGGTAAAATACAAGTGTTGTTTGTTTTTAATGGCCTCTGTCAGATAAAACCCAGAAACGTACTTCTGTCTTTCTCCAGCTGCAATTATACGGAGGCTGGGACTTTAGCATCCCCTTTGAGACAGCTTCCTTCCTGGGGGGTTGGTTTGAATTCATACGGTTAAGCATCTCTCCAACGAAAGTTATAAAATAATATATTAACGAAACAGTTGGACACAGGCGTGGTCCGATCACTACTCAAATTGGGAAAGGTCGGTTTGTAGCAGTTTGATAAATTCGGGGGAAAAAACCCTATATGGTTTCGATTAATAAAACTGTTACTTGCTCCCTCCTCCCGCTCACAGCGGTTAATTTGGAACCACAAAGGACCACCATCCCCTCGCTGCTCTAAATTTAGGACCGATGCTTCCTATTCAGGCTCAGAACTGTAGGGAGAAAATAAAATTGCTAATGATGCACAAATCTCTAGTGCACTGAACAGCCCGATACAATGCGTTTACTCGAAAGTAAGTTCTAAAGAGGTTCGGCGGAGCTGTCTTCCAAGCCTGAAGTTTACGCAGGTTTTCTCGGAAGTAGCTCAGCCCTAACCAGAAATCCTACTGAATTCAATGGGGCTTGCTGCAATCCGCGAACCCCACTTATCTTGGAGCAACCCCACTGAATTCAACAGGACTTACTTCTCCCTGGACATGATTAGGATTCGACTAGCAAACCTGTGCGGGTTTACTTGGGAGTAAATGCCAACTTCGGAGTAACGGACCTCGCCGGACTTTGCACCTGAGAAGGCCAATCAGGGACACCGTTTCCCCGATTCAATCTCGGGCAAACGGAACTCTCTTCCTTGGCACCGCGCCTTGGAATTTTGACGGTTTGGAGGAGCATGATCCGAGCTGTTGCAATTCCCCACCAAAATATAGGCATCGCTCCTCCTTGCGGGGAAGGCGTGATATATGGAAGTAACCCGGGTTTTTGGAGCCTGTTGCACTGGCTTTTTCAAAATAACAGGAGTAGCAGGTTGTTCCCAGTGCCCGGCCAGTGGTACAACTGCTGGAGCGACATCGTGCAGCAGCCGCCGCCAGTAAACAGAGCAAAGAGGGGCTGAGCGGCGCTTATTTATTTGCCACATCTTCTCTCCTCCTCCTCCCACGGCCGGCCGTTCTTCTTTGAAATTAAAGGGAAAGCAAGGCGCGCATTAGCGGCGCGCCAAAGCTGCTCGCGCCGCCGCTTGGCTGCTGCTTCTAGTCCTGGGCGCGCAGCGGAGCGCAGGCGCCGCCCCTGGAGCTGCTGTTCTCCCTCCTCCCAGGAAGGCCGCCGCGAGAAGAGGAGGAAGCAGCAGCAGCGGCGTGCGCGGGTCTCACGTTTCCCTCGGGGTTGAGGTACCTCGCCAGGACGCTGCAAGCGAGCGCAGCAGCCATCCGGGGAGTCGACGGCGACACAGAGAAAGCATGCCTTGCGCCCAGGCGCCCGTGCCCCGGCCGCCTTGCCGTGCCCTTTAGCCGGCGCTGCTGTTACTGCTGCTGCCGCCGCCGCCGCCACCGCCACCGTCCCGAGATCGCGAGCTCAGCCAAGGCAGGAGGAGCTGCCGGGCTCCGTGCGGGAGAAAGCGGCACCGCGCGCCGGGCCGGCTGCAAGCAGCTCTCCAGGAGAAGAGAAGCTCGCTCGCTTTCCGTGCTGTTGGTGCGGGGAGCGCATTAGGTGTTGGAGAGGAGGAGGAAGAAGAAGAAGAGGAGGACGGCGGGGCTTGCCTCCCCTCCATTGACACAAGCGCACGAAGAGAGAGAAGTGCAATAGAGACAAGGTGGAGGAGACGCGCTCTCGCTCGCTCTCTTTTAACCCCTCCGCTCCGAGCCCGAGACGGACGACTTTGCAAGGTTGCAGCCGCCTCCGCCTACCAAACCGCCTTGTGCTTTTTTCAAAACAATTTGGCTCTGTCCATTTGCAAACGGCTGAGAAATCCCCCTAAACATGGCGAGTGATTCTCCAGCTCGGAGCCTGGACGAGATAGATCTATCAGCCTTAAGGGTAAGGAGGAACCGGGAAGGCAGGGGAAATGTAGGGGACAGAAGGCCACCCGATCAACCTTTCCCCTTTTCGCTCCCTCCCTCTGTGCTCCCCCTTTTCACTGCTTCCACCTTGCCTCATCGCCTCCCCCTCTTCTCTTCCTTTTACTATTTGAGCACGCGATAACTTTGCTGGTGGAGGTTGTTATTAATGATAAGCAGCGGGTATGGGTTACCGATTGTCATTTTTTCTCCCTTTCCGGAATGCGTACTGACATAGGCGCGTCTCCCTGCTCAGAGGAGATGGGGGCGCTTATGCATGAGGCGCTGGCTGGGGTTTCTGGAGAAAGAGGAATGAGCCGCGCACAGCTGTTTCCAACAAGCCTCTTGTTATCTGTTTTAATGGTGCATTTCCTCCTTCCATCCCCAATCCATGTCTCTCCCTTTCTCGGGTGGAGGCAATGGAAGGGTGTTTAAAATGGCAAGGTGTCGTTCTCCAGCGCTTGTCACCTTTTGCAAATTCGAATTCTGCCAATTCAATACTTGCAAATCGATTTTATTCCTCCCTTTCACTTCTCCCCCTGTAGAACCTATACAGCCCCCTGTATTTGGGGCGGAGGCTCACACGTGAAGGCTCTTTCCAGGCGTAAATTTGTTGAGAGACCGTAGCTCGCCGCGCTGCAACATTCTCTGTTTCTCTTGAAATGCTGCCTTGGCTGTTGCAAGGTCCAGCGCCACTTTCCTGACCCTTAATGTTAAGCTTGTTTGCATACAACAAAAGAGCACATCTCTCTCTCTCTCTCTCTCTCTCTCTCTCTCTCTCTCTCTCTCTCTCTCTCTCTCTCTCTCTCTGCACAACAGAAAGAAGAGCTGATATGAGGGGATAGAACATGTCGTTTTGTGCATGTCTATTAAGGAAAATTAGCGGCGGGGTTTTTTTTGCTTTCCTAATACGCTGCACGTAACCATATTGCTATGTGCATGCAGCGATGGTAGAACAAACTGGATTAGCGGCTGCTCCTCTGGTGTGAATGTTAAAAGACTGTTCCTAGTGTCCATTTTGATGATGATGTGAAATGGAATCACATGAACCTTTTAGTGATCTCTTCCAGTCCTCTGGAGAGAAGCAAGTGCACCTCCTGGCTGTTGTAGCCTCATGACAGGCTACATGCATCACGTTATTATGGGGTGGGGAGAATTGATTAAATGCATTTTCTGCCCAAGAGGAATCAGCTTGCATGCATTCATTCCCTCCCTCTCCCTCCCTCCCTCTCTCTCTCTGGATAGATGCACGTGCACACAAGCTTTCACCCATTGGAGAGAGAGGTCACTGCATGAGCAATGGCTTCTTGGCTTATTCTATAAATGGAATGGGGGGGGAGCCATTGGTGTGTGATCCTCTGTTGCACTTATATGCTAGGTACTGTATAGCATTCATCTCCTATCCTCCCCTCCCCCAAGAACTTCAGAAGGCCTTATGTGAAGTCAGACCATTTGATCATCCAGCTCAGTATTGCCTGCTTGCCTGCTGTGTACAGTACGCACCCTACGCTGATGGACAAAAGGGTTTCGGGCAGGGGTCTTTGCCTGGGGTGCCTGGAGACCCCAGAAACTGAACCTGGGACCTTGTGCATGCAGATAGTGTGCTTGTTCTACAACCAGACAGATGTGCTATTTGTCCTTACTCTGCCTTTAAATAAATACATATTTTATCTGGATTCTTCTTAGCCTGCAACATTTTTGTGTGTGAGTGATAGAGGAGTCGAGAGGAGGACTTCCTGTTCGCTCTGGATTTCTGATCTTGATTCATTGGATCAGTTCTTTGGCCCTCCGGTTTGGTGTTCGTTTTCGCTGGCAAAAAGCCTGTTAGGGGGGCTTGGTGTGAGGCAGGCTTTGCCTGGTTTCATCCTTGGGAATATGTGGAGGAGGAGGAATGAAAATGCTACCTCCTGGCATGTGCCAAGGGTACTTTTCCTTCATGGCATCTTCTCCACATCTGGAATTAGACCCCGTGATGCCAAAAAGGCTTCAGATTTGTGTCTCTCTCTCTCTCTCTCTCCATCAATTAAGTGAATGGACCGAGTTTTTAAACAGTTCATTCATTACTCCATGTCTTTATTTAGCTCTTTGCGTGTTTGATGCTTGCTAATGGGTCTAGTCCAGGGGCAGCCAATTTGGTAGATGTTGTGGAACCACAACTGTCACCATCCCAAGATAGCATGGTCAGTGGACAGTCAATAGCATCTGGAGGGCACCATATTTGTTACCCCAGTCTAGAAAGAACTGGTGGGATTCTTCGGTGCAATCTGGCTCTGGTAATGTGTGATGAACGTTTATGTAGTTTTTGTTGTGTGATGAAGACACGCTTCTTGAACCTGGCCTTCGACACCTGATAAAAATTTGTGCTTGTGTGTGTGAACTGATTTTAATCCTGGGGTGATGGTTACATTATTTGCTGTAGATTCAGAGTAAATTGTGGTTACGGAGTGAGATGAGTGTTGTGAGAGAAAAAGAGCACACATTGTTCATTTTCCTCCCTTGCTCCTTGGTGTTGCCCTTATGGCTCCATGACATAGGACCACATTGGAATCTGGGATGCAACCAAATCTCAATAGAGCTAAATGTTCCCCTTTCTAACTTACCCAAACTCCCTTGTGCTTCCATTTATTTTCATGGAGTGTTGTAAAAGGAATAAATGAGAGGTTCCTGCAGCCTTGCACTTTTGTAGGCCATATCAAAATATATTTTCTTCCTGTTTTTTCCAGTTACCCCCAATTTTAAACCTAATTTTTGGTTTAAAAAAACCCCTAGTCTTATACACGGAAAAATACGGTACTTTAAGCAAAAATGTGGGTCTTGTGCTTTGTATGTTTGTAGAGCACTGCACCCTGCACCCACCCTATTGTTTAAGTCTCAAAGTTAGTGTTAGAAGGGGCCTCAAAGGTCATTCCCTCCCCATGTGGGAAACCCACAACTGCACATTCCCTAAGAGGCGGGCCCCCGGCCTCTGATTAAAAACTTCCAGTGGGAGAGAGTCCACCACCTTCCAAAGGCCTTTTGGTTTGGGTCCAACTATCAAGAGCAACAGAAAAACCAATTAGCTCCTTCATCTATGTAATAGTTATTTACATATTTAAAAGTGGCTGTCCTATTGCCTCTTACTCGTCTCTTCTTCAGGCTAAACACGTCCAGCTCTTTCATTCTTTCCTAATGGACTCCAGAATCCTCGCCATGTTTGTCCCCCTCCAGAGTCCAGACACATTCCAGTTCATGGATATCCTCCTTAAATGGTGGTGGCCAGAATTGACCAAAGAATTGACCAAAGCAGAACAGAGTGGCACCATTACTTCTTGATTTGGATACTGTGCTTTTGTGGATGACATTTCCTTCCTTCAGTGATATTTGAAGCATCCCTCGGAAGCAAGCTCATTCTTTAGACATATAGGAATGCAGGAAACTTCTTTATACTTGGTCAGTCCATCTGTACACCTATCTCAGTATTATCTGCTCTCAGTGTAATCAGTGAAACCAATGGCAGTTCTCCCACTGATTTTAAGGCATTAGGATTGTACATGTCCCGCGTCAATTTGTTGTGAATATGTCCAGAGCTTTTGACACTAAAGGGTTAGCATCAAGCTGTATTTGCACTTCATTAAGCAGATAACTCTTCAAGAAGACGTGCATCTGTCTGACTGTGCAATCCTTGAAGGTCAACAGGATAAGACTGGTCTTTGGCACAGTGAATGACATGATGCTCTGCTACGTTTACCTGAAGGTGTGATGTGTCTGATTTGCCTTTGTGCAAGCAGATAAACAGCCTTCCTTCTTCTCTTAATTACTCAGCGTGTGCAAAACATTCTGGATGTTATGATGAATTGCCCATAATTTATATACGTATTAAGCCACCTTAGGCAGAGTTGGCCCAGTGGTACATCTTTTCCTCTCTCTGCTGGAGGAAATGACCCAGTGGTGGAGCACACACTTTGAACCTGGTTCTTTTTGAATGTAATCCTTGGCATCTCCAGTTACAGATGTTGATCCTTTTTTCTTTAACCCTAGAGAGCTGCAGGTGAGCAAATACCCCAACCTGGCATAAAAACCACCTTCCTATGTCCTCTCACTGCCAGTAAATCTCCTAGTCCTGTTTATAAAATATTTTTAATTGATAGTGCTGTAGACTTAACCTGGGAACTTATTTATATGAACCACAGTGCTCCGACCCTAATTTATTAGATGAAAATGCAAATTTTAGAAACAAATAAAACCGGGACCGGTATGACCGGTCCTGCCGAACTGCTTACTGACTTGAATGCCTTCAGAAACAAGCCTTTGTAAAACATGGGCTGTCCCATTGAACTTCAGCTTGTCCTCCAGAGCAGCCATCTCCAACCTGGTGCTCACCAGATGTTTTGGACTACAGCTACCACCAGATCCAGTTAGCATGGCCGTGACGGCTGATGGGAGTTTGTCAGCCAACACAGGTTGAGGGTGCCATATTGGGGGTGGCTGCTCCGTAGCATGGCACATTGCAGGTTTTGAACATGGATATAATGAAGTCAGCGGCTGTTGCATGTTTTGCTGCTGTACCGCTATATTTGCATAAGGGAATTTTATCTGATAGTTCAATTTGTGTGGTGTTTTTTTTTAAAAAAGGTATGTGCTATATTAGTCATAGCCAAGTTTATTTGTATACTGCATTTCCCACAAATACATTTGTGCTCAAAGTGGTGTACATAGCAAACTTTTCATTATGTACTATTGCTAAAATAATGTAAAAGTAAGTGAATCGAAAAACAAACAGTTCCTTTGACACACAGCAACATTTAAGTGCAACGATTCAGTCATTCCACATTGATCTCTGATCCTAAACCTTTGCGGGACATCTTCAGGAGAAGAAAAGGCTAAACAAATCCGGAGTGGATTCCTAAAGATGGCCGGATGGCATTTTGTACACCTCCTTCCGGCAATTCCTGCAGCCAAACTGGTGCCAAACCTATTGACCTGCTTTCCTTTGGACCACATCAGCAAGGCTGGGGTGTGTGTCTGTCTTGTCATCTGGGTAGCCCAGGACCTCCATACACACTGCCCAGGCTTGCTCCCCAGGGAGGTCACTTCAGTGCTGCTAACGCAGAAGTTAGACTTCACCCCAGGAGGCACACTCCATTGTCTCTCAGGAAGCATCCCCAAAGTTGATGACATTAGTATGTAACATAGGAAGGAAGCTGCCTTATACTGAGTAAGACCAATGGTCCTCCTTGCTCAACATTGCCTAGCCCGACTGTGGGGGGCTCTACAGGGTTTCAGACAGGGGTCTCTCTCAGCTGCATTTGGAGATGTTGGGGATCGAACCTGGGACATTCTGTGATCAAAGCAGATGCCTTGCCACTGAGCTGCAGCCGTTCTTCCTCCCTGTCTTTTGTGCCTGGAGCCAATGGGGCCAAGAACCCCCCTCATAATTCTTCTGGTAGAGCCAGGACCATTCAGTCCCTTGGTGGGGAGAACAAAATCTTCTTAAATGATGGAGGACAGCAAGGAAAGAAATAAATGGAACCCTATGACCCATTTCAAGGGAAAGAAACCATGGTCAATTCACACTTGCTTAACAACGTCACACTTTTCCTGGAAGGAGACAGGCTACTGACTGTGGTTCTGCATAGTATTTATACATTGCAAAATCTTTTATTATTATTAATTTCCCTTTAAAGTAAGGGAAGAATAGGTCTCTAATCTGTTAGAGTGTATGGATCAGCTCAACTAAATGCACTTAGCACTTAACAATAATTGTTAAAAGGTGCTGCATGCCTATTGTGAAGCAATCCAATCATTTTGCAGAGCCTTGCAATCAGAAATCAATAGCACATTTGCTGCCTGAGCACAAAAGCCTGTAGCCAGGAGGAGTTTTGTAAGTCACACAGATTTTTTTTCCTTGGGTTATTAGAAAATCAAGACCCATCCATATGACTGCACATTAGGTGTGGGGAAACAGGGAAGTGACATACATCTTCAAATGTATTTTGAAGAAAGATGCAAAATGCAGTCCAAACAGAGTGCTTCGTGTCATAAAGCCCAACAGGAAACACTGACAGGAATTTGAGGGTTGAGATTTTCCCACCAGGTTTTACCGCTTAAGAGCTGGTTAAGCAGGTACGCAGCCCCATGAGAGTAAACTCCCAGAGTTCCCTGGGAAAAGGGATTGATGGTGAGGAGAAAGAGGCTTCTCCTACCAACTCTTGGCACCCTTAGCAAACTACACTTCCCAGGATTCTTTGGGTGGTGGTGGGGGAACAGGCTCTCCTGGCGTCTTCATTATGTATCTTTAGGCACCAGGCGAAAACGTTTATCGTAACCAAGCCCTTGGGCTGATTGTTCAATCTATGGCCTTTTAAGTGTGTTTGTGGGAGATGAATCATTGGTTGCTGGGTTTCCTTTTGTTATTACGCTACGTATTTTGCGTTTGCATTTTGTGTTTTTATGCTGCAAAACTGTCTTTGACGATCTCCGCATGAAGGGGGGGGTATATACATTTAATAAACAAATAAATGAAATGAATTGTATTTTTCCGGTGGGGCCTAATGCAGTGACAAAACAATAACAAGAGAGAGGGACCATGGGAGATGGTAGTGGAGCGTGACACCCACAGTGCAGAATCTCGTTCTTTCCCCGGACTGAGACGCCGGGTTTAATCTGCCCTAGTATTCCCAGTCATAAGGATTTTGAGGCTGGGAAAGACTTCTGGGAGCTCCTGCCAGTCAGAATAGACTGTTTGGTCTCATACCCTGTGAGGCAGTTCCCTCCCCCTCACCCCACCCCCAAAATAATACTTTTTAAAACCGTCCATGCATGTAAAAACTGACTCATTCTCATTCACACATAAAACCAAAAAAGAGCAACATCATGATTTTATTGGTAATTTTCAAAAAATGAATATTTCACATTGTTTTATGTAAACTACTTAAGAGGTTTTTGTTGATAAAAGCTTAAGAGGCTTTTAGTTGATTAAAAAAATATAAATCTTGTTGAATATCATTATATAAATTTCTCAGGTGTTGGTTTTTTTTTTACAAAACTGAGACGAGAGATGTACCTGTTTAAATGAAGAATATGCCTGTATTTCTAAAATTCATTCAATGGCTGGCCAGCATTTCTCAGGCATAGGTAGGGGCCCCTTATGCCTGTCCCCATGTGAGCTTGGCTTGACTCGTGATACAGAATTGTAGAATTGTAGCGTTGGAAGGGACCCTGTGGGTCATATAGTCCAGCCCCCTGCAATGCAGGAATCCTGCCCGGAGCCATCCCTGGGTGGTGGGTTCAAACCACCAACCTTCTGCTTAAAAGCCAGATTCACTAACTAACCCATTGCACCACTATGCCTTGATTTATCCTGCCATTCAGTTGCCGTTCACAATTTTGCAGATTGCTAATGTTGAGAAATCTACGGTGTTTTCCCAATCTGAGAGGTGCTGGAGTTTTGGTGAGTTCTGGCTGGGGAAAAAAAACTGGTTGTGGCAACTGTAACCCAGGTTTTAGGTGCCATTTGGCAATTAACACCGCAGGCAGCTGAGCAGTGCTGTGGGTTTCTCATGTGCCGAAAGTGGATGGCATCCAACATTGCAAATGTGTATTCCCCTAGCCCTGCGTCTATAAAAACAGTAAATTTTTCAAAGGCCATTTGTTTATATTATAGCTAATCCCTTCCAATTAAGATAAGACGCTTGTGAACAAAGCGGAATGTCGCTGCTGCCAGTGCTCCACCAGTTCCATTTGAATGGCAAACGCGTCCAGGATGGAGACGAAGCAGAATTAACCAAGGCATTGCATGCATGCTAAGTTCTTGCAGCATTTACTCTGGGGTAGATGCCGTCTGTTCCCCTATTATGCTGAGGGAGATTAAATGAGTGCACACCTTAACGCAGAGCCCCTAGTTTTCAAGGAACGACCTCTAGGCTGTGTTTAGAGGTGCCAATTTGCAGGCCAATGTGGCCATGACCAGTGTGGACAGCCAAGGCCGGAGGGGTGGGGGACGACAACTGGGCCTTGACTGTCAATAGTTGCTGCCTGTAATTTTAATTAGGGCCCCTGTTCTGATTTCTGCTGATGTTCTGTTACCTTGGTTTGCAAGAATGCTGACCCGGTCATTAGAGGCTTTTCATGAAAAATGGTCTTTTCACTGTGCTGCTAACTTGGGTGCTTTTTTTTTCTTTTAAATGGTTTATAAATAGCAACACAAAATAAATGTTTATGCATGTAGAAGATCTACAGACCACTTAAGGTTAGCCTATACCACTGAAGGCTGACAAAGCTGGCAAAGGGTTCAACTTCAGAATAGGTGGCTTGGGGATTAAAGCCTAATGTGGGTATCCCCCCCCCCCCCCGTGATTGTGTACTTAGGCACTGTTGGTCATTTTCTACACTATTCAGAACTAACCTGTCCCTTTTCTCTGCTTACTATTGGCATGGGAAGTCCTGTTGGTAGTGCCGACTCTGTGTTTCTGTTGACCCGTGATAGGGCCTTCTTAGTGGTGGCTCCCTGTTTGTGGAACACCCTCCCAGTTGAGGTGCTTTTGCCTCTCTCACTATTAATGTTCCGGAGGAATTTAAAAAGAACATTCAGCTACTGCTGAAGGGCAGTGCAAGTTGTTTACCCATGTTTTTGATGTCTGAAAGATACTCTACCTGGAAAGCTTGAAATAATTATCTGCAAGGGCGTGAGATGGCTTTTTAAATTAAAAAGAAATTGTTTTGTTTTGATGCTCTGGGCTTCTTTGGAGGAAGGGTAGTAATTTAATAAATATGAATCTACCTAATGCCACCAGGAAGGGAAAAACCCTGTGATCAAATGTCGCAACATTGTGCAAATTTTAGAACACAACATTTGCATACGAAAGGGTTAGTCTCCGCCATCTTGGGTTAAACAATCATTGGGGGAAACTCCTCTGCCTGGAATTCTGGAGGTGCCAGTCACTACAAAACTAAATGGACCAGTAGCCAGACTCTGTGTACAAGACAGCTTTGTATTTTGTACATTTGAATTGATTTAATATTTATATGCTGCTTTCCCAACAATGGCAGTGTTGAACTCAAAGCAGCTCACAGTAGTAGCAATGTGGTTTTAGTGACTTTTCTTTTTTGCTTGCTGAGAGTTCTTGCCCCTTCTTCTCCCACCACCCACCCCGGGTTTATAGGGAGAAATGTGTAGACCAGGGGTGTCAAACTCAAATTCATCGGGGGCCGCATCAGCAGTTTGGTCACTCTCAAAGGGCCGTCTGTATCTGTAGGACTATGTGTCCACTCTTTATTATCATAAATTATTGTCACTGCATTCAATTATTACTGTTTTTTGTAATAATGTAAGTAATAACTAGCTCTGAAAGCAGAAACATAGTCAGAATAATGGCAAGTATATATTCAAATGTACAATTATTGTACAATTTATGTATTGAAAAGATCTATTAGAAATACAGATAATAGCAACAATAAAAATACCACAGCGCTAGCCCTTTCCTCAAAACACAGTCAGTTCCCATCTGCCAGCAGGGAGGGAGCCCATCTAGCTTCCCTAGGCAGGGAGTTCCAAAGTTCTCTGGGAGGACTAGAGACCTTTTTAAAAAATGAAAGCTCAGCGTCTGGGGTTGCGGAAGAGGTTGGGTTGGGGCAGCCATGGAAGGAGGCTCCTCTTCACGGGGGTCTGTCTGTGGCAGCAACTCTAGGCGAAAGCCATTTGACGAAGAGCGCGAATCATAATTCTGTTCATCCTTTGTGCTTTGGCTCTATTTAATTAAAAATGTTCCGAAAGCCGTTGCCATTTAAATCCTATTTTTTCTGAGTCCATTTTCCTTCAATCCAGAACCTGAGCATTACTTTCCTGTATTACTCACACTGTGCCACATTCAAGCTTGTTTTGCTAAACCTGTAGTTTCTGCGTTACTAATAGCAATTTGGAGAGTTGGGCAGTTAAAATAAAATAAATAAATACATGAGGTGGCCATAGCTACAGCAGCTGGAAGAATATCATATACCGTACCTCAAAAAAAACCCTCTTCATTCTTCTGCCAATGCGTCGGGTGAGTCAAATATAGATATTTTTAGAATTTTTTTTCATGTGATGTGGCAAATCGCTCTTATTAGCAGTGCAGACCAAACACTGCCCTACCAGCCTGATTATTTGCTATCAGTATTGTAAGCAGCCCATGATTTGGGTCTTAGACTGCTGCTCCCTTGCCATTGCAAAGCAGTGTGCAAACTCCATGTTCAGAGCACAAGTGCGCACCACTCCAACTTAGCATGGTGGTGTTCTCAGCACATGAAAACAGCAGGAAGGGGTTTGTTCTCATGAATTTGTTGCCCTGGTTCTTCCTCTCTCCCTTTTTTTCAGAATAGTTTATGTAGGGTTCCAAAGCAATCTCCAGTCTAGGAGACCACCTGTTTTTAATGCAGAAGGTCCTCCTGGCATCTCCAGGTAGGCCTCCAGGAGTCTCCTCTCTGAAACTCCATTGTTGCTGCCATTGTCAACACCACTGAGCTTGATGGACAAATGGTCTATATTGATAAGGATGCTTCCTATGTTTCTATTTGGTGCTGGGTAGGGAAATTGTCATTGGGCACCTTGCAGAAAAGTGATGATGATGTTGTTGTTGTTTAGTCATTTAGTCGTGTCCGACTCTTCGTGACCCCATGGACCAGAGCACGCCAGGCACTCCTGTCTTCCACTGCCTCCCGCAGTTTGGTCAAACTCATGTTCGTAGCTTCGAGAACACTGTCCAACCATCTCATCCTCTGTCGTCCCCTTCTCCTTGTGCATCTTTCCCAGCATCATGGTCTTTTCCAGGGAGTCTTCTCTTCTCGTGAGGTGGCCAAAGTATTGGAGCCTCAGCTTCAGGATCTGTCCTTCCAGTGAGCACTCAGGGCTGATTTCCAGAATGGATAGGTTTGGTCTTCTTGCAGTCCATGGGACTCTCAAGAGTCTCCTCCAGCACCATAATTCAAAAGCACCAATTCTTCGGCGATCAGCCTTCTTTGTGGTCCAGCTCTCACTTCCATACATCACTACTGGGAAAACCATAGCTTTAACTATACGGACCTTTGTCGGCAAGGTGATGTCCCTGCTTTTTAAGATACTGTCTAGGAGAAAAGTGATGTACCGAGCAGTTATTAATTGCCATATTTTAATAATTGGATACAGCTAGGTAGCCGTGTTGGTCTGACGCAGTCAAAACAAAATAAAAAAATCCTTCCAGTAGCACCTTAGAGACCAACCAAGTTTGTCATAGGTATGAGCTTTCGTGTGCATGCACACTTCTTCAGATATTCTTCAGTAACCAACCAAGTTTGTCATAGGTATGAGCTTTCGTGTGCATGCACACTTCTTCAGATATTCTTCAGTATCTGAAGAAGTGTGCATGCACACGAAAGCTCATACCTATGACAAACTTAGTTGGTCTCTAAGGTGCTACTGGAAGGATTTTTTTATTTTTTTAATAATTGGAGGTACTGTGTCTTCCAACCCCCTTATGGCCACCTGTCTGTGGAGGGCAGTGCCAGATGCAAAAGCGGGTGGAGGAATTCATGTCAGTTCTGTCTTTGCACAGCAGGCTAGTTCCTAAACGCACACTACCCTGCACCCAGACAAGCAACTATTGGAGTTCAAGGACACATTCCAGCCAGGCAAAACCCCTCACGGAAGGCCTGAAGCAGGTTCAGTGAGGATTGTGGCCTGAGGAGAATTCCAAGGGCCGTTTAGAGAGGCCTGGGGGCTATATTCAGACCTTGAGGCTGAGCTTCTCCACCACTGCTCTGTGGTTTGGGCCCACGTGTAGCTTTATGACAGGCTTCCTCAACCTTGGCCCTCCAGATGTTTTGAGACTTCAGTTCCCAGCATCCCTGACCACTGGTCCTGCTAGCTAGGGATCATGGGAGTTGTAGGCCAAAAACATCTGGAGGGCCGAGGTTGAGGAAGCCTGCTTTATGAGGTGCGGTTGGTAGTAAACCAGGACACGTCATTTCTATAGTAGCCCCCCAGTTTAGAATCCCCCCCTCCCAGAGGTTCACCTGTCCCCCAAACTGCAGGCATTTAACGGGGCTGTCACTACCGTACTATTTAATCAGCTTTTGGCTGGATTCGATTATCGCCTTAGCATCCACCCATTATTATTATTTTTTGTTCTCGCTGCTATTCTGCATTGTTGTCCAAATGGTTGATTGTGAGTTTTACCTTTTACCCAGCTTGGGGATTTGGGGGGGGGCGCTTTGAGCAGAGAGGCGCCTCATAATGTTTGTTTCATTTATTTATTTTCGAGCAGCATGTTTGAAATGGCAGCACAACCACCCCTTCCTCCCTGCTCTTAGTGCTTCTGGCTGCATTGCCATTTTCTCCAGGGCAACTCTTTCAGTAATTAATAACGATTAGCCAGTCCCAAGGCTCTCCTTCCCGCATCTCTCCTGCCTCTACTACCACGTTCTGCATTGGTATGTTCAAAGCAGGCCATAATGGGCAGATGGGATTCCAGGAACCAAGTGAGTTCTCCGAAGGGATGCTTGGTGGCTGATAATTGCTACCCTCTCCCTCTCTTTGCTCGGTCTGTTGTCCCCTGAACCAGGTTTACCTGCTGCTTAACTCAATACAAATGCAGCTCAGGACACACTGCTTTGCTGACTGACAAGGAGATAATGGACAAAAGCAAATCTCCCATGCCGGGCGCATTGAATCCAGTGCTCTTTTCTCTTGTCATAATGGGCAGAATTCACAGCCATAAAGTCGGAACTAATATTTTGTGAGCTTTTATGGGTGCCGGTAGTGCTGTAAAAAGACGGGAGCGGTTGGCAAGGACGAAAAGGAAGCTGTGAAGGTGGAAACTGGCCCTAAACTGTAAAAAGAAGAAGGAAACTTTTATGACTTCTTTTCATCACCACCTCAAAACAGATCCTTAGTTTTCAGCAGGGTGCCCTCCAGATATTTTTGAACCGCAGCTCCCACCTGTTCCAGCAAGCATGGCCAGTGGTCACAGATGATGGGAGTTGTAGTCCACAATTATTATTATTTATACCCCGCCCATCTGGCTGGGTTTCCCCCACCACTCTGGGCGGCTTCCAACAAATACCAAAATACATTAAAATAGCACAGATTAAAAACTTCCCTAAACAGGGCCGCCTTTAGGTGTTTTCTAAATGTCAGGTAGTTGTTTATCTCCTTGACCTCCGATGGGAGGGCGTTCCACAGGGCGGGCGCCACTACCAAAAAGGCCCTCTGCCTGGTTCCCTGTAGCTTTGCTTCTCGCAGTGAGGGAACCGCCAGAAGGTCCTCGGTGCTGGATCTCAGTGGCCGGGCTGACCAATGGGGGTGGAGACGCTCCTTCAGGTATACCGGACCGAGGCCGTTTAGGGCTTTAAAGGTCAGCACCAACACTTTGAATTGTGTTCGGAAACGTACTGGGAGCCAATGTAGGTCTCTTAGGACCGGTGTTAGGTGGTCTCGGCGGCCGCTCCCAGTCACCAGTCTAGCTGCCGCATTCTGGATTAATTGCAGTTTCCGGGTCACCTTCAAAGGTAGCCCCACGTAGAGCGCATTGCAGTAGTCTAAGCGGGAGATAACTAGAGCATGCACCACTCTGGCTAGACAGTCTGCGGGCAGGTAGGGTCTCGGCCTGCGTACCAGATGGAGCTGATAGACAGCCGCCCTGGACACAGAATTAACCTGTGGCTCCATGGACAGCTGTGAGTCCAAAATGACTCCCAGGCTGCGCACCTGGTCCTTCAGGGGCACAGTGACCCCATTCAGGACCAGGGAGTCCCCCACACCCGCCCGCCCCCTGTTCCCCCAAAACAGTACTTCTGTCTTGTCAGGATTCAATGTCTAGAGGGCACCGCATTGCCTACCCTTGCTTGTACCATGGGATGAGATACCACTGTATTTTACCTGCACGAATGCCAGTTGCTCATCCAGTCCTGCTTGTTGTGCCCTTAACATAATCTGCAGACATTATTACCACACACCCTGTGTTTTCCTCACTTGGTATTATCCACTCACAGAGATTATCCATTGAGGCTTTGTGACCCAATGTTCATTAGAAGTCTGGTTGCGGTTTGAGAGGGCCTTTTTCACGGTGGTACCAGTGAAGCTCCACACTGATGGCACCTCTCCTCCTGTCTTTGTAGCGGGGTGTGCGTTTGTGTGTGTGCGTGTGTGTGTGGCACATTTAATACCATTCTTTCATTTCGTTTTCTCTAATGGCCAAGTTTCTGCAGTGGACAGATTTCTGGGGGCTGTGCATGCAGGGGTGCATAGAATTTGAGGTGCATAGGGTTGAAAACACCCCAGCAATTCAGAAAACAAGCAGTCCCTTTTAGTCAAACAACATTCGTTGTTTGATATGAGCATTGTCCTTCCTAAATACAGTTGCGCTGTGGCACAGTGGAGCTAAGGGTGGCATGCTCAGACCAAGGACCCCTGGGAGATTGTACCTTGTGTTTCTTTGGGGGGGCGGGATCGTCATGTCATGGGGAAACCAGCCTTATTTCTTTAAGAGATAACACCTGGGCGGCTGAGACAATCCCCTCCAGTCCTATTTCCTGCCAGCTCCACTGTAGGTTGTATTGCCAGCTGCTCTAAGTGCGGCAAAAGAGAAGAGGTGCCATATTGGAAGTAGATATTGTTGTTCTTTGTCTGTTTATTCCTGGCTTCCCTTCCTCTACTCTTGTCAGGTTTTCGCTCTGTCCTGGCTCCGTAGATCTCCCCTTCCTTCCTCTTGGCACCCATTTTTTCCCTTGGCCTTTAGTTTTGGGCCTTTTGGGGGGCCTGTAGCCTTTTGGATGTTCTAAGGGTGGGGTGAGCGCCTTGGAAAGGACTTCAACAGGGTGGAAAGGGCCTCTTTTCAGAAAGTAGAGCTGTTTTTGGAGATGGATCTCTGCAGTCTTGTTGGAAGGGTGATAAGGAACTAAGGCTGCCCGGGCAGGGGGACCTCTTTCCTGAATCCAGCAGCAAGTCGTCGCGGCTGCAGAGGTTTGGGGGACCTGAAAAGTCTGCTTCAGCAGTCCCAGCGGTCTGGTAAGCCGGAAAAGGGTGGAAGAGGAGAGTGTTCTTGTGCTCATATTCTGCTCCCCCGGTTTCCCACAGTGAATGGTGCACCAAACCAGTTGGGCTGTTCCCTGCTCTGAGTTTCATTTTCCAACCCTTGTGAATTATTTGTCTTCTCTAAGGTGGCTTCCATCATTAGCATTGTGTGTTTGTAGCTGTGATCCTTTTTCCTAACAGTTGCCTCTCGTTTCCCATTGCTTGGAGTGCCTTGTTAACAAGATACAAGGGCAGGCTGCTTCTCAGGGTAGCACCTAAGGTTAGGCTGGCCTCTGTCAGATACCAGACTTTCTTTTATTAAAAAAAATACTATATTATTGATTTTATTAAGGAAAAAAGAGAGAGCTGCAAACATAACAAGAAGAAAGAAAACAGAGTATTAAAAAAAATGTAAACCAGAAGTCGGGCATTTGGTATTGCCATTCCCATGCAGTGGCAGAGGTTTGATAACCACCCTCACTTTTGACTTTCAGAGGTCTCTTAAAGACTTCCGAATGCAAATAGGCCCAGGCAGTTGTTTAAAATCCCCCTTGAGCAGCCAGTCATTTTAAATATTGTTGTGCACTTCTTTTAAAGCTTTGGCAAAACATGTGGCTCTATACCACCCTCAGGTTTTGTTAGAGAGCTGTCTAGAAATCCTTCTATCAATAAAATAAAGAAATATTTAGGAAGGATATTGGTTTCTTTCTTTAGGGGAGGAAAATGTGTTCCAGTGGTTGGAGTGACTAAGTGTGGAAACAAATGGACTGCATGTGCAAAAGACTCCACTGGTTTGCTTTTTTTTCTTAAGGTGTTGGAGGTTTTGTGGGGGAGAAAAACTCGAAACAAGAGGCCAGTCTTCAGATTCGGGCTCAGAAGTTTATAGTAGTATTTATTTGCCCAGTGCATTCATACAAGTTGTCTTCTCCAGGAGCAATATGCTGTAAAAGGGATCATGTTGGCCAAAACATTGTAGGCCAAAACATCTGGAGCATAGCTGCCAAGTTTTCCCTTTTCTTGCTAGGAAGCCTATTCAGCATAAGGGAAAATCCCTTAAAAAACGGGATAACTTGGCAGCTATGCTGGAGGGCCGCAGTTTGGGGATGCCTGGTCTAGGGAAACCCAAGGAAACTGGGCATGCTGGGGATTGAACAAGAGACCTTCTGCATTCAAAGAAGTTGCCGTACCTCATCTTGACTCTCTAACCATTACATCTCTCCATACAGAGATGGGGTGTTCGACTGCTGGCTTACATCCTGGTCTACGAAGCTTGCTTCCAAAAGCAAGTGATCAGGGAGTTAGCAATGTTGGCTATAATCTGTTGGCCTTCATTTCAGCTGCCAAACTTTATCTCAGTTTCTCTTTCCTCCACCCCCAAAGAAAACCCAGCCTCATGAGACACTGATCTTCCAAAGTACTCTTTGCTCTGGCATTGATAAGCTGTGCTTAGTAAATATCTCTCCTGGCTATTTTGACCCCAAGGTTGTGAGAGATGGGGAAATCCCTCTCCTGGAACAGCCTTAATGAAGCAACATCCTTCTCTTCCTTGAAATAACCATAAAGCCACATCCCATATTAATAGGGTGGGAATAGGGCCTGGCTAAAATACCCTGTCTCGCTCGTGCATGCTTCTCTTGTGCAGTCAGCTAGGACATCATTGCACAATTCCAGCAGATAAAGCAAGGAAATTTCCCTCGGCTCCCTTTTTTTCTGTCTCCCTCCTTATTTTTTCACATGACCTATCACTTGTCTTAATCTTTGCCTGTTCTGTTCCATTTCCCTTCTCTGCTGTCCTCATGCCCTAGTTACTTTCTGTTCTTGCTTCTGTTCTCAACCCTCCCTTACCTGCCCAGCCCTGCATTCCGCTTTTTCCTCTGATGTGACAATAGCCAACACTTTGCATTCACAAAAGATTTCATTCACTTTTAGGTAACAGCCTATTCCGTCAACAAAGGTGTTTTTTTTTTGCTATATGGAACAAAGGAGATGTTCTGCTGGTATTACATGCGTTCTGGTCAACTTTGGATGTGTGGCTTATTTGGAGATCTCTGCTAGAGGTTGTAACTAGGAAACAGGCTAGTTCAAATAATAAATGTTAGATCTTTGCTGGTCAGCACCTTGGCATGGACAGGAAGCCAAAGGTTCATAGTATTTATGCATTTAGCCCAATATTGTGCACTCTGCTTGGTCAACAGCTCTCCAGGGTCGTCAGCAGAGTGTCTTCCTCATTACCTGCTGCCTGATCTTTTGACGGCAGGTTCCAGGAATTGAACTAGGCACCTCCTGCTATGGTCCCACTGTGCACATTTGACCACAGGAAACAGCTGTTTGTCAGGGCCAGCGCTAAGCCATAGGTAGCAAGGCACATGGAGTTCTCAAAGTATGAGCTTTTCTATTTTAAAATGTGCAAAGTGACTTCTCCCAAGCTGGAGCCCTGGGGATGATTTCCTCGGAGGTGCCGAGACTAGAAAATGAGGTCCTACATCTGCAGCACGGAAGACTAACCTTGAACCTAGAATGGAACCTGTTGCCTTCCAGATCGTAGAATCACAGAACTGTAGTTGGAAGGGACCTCAGGGGTCATCTATTTCCCTGCAATGTTGGACTACAACTTGCACCAGTCCCAGCCAGCTAGGGATTATGAGAGTAGTACTCCAGTAAGATATAGAGAGCAGCAGATTGTGTGCATGTTTATCTTGTCAGTTGCTGACCAGGACTGAGCCAAGCTATCTGCCTGAAGGAGGCTGGGATAGATGCAAGGGAAGGAAACAAGCAGACAGAAAGACGGGCAGACTCACAAGCAGAGGAACCTAGAGGGAAACTGGGAAGTCATGATGTTGATGAGGCCAGAATCTTGCTGTTGCCTAGGTTTAACCTGGGAATTTTTATGGCCAGGCTGAGTCAGGGAGACCCAAATGGGATGCCTGGGGCTTGGGACCAAGCTGGAGCCTGGGAAGACAATGTTTCCTGTTCGACATTCACAGATAAGACAGATCTTTCTGTCTCTTGACTTGTAATTTTTTTTTAAAAGGGGGGGAAGCAGAGGGGCTCTTTGCACTCCTGATGTAGCACCTTGTAAGCATTTTGGGAAGAGCTGCTGCAGTGTGGGTGCAGTGTGGACTCTAAATGAAGCAACAGAAGCACCAATAAAGTGTGCACGAAATGCCTTTGACGGCATCTGCTGTGCAATTTGTGGCCGCCAGGAAAGCCCCAGTTGCATTGTGCTTCCTGGTAATGGCAGCGCACGCCTCGTGCCGTCTTCGTGATTGTGCAAGTAGGAAATGCTGTGGTTGCAAAACACCCTGCCGTTCTGTCTTAAAGGCTCACTTTGGCTCCTGTAGCATGCGAATAACTCTGCTTTATGTCTGTACCTCTTGGCGTGCCTACCTTTCGACAGTTACCTCCTGGAACCAGGTGCATGATTCTTGAGAGCTGCAATTTAAACCTTCCATACAAAACAGAGTACTACCATCCAGCCTCAGTTCATAACATTTTCAGAACTGAAGTGCTCCACAGCACTCACTTATTGTGATCTGTGTTGACCGTGAGAACCTGGATCAGTTGCAGTCACTGAGTGTGGGAAGTACAGTACAGTATTGGGTAAGCAATCTGTATCTCTGGCTGTGACTCATATCGGTTTGATCTAAGCTGCATGCCATTTCTGAAGGCTTCAGGAGCAGTAGACTCTGTTGCTGTCTGGCACCAAATAACTGTGTGTGTGTGTGTGTGTGTGTGTGTGTGTGCGCGCGCGCATATGTTTGTGTGTGCGGCTGACACATTCCTCTGGAAACACCTTGGGAAAGAGGACACCAGCCTATAGGAGCATGAAAACTGTTGTGCTGAAGTCATCCAAGACATGGCTGGGCATTTTACCACCCAAGTATTGCCAAAGAAACACTGCTATTTGTGTTGTTAGCTCAGATGGTAGATTCAGTAGAAACAGAAAGCAGGTTGTTGCAAAGATAAACGTGTTCTTGGTGCTATCAGATATTTGACTCTATATCACCAGTTAATCAACCAGTGTCCCAGCTGTCAGCCAGTAGTCCATTTATCTCATTATTTTGTCTCCCCCTTCCCCGAGTAGCCGTTTTATTTATCAAAGGTGCTGAATGGTGCATTTGACTGCCCTAATATTTTAGAATGTAATTCCATGACATGAGAAAACCTGGCACATTCATTGGAGGGGAATATAATTGCTCTTCTTGTTTCCCCTGCCCATCTCAGGTTTAAGAACTTGAGAAGAGCCAATGACCCAACTAGTGCAGAATCCTGTTCTCCCAGCGACTAGCCAAATACTTGTGGGAAACCCATAGACAGGGGGGCCTCAGCACAAGATCACTCTCCCTCCCTGCATTTTCCAACAGCTAGTTTTCAGAAGCATTACTTCTTCTGACTATGGAGGTAGGCTTCTCCTCCATGAATTTTTCTAATCCCCCTCCATAAATTTTTCTCCATGAATTTTTCTATTCCAAGGTCTGTATCCAATGCTGTGCATACTCAGAGTATTGTCACAAGTCCGAACTTGGGCCTGTGGTTAAGCTCTCCCATCAGCAGCCATTGCTTAGGTCTTTGCAGTGTGGGGACAAAATAGACCCGAGCAGAGCAAAGCGGCTGTGAGCTTCTTTTTAGAGATTTGCACACTTTTGGAGTTTGCTGGGTTACAACAGTATATTCAGTTACCTGTATAAATATATTAAATTGTTGAATTATTTTCTTCAATAACTAGCTGGTACACATGTTTGCTATAGGAGCTTCTTCTCATGAGCGTTCACATCCAAATAACAAACCATATGTCTGCAACTAAACTTTATTATTCTGAATGTGTGGTGCTAAAAATAACATGGTGTGAATTGTATTTATATATTCAAGAACTAATCCTGTACACAGCTTCTGCATGTTGTTGTATTTTTGCTATTTTCTGACATTATCTTTTCTCTCCTTTTGGTGTTTGGCAGCCGTGTCTGTGATTTAAGATACATTTGTGCGTGTTTCCCCCCCTTTGAAGTTGCTTTCTTGTTCTGTGATGTCATCATGCTGACCCCACGATCCCTGATTGGTCAGGATAATCAAAGTCACTAATTCTGAAAGGACAAAAAACCAGCAGCCAGCAGAAATTCATTTGTGTGGCGTCAGGTGCTCTGATTGTCTTAGTGTTGATGAGTACACTCCATTAAACAAATGCGTGTTCTGTACGTTTGCCAAGGCATGCATGAAGAAAGCCTTGAAATAAGAATGGGGAAATGGTTGGAAATTCCCGCTTGGGACAAGGGAGGATGGATATAACAAAGATTTGAATTCCTGGCAGGTCAAGCAGGTTTCGAGATTCCCATCAGAGGCAACACAATAGAGTGATGTGCATATTTAATCCCCGGGATATAAATTTTCTCACACAGGTTTGCTTCCTGCTCTTCCGGTTCACCCCATACCTGGCATAACTTGACCGATATATAACTGCTGTGGCATTAGGGGCGTGCCACTTTAGGGGGTGAAACTTAATTGTTTCAGTCTTAATTTATTCAGTCTTAAAATGTGGTTTGGGGTGTGAGGAATTCAATTCTGATATTATTTTTGTGACGACAACGTTTAGCTGCAATTCCCTGTTTAGTTTAACAATCCCTTCCTGTTTCCAGGGAATTCTGGGAAATTGTGCCCTCCCTTAAAGAGGGAACGTGAGACCTGGCAACAAAACCTTGTGTTGTGGGTGGGTATGATTGGATAGCCACAACACCCAATTGGTAGGTCCCTTAATGCAGGGTTCAATCAGGCCAATGGGATGCAGGCTAAACGGATCAAGGGACCTATATATGCTCATGCACGTGACCCAGAGCTTCCTCTTTCGGCACCTGCATTGGAACACCTGCCCCCCTCTCCCTACTTTTAGGGCTTGTGCGCTTGGCCTTGCTATGCTGTCGTGTGTCGTTGGGACAGGGGCACGGCAGGAATTTCCCCCACTTGGCTGATTAGCTGTTGCCATTTGGGTTTCGCCTGCCGCGTAGCAAATCATCACAACTTGTAAGGTTGCAGATAGACTCTGGTTCAGGTGATAGGGATGGGGGAACGCTCTCGCCATCCCTATGTGAAGGGTATTCCATTAAAGGAATCTAGGGACTCAATGGTTTGGTCAACCCCTGTGAGGGGGTTGTGCCCGTGCCTGAGTCCAGGGGGACATCTGGGTGGTGGACATAGCATGTCCCTGGCTTTCCGCCATTCCAGGTGTTCACCCTAGGCTGACCTATGCTGGTGCCCTGGGTCAGCGCTACCTGCAAGGGTGCAGGGAGCTAGTTGAACCAGAGGCTATGCAACCACTCACTTGCTGTATTCAATAAAGTGGTGGCCTAAATTCTGCCAAAAGCCAAACAAAAATTTGAGTCTTGTCTGAATTTATTTAAGGGGAAGGTTTAAAGGTCTGAACACGCAACTGTATTTCCATGAGGGGGATGGGGATCTCCTAACAATTGTCTTCTTTTTCTTTGGCAATCACTCGTAGCCGAGTAAGGTTGTCTTCCATAAACACAGTTTTAACAATGAGTCCGGAAGTGACTGTGGAGGCCAATTCTGGATCCACACGTGCTTCCACAGTGGGGACATTGGTTTCCAGGCGGGAGTTGATCATGGTGTGGATTTGCCAAGCGTGCCTTCCTCTTGGCACGTTTCTCCCTTGCATCCTGAGATTGAGTTTCTTCAAAGCCCATGACACCTTTGGTAAAGGCTGTTCTCCAACTGGAGCGCTTGTTGTCAGTTCCCAGTTGTCAGTGTTTATACTACATTTTTTTAGATTTGCCTTGAGACAGTCTTTAAACCTCTTTTGTTGACCACCAGCATTATGCTTTCCATTTTAAGTTCAGAATAGAGTACTGTAGTTGCTTTGGAAGATGACCATCAGGCATCCGCACAACATGACCAGTCCAACGAAGTTGATGTTGAAGAATCATTGCTTCAACACTGGTGATCTTTGCTTCTTCCAGTACACTGATATTAGTTCACCTGTCTTCCCAAGTGATGTGTAAAATTTTTCGGAGACACCGTTGATGGAATCTTTCAAGGATGGAGTGGTCCTATAAGTGGTCCATGTTTCACAGGCATATAGTAAGGTTGGTAGTACAATAGCTTTGTAAACAGGCATTTTGGTTTCCCTGTGAATGTCCCGGTCCTCAAACGGGAGAAAGCCGCACTTGCAGAGCTCAGGCGATGCTGGATTTCGGCATCAATGTTGGCCTTTGTGGAAAGGTAACTGCCTGGGTAGGAGAAGTGATTCCCAACTGTATTTCCGTGAGGGGGATAGGGATATCCTAACAATTGTAAATCACCATTGACAAGCTACAGATCCTGGGATTGTTGTTGTTGTACGCCATGCGTGTTTAAAGTGGTAAAGTACTGCCTTAAATGTATAGGGCAAATGCAGCCTTTGTCTGCTGAAACTAGGGTGGTTCTGTGTCCTGCCTGTCTTCTCTTTTGAAGGGGTTCTGTATTTGAAAGGCTGCCTGCTCCCAAGGTCCAGCTTAAAGATAAAGATTAAAGCACAGTTATCTGGTTGCTGTGATTGTTTACTTCTCTCTTCCTCAGCACAGGGTGGGGAGATTGCCTGTGTTGCTTTTTAGCGGTGGCATTTCTCTCTCTCTCTCTGTTTGTGATACAGATTGACCCAGAACCGCAGCAGTACATGAGGAACAGCCTCAGACTGTGAAATTTGGGAGTCTTGATTTAAATTCTCTTCTCGTCTGGAGTGATTTAAATGCAACGGCATAAATAAAGCCACTTCTTCTTTTTGCCTGTCTGGGGGTGGATTATTTACATATTTAGTTTAACTGAAATAGATCAGAGAGGTCATCCGTTCTAACCATTTATACTCAGACTGGTGGGTGGAGTTGTCACATGAAGTTGACATAGGCAATTTAATTTTTAATTTTATTTTAAGGATTCTTCAGTTAATCAGGAAGCAGAGTTCACCTGAAATGGACCCAGAAGATCAGTTATTCATTATTGTGAGATAATGTTCCCTTGGAGCAACTTTGTGAGGAGTTGGCAATAGTGTTGGCTGCAGGTTTTTTTTGGGGGGGGGGGGCGGGCGGGCAATATGTCCTCAAGATGGCTCCCGTTTCTTCACACCTCTATATTTGCAGCAAACTCTCTCCTACCAGGCCCAATGAACACCATTTCCCAGAGGGAGACCCCAAGGCAAGTCAGGGGCGCTACTTAAGTCTCTTCACACTTCTCACTCTTTGCATGCTCAGAGAGGAGAGGTGAACAGGTGGGTATAGTAATTAGGGGGTGAGGGAGAGCAGTAGGGCCAGGAGCAGGGAGAACTTCAGGTAGGCTCCTAGATGATGCTGGCCCAAGGCAGGACCTGGTTCTGATAAGACTGTCAGCATCTGGGCATTGCACTGTGCTATATAAGCAAAGAAAGGCTATATCCATCAGAGATGCTTTTGTTTTCCCTGTTTGGGAAGACATTAATGTGAGAAGCAGCCCAGAGGAAGAAGACTTGTCTGTTTGAAACCTGCAAGTAAGGTGCTATGTGTTCCCACTTTTTCATTGCAAATCCCCCTGAAAAAACATTGCTTTGGAAATAATGGGTGGAACTCCTGCCTTGGCAATAAAAAACAGAAGAAACAACCATTGCCAAAAAAAAGGCATGCACTGTGTTGTCATCTCCTGGAAGATGGTGGTGATTAATTTTAAGTGATATTCCTGTCTAGTAGTGGAGCACCCCTACCCCCCCCCCCACCCAATGTGGATGCAGCTTGTCCCATTTTAAAGAAGCAGTGATTTATGCCACCTCTGTGGCCTCTTCAAAAGGTCAAGTGTGATGGCAGCCAACTGTGAAATATGAAACCGGCACCTGTAGTTTGTGCTGTGTGCTTTTCATCCCCAGAAGCACCTTTGCCACAAGCATAAATCCCGCTGTGAGGACAGCAATTATTCTCAACTTATTTTCCTTTTCCACACAGTGTCAATATGCTGGTCCCCAATATGAGGCAAGGTACAGCTGGAATCAATAAATCAATCACTAGTTTGCAGTTGATTTAGTGGGTGGTGTTTTCATAGAATCATAGAGTTGGAAGAGACCACTAGGGCCGTCCAGTCCAACCCCCTGCCAAGCAGGAAACACCATCAAAACATCCTTGACATATGCCTGTCAAGCCTCTGCTTAAAGACCCCCAAAGAAGGAGACTCCACCACACTCCTTGGTAGCAAATTCCACTGCCGAACAGCTCTTACTGTCAGGAAGTTCTTCCTAATGCTTAGGTGGAATCTTCTTTCTTGAAGTTTGAATCTTGTAGTTTTGTTGTTGTTGTTGTTTTTTAAAAGAAAAAAACAAACCACCAACCCTTGGAAGGGTTTTAGAAATGATTGCCAGCACTGCAATTAATTTATTGGCTAATAGAAATGCCTTTTCCGAACTGACCTTGGACAGTTAAAAATATACAGTTTAGGTTTCCCGGAAAAATCATACAAGCAACACGCCAAATTAAAAACCAAAAATCAGTAAGATGACAATTGCAACCATCTCAAAATATAACAGTCTCATTAATGAAAAAATAACCAAATGTTAAAGGTTCAGAATTTTAAACAGCCCACTAAAAGCCTCTAAGAACAGAAATACACCCAAAGACCAGTGACGAGGGAGCTTTTGGATTAAAACCCTATCCAGAACATTGGAGATGAGGTAGGTAGGTTGGGGGATAGAGTAGGAGATTGTGACGCAAACCTGGTCCCAGACTGTTTAAGGCTTTAAAGGCCAACACCAGGACTTTGAATTGAGTCTGGGAACAAAAAGAAAGTCAGTGTAGGTGGAGCAAGATCTGACTAATATGATCGGTACCCATTCTGCTAGTAAAACAGCAATATTTATTTTCTGCTGCGTTACCGTATCCAACAATTTGGCTAATAATATTACGTTGAGTTATGAAACCCAGGGCAAGCAAGGCAACACCTTTTATTGGAACAGCTAATGTTTTAAATGCTAGAAGTGGGAGTTGGTGCCTCCTCCAGTGAGGTATTCGAGGCAAAAGTAAGACATGATGCGGTTTCATGACGAGGTTAAGTGCTTTAGGGCTGCAATTCTCTCCGCGAATGCTTGGGAGTAAGTTAGCGCAGCAACTTGATGCAAAAAATTTTTGGGCTACCAGAAGTTTTTCAGCCACATTCCGATGCAATAGCAAGCCTTGGTTTTAATGCCATGAGGACAAGCCTTGGGCTTGTGCCCTCTTCCTGGGTGTGACTGTGAGGCAGATTCGGAAACTTTCCTTTCTGCTGCTTGTGTTGACCATAGTTGCTGGAGCTGCCTTGCTTCAACAAACCATAGCTGAGATGAGCTATAGTTTGACTGGTAAGAACATCACACTAAAGTAGGTTAATCTGAAATGGAAGTGCCTTTACCGGAGGGAAGGGGAGGGAGAATGCGAGCCGGAGGCATGAAAAAGCTGCCTTCTGGGTAATTCTCTGGCATGTCCAATAGCTAAGTGGGGCTTTCAAGGGGACACCATCAGCCACGCTTGTGTCAAATGAGCACACTGTGTTGCTTGTACCAACCTGGCCCATGTGTAGATTCAAATTCTCTCTCTCTACTTTGTTAATTAATCCCTTCAGCCTGTTTCACTTGATTAATGCAATTTGGAGTTCTTCTTTCACAGCGATTTGCCCAGCAAGCATTGATAAAGTTATGAAGTCTTAATAGCTACCGCAGGGACCTTCATGACAAGAGAGGAACTGGTACAAGAAGCTCCCTGCTGGCGTTTTCCAGGCAGTGAAGTTAGACTCACCATTGTCTTGTAAGAGTCTTAAGGGTAGCACTATTGTTGGAGATGTGGTCCAACGTCACTCAGGCGCGGGGAGATGCAAGTCTTCAGACAGCCATGAGCTCACTTCTTGTCTGGTTTTTCCTTACGAACACTGAGAAAAAAGACCCATGTTCAATGGTAGTTTTATATATATTGTTCTGCACACCGACAAAGCATCTACTGTACTTTATAAAGATTTTGTTTCCTTTTCTCTTTTTGTAATAAGAAGGTGTACTAAGGTAAAACTTTATGCAGCTCCACTGGTAAACATTGCCACTGGGAAGGCAATTGAAAGAGTGGAAATTGTACCTGCAACAAAAGGAGATAGGATAGCCATCTTCAGATACCTGAAGGGCTGTCACATGGAAGATGGAGCAAGCTTGTTTTCTCCTGCTCTGGAGGGCAGGACTCAAACCAATGGATGCAAGTTGCAAGGAAGGAGATTCTGGCTAAACGTCAGGAAGAACTTTCTGATAGTAAGAGCTGTTTGACAGTGGAACTGTCGGGAGGTGGTGCATTCTCCTTCCTTTTAAAGCAGAGGTTGGATGGCCATCTGTCATGGATGCTTTAGTTGTGATTCCTGCATTGCAGGGGGTTGGACTAGATGACCCTTGGGGGTGCCACTCTACAGTTCTATAGTTCTTTGATGTGGATGCACTTTCAGCCCTGGAGAGTTAAATGTACCAGGTGTGCAGATTTGATTTTAATTTTAATTTTTTAAAAAAATTGATTTTGCAGCTTCTTGGAATCCTGACATTTAACCAGAATTTTTAACCACGTTAATGCAAAACAGCAGCGTAGTTTGGGGATTCATAGCAATGGCAATTTCCCGACTCCAGAAGTGAAAGTATGAAAGTCTACTGTTGCCTTTCCATACTTGACCTTTAATGGAAAGCTTCCCACTGGAAGGTTTTGTGATCCCTTCCTTGTAGCTGGCTATTGTGAAACCTGTTGTGAAACAGCTGTTACAAGGAGCTAATGAAACATGGGGAGGGGGGATATCAAGGGTCCATCTGAAAAGTGCAGTTTCCACCTGCAGGCAACGTGTGAGAATTTAACTAATGTGTTAAAAGCTTTTTGAATTCAGCATGGTTGAGCTACTGAGCCTTCTCAGTTCGCACATCCTTCAGACTTCTGCATCAAATCCTGACATTTTAAAATTTAGAATGCGTAAAGCAAAGCGTTTCAGAATGTATCGCTGTTTTTGCGCCCTGAACAAACTAGACTTGTCCTCTATTCTGGTGTGTGTGGCAATTGCCGACCACAACTCATGGGCAAAGTTGGATCATTATGGGTGGCCTCTAGTGTCTGTAAGATACCGGTACTAAAGGGAAGCGGTCCCTGATCGCGCATGGAAAAGACGGAGCACTGAGGGGCACATACATGCTCACAACTGGGTTACTTACCCAGGTGAAACACCTTGCACCATCTCACACGTGGAACTTTCCTATGAATTTGGTTCATGCGCTTAACTGTGAGTCACAACCCAGTTGTGTACTTACCACATATAAATTAACCTGGACTGTAATATAGATATGAATGGTGACTTGAGCATGAGAGAGGAGGGAGGGTTCCAAAATCACTTTGTTCCTGGTTCTTGGTTCCATCCCTGGCATCTTCAGTCAAAAGGATTAGGTAGCAGGTATCTCTGCTTGAGACCCTGAAGAACTGCTGCCAGTTTGTGTGGGCTATACTGTACTGGGCTTTGTAGGAAGCTGTCTTACACAAAGCCTATGTTAAAATGCAGGAACTGCCTGTGTTTTGTCTCTCTATCCCACAGGAGACTGTACAATGGCTATCTGGAAATACTGGGATTGAATCAGGAACTTCTGCATGCAAATCTTGTGCTCTGCTAATGTTGTCAAAATACTCCCATACATGTGAACATTTTCCATTGAATTCAGTACAGTGGTACCTCGGTTTAAGAACAGTCCGGTTTAAGAATGATTTGGTTTACAAACTCTGCAAAACTGGAAATAGTGTCTTGGTTTGAGAACTTTATCTCGGTCTAAGAACAGAATCCGAACAGTGGAAGGGCACCGGCGGCGGGAGGCCTCATTAGGGAAAGCGCACTTCGGTTTAAGAACAGTTTTGGTTTAAGAACGGACTTCCGGAATGGATAAAGTTCATAAACCGAGGTACCATGTACTTCAAGCACCTTGTTTAAAGGCTCTCTGTGAACTCTGTGAGTTGCATCTGACAGCAAATAAAATATGCTATGGTTTTTGTCTTTCAGCTCCATATTGCCTTCTGGCTTGGTAGACCCACAATTTGATTTTCCTTATCACTTGATGACATTTGTTTTCACGGGGAAAATGTTGCTTTCTCCCATGCCTGGGCAACTTTTATGAATGCAATCTTATCGGCATGAGGCTGCTGAGACTTCTTACAAAAGTAAAGCCTCTCTCAGCTTCCTCTGCCTGACGTCGTCAGTTAACACGCCGTGGTACTACTGTTCATTTTGTTTCAGGGTTGCAGATACAATAGTTAATTCTGACCATACGGCGCAAGTAGTTTTGTGAAACAGTGGGAATTTTGCAAAGGAACTGAAGAGCACTGGCTATAATGGTGCCACTCACATGCTTAAATGAGCAAACATTTTAGCATCTTATTTAGGGCCTTGCGTTCAGAGGAGTGGCAGATCTCTAGTGTTCATCTCCACTGGTTGGGCAAAGCTATCCTTGAACCCAGCGGAAGGGAGCATTGGACCGAATTGTTGTAGACCAACTTTGGATAAGCCTGACACGGTTCCATTTTGCATACTGGTTTTTGCTTGTGTGTGTTTAGTGAACCCGTGGCTTGAGGGATGGTTTCAGCTGTCCTTGGCTCTTGAACTTTCCCCTTCTGTGCTTCTAAACTAATTTGCTATGTTTAAATCCCATTCCTGCTCCAAGTTGCTCAAAGTGGCATACATGGGGTCTCCCCCCTCCTTTTTTCTGCCTCGCAATGACCTTGCGAGGTAGGTTTATTATTATTATTATTATTATTATTATTATTATTATTTATTATATTGACTGAGAGACAGTGGCTACCCCAAGGTCACCTGGTGAATGTCATGGCCGAGTGGGGATTTGAACTGTGCTATCCCGGGTCCTAGTCCAACATTCTTAATCACCAAACCATACTGGCTTGTGCATGTGCATGTGAGTATTTTAACACAGATCACTCAAAACTACACCCCACACTACACCCCACACTGGCTGGCTGAAGTCCAGCAAAGACTATAACATGATATGATTTCTGCATACAATTTGTATCTGCTCTGAGACTTCAGCGGAAGGCTAGTAGTCCTGTTAGCAGTTGTATGTAGTTGTATTAGTTGATCATTATCTCCCAAGGCTGGCTCTATGAATTTCTTTAATCCGTTTTTTATAAATCCATCAAAGATGGTGGACATCACTGTCTTTAGTGGGAGTGAATTCTATCGTTTAAGCATGTACTCTGGGCCCAAGTGCTTTATTTTGTCCATCCTGGATCTTCCAGTGTTCTGTTTTGTTGGATATCTTCTCCTTATCTGCTGTCCGTTGCTGGTCTCCCCCCCACTAAACTAAAAAGCCCCCAGTGTTGTAACTAATAGGGGATTTGCGCCAACCCCTGGGTAATTTTGGTCGTCCTTTTCTGAAGTGGGGGCTGATCTCATGTATGAACTGTTCAAGAAGTGCAAATTTATCACCACCAGAAAACAGTCGTACCTTGGTTTTTGAACAGAATGTGTTCTGGAAGTCCCTTCGACTTCTGAAACGTTCGGAAAACATAGCGCAGCTTCCGATTGGCTGCAGGAGCGTCCTGTAGCCGATTGGAAGCCATGCCGGATGTTCAGCTTCCGAGGCAAAATTCACAAACCAGAACAGCTACTTCCAGCTTTGCGACGTCCGAATTCTGAGTTGTTTGTGAACTAAGCTGTTCAAAAACTAAGGTACGACTGTATTTGTCAATAGCAATACAATATATTTCAATGGACTGTTCACTTGCACAGGTACACAGAAAATGTTTGTGTAATATATATTATAGAGTCATAGTCAGAAGGGGCGACAAGGGTCATCTAGTCCAACCTCCTGCAATGCTGGAATACCCCTTAATAACCATCTCTCTCATACAAAGAGCCCTGCTTGTCCCCAATAAAAATATTAGGTTGATTTTGGAGAGGTGTTTGTGCTTGGTCAGGCAGAGTCATAATTGCTTTGGCTTCCATTCCCATTTCAACAGCATATAAATAACACATCCAGTATGTGACTTGAGAGTAGCTGATAAGCAAAGCAGGATTTTTATTTTTATTTCTAAAATGATCATTGTAGTATGAGATGTTATTGCTTAGGGGGGATATATCGCACTGCAATACTGCGATAAAAAGATGGAGATAAATGTGTAAATAAACTCTTCCAGCATCTGTCAAATAGAATGTTTGTTATCTTTTAGAAACTATGATTTGGCACAATTGATGAATGCCAGTAAGAAGCCGTTTCTTGACTAGTAGTTTCTTTTGGGGAAGCTGGAAAACGGGGGAAACAGCAGTTTATTGCAAAGACCAAAATTAAATGTCTTGTTTACTGTTTCCATGTAATGCACCTTGATCTAGGAGAATGCCAGGAAATGCTTTGCATCTGTGAATACTTGCATTGTGAGACTCTTATGGAAAGGACTGGTGTTGGGGGGGGGGGAGGTGGAAGGAAGGAGGAAAATATTTTGCCCGAGAGGAATAAAAACGAGGGAGACATAATAAGGCACCTGTGAAGGTTTGTATCGTACTCAGTGTGTTTCTGCTTCATTATTCAGCTTATAACCAAAGCAACATACCAAGAAATAATACGAATCCAGGCATCTTTTAGATGCCCCAGGAGGGCTTCCTTAAAGCTGGCTGTTCACACAGAAGGGTTTATATTAGTGGGAAGACTTTGTGAAGAGCTGTCAGGAAGAAAATCTTAAAGCACTCTATTTCTTAAAATGTCTAACCTTAACAACACGGGCCCCATTGCTGGTAGCTCTCTGCAGCTGTGTGTGTTAAGAGAACGTCTCTTGTCTATTTCCAGACCTAGTCTGACTATTACACAAAAGGGATGTTATCTAGGAATAAATTAGAGGCAGTCAGCTGGCCCTGAACTGACCTAGAATTTTCGCCCCCCCCCTCCTCTCTCTGCATTTTTAAAAAGCCTCTGATCTCTTTGGCCTCGGGCGTTGTACCCTTATGGGAAGCCACACGGACGAAATTTCAGACTTGGGCCATATTCTTCCACTCTGCTTAATGGTTATCTGCATGGCAATTAGGAAAATGCCTTAGATCGGCGGTCGCCAATGTGTTGCCTATGTTGTTAGACTACAGCTCCCATCATCCTTTACCATTGGCCATGTTGGCTGTGGAGGATGGGCATTGTAGTCCAGCAACATCTAGAGGAGGGAGCAAATGCTTTTCATTTTGAATCTGAAGTACCGCTGAGCCAGACTTCTTGAAAAGACGGGTTGTATCCAAGAAAATCATCCTGTTAGCTCAAGAACATACACCTGCACAATGAGAATTCCTCTCCTTTTCCTTATCTGCCCCCCCCCCCAACCTGCTCCAGAGACTTGGGGGAAAACCCCAAAGCAGATTTGAGGGATCATGTGGGGAGAAGTGTTGGAACTGCAACAGCAGGCATTGTTCATTAACTGAAGGGTTAATTTTTTTTAGTCTGCATTCTGACAGCACTCTGTTCTGTTTTCTGGTGTTTCCTTACCTGATAATTTCGATGTTTTATGTGATCTTTCACACACTGCAAAAGACACGTCTAGAAATCTGGTGGAAGTTTAATGCTCATTTGCATGTTTATCGTTTCCAAGAAAAAGAATCCATTTTCCAGCCCCATTTACTCAGAAAATCGCAGGAGTTTTGCACTGCAAATTTGATGACATTCGGGGCAATATCCTGGCATGCAGTTCTTCCCTGCCCTTTAAAACTTAGTGAAACATGGCAGTGTATTGATCAGAAAGTGACGGTTCTGTAACACAAAAGGTGTAAAAGACACATTAGAAACCAGGACCGAAGTACCAACATTATAACCAGCAAAACTAATGCAATAAATATTATGCCTGAATTTAGCCCCTGTGTTAAAGTCACCTAGCCAAGGGCGGGATGGGTGGAGGTGTTGCTTAGCAACCACAGACCAGCAAGGTGTCCACTGAGATAGCAAGTGCCCTGATAGGCTGTATAGCTCTGAGGTAGTTTTTCCTCTGTTTGTTTAAGTGAATGTCTCCCTGCTATGTAGAGGTCTGAAGCACTCTGTGTTTTGTTCATTTTTCTCAGTAAAGTGTTCTCAGGATTTCCTTTCTCTCTGGTCTTCGTCTGTGTCATTTGAGTGACTTTGCTAACGAGGAGAGGAAGCATTCTTGTGCAAGCAGAAGTCCTTGTGCCTAACTGTTGGGGCGACTTCATTGAGTACAATTCATTATATGTGAGAAAATTTAGGAGGTTTTTCTATTTTTTCATTCCTCCTAGGAAAAGAAGGCTAGCTTGTTATTTTTCTCTCTGAATAGTTCCAAGCTGTGTGTGTGTGTGTGTGTGTGTGTGTGTGTGTGGTGGCCCCATCTCCTCCCTCTCACCAGCCATCACACCCCCAACTCTATGTGCTCCTGAAATTTTATGAGTTTTTCGAACACGTTTTATATCACTATGTGGAGCCTGCATATACATAAGATTATTGTCGTGTGTGCCACCACTGCCACTACATTGTTTTGGTCAGGGTGCATGTTACGAATTTTCTAGATATGCCCTCAGAAGACCTACACCTCCCCCCCCCCTCCCCGGCCCCATGCTCTTCAACGTGCAGTGGTTCATCATCCAGAAAATTCTCAGTGGCACGAACAACATGAACTGCTTTCTGCTAACCTTTCTTGGGGTTTACGTCTCTGTCTTGCATGCGAATTGCCCATATAATGTGTCAGATTACCATTAATTTATAATGGGCAACTGTTGTGTAAAATGACCTGGCTTGCATCTATGCCTCCTTCCACATCGGAACATTGGTGCTATACATAACTGCAGTTAAGAGACTTATCAAGACTTTATCTTGACAAGCAGAAACGACCAGCACGTCTTGCTGTTTTATTTATTTATATTTTTGAACAAAACAGTAGAGAGGAAATGTGCTTGTGTCTCTCCCCCATTGATAGGCTTTTAAGCAGGGCCGCCCCTACTGTTAGGCAAAGTAACAGTGGCTAATTTTGTCTACCATGAAAGGGCAGTAGTTGTTTTTTTTAAATAATAATAATAATGCAAAGCTAAGCATTGCAGAGGATTGGACTAGATGACCCTCGAGACCCCTTCAAACTCTGCAATTCCATAATTCTATTACTCTCTGATTATTGATGTACCTTTACAGTGTTCTTGGGATTTTTCTGCCTCATGTGCCAAATTATTTTGGGCGCACCCAACTAAATAATTGTGTGACTTCTCACCTTTCTTCCCCCTGCGCATGCCCCACACAGTCCCAAATATGCTCCAGAGGGTTGGAGGAATCCCACAGAACAGGGGGCGTGCAGGGGAGCAGAGGAGGGGAAAGTCCAATTTGCAAGCAGAAGTAATTTTGCTTTTAAGCCACAGTTGGCTACAGACCGGCCCATTCCTTTCTCCTGACTATGGGATGACTATTTTATTTTAACAAGTGATCACAGGAGCCCAAGGCCCCTCTCACCCATCTGCATCGGCAACGCACATGTGTGCATTGATAGAATGGCAGGCTAGCACACACTACCGGTGGCATTCATTTCGCTCGGTGGATCAGTATATCTGTAGGGCTGGTCCAAGCTGTATCCTTACTTGCTTCTCTACTTCTTGGTTTATGTCAGTGGTTGGGAAGCTGTGGCCCTACAGATGTCGATGGATTCCAAATTCCAACATCCTCGAGTTGGCATGGCCGATGGACAGGGAGCTGTAGTCCAAAACACCTGAAGATTCATTGCCTCCTGTCTGGATGCATAGTTCTTGAGCCAGGTGCAAGAGGGCTATATCCAAATCCAAGACAATTCCATGCATATATTCATGTAGAAGATCTCAGGTTCAATCACCATCATCTCCTCCACGCTGATCTCTGGTATCTGGAAAGACCCTTGTGTAAGGTCTTGGAGAGTTAGCGCCTACCTGAGTAGACAGCATTGGGCTAGATAGACTAGCGACCTGAGGCAACTTCATATGCTCAGCTGTGTTGAACTTTGTCCGTCTTTATTCATTGTCCACACCTGTTAAGGAACCTCTGCCTATCTACTACGCAACCAAAGTCTTCTGTTGAGGGTTTTGGAGCACACTATTGGGGGAACAGTACGTATGCCAGTCTCTTCTAACCTGGTAGCCTCCAGAAATTGTTGGACTTGTAACTCTCTTCAATCCTGGCTATTGGCTGATGAGAGCTGACCTTGAAGAACATCTAGAGGGGAACCAGGTTATGGAAGACTGACAGGTGACCTGGGCCTATTGAGATTATAGCCTAGGATGGCACTCAACCTTCCTCTGCATATTGTAAGGGATAGTTGATCATGAAAGAAAGGCTTTTGGAAATCCAAGGAGAGAAGCCAGTTTGAGAACCACTGCTTTAGGAATGAGCACATTTGAGAGAACCCCATTTTGGAGTGAAAGCCAGCTATAAGGATGGAACATCCAAAGTGTTTGGGGCTTTATGTGCTACAGAGATGGTGTTGGATGCCGGAGAGAGAGAATCTTTGCTGTATGTGTGTTTTTATTTTGCTTAGTTTATCTGTGGTTGTGTGTCCACAAAACTGGCTGTATTAAGTTACTGGAATGTGTGCAGGGCTGCAGAAGACGTTTTCAATAGGGCAGAATTTCAGGCTCTAATTTAATAACAAGACCTCTTCTAGATAAACACCTGCAGCCTTTGGCACTGAATTTATTTAGTTCAGGATACAGCCGTTCTCTGGTATACTGGGAGCATCTTTGAATTATCATTTAACAAACCACTAGGTGAGTAAATTGGCTTTTTCAAGTCTCTTAATGAAATCTTGCTTCCTGGTCACAAGGTGCCTGTTCTTTAGTTCCACTGAGAGGTCCCTAATGAAGAGGGCAAAACCATATTAATGGTAGTCTTTCTCCTAAAGGCGCCCCGGGAAATTTGCATTTGCTGCTTGCTTCTGACTGAAATATTCTCTGAGGAAAAGTGTGCATGGCTTATCTTAACTAAAATTTGCGTATTTGTTGTATTCAGTCAAATGTGTTTATTTGGGATAGGGTTTTATTTATTTGCTTAAAGAGGTGACAGGTTGCATTAATAATAAGAACATAAGAAACTGCCTTGAGAGCCAGTGTGGTGTAGTGGTTAAGAGCAGTGGACTCGTAATCTGGTGAACCGGGTTCGCGTCTCCGCTCCTCCACATGCAGCTGCTGGGTGACCTTGGGCTAGTCACACTTCTCTGAAGTCTCTCAGCCCCTCACCTCACAGAGTGTTTGTTGTGGGGGAGGAAGGGAAAGGAGAATGTTAGCCGCTTTGAGACTCCTTCGGGTAGTGATAAAGCAGGATATCAAATCCAAATTCTTCTTCTTCTTCTTCTTCTTCTTCTTCTTCTTCTTCTTCTTCTTCTTCTTCTTCTTCTTCTTCTTCTTCTTCTTCTTCTTCTTCTTCCTTGTACCAAGTATATTCCTGGTATATCTCAGCTCTTGGTTCATCTAGCTCATTGCTGTCTACGCTGGACTGTTTTCAACCAGTCCAGAACCAGTCTCAGAGTTGTTGTGAGGATAAAATGGGGAGGGGGAGCCACCTTGAACTGATTGGAGGAAAGGTGGCATAGACATGTCATTTGATTGATTGACTCTCTTTTGCAAACTGATTTGAGGTTTGTTGGTTTAGAACATGCATCCCCAAACTGCGGCCCTCCAGATGTTTTGGCTTACAACTCCCATGATCCTTAGCTAACAGGACCAGTGGTCGGGGAAGATGGGAATTGTAGTCCAAAACATCTGGAGGGCCGAAGTTTGGGGATGCCTGGTTTAGAAAATCAAGTAGTATATATATTTTAAATAAACATACCATATGTAATAATAACAAACTAGTTGGCCCTGCCACATTTCACCCAGTGGATGCCAAGTCAGACTTGCCACATTTTGGGGAACTGGCAGGGAAAGCGAGGTGCGATATTCCTACGTTGTGGTGTTTGCTTTAGCTGTGTAGAACATGCCATTCTCTTTCCCACCCCCAATGCTCTAATGCAGGGGTCAGCAAACTTTTTCAGCAGGGGGCTGGTCCACTGTTCCTCAGACCTTGTGGGGGGCCGGACTATATTTTGGAAAATATATATGAATGAATTCCTCTGCCCCACAAATAACCCAGAGATGCATTTTAAATAAAAGTACACATTCTACTCATGTAAAAACATGCTGATTCCCAGACTGTCCGCGGGCCGGATTTAGAAGGTGATTGGGCTGGATCCAGCCATTGGTCCTTAGTTTGCCTACCCACGCTCTAATGCGACTTTGCGTTGTGGAAACATACCCCATATTAAGCCCAGGTAATATTGAAACAGAAGCTTTCGTCTTCTTTTTCCTCAGAATTTGCTCTTCACTGATGTGGGTGCTCTGCTCGTGCAGACTAAGGGCTTGCTCTCTTTGGGTCAGTGCTCCTAGAAGAGGGGGAGAAAAGGGGCTAGCTTGTCCGCATGAGATTGGTCACTCTGACCACGACATAGACTCCTCTCGGGTGGGCATATAACTTCCCCTGTGACATTCCTCGGGTAAAGGTAAAGATAAAGGGACCCCTGACCATTAGGTCCAGTCGTGACCGACTCTGGGGTTGCAGCTCTCATCTCGCGTTATTGGCGTACAGCTTCCAGGTCATATGGCCAGCATGGCAAAGCCGCTTCTGGCGAACCAGAGCAGCACATGGGAACGCCGTTTACATTCCCACTGGAGTGGTACCTATTTATCTACTTGCACTTTGACGTGCTTTCGAACTGCTAGGTTGGCAGGGGCTGGGACCGAGCAACGGGAGCTCACCCCGTCGCGGGGATTCGAACCGCCGACCTTCTGATCGGCAAGCCCTAGGCTCTGTGGTTTAACCCACAGCGCCACCCACGCCCCTCATGAGCTTAATGTTAATGTCATAATTCCCAGGCGTGTGTAGGATGTCACGCTGAGCTATTATGGAATTACTGTGGTGAAAAGTGGGAGAATCAAACTTGCCACCCACACGAAACCGGTAAAGGCATCCTATCAGAATTCTGAATATCAGAAGCTGAGCAATAGTCCTGAGCATTTCACAGACAAAAGGAGAGAGGGATTTGTAACACCCCATCCTCATCCTTAGGAGAATTGGCACCAGCTGCCCAACTGCTGGATGTTTTCTCCAGGCTTTTGAATGCTCTGTTCATTTGGCTGCAATTGTCTGTCATCCCAGGAGAATGGCTGTTTTGGGATAAAGGCATAATAGGACTATGGATCAGCGGCTCCAGTGTGTGCAATAGTGGATTGTGCATAGCATGGAACTGTAGTGTTGATGTGCATTAGTGGTAAAAGCAGTGTGTCCAGCTCCTGTTTTGAGGTGCAACTACTTAGGGAGCTCCATGCTACCTCTCCCCACCCCCAAATGTATTGAAGAAAACACTCCCCACTGCAGCCAGGCTATCCACCATGGAAACTGTTCTCCGCTGTTTGTTTGCCACCATGGAAGGTACTGTAGAGTTCTTCCATGTAAGGAGGGACTCTGCCCCATTGTTTTTGATGTAAGTGGCTACAGTAGGGGGGTATGGCTGCAGTATACATCTTTTGAGTGGGGTGGGGGGCTAGATCTATCCCACATGGTGCTATAATCCCCCTCATGCAGTCTTTCATGGTGGAGAAAGGATTGTGTGAACTTCCCCCTTGAGACCCTTGAGAGGGACCTGAATGTTGAAGAATGATCTCCCTGGCAACTAATCCAGAGTGCGGCAGCTAGACTGGGGATTGGCAGCGGCCGCCGGGACCCTATAACACTAACTGCTTTGGCTCCCAGTATGTTTCCGAACACAATTCAAAGTGTTGGTGCTGACCTCTAAAGCCTTAAACTGCTTCAGCCCAGTATATCTGGAGGAGCTTCTCCACCCCCATCGTTCAGCCTGGACACTGAGGTCCAGCTCCAAGGGTCTTCCGGTGGTTCCCTCACTATAAGAGAACCAGGCAGATGGACTTCTCAGTATTTGCACCCACCCTGTGGAAAGCCCTCCCTTCAGGTGTCAAGGAAATAAACAGCTATCTGACTTTTAGAAGACATCTCAAGGTAGCCCTGTAAAGGGAAGCTTTTAGTGTTTGATGTCTTACGTTTTGTTGGGAGCTGCCCAGAGTGGCTTGGGCAACCCAGTCAAATGAGCGACAAATTAAGTAAGTAAGTAAGTAAGTAAGTAAGTAAGTAAGTAAGTAAGTAAGTGACACACTTTTCAGACATGCATCATTTCGCGACATAGTAATTCAGTTTTACTAGCAAACTGGAGATTAAACTAGCTCCTTTCCAGCCCTGGGAGGAGCGTGGGGAGCGTTTGCGCAACACACCAACACACTAACGTGCCACGACACACAGTTTGGAAAGCTCTGCACTGGGGGGAAAAGGAAACTGTTAACAATGCGTTACCCTGTGGGCAAAATAGGGGCAAAATAAGGATTGTGATTTATCTGGGACAAATGGAAAAGTGGAGAAATAGGAATGGTGGGAGTGTCTGCCCGACAATGACATACAGAATAACAATCAGATAGTGTGCGCGCACCAGACCCAAATGCCACAGACGTGCCGTTAAATAGTGGCTTATAGAGAGTAGATGCAGGAAGCCAGAGGTGATGATAGAAGCCTAGACCTATGTGTGAATACTTAGAGTAAGCTGCAGCGCCTGTCGCACCCATGACATACACATACACACCCACCCACACCCTTTTCTGGTTCACAGCAGCAGAGCAAGCCATGCCAAAGGTGGTTTGCAATTGCAAATGAGCAGCTTGCTTCTGGCAGAGTGGGTGTCCCTTGGATTTGTGTCACCCAAGGCAGCTGCCTTCCTGGGGAAAGAGGGTCTGTAAGCTGTATTGAGGTGCCACAGCATAGTGTCTCGACACCCTAAAGGGTGCGAAGAAACTGGCCGAACCCTGACCTCGCGCTGCATCTTCCATTTTATTTTTTGCCGTTTTGCATATCTGCGTCTGTTTGGCTTTTTCCTTTTCAGCATGGCTGCACCTTTGACAATTCAAGCCTAAAAGGTCATCTTAATTAATATTTCTGGATTAGTGGGATGGCAGACGCGGCGGTTGCTGGTAACAGCAGAGATGGAGCCTTGCTCAGAAAATGGCTTTTCAGGCTGGTGCTCTGGAGCAGAAACATTGCAATCGGGCAGCCTGATATAATTTGAAACGTGCTGGTTTATTTATTTAATTTTTTGCAAAAAAATAAAAAAGATTGCAGGAAGAAGTGTTCCTTTCCTTTTTTAATTCGAGGAATTTCCATTGGTTTTCTGCGCGTTGCTGCCATTCCCCCCCCCCCCCCCCCGGTTTTATACAACAACCAGTTTGTACTGGTTAGCTCAGCAGTGTGGATTGACATAGTGTAAGTAGTAGTTACAGGTAGGTAGCCGTGTTGGTCTGACGCAGTCAAAATAAAAATAAAAAATCCTTCCAGTAGCACCTTAGAGACCAACTAAGTTTGTCATAGGTATGAGCTATCAGATACCTGAAGAAGTGTGCATGCACACGAAAGCTCATACCTATGACAAACTTAGTTGGTCTCTAAGGTGCCACTGGAAGGATTTTTTATTTTTATTTTGATAGTGTAAGTAGGATAGCATTAAAGGCCTACCTGCCCCAGTCTAAATGGGGGTACATAGCCTGAAACATGATGTAGTATATTGTCATAATATTGCGACGAATCATCCCAATCTTGGAGTGGCGAGAGACAGCAGGGGTGCCTGCGCTTAGCTAGGCTTAGGTTTCCTTGGCATGAAAGTCAATGTAAACTGTGGTGTTGTTAAGATATACTGTATGGTTTTATTCATAATCTTTATTCATAAGCATTGGCACTTTGCAAGATCTTGCTTTCCCATTCAGTTTCCAAGGGAGCCCCCCAGCTGTGCCATGGGTTCAGCACAGAAAACACGTCTCTGTGTCTCCACCTTCCATCATCAGTCCAACTCACACAAACAATTCTCCCCTTTGTCCGATTGTGTGGCATCCAGTCAGGTGAGATGGGGACAGGCCCACCCATATGCCTCTGTGGCAACAGAGCTCACTCTTTCAAGATGCAAATGGCAGATCCTTAGCTGAGCTTGACAAAGGAACTGGCCTATGACTGGTTCAACAATCTTCCTTCTATAGTTTCTAGTCTTCTGTATACAGACTTACAGGTTTGGAAGGGACCTACGGTATCACGCAGACCAATCTCCCAAACCCATAACACTGTTAATCTTAGAAAGATTATACGTGTTGTCAAGGTAGTACATACCACCTTGCTTAAGAGGCTTTGTGAGGACAGCAGACCAGGTAAGGTGAACGCTGTTGCACCTTCTCATTGGTTCTTTGCCTGCAGGCTAGCAAAGCAATGCACTTTCAGATCTTGACTACTGGTTGTGGCGGAGGGAAAATATTGGCACTAGCAGCCAAGAAGATTTTTTGCCCCAGCAGGGCTGAGTCAAAAGATGGCATCTGTAGGCAATGAGAAATCGAAATGTTAGCTAGCTAATCAATCTCCCAGACTTTATATTCAGTTTCAGTGTGCCTCGTTCCATTTTGGGGGCAAAGTACAGAACTGGGATTCTTCCCATTACACATAGCAATTAATTGGGCTGTAGACTGGCTTTGTGGGTATTGAAGATGCTAATATAATGCCCCTGGCTGGGGGTGGAGGGGATGCGGTGGGCGAGCAGGAGGAGGAGGTGCAAACAGGAGATCCAGCCACGGAGGGAGGGAAGCATCGGGAGAACATTGGGACCCCCTGGAAGATCTCTGGGCAAGCAGGAAGGAGGAATTATGGGTTGTTGTTTTTATTTTGATTGTGTATTTTGTGGTTTTATATTCTGATTTTATTCTGTGAACCGCCCTGAGAACTGCGGGTATAGAGAGGTATATAAATTCCATCCATATTTCCCAAGTGAGACCCATGCCAAACAGCCCTTACACTGAAGTCCTTTCTGCAAACAGACATAAAGTGAAGCAGAGCTCGCGAGGGATGTAGAGGAGAGTGGTTGTTGCAAAAACCAAACCAAACCAAAACAAAACACAAAACAAAACAAAACACATTCCAAAGGCCAGATAGAGGTGTCCAGAAGGCCACATTTGGCACCCCAGGCCAGGGCTGAGGTTCCCCACCCAGACCTGTAACGGATAGTCGAAGGGGAGAGGCAGACAAAGGCAGAAAGGGAAGGATGGAGGCTAATGCTTTTGCCCATGCTTGACATTTGTAACAGTTGGTCGTTGTCTATTTGTCCATGGCAAATAGAAGGGGAAGAAATGGAGGCAGTGAGAGATTTTACTTTCTTGGGCTCCTTGGATCACTGCAGATGGTGACAGCAGTCACGAAATTAAAAGACGCCTGCTTCTTGGGAGAAAAGCAATGACAAACCTAGACAGCATCTTAAAAAGCAGAGACATCACCTTGCCTATAAAGGTCCGTATAGTTAAAGCTATGGTTTTCCCAGTAGTGATGTATGGAAGTGAGAGCTGGACCATAAAGAAGGCTGATCGCCGAAGAATTGATGCTTTTGAATTATGGTGCTGGAGGAGACTCTTGAGAGTCCCATGGACTGCAAGAAGATCAAACCTATCCATTCTGAAGGAAATCAGCCCTGAGTGCTCACTGGAAGGACAGATCGTGAAGCTGAGGCTCCAATACTTTGGCCACCTCATGAGAAGAGAAGAATCCTTGGAAAAGACCCTGATGTTGGGAAAGATTGAGGGCACTAGGAGAAGGGGACGACAGAGGACGAGATGGTTGGACAATGTTCTCGAAGCTACGAACATGAGTTTGACCAAACTGCGAGAGGCAGTTTAAGACAGGAGTGCCTGGCGTGCTATGGTCCATGGGGTCACGAAGAGTCGCACATGACTAAATGACTAAACAACAACAACAGTTGGTAGTAAGAAGAAAACCCAGCGATCATGTGGGGAAAGGTTGGTTTTGAGGAAGGAGTTGTGTTGGAAAAGAACCAGAGCTATGTGGGAGGAAGGACCTGTGATCACAAGGGGCTTGTCTTGTGGTGTCTGGCCCCCACATGGTTGCATTTTAGATGGCCAGCCACATGTCTGCTGTGTGGTTTGTGGTTTTTGCTTGTGCTACTTTCTGCCACGGAGGTCTCGGTTCCCATAGCCTTTTGGTGGTGGAAAGACAAATAAAGGTATTTGGGTGGGGAAAGGTAATGGCAAGCCCCCTGGTGTTTGTCTGTGAAATGAGCTCTGTGGTGGAAGGTTGAGATTTGCTAAACAGAATGTAGCACATCGCTATAAGCAGCAAAACCCCAAATTCCATAATCTATATTTTAAAAAGTGACTATATTTGGTCTGAGATTATGCTCTGCTTATGCTGCTCTGGTCTCCATTTAAGCTTTTCTGAATAATTTACAGAGCTCCATTAAACACTTTCATATTTTGATTCCTAAATGCCAGAGAACATTTCCTGAGCTATTTCAGCTCCCTGTATTCCCTGGCACAGTGCTGCGCTCTCCAGCTCTCTGGTCTCTGTGATTCTAGTTTGTAGTACTGAACAATTTGCAATTTCTCCAGACAAAGCAAGTATAGCCAAGGCCACTTCAAGACTGGTCTCCTTCAGCGCCAATTTCACAGAGTTGGAACTTGGGGGTCTGTGCTGCACCCCCCTCTGTTGACCTGGTTGGGTCCTGCTCCTGTCTTGGCACTTCCATCCCAGATCCGCCCCCTCCAGCCCCCATGCTTCCTGGCCATTATTACAGACCAGTCTGTCCCTAATTGATGACCTGCAGATGATCCTAGAATCCTAGAATTGGATCATGGTGGTCATCTAGTGCCACCCTGTGCAATGCAGGAAGCTTTTGCTTGAACCCACAACCCTGAGGTTTAAGAGTGTCATGCTTTACTGACTGATCCATGTTGGGCAACCAGCAGGGGCTGATGGGAATTGTAGTCCAAGAACTCTAAATATTCTTTTAACAGCTCTGTTGCAGCAAGTCGAAATGGATTGTCCCTTCCTGGCACACACTTTTAATGCTTGCAGGAGAAGATAGAATCCTGACACGTATCACTGATTGTGAGTTCTCAACTGGCGCTTGCTTGGTGTGGTATCGGGATGTGTGATCTTGCGAAAGGACTTAATGGATGTGCAAGAAGTGTTGACACCCTTTCATGTCCTCTGTATTCATCTGAAGTTCAGGATAGCAATATTTTTATACAGAGATGGTGCTGATGGTGGAGGGAAGGTGTCAAGAATAAAGAAGAATCATTATTCCATTGAAAGCTGTGTGGGTAAAAGCAGAATCAAGGACCAGCCCGTTGTTAGCGTGAACGAAGACTAAAACGTCCCCCCTCCCCTTTTATTTCTGCATTTGCTAACAACTAGCATTCTGCTGTAGTTGCCATGGCTTTGGTGAAATTGCAACTGCTAGTGCCAGCTGCAAAAAGAGATGCCATTCATTGACTTGACATAAGCTGCTAGGCTTCTTTGACTGACTGTGGTTATGCAAAACAGGAATGAAATATGCACACACAGAGAAAGGGAGAGCGTGCAATACAAAAAAATGCTTTTTAAAGATCTTGCTTTTTGTTTCTAGAAAATGGGTGCACAGGTGGACTCTAAAGAAGGCAGCCTTAGGTCCTTGTTGGAGCACTGGCTCTTGGCATGCTGAACATCCTAGGTCCAAACCGTGGCTGTTTTAGCGAAAAGGATCAAAGAGAACTGGAGACGATAGGGAGCTACTGCCTTTGAGTGGAAATGCAGACTCACGGCACCAGTGATCAGATAGAGTATATTTAAAAATGGCTGCCTACTCACAGGTTGTGAGAATTCATTACATCAGATCCCATATGCACTGCTTCTGGTGATGGAGCTTCCTGTCCTAAGCACATAGTCAGGGGTCAGCAAACTTTTTCAGCAGGGGGCTGGTCCGCTGTCCCTCAGACCTTGTGGGTGACCGGACTATATTTTGGAAAAAAATAATAATGAACTAATTCCTCTGCCCCACAAATAACCCAGAGATGCATTTTAAATAAAAGGACACATTCTACTCATGTAACAACACGCTGATTCCCAGACCATCTGCGGGCCAGATTGAGAAGGCGATTGGGCCGGATCCGGCGCCCGGGCCTTAGTTTGCCTACCCATGGCTTAGATGGCTGCCGTGTTGCTCCAGAATGAAATGCACTGGAACATGCAGCAGAGCATGCATGTGATGCAGCAGATCTAGCAAGCTTTATTGCATAGCAAAAGACAAAAATTTGTGTAATAGTGTGTGTGCCTTGGACACTGACCAAACAAAAATGACTGGACTTAGGGATAGCTGAGCTCTACAGTGCTTTTGGGGGGGGGGGTCTTCCCTCCTTTGGGCAGCTGGTGTGCCAAAATGATGAAATGCAGGTGTAAGGCAGAGTGTTTTGTTTTTAAAAGGGTGCATGTGCAGCAGTGATCGGTGTTATCAGGTTTTGATCAGTATCCTTAGGTTCAAATCTGTGCTCAGGTATGAAGCTTCCTGGGAGGGCTTGGGAGTGTTGCAATCTTCTTTTCAGTGGAAAAGGGTTGGGGAGCAGGAGGTGGGGGGGGGGCACAGATCAATATCTGTGGTGTGGATTGTGCACCTCGCTGTGTGTGGTGGATGCATGTAGCAGATTGTCTGGGCATGCCCTTAAGACAGATGCTTTGACATGTATTTGCTTGAACTCGAGATACTGAACTCTTGAGTCCAGCTCCCCAATTCTATGCATATTCCGCATGAAAAAATGGAAGGCAAACTGTTTTAGTGCTTCCATGCCCAGATGCTTCCATGCTCGCAGTGTGGAATACACACCATGCGCACAAGTGCACACCTACCTCTCCCCTCTATGTGCTAATATTCCTTTCTTCCCTAACTGAACCAGCAAAGCCCTCCATCAGGGCTGCTATACCAGAGCAGTGTGGATTGACTCTTAGCAACAGCATCCTAATGCCGATCCCTATTTAGAATGAGAGTCATTGTAGTTCCCATATCCTTCCCAGTGGTACTTGAACCAATGTAGTTTCAGCCTCATTTCTGCAAGGCTTGTTGCTTACGGCAGGCTATTTTCCCCGCTCTTGAGTTTTAATGATCAGCAACTAAAAAAACAAAAAACAAACACATACGTTTGGTAGCAATGTTCTTTTCAAAAACATGCACATGTACGGTATATCTCCCCCCTCGAAAAAACTTTGTTTCATGCAACTGCATAAGCCGCAGCTTGACAATCAATAGCTCCTGGTTTTCCCTCTTTCCTTTTTTATTTTCCACTTTGTTCCTTGTTCCTTCTTTCTGCCAACAGGAGCCTGCTGCTCTAATGGCACAAAATGCCTTTCAGGTTATAGAAACATCCCACGTCTTTGTCCATTTTGAGCTGTGTGCTTCTGTGTGAATGTTGCCGGCCCAGCTGTGATCTGCATTCCCCTCGCCCTGTGGCATCTCCCCAGCTGAGAGGCCTTTAATGGCTTCATGGCTGGGCATTTCAGCCCAATCTCATCCTGAGAAGCTCTCTCTGTAGCCTACAGAGACGTGAAAGGCAGCATTAAAAAAATGGGTTCTGGTATCCCTTGCTGCGATGTGGTGCTGGTGGCGGCAGCTGGCATGCAGGTTTGCCTTGGCATGGCCCCGTGCATAAAACATTTCTGATCTTGTGCAACGTAAGAATGAAGCCTTCCATTCTCCCCTTGAGCATTAAGACGAAACAAAGCCTCTCCTTTGTCTTCACCCATACCCCCTAAGCAAAATGACTTTGAAACTATGCTCTGGAGAAGTGTTGGGGTTCCTTAGAAGTTTACTAGGGATTTATTGGTGATCTCAATAAAGAAAGTGTAGCTCCCCTGCGAAATGACATCTCAACTCATGACTGAACTGCCTCCGCAGTGCCCAACCGCAAGGAGATGTTGGTTGCATCCTAAGGAAGGGGTGAACAGATGTCAAGAGCTACTTTTTTTTGCACTGGAAGCTCTGAAGTCTTCTCTTCATAACAGAAGAAAAAATTATTCAGCATAGTCTGCCTCTGTTCTGGACTGAGGTAGTAGGACTTTACAAGAACCCAAGAACACACAAAGCGTACAGAGAGAGAGAGAGAGAGAGAGAGAGAGAGAGAGAGAGAGAGAGAGAGAGAAACACTGTCTTTTGCTATAATAGAGCACTGCTTTTTGAGGGGAGGGCTTTTTGGAGTTGCTATTATTAAACGGGAGTCTGACAGTCTTGCTGGTATACTGCAAGTCACAAATTTACCTGTAGATCCTGATTTGCGTTATTTTCACTCCTTTTATAAGGTTCCTAATTTATGGGGGGGGGGCAGTGATGGGTCTCAGCCAGTGCTCCATCTAAACGTGAGTTTGTGCCCCAGCAAAACAGGTCCCCTAAGTCTTTCACACCTCAAGTAGTTCCACTGCCAGAGAGTTGGGGTTTATTGTTTTTAGGTAGAAATCATTCCTTGGGAGTTTGCAAACGTCAGCCAGCGAACATCGAACCAGGATTATAGACCGAGGATATGGCAGCTTTACCAACTGCACCTCCCTAACCCCCCCCCCGCCCCAAATACTTAGTGACCTGGCCATTTCTTGCCTCTGTTTGAACATAGGCCCCCAACTGCATGCATAAAATTAGGCCTTAGGACTGAAGGTTGCGTATCTCTTTCCCAGGTAGATCCTGCCTGAGGTCACAAATACTTGGGAGATGTGGTTAGTGCGGGGCAAGGCCATGAGAAGCGTATCAAGATAGAACTGTGGTCGTGGTAGCAACAAAAGGTAATCTGTTCTCCCGTAGCTGTGAGGCAAAAAAAATCTGCCCATTTATCACCACAGAGAAACATATGCAATTCTGACAAGGCTGGGCTTCAGACAAAGCCGAGTGGAGTTAACGTAGGAAGCAATTAGTTTGAAACAAGCAATGCTGATTGCATCTACATTGGGGGAAAGCTCATAATATCACAAGGTCACTGGCCAGAATGACTAGGCCCACCCCACCCCAGTTCCACACTCAAAACATGTCTGCCAGACAGTGCACGAGCAAAACTTAATCAGATTTAAGCTCTCACCTATCCTTTTCTCCAATGGGCTCACTATTTGGGGTGAGCTTAATGTGGGTGGCATTCTTGATGTATGGTTTTGATAGTGTCACGTGGCAGTAGTGCTTTGCGGGCACTGATATGACCCTGCCTCAGAGTTTATGAGTGAAATTTCAATGGTGGCTAGGGATGCTAATTTGCAGTTTCCAAAACAACATGTGTATGAAAGAAGAGCCGTCCTTCAAAATCTGCACTTCTCCAAATTTTGCTGTGCGAAGTAATAATGTGTAAATAAAGGGTATGTGCTGGAATAAAGAGTGTGTGGAAATTCATTAATTAGGGGAAATTGGTTTGCAAAAATGTGAATATTCATCAAATCTGCGTTTGATAATGCAGAAATGAGCTCCAATATGCGAATGAATTTTCACAAGAACTTCTTAAAAATAAAATTTGCTAACTGCCGCGGAAATGTTTAGAACTGAATTTGAAAGATTGGAAAAATGAGAAACCGAGGATTCGCCCAGCAATTGTGGTGCAAGTTAGAAAGTGAGGCATCCTTGCTACCGTAGTAGTTTAGTTGTACATGGCTTCTTCTAGAGCACCTCATTTTGGTTTGTTATGGCATATAAAGCAAGAATCAACGTAGGTTCTTAAGATGCTTTATGGTTTGTTTGTGGTTTTTTTGCACCTTTGAAAGATATGCAAGAGAAGGGGTTTTGACCCGTACTATGACGCTTGCCCCCCAACCTTCAGAACTCATTCTCTGTCCCCTGTCTCCCAGCACTCTGTAAAAGCGCCCCTGCAAAATGCAGACTAGCAAAATTTAACAAAGTTTTTATTTGTAGCCATTTTTTGCTACTGACCGTCTTAAATGCCTTTGTTTGTTTCTCTTTAGGATCCTGCAGGCATCTTTGAACTCGTTGAACTTGTTGGCAATGGCACCTATGGGCAAGTCTATAAGGTAAGGCCTTCTGTGTTTCCCAATGAGACCACATGTTAAGCATTCCTTGTGTAACTGTCTCTAATTTTTACCGGGCTCCGATTGTAAAGGAAGAATTAACTTCAGGGTGTTTATAGTTTCCTGCTCCCCACCTTCCTAGTACCTGGTCCAAAAATGTACGATTGTGAAAGAGAACATTGTGTGCCAGTCTTGTGTTTCTATAAATATCTCTGGGAGATTTTTTTTTTGGTACCTATGCGTAAACATCTTTCAAACTGAAAAGAAATCTTCCCAAGCTGATGGAGAACGTGTGTGGCTTCTTCCTGGTGAGAGTTACAGGTTGCCAAATCATTATTAATATTATTCATTGAATTCGTACACCGCCCCTTCATCTGAAGATCCCAGGGCGATTATCAACACACAAATTGTATGTTAATAAATTGCATATGAATAAATTGTATATTAATCACAACCTGGGACCGAGTGTGCATGCCTCAACAGTTTTGCAGGTGCCAAAGATGGTTCAGGGGGGATTCTAAATGCGTCCTCTTTGCTGCGGTAAGTGGGAGATGAGGGCCAGTGAAGGGACCCTGACTGGAAGGAACGGAGCAGCCTAAGTCCTTTTTCCTGTTGTCCACTTATTAGAGATGGGCATGGCTTGCGGTCTGCGAAATTCCTAGTGGTGTGTTGTGAGGACGACATTTCTTCCAGTGACTGAGTATCTACAATTCAGGGTTGCGAAGCTCCCTCCTCACAGACGTTTGCCTGTCAGTTTCATTGTTCGGATTTCCTTGACTGCCGAAGACATGTCTCTTTACTCTGGCCTTTGACATTTGAGATGCATGCAATTACGCCCTACCCTGTTCTTGTGTTTGCGAAGTAATAATAATCACTCTGTTTTAATGTATTTGAAATTGTTGTGATACTCTGTGGGACCTTTGGTCGAAGAGCAGCTGAGTAATAATAATAATGATGATGATGTTGCCTGTCTCAATGTCTCATGCAACATATGACACCATTATAAGTTTATGGGTTTTCTGTTTACAGTCATGGGGTGTGTCTGCCTCAGGCTGTCTACCTCTGTTTGTGATTCTGATCTCCTTAAAGTTCAAGTAGCAAATACATATATTTCCCTGGCTACCTGCACTTTATATAGTTAATGTTTTATTACTCTCCTGTCCCACCTTACTTCCATAATGAGACCCAAGGCAGCATACATGAGATTCCCAAGCACTAACCAGACCTACACTGGCTTTGTTTTAACAAGGAATTAGATAGCTCAGTCAGTAGAGTGCAAGACTCTTAATCTCAAAGTCATGGGTTCAAGTCCCGTGTTGGTCAGAAAGATTCCTGTATTGCAGGGGGTTGGACTAGAAGACACTTGTGGTCCCTTTCAACTCCACAATTCAATGATTCTGTGATTCTAAGGTGATTGACTCATGTACCTCAAGACCAGGGCCCCAAATGCTGCAGCAGAGGGAGAGAAGGGATGCAGGGCTATACCATTGGCTCTACTGAAAAACCAGCTCCATCAGGCTTCCCTCAGCTGTCACCTGGCAGCAGCCATCCAATCAGGCTGCAACAAAGGAAGATAATAGGAAGCAGGAGCTCTGTTAGACTCCTTCACTCTCGGAATGGTTTACATCCCAGCTGGTTGCGATAAGAACCGTAAAGTTAAGAATTGGTGGCTGAGTTTCATTGTTTTCCTCTTCCCTCCCCACCCCCATTCCTTTTGTGTTGTGCCTTTTGAATTCCAAACCTGAAGGTGGGAACTTTAAAATAAATTGACTTGTAATCCTCTCTGGGAGACTTTTTGGCCATAGAGTGGAGTAAAAAATAATGCTTTAGATAAATAAAATCTCCCATTGCTGCCCCTCCTAATCTCTTAAAAGAGCAGAGTAGTTGTTCTTGACTATTCCTTATGCTGTGTTCAGAGAGGGAAGGCATGCAGACAGAGGTTCTGGGTGGCCTGCGGAAGTCTTAATCCCAAGCAGAGTTTCAAAAAGTGTTGCATGATCATTTGATGGAGGGCTAATTCTCATTAGGTCTTGGGGTTAAGATTTTAAAGCTGTTGGATTTGAGTGCATATTTTGCAATGATTTTTTTCTTTAAAAAAACCTGGATATGGTTTTATAAAATGGTAACTCGCCCTGAGCCTTAAGCTGGAGGCAATATTAACCAGTCATTTGTACAGTCCCCCCCCCCGATTTCCCCTCTAAACCAACACTTGTGAGGGCGATCTCTTTGGCATTTATGTTTTAAGATGTGACAATACTCCCGCCCCCCTTCCCTTTGTGCCCCCTCCAAATAAAAGAGGCAAGTGGAGTGCGCTGCTGATCTGTCAGCAAATATTTATTTTGAATTCTGGTTTCTGCATCCTCCGATTGCTGTAGGCTAATCCCTTCAACAAAGATGATAGAAGAGGGAAAGTGAACCAAGACTGAACAGAAACTTCTGGAGTTCTTCAGAAGTGTGAATTTCTAAAATAGCGTTAAACCCTCCTCTTTTATATCTCAGTGCAGGAGACATTTCTACCGAGTTGCTATTTTCTCTCTCCCTATATTGTTTAATTTCAAAACTGCTCTGCCCTGGTTTGCTGAAGCTAAGAGCATTAGAGTGATGTCTAAACAGTTTCTCTCTGCTGGTAAAATAACTGTAGAGGTTGACCTAGTTCTAAACATGTGCATATTTCTAATAACTTCTGCTGGAAAATGTGACTACAACATCCTTTTGAAAGCTTAATGTTTCAACGGAAACGCAGAATGAGAAATGTTATCATGCAAAGCTTGTTTTGCTCTCCCCATTTTATTGAAGTTATACTGTTTACGCTTTAGACTTTGATTGCAACCTTTAGCATCCATTATTTCAGCAAAAAGTAAATACTTAAGAGTGGTGGTGGTGGTGGTGGTGGTGGTGGGGTTGCACAAGAGATTTCAGGCACCTCTCTCCAGATTCTAGCTATTTCATTAGGTTATTTTTGTGAAGCAAGAGCACCTGTGCCTATTTTGAAATTATTCAAGGCACCAGGGCTGGCGCAGGACATTTTGCTGGCAGAAGTTGGAAAGCTCAGTTGGTTAGAGTGTGGTACTGATAACCCCAAGGTTACGGGTTCGATCCTATATGGGACAGCTGCATTGTAGGGGGTTGGGCTAGATGACCCTCAAGGTCCATTCCAAAACTGCAATTCTATGATTCTAAGGCGGGACAGGAAATGTCACCTTACCCAAGCAAAGGCGCTTAGTACCTAATGCTCATCAAGTCATTTTGACACCTGAGGCAGAAAATGTTCCACCTCCTCAGGAGTAAAAATACTGTACCAGTAACAATAAATTAAGTAACTATAAATTTACGGCTCTTTCATGACACCTCCTGCAATGAGTCCCTTGGGGTCCCTACAATACTATGATTCTAAGTGGCTGCCTCAGTCTGTCGAATGTTAGGGCCGGCCCCGTAGAAGCACTTGGTGTGGTCGACACACGGCTAAATGTTGCAGTGGGTTTGGGTGTCAAATATTATTTCTAAAGAGATCAGTAGAGGAAAACGTGGTAAGGCACCTTCTTCTTCTTTGCCAATCACTTGTATCCGAGTAAGATTGTCTTCCATAAACATGGTTTTAACAATGAGTCCATAAGTGACTGCGGAGGCCAATTCCGGATCCACACGTCCTTCCACAGTGGGGACATTGGTTTCTGGGTGGGAGTTGATCATGGTGTGGATTTGCCAAGCATGCCTTCCTCTTAGCACATTCCTCCCTTGTGTCCTGAGTTCGAGTGTCTTCAAAGCCCATGACACCTTTGGTAAAGGCTGTTCTCCAATTGGAGCGCTTGCAGGCAAGTGTTTCCCAGTTGTCAGTGTTTATACTACATTTTTTTAGATTTGCCTTGAGACAGTCTTTAAACCTCTTTTGTAGACCACCAGCATTACGCTTTCCATTTTTAAGTTTGGAATAGAGTAGTTGCTTTGGAAGTTGATAATCAGGCATCTGCACAACGTGACCAGTCCAACGAAGTTGATGTTGAAGAATCATTGCTTCAACCTTGGTGATCTTTGCTTCTTCCAGTACACTGATATTAGTTCACCTGTCTTCCCAAGTGATGTGTAAAAAATTTCGGAGACACCGTTGATGGAATCTTTCAAGGAGTTGGAGATGGCGCCTATAAGTGGTCCATGTTTCACAAGCATACAGTAAGGTTGGTAGTACAATAGCTTTGTAAACAAGCATTTTGGTTTCCCTGCGAATGTCGCAGAGCTCAGGCGATGCTGGATTTCGGCATCAATGTCAGCCCCTGTGGAAGGTAACTGTCCAGTTGGAGAAGTGATCAACATTTTCCAACATTACACCATTTGAGTTGGATTCGTGGAGCTGCAAAGGGGTTGGTGCAGCACTTTGGGTTTTTGGATGTTAAGCGATAGGCCAAGCTTTTCGTAAACTTCTGCGAAGATATTTAGGATGGTTTGGAGGTCATCACTCATCTGATCTCTGACTGGTCACATTGGTGTTTACTGGGAGGGGGAGGCGTGAGATGGTGGGAAGGTTGTTACGGTGCAAACACACTGACAGGAGTATCAGAGTATGCACATATGCACATCCATGCACACGAAGTGCGCAGCCTGCTGTTTTCAGAGCTGTCACTGCTTAGGTTTATTTTGAACTGTTGATAATCCTTAGGAATGGTATATCTTTGTTCTTTTGGCTAAGTTTGCTATTAAATTGGTGAAGGACAAGACTGTAGTAGGGCAGGCAGAGAGAAGATGCTTCAGCAATGTATAACTGCAGGAAAGGGAACATGCAGATGTCCTTGGTGTGTTTACAAGATGCCCATGCTTCATCTGTGCAATGCAGGAAGGGAGGCAAAATGAAAGGGGAGGGTTTCAGATCAGCCTTCCTCAACCTGGTGCCCTCCAGATATTTTGGGCTACAGCTCCCATCATCCCTGATAATTAGCAATGCTGACTGGGGCTCATGGGAACTGTAGTCCAAAACATCCGGAAGACACCAGGTTGGGACATTCTTTGTTTAGATGCCTGAATGAAATGGTTCTCTGTGACATTTGTATGTGGGAGTCTCATTGGACTCTTGTTAACAACACCAACACCAACACCAGCAAAAAGCACAAGATCATTAAAACCTGGACCCTCCCAAAGGGGCTCCTGAATTTTCAGGCTATTTCACCAATTCGTCTTGAGGAGGTGACATGAGCAGAAAGACGGGGAGCCTTATTGATAGTGGCCGTGGCTGTGGTATTTTTGTTCCGAAGATGCTTAGAGCAACCCATCGCTATGCCATCACATAGCCTACGGATGGAGAACCTACGTCCCTCTAAATGTTGTTGAACTCCAGTTTCCACCAGTTCCATCCAGCAGGGCAAGTGGTCAGGAAATGATGGGACTTGAAGTCTAGCAACCTCCGGGGGGGGGGGGGATGCTCCCCATCCCTGATGTAGCGTCATTTTGGGGGAAGGGTAGTGACAGCCAGGATAACCACCACTGTTGAAGCGGGAGGGGGAAAGATGGTGGCAAAACCCGCAATAGATGTGGGCCCTTTCACCCCCCAAAAGTCTTTCAAAATTTGGCTGAAATTTCTCCTTGGAGCTTTGGAGGGGTAGACCAGCTTCATTTGTAACATCAAGGATTACTGCTTATACCTAGTTAATTATACTTTTATCCCAATCTTCTTTCAAGGAGCTCTGTGTAGCGTACCTTTGAACCTGGATTCAAACTTGCAGATCAGCTTCAAATCCCCCCCCCCCCCGCTGCCTTGCTCTGGTTAGTTTCAGTCATGTTTAGCGGTGGAGAAATACTACATTAAATACTGACAAAGGTAGGGAGGAGAAGGTGAGAGAGTCTGCTCCCAGACTCTTATCTGTAGTTTTAAAACGTGGACAGCAGTTACATCTCTATCATGATGAATAGATAAGGCCTGATAAGGCCGGTATTGTGACAGGGGATCTCTACTTATATCTCTATTTAATAATGTACCTTGCCGTATCTTTCTGAAGTTATAAAATATTTCTGAGAAGGGCCAATTTGAAGCAGCAACTGAAAAGAAGGTCGTCAAAGGTGTTGCGTCCCATACAGGTGAAACTCGGAAAATTAGAATATCGTCGAAAAGTGCATTTATTTCAGTAATGCAACTTATTATTTTTTATTTTAATTTTAATTTTTACAAATGCTTTCTTTTGGAAATTCCACAGTAATAAAACAAATTGTTACAACAATACAAAAATAAACATCGCTATTACATTTCATTAATTACATTCCCTTTATAATTGACCCGCCTAATGACAAATAATTACAATTACAACAAATAAAGGCTTGACATATCATGCTTTGCATGTCATCCATCTATCTCATATATCGGTTTTACCTTTTAAGTTGTGTTACTGAAATAAATGCACTTTTCGACGATATTCTAATTTTCCGAGTTTCACCTGTATTTGTTTCTTTCCACACACCTCCCCTTTTCAAGAAGCTGATAGAGCAGACAGCAGCAAAACCTTCTTCATTAATGGGTGAGCAACCCACCCTGGGGCAGACCCTTGCCATTGGGACCCCACCAATAAGTGGAGTTGGAGGGAAGAGTTTGCAGGGTTTGCTGGGCAGGTTTGAAGCTGCCCAATTAAAACCTGAGAAAACAAATGGGCTCTTCAGTGCTTGTCTGGTTCTTGAACTGAGCAGTACATACCGTAAGCCCCCTGAAGTTGATACCTACCAGCCCATAATCATGGTGACATCACCACCAGGCCTTGAAAAACGGGGTGTGTTGCATTGGTTTTCTGTTCAGCACCTTGCATACGATATGACAGGGTCCCCAAACTAAGGCCCGGGGGCCGGATGAGGCCCGCGCAAGCCAATTGTGCGGCCCCCGCCAGCCCCCACCGCCCGCTTTTACCGGCGTGCCACGGTGCTGTTGCCCATCTCAGGGTTGGCGTGGCGCCAGAAATAGCTCATGCGCATGCACAGAAGCTATTTCCGGCGTCGCGCCGACCCGGAAGTGCACCAGAAATGATGTCTGTGCATGCACAGAAGCCATTTCCGGCGCCCCCCCCCCCCGCGCCAGAAAAAGCGAGTGTGTGCGCGTATGGGAGTGCGTTCCTCCGGCCGCCGGAGGAACCGGCCCGAAGCCAGGTAAGTTTGGGGACCCCTGCCATATGAGAACTAAATACTGTACTGTAAGTGCATCTTCCATTAAATTTCAGTGCTATTAATCTGTCCAGCAAAGAGTTAAACCACCAAATCTATTGATTTATCTTTCATTGTACATTTACGGGATTGCATTCCCTTCCCTTGCTAAGTTTCCATTAGCACAGGGGCCAGCAAACTTTTTCAGCAGGAGGCCGGTCCACTGTCTCTCAGACCTTGTGGGGGTCCGGACTATATTTTGACAAAATAAATAAATAAATGAACAAATTCCCATACCCCACAAATAACCCAGAGATGCATTTTAAATAAAAGGACACATTCTACTCATGTAAAAACACCAGGCAGGCCCCACAAATAACCCAGAGATGCATTTTAAATAAAAGCACACATTCTACACACACTGATTCCTGGTCCGTCTGCGGGCAGGATTGAGAAGGCGATTGGGCCAGATCTGGCCCCTGGGCCTTAGTTTGCCTACCCATGCATGATTAGCAGATCAGGGTTTAGAGGTCATGGCTTGGATGGTGGAGGGGGACTGTGGACAAATAGTGGAAAAATCTCTCTCTTGGCTGGAAATAATCCTGTAAGTGTGCGGCTTAACCACAGGTTGGTCATTCCAGAGCGGATGAATGAATCCTCATTCCTTCCAGCATAACAGCTTAATCGGAATAATTTTTGCTTGAATGAGAGTAGACCTCGGTGGCGGCTTATCTCCCTCTTTTTGAATTGAATCGAGCAGGTTGTTTCGTTATTTAACAATAACAAACAAGCTTTGGTTGTGCCTCTAATCTATTTATGATGTTGCTGTGTTAATTTTCTAGCTTCTTAAAATGAATGAAATGGCTTGGTTGGGTGACAATAAATTACTAGGCCTGGTCTGTTTTTTTTTTTGCAAACGGAAAGCCTTCCTTGCCAGTGATAATGTGGCAGTTGTAGAAATCTGCTGATCTGCTTCACCTTCTTTAAAAAAATATATATCTGGATTTACTGAACCATATTTGACCTCCTTTGCTCCTCCGAGGAATGATTTTAGGGTAGCAAGCACATTAATTGTAGCGAGATATGCTATAGGCAATAATTTTTGCTTCTCATCTGTGGCAAGTGGGAGGAATTATTTAACCTTGAAGCGAGTTCACTCAGGGTGTGTGCATTTGTGTGTGTGTGTGTGTTCTTTGTTTCTTCTTCGACTGTAACCATCCTTCTGATCTTAGATCAAGGCTTGTCAAATCATGGACAAGGCCTCTCCGTAAGGCCTGGGAAATTTCTGGGAAAGGAGGAGCCTCCTTAGGGAGAGACTTCCCCCTCCTGTTGTTGTTGTTGTTGTTGTTGTTGTTGTTGTTGTTGTTGTTGTTGTTGTTGTTGTTGTTGTTGTTGTTGTTGTTGTTGTTGTTGTTTTGCATAAGAGGTGGTGGTTTGTTTTGAAACATTTTGTTCTTTTTCTGCCACCCACATGTCCATAATTTGGTTCTACCTCTCCCCAGCTCACACTCCCCCCCCTTCCCACCCCCTCCCATTGTGTCAGAAAAAAAATTTCTAGTTATCCTCAAGGTTTTTGGGGGAGGGTGGGGGTGGTGCCTTTAAATCTTTCTGTTTTGACTCACCTTTTTACCAGCTGCTTTCGAAACACGCAATAACTTTCTTGTTGCATCAGACCAAGCTAGCCTACCTGGTTCAGCATTAAGGGTAGTGCACAACTCAGTAGTTGGGGTGGTGAAAGGATTAGTGCTTGTGCAACAGGAATTCCCCCATCTCCCCTCTCTCCCCTCCCTGCATATGCTGCACTCTGTCTCAAATCTGCCCTGGAGGGTTGAGGGAGCCGACCAGAATAGATTTAGGAGGTGCAGAGTGGGAGGGGAGAGGGAGGGAGTTTCAATGCACAGCAGAACATTCAACTGAGTACTACGGTATGTTGCATGCAACCATGTCCCTCTATAGGTAGCCAGCCACGTTCCATGGGAGGCTCACAGGGACACATTGTGATGTTGATGTTGATGATTTATTGAATTTATATACCACCCCATAGCCGGACGTCTCAGTGTGATGCAATAGTTATGCACTGCTCGTCTCTGTTGTCCATAATTTTACTACCACGGAACCCAAGAGGCTTCATAGAAATACTTTATTGTCACCGTACCGCTTGTTTGCAGTGAGATTAAACGAGCCCCCCTCCCCCTCACAATCTCTCAGTCCTTGTTACACTCTGTGTGCTGTCGTACGACCACCAACCCCGAACGTCAGCTGCAATGTTGCTGTCTTCCATTCAGCAGCCTCACGGCCCATGGGCAGAAACTGTTCTTTAACCTGTTGGTGCGGCTTATCATGCTTATGTATCTCCTGTCCGAGGGCAGGAGATTAAAAAGGTGCTGGCCAGGGGGTGAGTCACCCCTGAGAATGTTCCTCGCTCTTCTGAAGCAATGGTCTCCCGCGATAACATCTAGCGGACTCAGGGGACAGTCCACGATATTGTGTGCTCTCTTCTCTGTAGGGACTCCCTGTCCATGGCTGTCAGACCAGCATACCACACCGTAATGCAGTATGCTTCCTGCATTCAATCCGAAGCCGCGGCGGACATTTGGCTTCCGAAAAACGTTCGCAAACTGGAACACTGGGTTTTGTGGCGTTCGGGAGCCAATTTGTTCAGGAGCCAAGCCGTTCGAGTACCAAGGGAAAGAGAAGGGCGGTGCCAGCAGAGAGTGTTTCCTGTGACGTGGGGGCGGTCAGCTAGTTTGGCAAGTCATGTTTGATTGGCCAGGGGCACATCTTCATTTAAATCTTGTATCTAGCTAGTTATTAACTCGCTCTACGCGGGGCTGCCCTTAAAGCTGACCCAGAAACTCCAGCGGGTGCAGAATGCTGCGGCGTGGCTCCTTACAGGGTCCCGACTGCGGGATCACATTCATCCAGTGCTTGACCAGCTGCACTGGCTCCCGGTGGAGTACAGGATCAGGTTTAAGGTGCTGGTTTTGACCTTTAAAGCCCTATGTGACTTGGGACCCTCGTACCTACGGGACCGCCTCTCCTGGTATGCCCCGCGGAGGACCTTAAGGTCCACAAACAACAATATTCTGGAGATCCCGAGCCATAAAATGGCTAGATTGGCCTCTACTAGAGCCAGGGCCTTTTCAGTACTGGCCCCAACTTGGTGGAACGCTCTTTCCCAGGAGACCAGGGCCTTGCGGGATTTGTCATCTTTCTGCAGGGCCTGCAAGACAGAGCTGTTCCGCCTGGCCTTTGGGTTAGACTCAGCCTGACCCCTGTGTTTTCCTCCCTCATGGCTTGGATTTATGGACTACTTGAAATGAGGCTGCATTTTAAATTTTAATACTGTATTTTAATCTGTATTTTAATTAATTGTTTTTATGTTTTATTGTAATTCTGTTGGTGTGAGCCGCCCTGAGCCCGGTTTTTGACTGGGGAGGGCAGGGTATAAATAAATATTATTATTATTATTATTATTATTATTATTATTATTATTAACACAATTTAAAATTGATAGGGGATCAAGTTGACGGACACCCATTTATTCTGACCAGATGATTTCCGTTGGAAGCAAGGTCTTGCAGATCTCGAATCTAATTGTTGGGGTGCTCCTATCCATATCAATATCTAGAATGCCTGGCAGCTCTTGCCTGTCTTCTAATTAGGGACTTGCAAGTCTCGTTGAATAGATGTGATTTAAAACAAACTGCACACACATTTTGTTTACATCCCGTTAGAACAAGCATTAGCCTCGCAAGGTTGGTTTGACGCAAGAGAAGTTCACAATCCTTGCTCATCGATTGATGGCTGCAGCTTAGGTGATGACCTGCATGTGTGAATGGGTCCCATAGACTGAACGCCAAAGAGACTGCTGTTTTCTCACCTCACCTTACCTGAAATGCATTGCTGTCCAGTGGGATCCATTCACAGAGTTGGCAGGCAGAGAATTCGAGCAGTAAGTTTGTGAAGGTGAGTTGTCATATTAGATGTGCCTGTTTATCCAGAGCTGGTGCAGAAAGGGTAGATTATCATTTCAAGGAAGTCATTCTGTGTCACAAAAGGTGGTTCCCATTTGGGGAACAGTCATTGCGGATTCTCAACAATTATTAGTAGGACCCTGGGGAGTTTGATGAGCTAATGCCAAGACAATGATGGCATTAATTGTTTGAATAATCTGCTGTTTTATTATCTCTCTATCTGAAAGAGTGATAGGGAGCAGTTTAATTAATCACAGGCTCTTTAGCTGAGTGGGGGAAAATAGTTGCCATAAAGCACAACATAATTGTTTCCTGGGGGATTGTTGCTGAGAAGAATCAAGTTTAGCTTTCTATATCGAGCTTCAGTATCCCAAAATATACTGCGGTAGTTTCCTGAGGGGGGTGGAGGTGGTGATGGACTGTGTCCTGCAAGCCATGTGTGTTACCTATTCTATAAGCAAATCTTCAAAACCAAAGTACTTCCTTTGTTGTTGTTTAGTCGTTTAGCCGTGTCCGACTCCTCGTGGCCCCATGGACCAGAGCACGCCAGGCACTCCTGTTTTCCACTGCCTCCTGCAGTTTGGTCAGACTCATGTTCGTAGCTTCGAGAGCACTGTCCAACCATCTCGTCCTCTGTCGTCCCCTTCTCCTTGTGCCCTCAATCTATCCCAGCATCAGGGTCTTTTCCAGGGAGTCTTCTCTTCTCATGAGGTGGCCAAAGTATTGGAGCCTCAGCTTCAGTCCTTCCAGTGAGGACTCAGTGTTGATTTCCTTCAGAATGGATGGGTTTGATCTTCTTGCAGTCCATGGGACTCTCAAGAGTCTCCTCCAGCACCATAATTCAAAAGCATCAATTCTTCGGTGATCAGCCTTCTTTATGGTCCAGCTCTCACTTCTTTACATCACTACTGGGAAAACCATAGCTGTAACTATATGGACCTTTGTCAGAGCAAATAACTCTCATCAACCTGAGCGGCCAGATGTGGAGGTGTCTCTCCTAAGATGAGAGTTCTCCTGCAACCCAAGTGTTGTCATAGGGGACATCATCAGGTTAGATGTGCAATGCATTGTATGCAGGGCTGCCTTTGAAGACTGTTTAGAAACTACGGCCGGTGCAAAATGGGGTAGCCAGGTTGTTAACTAGACAAGAAGGTGAGAACACACACACATACACATGAATGAATGCTCTCACCTTGTTTTCTCAGTTAATATATCTATATAAATAAAAATAAATCCCAGTTCTGGTACAACTGCACTGGCTGCCAGTTTGTTTCAGAGCCCAATTCAAAAGTGATGCTTTTGACTTTTAAAGCCATATGTGTCTCAGGGCCTCTATATCTGAAGGACCCCCTTTTCCCATACAAACCTGCTTGGCCCACTTTCAAGGGAGGTTCAGAGAGAAAGTGACGAGAGAAAGGGCCTTTTCTGCACTAGCTCCTTGTCTGTGGAATGATCTCCCCAACTTTGTTGTTGTAAGAATGAGTGAGAAAACTTGAACCCTGTCAAAAAAGAAAGCTAAATATTGAGGCTGCTTCACACATGCTTAAATGATTCTCCCCTTTTAAAAAAACACAACAGTATAAATGCGGCAAATAGGAAAACCATTAAAGATAATACAAGACGAATACAGAAATTCCTCAGTCTGCTTTTACCAACATTTTAAGGACTGCAAAGAAATGTGTAACCCAGCGCATACTGGCATTAACCAATTAATATTAACCAATTAAAAACTATCACAAATAAATAGCTTGGCCACAATCCAGACAAAAACCAAACAACTCTTTTACAATTGGCTCACTAATATCTACTTATAGATACACAGAGAGCGTTGACATAGATGTATATGCACACATCTTTAATACAAACACATGAACAATGTATAGGAATTTAATATCCGTCAGACGGCCAGAGCTCATCCTGCCATTTAGATTAGGGAAGGTCCTCTCAGTGACAGGCCCAGGTTTGCTCGCATGTAATGTGTGAAGTGCCTCTCCTCTCCCATGTTGTAAGCAACTTGTACATGGAAGCAGTTAAGTGGTGGCTTTGCTCCATCATCAAGACTTCCGTAGCGCACCCATGGTTGCATATCGGAAGTAAAGTTGTGCCTGCGTCCCATGAAATGTTGGTCTCTTAGGCAGCTATATTTCCCCGGGGGAAACTTCAAATGGATGCTTCCTTGCGAGAAAAGGGGGGTGGGGAGAGAGAGAGAAGAAGCCTTGTTTCCAGAGCAACTGGCACATCTTGTGCTTCTTGATTTGTGCGAAAGATAGAGCAGGACTCTGGAAGGGGAGACAGGGAAGCAAAACAAAGAAGCCAGCCCACACACGCCCGCACACTGGTATGTTATGGGCTCTGTGATGAGTTTTCAGGGGAAAGGTGCTTTCGCCCTTCTGCCCTCTGGAGGTGCCTGGGTTCCATAAAGGGGAATGGATGTTCACGTACTGTTCAGTTTTAGCAATGTGATCTTAGTAGGGTCAAAGTGGCTGAACCAGCACTTCCATGGCTTCCAACCAAGTCAGCACCCTGTGTGCTCTTCTGGTCAGTCACCATTGCTGGCCCTACTAACATGGGGTATTTGGGACACAACTTTTCAGGCAGAACAAACATGCCTGTGGAAGCAGCTATCTCCTTTTGACTTGATCTTGAGCATACTGTTTCCTGCTCCCAACTTTCATCGTGTCCTGGGAAGTTCCAGGACAGTTTTATCTGGATTTTCTGTAGAGGGAGTTGACTGATCCTTTTGAGGATGTGCATATTCACAGCAGCATTAGAAACCCCCCAGGTGCCAGGCACAGTTTGCGACTGGTGCTGGTCCAATTGGGAGCACATGGAGATCTCTGAGTGCCAGGTTGGCACCTGACATCTCCCTCTGGCTGCCCCCTCCGGCTTTCGCAAGCAGGTAAGCAGAATACCCTGTTTATTGCATTACACCCCACCTTTTTCTCCACGGAGCTCCATGGTTCACCTCGCTCCTCAGTTAATCTCTACAACGACCCTGTGAGGTAGGGTTAAGAGGCTGTGACTGGCCCAAGTGAGCTTCATGTCTGCGTGGGGATTTGAACCCTGATCTCCCAGGTCCTAGTTTGGCACTCAAACCACTACACCACACTGGCTTCCTAGAGTACTTCTGCCATGGGACAGCTCTATAAATAAAATTGGTAAATATGGGGAAAGCAAAATATCACTTTGGGGGTAGGATCTAGAACCTTTTCTTTGAAGCTTCAATTGGTTTTATTGTGGATTGTTACCTCTGATGTTTTAATGTGCTGTAAACCACTTGGATATTTATTAAAATATAGAGCAGTATAGAAATTAAATGAACAACAACAACTATTTTCATTGAATAAAAAAAAGGCCCCTAGACATTCCGTTGGAGTGACTGCAACCTAGGTTTAAGGTGCCACTTGGCGATTAGCTTATATATCTGAGTTTCTAACACTGATTCACATATATACAGGTTGAGCAGGTGCAAGCCAAGTTCGGACACATGTAGGCATTGCTGATCCTAAAGAAACATCATCAATTCCTCAAAGCAACAGGAATGTTCTTGCAGCCTACGAAACTTGCTTTCTTCTGGCTAGCTTCAGAGACTTTGAACCTCATACACAATCTTTCGAACTTCGTTTTATAGAGTTACTCCTGTTTACTGTGTCCGAGGAAGGCTGCTGTCAGTTAATGGTAAGGGGTGCTTTGTTGACCAGGGCAAAGTGCAGTGCAAGACAGGAGCTTCCTTTGCAAGTTAAGGATAAACAAAATAAGCTTTGCAGAACCTGAGGTGATCAGGGTGGAAGACATCCAGTTGCTTACTTACCCTGTAAGTGAAGAAAAGCGAGCAGTGGGCGTTTTCACGACAAAGTAGCTGCAACTCATTCAAAATTCAGCATCATAAATGGTGTTTATGGGGTGGGGGAGAGAGGACAATTACCCGCTAGTCCTTTGTCTGTGGTCCTGGGTCAAAGAGGTTCTTCTAGAACCACTAAGTCTGGTTTCATCCAGCTTTTGCCGTGCTTTAAAGTGTTAAAAGATTTTTCAAATGAAAGTGAGGCAAGTTTCTAAACCTTCTCCTTGGAAGGGCCCTGCAATAAATATTCTGCAGAAAGTGGCACCCATCTAAATTGCAGATTAAGCAATATGTTTGCTTAACATCTTTCTGAGAAAGGCAAAGTTGCGTAAGAGACACGCTTGTCTGAGATGCCTTTTGCAAAGAATCTTTCAAAACAACTGCAGGTAGTCTTGCCTGTGTGACCTCACCACCAAAGTAATCTTAAACCCACAGTCGTTTTTCAAAGCTTGCATAATATTCTGACGTATACAAATGATAATGCTTAATATTTTAATCAATTTTTTGCTTTTGCCAGAGGGTGGAAAAATATTTGTTCCAACAGACAGGAGAGAGCCAAAGATCTTATTTCCTATGTCTTTTAAAAAAAACAAACAGTAATAATTATTTGTTTAGAATGAGGGACAGATTATAGCATTGTAGAACCAATGCTGTCCTTGTTGATCTATAAGTTCTTTTTTTTTTAACCGCCTCTAATCACTGTTGTTTGCAGAGGCTAGGTTCAGGAAGATTTGATCTGGATTTCATTCTTTCATTCTTACATGGTTTGATTTGCACTTATTAGCTGAATCTAGCCCTGCATAAGTCCTGCTAGTTACAATGGACCTTTTTGCCTCCTCTTCTCCTTCTGCATCCCTGAAATCAACTGAGTGGCCTGGAGAATCCCAGAACAGTGTACAGGGGGAGGTGAAGGGAGACGGTTGTGTCTGGCAAGCGGCAAATCTCCTTAAAGCTACACTGAGTGCCTCCTCAAGGAGATACCATTTGTTTCAAATGACCTATCAAAAGTGAACCAGAACCATTGGTTTTTTTAATGTTGAAATGATTGAGAACATTCATTTCCCCACACTTTTGGTACGCTTTGCATAAAAAATCTAGTGTTGTTGTTGTTTAGTCGTGTCCGACTCTTCGTGACCCCATGGACCAGAGCACGCCAGGCACTCCTGTGGTCCATGGGGTCACGAAAATCTAGTATTACTTTGCATTTCTAGAGTGCTTTAGAATGCTGAGAGTGGCACATTATTGATCCGTTTATTTAGAGGGGGTATATATTCCACCCAGTAAGTTAAATACAATGCAACCGACGGCAATACTGATCAATATACATGGGTATAAATATATCGGTTAAGAATCAAAATGTGGGGGGTCCTTAATCTGAAAATAATAATAATCAGACGATCATTGCCTTTCTGCCTGACTTATCTCACTCCAGTACTGTCTACTCCTGGCACTCTGCAGATGCTGAGGACTACAACTCCCATCCCCAACCATCATGGCCAATAGTCAGGATGATGGGACTTGTGATCCAAAACTTTTGAACAGCAGCATGTTGGCCCTCTTCAAGAAGAGTGGGCTTCTAGACTACCTTCTAAAGTTGGAAGATCCAGAGCTCTTCGTTATGCCTGCATGACTTTTTTCTACTCTGAACCAAATGCAGTTTTTGAGCTGTTTCTGGTTGCCTATTAAGGACTCAATAATCCAACATAGTTTTGCTGTCTTCCTGTGACAAATGAGTGTTAGTGGAAGCGTGGGTGTCAGACACCTGACCGGCTGCAGTGAATGACCGTGGCTGGCTTTATAACTCACATGTTGGGCAGAGTTGCCTCTTAATTTGGTTCGCCTCCTCGCTCAGTGGATCTGAATTGCCACGGCCAGGTTCAGAGTCTTATCTGTGACTTCTATTCCTCAGTGGTTTGCAGGGGGTTAATGCTTGAGCACTAGCAGATATGTGGGCTGTGGGATCTCCCAAAGTAATCAAATGGTGCTCTGGTTTATTTCCAGAGGAAGGGCAACTACCCATTACTGCTGTGGGAAGAAAAATGGATATATTTATTGATACTGCAGATACTGTTGGAGCCGAGGGAGTGGACACCGTTAGTGCAACAAAAACTAGTGTGTGTGGTTGTTGTTGTTGTAGTAGTTTTTTTAAAAAAGATTGCCTGCATGGCATGGGATGAGCACGTTTGCTAAAGGAATTCCTTACTTCAGCCACTTCAGAGTGCCAACAACAGCTGTACTGAATGGTTATGCAGACGCCTCTTGGCAGGCATTAACGCCAGCTGTGTGCCAACGGTTTTGCAATGCCTGCCAAATATTTCCACATATGGGGGAGATAGGCACTAGCAAAGATAGGTATCGGAGGCCACTTACGTGAACCGAAACTACTGGGAATTGCATACTTCTCCAACATGTAGGCACCTGATTTTCTTGTTGCCTTTGCAAACATGCAGGTTAGTTCTTACAAGTGAGGCCACAGATGAAGTATGCAGCATTTTCCTGCCCATTATGCTAGCCAGGCGGCAACACTCCCTTCCAGGATTCCTCATTCTGTTCTCCCTCCTTCTTGGAATTCTGTTTCCTCCTCCACCAGTCAGCCATTGAGTATGGTCAGTCCATTGTATTGTTTTTTCTCTCTGCCATACCTTTCAGCATTCCCCCCCTTAAAGCTTCCCCGCTCTTTCTGCGAACCTTGGGGTTGTCCTCTAGTTTGAAATGCCACTTAAAAAAGAAGCAGCAGCAAACTGTGTCCAGAGAGTAAAGAAATCTCAATAACACTTTACTGAACAGAAAAGCACAATACTGTATATAACTTGAGGAGCAATAAACAGAGAGGTTTAGCTTTGTAAAAAGCAGAGTTAGCTTTAACTTAACATTCACCAAAAGATTCCCTCGCAGCTACAGAGCCAGCATACGCTATCTCACTAAAGATAATCCCACCTTCACTGGTTTCTAAGCCTTTCCTCCATCTCTATCAGCTAGCCAAGAGAGGAGTCCCTCTTGGCTAGTTGACTCACTGGTAACAGCGTTAACCCTTAATCTACAAACTAAATGATCCATGCTGTCGGACTTCCGACACCTCCAACCTTCTCTATATCTTCCACTTGTGTGTGGATGGTGCTGTTTTGGCAACATGAAGATGGGCCCTCGGAGAAGGAGTTTACTGTTAGCATATACCGGTAGTGCCATTGCGCAACCCGTGGCCCTGCAGATGTTGTTGGACCACACCTCCCATCATCTCTGGTCATTGGCCATGTTGACTGCTGGGGCGAATTGGAATCCCAACAACTGTTTGGGCTGTCGTTAGAGCTAGGGATGGTGGATGGATTGCATCTTCGTGAATTCCGCTAGGGACTGGACCGACCCACACTTCCCGAGCTAATGCACACATCAAAACTTAGATGCCCGCTATCTTTCACAGTCCCTGAGTGTTCCAGCACAGATACAAATCTTAGTCCAGCAAGATAGGGTGCTCCAGATATCCCCCACCCATGCTTTAGCCCAGGGGTGGGGGATCCTTTTTAGTCCAGTGGCTGCATTTCCTGCTGAGCAGAACTTCTGGTGGCCACAGACCAGCGGTGCGCAGGGCTTAGAGCAGGCATCCCCAAACTGCGGCCCTCCAGATGTTTTGGCCTACAACTCCCATGATCCCTAGCTAACAGGACCAGTGGTCGGGGAAGATGGGAATTGTAGTCCAAAACATCTGGAGGGCCGAAGTTTGGGGATGCATGGCTTAGAGCCGAAAGGGGACAGAACGATGAAGGTAGAGTTGTGGTCGTTTTTTACCTTTTCTGTTGTAGGCTCATTTCTACACAAACACCTGTCTTTCACCCAGGCAAGCCAGATGCATTAGTAGAAGAACATCCCAGCAAACACTCAAAGAGAGTGTGATCCAAGACCAGTGAGGGTGTAGCTGGGGGGGGGGGGTGTCTCACGAGCTAGAAATTGGTGCCTTTTCCCGAGGTTCTCTGTCGCTGCTTTATCCAGGAATCCAGCTCCAATAATTCTTGGACATTTGCGACAGGGACTTCTAAGACAGAAGACATGGGAAAGGAGACAAGAGAAGCAAAGCAATAGACTAACGAACGTTGTTTGAAAACATTCATTTGTAATATAACTCTGCATGATCAATCCTACATAGGAAGATAGAGATCTTTCTGCGAAAACGTTTGAAGCGCTGTTGCGATAAAGGAGGCGAAGACCTTCCTTGGAAATGTAACTGATTCTCTTTTCGCTTCATTTTTATATTTGCAACTTGCTTTCAGCACATTTTCTTTGGAAATGCAGCTAAGATCAAATTGATTAAAATATACAGTGGGTTAAAAAAGAAAAGAAAAGAAAAAATCTAACCATGAACATTATCAGCACCCAGAAAAAACTGACAGCCTATCAGCAGCACTCAGTAGCTGTAAATCATCTGTGATTAGGGAAAACATTTGAAAGGGAAAGCCTTTTATCCATTGGCAGAAGCCATGGAGGTGAGGTAGCAGCACTGCTGTTATTCCAAGCTGAGAAATAATAAGGATTTTTTTCTTTTCTGTTCCTTTGTGTCTGTGATCTAGTGCTTTTAAAAAGAGAAACACCAGGAATTATTCACTTCAGGTAGGGGGAGGTGTATACCTGTGTGAAAGAACGGGAGCACTGTTTTTAAAATCTCCAGGCCTCCACATAGAAATGTAAAGATTTACATACCGTATAAATATATGTATATACCGTATTCTCTAATTTCTCTGGGGATACGGCATCCAGGATTTTATTTATCTCATTTGTGCCAAAAGGAAAACCCAGTGACTCGCAGGTAATGGTGTAGATTTAGTACTATTAACCGAAATGTATATGCGGATACTTTTCTATATAGGACCTCTTTCTTTCACTGGAATTATGTCTCAAGCCCAGAGAGAGAGAGAGAAGCTTGGATTGACCCTGTTGGAAAAAAACAACAACAAATTTATTTCAGGGGAAGGAAAAAAAAGATGTTTTCTTATGGGTGCAAGAGGTTTACTTTGCAGGGAGGTCACTGGAAGCAGAGCTCAAAGGATGGATTTCATCTTTTTCCCTCATTGACTGCTGAAAGATATCAAATGTATTAACCCTTTCACCTGACCTTCAGGGCCTCTGTGCAGATAACACTAGACCTAATGACGTCAACTAAATGCAATGCACAGTAAATAAAACAAAGCAGAACAAACATGGGGCAAAGGATTCCTGCATTGCAAGGCAGGGTTTGGGCTCGATGACCCTTGTGGTCTCTTTCAACTCTACAGTTCTGTGATTTTATGATTCTAAAAGAATTTTCTCTGTATCTTTAGGACCCAGTCTGCTAAATGCCTCTTGACACATTTCATTATTTAGGTGTACACCTAACCTTAGACACTTTAAGCATACATTTCATGTGAAGTGGGAAAGTGGGAAGCCACTGTTGCGAACACATCTGTCTGTGTGTGTGATGCTACAGGCACTTCCCAAAAAAACTCGATAAAATTGCTTTCCCTCTTGCATCAGGCATAGTTTTGAGGGCTTGGAGATGGAGTTTCTGAATCTATTGACAACAGGAGGATGCTGAATTTCAACTTGTAGTGTTTGAGAGATCTGGAGCCACTGTAATCATCGCTGATTGACCTATGTGTGTACCATATGCTTAAGAATAGAATTCTGCATACCTCTACTGCCCTGAAATTATGTGTTCAGATTTCCCCCCACCTGAATTCTGTGGCTTGTATATATTACAAACATTAGGACTAATTATGCCAGCTAATTACGCAAACTAGCAAAAATTGCAGACAGAATTTATTCCTACACAGAGAAGCAAAGAGCTGCACAGGGCACAGATCCCCTGACCACTGAAAAGTTTAAGCTACAATCCTGTACACACTAAACTAATGCATGCATTTGCAGCCATGGGCATTAGCAAGAAAACAGTCCTGATTACAGTCCCTTCCATAAGATAAACATATTAACAGGGAGGGGGGAATCAAAGCAGCAATGACGCTATATTAAAACACACATTCCCTTTCTGCTCAAATATCTCTATAGATGTGTGTAAGCATGAACCTCAGTTTTAAAAATCTGGCTAGTTTATTTGGGGGAGGGGGAGAAGATGGGGGAGACAGGCTAAAAACCCAGTGTCCTCCTTTTAAATAAATCTGCTGTGCCAGTTTGGCACACCTACGTTTAAAACACTGGTGGAGAACCCGCGGACCTTCACATGTTGACCATCCCTGAACATTGACCATGCTGTCTGGGGCTGATGGGAGTCCAGCAATATCTGAAGGGCTACAGTAAAAAAATTCCTTCAGTAGCACCTTAAAGACCAACTAAGTTTATATTTTGGTATGAGCTTTCGTGTGCATGCACACTTCTTCAGATACAGGTTTCTCGTAGAAGCATGGAGTTGGAAGGTACCCTGAGGATCATCTAGTCCAATGACCTGCAGTGTTGGAATCCCTTACAGGGATTGAACCTGCAACCTTGGCGTTACCAGCACCATGCTCCAACCAGCTGAGCTATCGGTTGGTGCTTTAAGGCCACCAGTCTCAACTCCCCCCCCCAATGGATAAAACATAGGAGGTCAGACCCTTGTCCATCTAGCTCAGTATTGTTTACACTGACTGGCAGTGCATTTCCAGGTTTTCAAATGGAGGAAATTCCCAACCCTACCTGAAGATAACGGGGATTGAACCTGGGACTTTTGGCATGCAAAGGAGATGCTCTACTACTGGGCTGTGACTCTTACCCAAAACAAATATGGAGGACATGCATAGTTTTTTTAATGTAGCGTGTTTGTGTGTGTTAGAAAGTATTCTGATGATGATTATTATGATGGTTGCTGTTATTATTGAGCGATCCTAGATGGCAGAATTTAACTTTCTACAAGAAAGAAAATTCCACCTAAACATTAGGAAGAACTTCCTGACAGTAAGAGCTGTTTGGCAGTGGAATTTGCTGCCAAGGAGTGTGGTGGAGTCTCCTTCTTTGGAGGTCTTTAAGCAGAGGCTTGACAGCCATCTGTCAGGAATGCTTTGATGGTGTTTCCTGCTTGGCAGGGGGTTGGACTGGATGGCCCTTGTGGTCTCTTCCAACTCTATGATTCTATGATTCTATGATTCTAACTTTACACTGCTCAAATAGCCAAGCAGCCTGGTTTCTTCAGCCACAGCTAATGAGGTCCACTCTGCAACTCTTCAGACTGATTGCATTGATTTGACCTACAGGGAACAGCCTGTAGGTCACTCCCACTGCGGAGGAGCTTTGCTTGAGTTAATGGCTGGGGTTGGTGCGGTGGATGAGCCCAATGCCCTGGAAGAAGATCTGGGTATAATTCAGAGACGTCACCCAGGGCACAGGGTACCGTCTGACACCCCCTCCAAAAGCACAAGAACCATCCTTTGCACCTGCAAAGCCGCCTCAATGAAATTCACAACTCTGTATGAAGTACGATCATCCTGTGTTTAACAGGGAGGGACGAAAGAAAGCTTTCACCTCCCTTTTGTTTCTCTCATAGAAAGTACACACTGTGATGCACTAGCTTTCTTCCAAAAAAACCAGGGGTGGGGAGCCTTTTGGCTCCATCTGGCATGACTGTTAGTTGGTGAAGACGCGAGTTGTAGTCCATCCCCATCTGGAGAGACACAGGTTCCCCCATCCCTGTCCTAAAGAAGCTTTTGTCATTCATGGATCTCCTTCTGCACAAGCTTGTCCGTTGAGCCTATGCATGTCTCAGATTCTTGGTTTATATTCCAATGTGCATATGCGTGCTGGTTACGGGCCTATTGGACCTCACTGCTGCCCTGTGCAATTGAGAGGGCACATTCAAATGCTCTTCATATGGTGTTTCCTGCTTGGCAGGGGGTTGGACTGGATGGCCCTTGTGGTCTCTTCCAACTCTATGATTCTATGATTCTGTTCAGCTGCTCATTAGAGTAAAAGACTGATAGCAATGAGATGCTGTATTATGATGGAAGTTGACTTCCTGTCTACTGAACTTATCAATGAACCTTCCATGATAAGCTTCCAAGGAATGCCAAGATTCCCTGGACAATGTGAAAACCATGGCTGTCAATACACTTGGAGGGTGGATTTGCATGAGCGTCCTACCGTACTTAGGATTAACCTTTCATGGTTTTTTTTATGGTTAGGCTTGAGCATCTGCGTTGTGTTGCGCATGCATGGTTAAGAGTTGGATTTTTTTCGGTTGGGGTTGAGAGGTAGTTTGCAGAGATTTAGTTTTATCGTCAAAAATCTGATGGGTTTAGGATTGGAGCAACTCCTACGAGGGGAGGTTACAGCACTTTGGAACTTTCAGCTAAGGGGAAAAGGCAACCTCCACTACTGGAGAGCGCTGCTGAACTCAGATCCTGCTTTTCAGCTTCCCATAAGTATCTGGCTGGCCACAGCGAGAACAGGATGCTAGACTAGATGAGCCGTGGACCCAATTCCGCAGAGCTCTTCTTCCACTCTTAGATTTTGGGTTAGGAAAGAGCTAAGCAAGCAAAATGTCAGAAGCGTAAGACCCGCCTGCTGGTGTAGCTGCAATATTAACTGTAGCCTGGACGTAGATAATTCCTTTTATTTATTCCTTGTATTTATAGCCTGCCTCTTCAAAAGCCCCAAAGATACAAGAGCGCAAATGTTTAGCATTGAGATGGCTGTGAATTAGGGTCTAGTGTAAATCCAAAAGCACACTTACTTGAGCCACAGGGACTGCCGTCTAAAGAAATAGGTCTCTCTGCTATTCATCAGGCTTTCCCGCACTCATTTTTTGTGTCGTTGGGGGAGAGAGAAAATTAGCTAGCTTTTCCAAACCTGCCAACCAGCATTTCTACTGCTTCCTGGCCCATTTCCTAATTCCTGAGTTGTTCTTTTCTTGTTGTCCATCCAATGGGCATTGTCCCAAGCCCAGCCTTCTGGGATTGCCATCAGTAGCAGTGCCAATGGGAAAAGTTGGTGGGGGCGTAACTCATCCTCTCTTGGTGGCCCCATATGCACCGTACAACTAAGCATTCATGTCTTCCGCTAAAGAATCTTGTGAACTGTAGTTTTGTTACAGGTGCTGAAAGTTGTTAGGAGGCCCCATTCCCTTTAAAGGTAAAGTGACCCCTGACCATTAGGTCCAGTCACGGAGGACTCAGGTTGCGACGCTCATCTCACTCTATTGGCCGAGGGAGCCGGCGTACAGCTTCTGGGTCATGTGGCCAGCATGACTAAGCCCCTTCTGGTGAACTAGAGCAGCGCACGGAAATGCCGTTTACCTTCCCGCCGGAGCGGTACCTATTTATCTACTTGCACTTTGATGTGCTTTCGAACTGCTAGGTTGGCAGGACCCATTCCCTTTATGGACCTGCAATTCCTAGAATGCTTTAACAACTCTTCCCAGGGAACTCTAGGAATTGTAGGTCTGTGAGGATAATAGTTTGTGTAAAGGTATTATATGTTAGCCTTGCCACTTTACTCCTTCCCCCGTGTTATCCCCCTAATATCAAAAATCAGATTGTAAGCTCCTTGGGACAGGGATCTACCTACATTTTGCCTGTTTGTAAATACCATATGCGCCGATGATGTTGTAGAAGACACCAGCTGTCCATCCTCTTGCGAAGCATATTGCTTCCACTTTCTTTACCATACCTGTTGTGTGGTGATGTGTATTATAATATATTTCTATGCTAATGACCTAGCATAAGAATTATCCGGATGAGTGGGATATAAAAAAGGAGTGGGAATACGTTGGCGAATATTTGAAAGAAATATAATAACCAGATAAATTTCCAAGTAGGGTTAGATATATGAGCAGCAGCTAAAAATCATCAGAAGAGGGGTGGTAATTAAGGAGATGCAGCTCAATAAGGATTAAATAAGACCCCACAAAGGGATATATGTGGAAGTCAAAGAGTGTAAGATAAACAACGACAACTGTATAATCGATGTATTAAAATATGTAAAATGCATATCAAATCAAATCTTTATTATGGTCACCGACCAGCACAGAAAATTATTGCATTATATCATCAAAGTTATTTTTTTAAAAAAATAAACTAAAATAATAATGCAATAATGCATAAATAAATAAGAATTAATATATAGTGCTAGAATTAGAATACAAGTTCCTTTAAAAACAATAAATAAATCACAAGTCAACATTCTATCTTCTGCCTTCCTGCCGTGTGGTTTCCAAAGAGAAAGATCTGTTTGGAGCATGGCTGCCGTTCTCTGGGGTCTGACATCTGTGCATCTGCAGGAACTGCCAGGATTCCTCGCCAACACTTTGCCAGCTTTGATCTCCACTGTGCACTCAGTGAATTTGCATTTCCCTTTCTCTCTCCTGGTGCTTTGGCACCGAAACATGCCCTTCGTTGCTCTTCCAGGCTGTCAGGTTCAATTCATCATTGCTGGAATGTTGTAAAGGCCTTTTTGTTTCGTGTTTTGCTTTGCTCGCATCTCTCCCCCCCCTCCTCTTCCTCCTCCTTCTTCTTCGAGATCAGCCATCTTATTGTCTCCCCCGCATGCACTTCTTTGTTAAAGAAATAAAACGCCGCACCTTCCCATTTGACAGGACCATCGCTGCAGCCTATTGCTCGGTGAACAACTTCTGCTGTTTGTCATCGGAGTGGAGAAATTTGGTGAAAAGGTGGCGCAACCCTGATTGTCAGAGAGTGTGGCAATTCTCATGCCCTGAGCTAGAAAACAGAAGCAGAACTGACAGAAGCTATTTGCGTGGCCCTTTCTTTCCCCTCTAGCCCTCTTCCTTTTCTGCCAGTCTTGAAAAATTCTTCCTGAGTTTTGCGTGGTTGCCTCTAGGTTGAGGTGATCCTTGGTGAGGTGCCCTTTGGTGTGCCCTTCTTATCTAGGTGGGCCTTGCAGAGATGGTGGGCCTGAGCAATGCCCTATACTTGTTTACTTTGGGGGACAGAATACTGGAATAGTCAGACCCTCTTTTCAGTCCAGCATAGTTATTTTGTCTTTAGTTGCTCTATAACAAGCAGTTGAAATAATTTTAAACCACAAAAATCCAACGAAACAATGGCCAAATAACAGCTAGCATTTACCTTTAGCCTTGCCTCTCCTACAAAATGCATCATTTGCTATTGGAATAATAACAATAATAATGATGATGATGTTTTTTTAAAAAAATAATTTATTATTTCTACCCCGCCCATCTGGCTGTGTTTCCCCAGCCACTCTGGGCAGCGTCCAACAGAATATTAAAATACAATAGTCTATTAAACATTAAAAGCTTCCCTAAACAGGGCTGCCTTCAGATGTCTTTTAAAAGTCTGGTAGTTGTTTTTCACTTTGACATCTGGTGGGAGGGTGTTCCACAGGTGGGAGGGTGTTCCACAGGGTGGTTCTTGCAGCGAGGGAACCACCGCCAGAAGGCCCTCAGTACTGGACCTCAGTGTCCGGGCAGAACGATGGGGGTGGAGACGCTCCTTCAGGTATACTGGACCGAGGCCGTTTATGGCTTTAAAGGTCAGCACCAACACTTTGAATTGTGCTTGGAAACGTACTGGGAGCCAATGTAGGTCTTTCAAGACTGGTGTTATGTGGTCTTGGCGGCCGCTCCCAGTCACCAGTCTAGCTGCCGCATTCTGGATTAGTTGTAGTTTCCGGGTCACCTTCAAAGGTAGCCCCACATAGAGCACATTGCAGTAGTCCAAGCGGGAGATAACTAGAGCATGCACCACTCTGGTGAGGCAGTCTGCGGGCAGGTAGGGTCTCAGCCTGCATACCTGATGGAGCTGCTAAACATAGCTCCCTGGACACAGAATTGGAAAGCACAACCATACCCTTTCTAGGTTCTAAAGCATGTGTGGGAAATCTTTCACCCTGAGCTACAACTCCCATCAACCCTAGCAAACATGGCCAATGACCAAGGATGATGGGAGTTCTAGTTCAGCAACATCTGGAGGGGCAAAGGTTCTTGATACCTCTTCTAAAAATGACCTTGCTGGAAAATTGAATGGCGAGTGGTAGGTCATTGGGATGACCCAACTTGGTAACTAAACTTTGTTTTGTACTAAGACGCACTCTAGATAAATACTGCTCAGTCTTCTAATGTTAACTAAGTAGAAATGAACCCTGAACTGTCATGGGGAATTGCAAGCTGTACAGCAGAGCTTTCCAAACCTTTTCATGTTGGTGACACACTTTTTAGACATGCATCATTTTGCAACACAGCAGTTCAGTTTTACTAGCAAACCGGAGGTTAAACTAGTCCTTTTCCAGCCCCAGGAGGAGCCCAGGGAGCGTTCGAGCGACACACCTACACAGTGCAGCTGGCACACTAACGTTTAGAAAGCTCTGTTCTACAGATATATGGGCACTGCTTGTGGTAGTTGCTTGTAACTAGATGCTTTTTTTTTCCTTTGCAGAAACAACGTCCTATTAATTGCATAAGAAATGGGTGCTCAATTTACTATCTGCACATGCTCCTGTAATAGTTGTGGAGCAAATGGCCTTGTAGGTTAGCGATAAGATCTCCTGTGGATCTTTAATTAACTCAGATCAACATGTGCTCGAAGCTGTTGCAATTTGAATACATTTAGGAATAATCTAATTCTAACATTCCAGGAAAGTCAATTTTCTGCTCTTTGGTACACTAGATTGCTGCTAAAGACCAGTACAACTTGTACACCAACATTTATTGTGTGTTCCGCGATTGCTAGTCCACAAAAGATATGTGTGATACATATTGTATCTTAAATGGATATCTGGCCTCGCAGCTTCCATAACAAATTAACTTTTCTTGAACCCTCCTGCTTTGCACCCCTTCTCCAAGGCAAGCAGCTGTAAAACAAATAAGACAGCTCTTGTTCTACATCACGAGATCACACATGAACGTTATAATAATTTATGTGTGTAATTGTGTTCTCTTTTTATTGTACAGGGGACAGTTCAGAGAGGGTTTTTTTTTAAAAAAAAAAAAAACCCAACCCCCTGACACTGCCAGCTCTGAAACAAATTATCTCATTATTGGAGGGAATAGAAGCGCCAGTTTATGGAAACTGGCAAAATAGTAGCATCGAAGTCTAAAAGAGGTGATTTGTGTTGCATAGAAGACATTAATCTTGGCAAATGGGAAAAGATGCATAAGGCTTCAGCAGAAGCTATATTGGATTCATTCTTGTTGCATTAAAATTAGATGCTATATGCAAGTCAATAATACCCGTGCAAAAGTGTCCCAGCTAAGAGAGTTGATAATCCACAAGCGTTTAAATTCCAAATGAGATAGGAAGCATTTTAAGGCAGGAGGGAGGAGGAGAATTCTATTTAACGAAGAGAATAAGTATTTGCAATTGCTGGTGTGAAATGGGATAATTTTAAGAGAAATGTTCTAAATAGCTTTTGCCACAGATAATGGCTTTTGTTATATTTTTCCAAGGAAAATCGAGCCGGCGACTTTCAATTTCAGGGTTCTGAGATGATCAAAATACCGTAGGGGAGCTTGATCACATAATACCTCACCTGAATGAGGTCATCAATAACTCTTGCTTGGGTGTGATTTACACACTTGTCTGTATCTCCGTTGCAATAATATATCTCTGCCTGAAAACATTGCTGCGTTTGTGCAACGGTGGGTACTGGTGGGTGTTGATACAGTAAAGTGATCCCTTCGTCTCACTGGTATATATCTCCCACAATCTGGGTCTCAAGGCAAGAGGCACTGGAAGCAATTACAAGGTCAAATTGCATCCTCTGACAATGAGAATTCGGAGACTAATGCCATCCGTGGTAGATAATACATCTGCACCTTCAAGAAAATTACACGTGAAATGAAGATTTAAAGGTACTTTGTAAGTCATGCGGAGAAAAAATAAAATAAAAGGGAGGCAAAATCTGTGAGGTAGAAGGAGGATTAGGACTAGGTGAAAGATAAACTGAAATGCTTTCAAAAAGGAGATTTGAAGAAGGTGGGCAGACTCTCCGACAATACATTTACAGGGCAGGGCAGGATTGGAGCGCATTGCTTTTCTAAAGTGATCCGAAAGCAAAATCCAAATTGCAGTCAAGAGTGGTTTAAGCGCAGCTGAACACCCAGCTGAGGCACAGTCACCCAGTCCTCTTAAAGCTGAATCCTGGCTATCTAATGACACTTTGTGGTGGTCTCCACATGACCACCACCCCCTAGAGTGCTCTCAGCCCCTTCATGTTAGAGGATGATCCATAGAGCTGCTCTTGGCTCTAAGAGCCCTAGCTTATCATAGGGGATAAGGACAACGCAGCAGTGTTAGAAATTTCCCTGGGCACATTTTGTGACTGGCGCATGTCCAGTTGCGACCACAAGGAGATCTCTGGATGCCAGGTTGGCGAGTGCCATCTCTCTCTGTTTGGCCCCTCCAGCTTTCTTAAGCAGGTAAGCAGAAGAGCTTATTTACTGCATTTACACAGTAAATTTTACCGCCCAGAGTGGCTGGGGGAACCCGGCCAGATGGGCGGGGTATAAATAATAAATTATTATTATTATTATTATTATTATTATTATTATTATTATTATTATTATTACACCCCAACTTTTCCTCCAAAGAGTACAAGGTTCACCCCCCTCAGTTAATCCCTACAACGACCCTGTGAGGTAGGTTAAGAGGGTGTTATTGACTCCAAGGTCACCCAATGAGCTTCATGGCAGAGTAGGGATTTGAACCCTGATCTCCCAGGTCTTAGCCCAACACTCTAACTGCTACACCACACTGGCTTCCTAGAGTACTTCTGCTTTTGGGGCAGCTCTATAAATTAAGTAGGTGAATGAATATGGGGAAAGCCAAATGGGCCTTAGAGGATCTGAAATACTTTCCTCGAAGCTTGAGTTTGTTTTATACCGTACTGTTTTGTTTGATGTTTTAATACCGTTGTATTAAACCACAGTGAGGTTATTTTCTTTAAAATATGAGGCAGTATAGAAATGAAATGTCTACTGTAATAACAACAATAAATTTCATTGGCGGGGGGGAATGTCACCCAGACGTTCTGTTGTTGCGACCGTAACTTGGGCTTACGGAGCCATTCAGTGATTAGCTTATATATATCTGAGTTTTTAACATTGTAGCCCATCCCTCCCCACTACAAACCAGCTAATCGTGACTTGGATGGCTTTTGCAAAAATGCAGGTGTTAGGAAATATTTCATGCAGAAATGTGCATTTATAGGAGAAATTAGTACTAAGATGTTGATGATGTCATGAGGATATTAAGAAAAAAATATCACAAAATTATGTGGAAACATGGAGACCTAAACCTAGGAGTGGAAAAATGAGAAAGCGAAAGAAACCAGAATTAACAGAGTTGCCCATCAGTATGGTACGTGGGGCACTTGATTTTCACTGGCCCCCTCTTCCTCCCTCTCCCACTATAGCTCTCTGTGCTGGATCCCATTGTAGATGGCCCCGCAATCCTAAATTGCAGCTTTGTGGGTTGGGGGTTAAGAGGGGAGGGTAGTTCAGCAAAAATTGGGTGTCCCAACTTCCACTAGCAAAATAGCTTTCCACTATTACAGCGCTACCATTGGGCAGAAGCCAACTCCGAATATAGAGCCTAAGGGGACAAATCCATATACATGTATTCCATACATCCTTGAATGTTGGGTCACCACCCCTATCTTTTGTATTGGGATATCTTAAAAAGCAGAGACATCACCTTGCCAACAAAGGTCCGTATAGTTAAAGCTATGGTTTTCCCAGTAGTGATGTATGGAAGTGAGAGCTGGACGATAAAGAAGGCTGATCACTGAAGAATTGATGCTTTTGAATTATGGTGTTGGAGGAGACTCTTGAGAGTCCCATGGACTGCAAGAAGATCAAACCTATCCATTCTGAAGGATATCAGCCCTGATTGCTCACTGGAAGGACAGATCATAGAATCATAGAATCATAGAGTTGGAAGAGACCACAAGGACCATCCAGTCCAACCCCCTGCCAAGCAGGAAACACCATCAAAGCATTCCTGACAGATGGCTGTCAAGCCTCTGCTTAAAGACCTCCAAAGAAGGAGACTCCACCACACTCCTTGGCAGCAAATTCCACTGCCGAACAGCTCTTACTGTCAGGAAGTTCTTCCTAATGTTTAGGTGGAATTTTCTTTCTTGTAGTTTGAATCCGTTGCTCCGTGTCCGCTTCTCTGGAGCAGCAGAAAACAACCGTTCTCCCTCCTCTATATGACATCCTTTTATATATTTGAACATGGTTATCATATCACCCCTTAACCTTCTCTTCTCCAGGCTAAACATACCCAGCTCCCTAAGCCGTTCCTCATAAGGCATCGTTTCCAGGCCTTTGACCATTTTGGTTGCCCTCTTCTGGACACGTTCCAGCTTATCAGTATCCTTCTTGATCCTTCCTGAAGCTGAAGCTCCAATACTTTGGCCACCTCATGAGAAGACTCCCTGGAAAAGACCCTGATGTTGGGAAAGATGGAGGGCACAAGGAGAAGGGGACGACAGAGGACATGAGTCTGACCAAACTGCGGGAAGACAGGAGTGCCTGGCGTGCTCTGGTCCATGGGGTCACGAAGAGTCGGACACGACTAAATGACTAAACAACAACAACAAGAAGGGCAACTAGGAGAAGACCGCAGTTACATTTGACAACATGGCCCAAATCAAAATTCCGGAAAAGAAGTGGAAACATGTCTGCTGGGTGCTGTGCTTCTTTAAAATAAAAAGATATCTCAAGGAAGAATGTTGCTGTATCAGTTGCTGTGCTCCACTGTGCTCTGTTTTGTGCTTTGTCTGTAAAGGACTAATGCTGCTGGATGACAGGTCTATGAATGGCAATATGGTATGAATGCTAAATGGAACCTCTTTGTTCAGCAACAGTGCCTGGGGATAAGCAGATTTGTGTGTGTCGGGGTTGGGGGAGCATTGCCCTCATACCTTCCAGCGACATCTGGCCACAGTTGGGAGAAGAATGCTGAAGTGCCTGGGCAACTGGGAAGAACCTCCTATGTGGTGTAATGCTGTGTTGATCTAATAAAAGTGTCTGTGTTTGTGTGCGTGTGTTTATGATGAGATCTGCAGAGTTTTAGAGAGGGCACTGCATTACAAGCACTTTGAGAACTGTTATCTGGTCCCAAACCAACAGCCACAGGTGTCTGTTCCCAAATAACGAGTGTTCACGACAGAGCGGTTTCTTGATCCCCAAACCTTGATCCCCAAATCTCCCAAGCTGCATTACAAGCTATTCACCAAAATTCCAGCTTTATTATAACACCTTTCATGGGTGGAGTGAATTTTTTTTTTTGTTCTTGTGTGGTTTTTGTGGAGGAGCACTTTTAAGAATACGTGTTTTTCCCCCGTTTTAATAATTTTTATGTCTGTATTGTCCCTGGTAAATCGATTCGAGGCGGCTTTGTGTGAAGTGATATGTAATTTGCTAACTATAACACAAGCTTTTATAATGAACAGCCTGTTCCTTTAATGCATGTGCTGGGTGACTCCAAGAAACCCATAAGGTAGCTGAGCTACCTCAGTCAGAGGTAGGGTGAGGGAGTTTGCCAGTAGGATCAGGTGTGTGCTTGATCTTCTGTTCATTCCTGTTACCACTGACCTGGAAAAACTCAACGTGAAATGATGCTGTGTGCTATGATAGCAAATGGTGTGGGTGGATTAGGCTGCGATAGAGAAGTTCATTAAGCCATGAGTGAGATCTCTCTTGGGAGGGTCAGTTTACAAGGGATGCCTGAGACTTCTCCCAACTCACCTCAGGTGTTTTTAGTCATGTCTACTCCAAATGGAACATAGAACATAAGAAGAGCCTGCTGGATCAGGCCGATGGCCCATCTAGGCCAGCATCCTGTTCTCACGGTGGCCAAGCAGATGCCTGTGGGAAACCAGCAAGCAGGACTCAGGTACGTCAGCACTCTCTCCTTCTGAGGCTTCCAGTTCCTGGTATTCAGAAGCATGATGACCTCCAGCCATTGAGGCAGAGCGCAGCCATCATGGCTAGTAGCCTCTTCCATGAATTTGTCTAATCCTCTTTCGAAGCCACCCAAACCTTGGAAGGCTGCCATCTTGAGTGGAAAAGGGACTACTGAACCCTTTTCCTGATTACTGTTTTTCTGCTCAAAATCATCCCTCCTTCTCTCATCTCAACCCAGGTTCAAGCTCACCTCCAACCCATTATATAATCTGGGGGGAAAGTAGCATTCATTGCAAAATAGCATTGCGGCCTGAAGTACACATATTTTTGTGTGTAATACGTAGTTTGGCTTTGGCAGCTTCCTTCCTGCACAATCCAGTGTCTCCGAAGTACTGTGTGTCATTTCATTCATTTATTTTCTACTCTTAACAAGTATCAGTGTGATGGACACTCTCGGAAGGGTATGGTACTCCCTAGCAAACCGTGTGAACAGTGCAGACACTGAGACTTCCTTTTGAGAATGGCCGGCTTTTGTAAGACCCTGAGAGACAGGGTCATGAGGAAGCCTTAGTGGTAGCAAAGAGGATATTACACGAGGGTGTCCTTGGCTGCGTGTTACTGGAGAGACTGAGAATGTGTGGAGGCTGCCAGAAATCCTTGGAAATGGGAGAGGGCTGGGTGAGTTAGCTGCCATTTGAAACCAAAGGGAATCTTCTCGAGGTTGCGAGAGAAGCTTGTAGTTAATTTAGTGTCCCCTTGTAAACACAATCTATGAAGTCCCCCTTTTTGTGTCTGGAAAGATTTAACATTTTAGTTTGGCTGGGCAAACACCTCTCAGGTCCAAGTCTTGATTTAGAGCAAGCAAGGGCACTTGGGATTCGCTCATAATTTCACTTGGTTGAAATTCACAGATTGGAGAGTACATAAGCTGCAAATCGAGAACATAAGAAGAGGCAGATGGCCCATCTAATCCTGCACCCTGCTGTGGGGAGACCTGTAAACAGGACCTGAGGTTTCCAGCAAATGGAAATTGTCACAATCAAGAGATGTGTGGGGTCAGGTTTTGTAGGACATCTGTATGAGATGCAGCTCATCAAAAGAAGAAGTGGAAGGAGAGCACCCAGAGGTGCTGTTTTCTCACTGGACTCCCTTCTGCCCTTCTCCCCAGCTGCTCCTGAGGTTCAGAGGAGTGTCTAGCATGGGGTGGCATGTGCCTTAGGGACTCCAGCTCTGTATTGGTGGGACAGCTATCGCAGCTCCTTCCCTTTGCACGAGGGAAAGGGCATTCCATTTATGAACATGGTTCTCTGAATTCCACCCATAAAGCTCAGGCTCTTCGTATGGATTATTTTCATTCTGATGGCATTCAGTTCTAGTGACGCTCTTGCAGCAAGAGTTCCAGCAGCTCGGGAGGCATTTTTGTCAGGTCAACCATTCAGTGAGGTTCCAAGTAGGAAGTGTGTGTGTGTTGGGTTTTTAATGACAGTGAGAAATAATATAAGCCACAAGACGGGAATGTGCTTTGCCAAGTTTGCCGCAATTGGTTTAAACTAGCCCTAGACCTACCTGAAAACTAAACGCAAGACCTCACCTCACCACAAGTACCACAAATACTGTTGATGACAATCAAGCCCAGCATGTGTTTGACATACCTCATGCAGTATGCACAGCAGCATAAGTCTAAATGCTGAAAATGCATGCAAATGTATTGGAATTGTGCAGTAGGATATTTCAGTGCGTTCTGCACATGCTATGTTAAGAAGAGATCTGATGGATTAGCCCGTAGTCCATCTAGTCCAGTGTTTCTCAACCAGTGTGCCTCCAGATGTTTTGGGACTACAACTCCCATCATTCCTGACCACTGGTCTTGCTAGCTAGGGATGATGGGAGTTGTAGTCCCAAAACATCTGGAGGCACACTGGTTGAGAAACACTGATCTAGTCAACCACCCTTCCCCATAGCAAGCAAACAGATTCCGCAAGCAGCAACCTTCTCCTAGCATTGCTCTGAGGCACATTGCTTCTGAATCTGGAGTTCCCAATAAGCTGTCATGGCTAGCCACCATTGATAGCTTTATCCTTCATGCGTTTCTCTCATCCTCCTCTAAAGCCATGGAACATTGTGGCCATCGCTGTCACTGCAGTAAATTCCAGCAATCAATTACACACTGTTACCTGGGTGCAGGTGGACTGTGCCTCTGGGAACCAAGGCAATGAGATGCAGTGCTTCCATATCAAAGGTGCACAAGGGATGTGTTCAGCTTTTTCCACCTGCCCTTAAGACCACAGGAAGCTCCCTTGTAAGGACCATTGGTCCTTCTAGCTCAGTACGGTTGACACTGATTGGTAGTGGCTCTCCCACATTTCAGGCAGGGTTCTTCCTTTCTCTTGCCCTACCTGGAGCTATCGGGAATTGGACCCCGGGACCTTTTCTGTGCAAAGCATGTGTTCTATCCACCTGAGCTATGGCTCTTGCATCTTCTTTTTCACCCTGACCATGTATTTTCTGTTTTCTCAGCCCGTGCCCTAAAACAGCAGATTTTGAAAAGACGTTCCTGGGAATTGAAATTTATGGCCTCGTTAAAATATAATGAATTATAACTTTAATAGAGATTTTGGGCTTCTGGGATCATTAGAGCTGCACACAACTCCCTGCTGTTTAATGTGTGTGTACAAATGCATTTGAAATGCTCAGTATTAAGGATGCATGTTCATGTTTATAAGCAACTCCTGCTCTTTCTAAATAGCATATAGAATTAGAATATTAATCAGACTGGTGGCTCCTTCCTTCATTTTGCTGAGAAAGTGTTCCATGGATTTCAAGTATTTTTAAAGTGGTCTTCACTCTTTGTGCTGTGAGGACTTGCTCAGCATAACTGAGTTTGAAATAACTGGAAGGGAGGACTTGTGTGTGTGTGTGTGTGTGTGTGAGAGAGAGAGAGAGAGAGAGAGAGAGAGAGAGAGAACATCGCTGTCACAGGGTATGGTTTAAATAGATTCAAATACATTGCAGAAGTTGAATGTATACAATCCAGATTTTTCAGCCATCATCTACTCAACATAGGTTCCTTTCAGCCTTTCTTTCAGATTAACACATAACTAATCTTATTGTTTCCATTGCAAAACTCTACAACATCTAGATAGCTGTTCTTCAGCTTTTGGTCCCCAAAATGTTGTTGGACTCCAATACCCATCATCCCCAATAAAGGGTCAAGGATGATGGTCGTTGTAGTCCAGCAGCATCTGGGGACCCAAGGCTGAAGAACACTGCTGTACAGTGGTACCTCGCAAGACGAATGCCCTGCAAGATGAATTTTTCGCAAGACAAATGCGTCTTGCGATCTGATGGTGACTCGCAAGAGGAATTCGTTTTGTGAAAAATGTGTCTTGCGAATCGCGGTTTCCCATAGGAATGCATTGAAATTTAATTAATCTTTTTTGTTCCTATGGGCAAAAAAAGAAATTTCAATGCATTCCTATGGGAAACCGCGATTCGCAAGACGCATTTTTCGCAAAATGAATTGACTCACGGAACGAATTAAATTCATATTGCGAGGCATCACTGTAATTCACTTGTTTCATTGCTTTTTCTCCAGTGGAGATACGCTTTTCTAAAAAGTGCATGGTCGTTTTCTGTTTAGTGTGTAAAACTATATAAGCAGAGGTCTGGGAACTGTGGCTCATCCAAGGAAGGAAGGGGCATTGTCACAGGTCAATGATACATTCAAGACATATGAGCGCACATGAGCACATTCAAGCCCTACACTAATGCTGAGTAGGGCTCCGGGGGGGGGGGGAGAAGAGCCCAGAGGGCCAGATAGAGAGGTCTGGAGCCACCCCTCTTTTCTTATGGGTGGGTGGAGATTGTTACCTGCTTGATTTTGCTGCTCACCTGTTGCTCAGCACACAACCTATTCATATATATATATATATATATATATATATATATATATATGGTCATTTGACAGTCCTGTTGCCTTGCTTTCCTCATTAGGAGGAACATGAGGATAGAAATGGATGCTTGTCATGATCTGGCTCTGCTCAAAGCAATGCCGGGAGATAAATGTCAGAACCCTGGGGATGCAACCTGTCTGCTTGTTTGACGGGAATTGCCACCGGGGTGTCGTCCATATCTTCTGTTGCAGATACAGGAAGAAATTTAATTTTGCAAAATGGAATTGTAGGATCTTTCCAAGCAGCTTGTACACATTTTAAAACCATTAGGTAGGTGGCTTCAAAAGCAGTAGCCAGGCCTGGAGCACTTTGAGACCCAGGACTTTCCATAAACATCACTTTGACAATGAACTCAGGTGGTGTGAGAGATGGTGCCTAAATCTTCTCCAGAGCTATTCTACAATAATTATCTGATTTTTGGTTTTAACCTTTTTAAAGTGGTTTTTATTGTATGGTTTTAGGTACAGTTGTGAGCCAACTGTATTTTCCTTATGAATTACTGCTATACAAATAAGATTTAATGAATTAGTTAGTTAAACTGAGAAACAAGAGAGATGTTTCCAGAAAACCCAACATTTGGAGAGGTACAACCCCCCTCCCAACCCCTGCATTCTCAGTAGCCACAGAACGTTGAGCATCACTTCAGAAAGAAAGAAAGAAAAGGAAATATTAGGAGTAGGACTGCAGTGGAATATCCCGGATGAGAGCACAGCTTCGCAATAGAAACATTTCTGTTACACAGTGAGACTACACAGCAACATTTCGTTGCAGTCTTCACACGTAAGGGTTTTGGGTTTTTTAAATGCTGACGTTCTCTAGGGCAAAGTTTCCCTATTAAAAATAAAATAAAATAGCTCTTCTGCACTTTCCTTATGGCGCCCTGCTGTGGAATCTTACATCAAACACTTGTCTTCCTTGAGCAAGAACAGCTGCCCTTTGCAAGAGCCTTTAATTGGCAGATGCAACCAAAAAGAGGACTATGCCTTTTGTCTAACAATCCAAGGGGGATTTATTTTATATTTAAAGGGGGGGGGGGCTAAAGCATTTCTTGTAATATTTGTATTGCTGCTTTTTTATTTATCTTGCCGTTTTTCAATTCTTCTGCTAAATCGTTGGTAGACCAGGCAATTGTTTTGATAATGCAGCATTTTTGAGAGATTGATGTGCTGACACAGTGCATGGACACTGGATTTGTAAAAGAGAGAGAGAGAGAAAGAAAGAAAGAAAGAAAGTGTTATTTGGAATATCTTCCTGTTCTTTAGAATAAGAAATGTTTGCTGTGTCAGATTTGCATTGGAGATTCTGGATCATGATGGATACCTTTTATGGGATCATGTCTAAATCTTAAGGCATTTGTACGACGGGAAAACGTGTATAAGCGAAAAGGTTGGTCCCCAAAGAGAACACTCTTCGACAGACCCCGAGTCACTTGGGATAGGCCCATGGAACTGTCTTAAACTAGGTCGGATTATTTGTGCACTCTCAACTAGTGGGGGTGTGTGACAAATTGAAGCACTTTTAAAATGTTTATTCCTACCCGGCTGGCAAAGAGTTAACCCACCTCCAGCCTGACTGACAGAGAATTCTGATGGGGGCGGGACTGTGCCCAGTTTAAAAGGAGGGAGTGTCGGTTTGGTCAGTTAGGAGGGAGAGGGAGGAGGGTGTGGTGGCTTGTATGAAGAAAGTGAAGAGGCTAGGAAAACTTAAAGTTAAATGTTTGACTGAGTTTTTTTTCTTGTACAACTGGAACAAGGCAAATAAATACATGACACGTTAAAGAAACACTTATGCTTTTAAAACAATAAAACTTCATCTCTGTTTTGCCAAAAAGGTTTGTCCTTATTTGTCCAGCGAGGTACCAGGACTCACAGCCGTGGTGGCTCAAGAGAGGGCAAAACTCACCTCAGGCAGGGAGGTGGCAGTTTGTGTCCTGGGGTTACACGGGGGAGGTACCAGGCCACACAAGCTGGAAGGCTCTCCTTACTAAGAAATCCATTAGTAAAAGGGGTTTATTTTTGAGGCGGCAGGAGAAGAGGGTGGGTGTTTTCCCCTCTGGATTCCTGTGTCGCAGTGATAGTAAGAGAGAGTGGGACACTGGTCGTCACAGGGGGTCTTTCTCATTGGCTGTTACCCAGTCCTTTTGACAGGAGATACTAAAAAATTGAACCTGGGGCCTTCTGCCTTGCAGGTGTGCAACCAGTGACCCTGTGACCCCATGCAGCCCAACCACATTTTATGCTGCCCCTGCTGCCTCTTGAACTTGCAGGGTCTCAGCCTAACCCACCTCACAGAGTTGTTGGGATTAAATGGAGGGGGAGAGCCATATACATCCCTTAAGAGCCTTGGATAAAAAGGTGGGATGTAAAAACTAAAACTCTCTCTTCCACTTCCGCTGTAGGGCTTGCCTTCTTCTTTGTTCCCTCTTTACCCCCCCCCTGCCTTTTTAAAGAGTGTGTTTCCATGCTTCTGTTCCATTTCAGAAAAATGGGGGGGGGGCAGCATCAATTTATCAGGCGAAAATGCATCTCTGTCCCTCTGAATATCATGACTCTTTTTGGAGCTAACTTCTTGTTGCATTGATGGCGGCACAGATGGAGGTAACATTTCAGAAGGAACCCATTGTAGAATAAGCACAGTGCGCCCACCAGCCGAAGCTTGGCATTTACAGCACCCATAAAGATGAAATGCATATGCTAAGCCCGGGCAAATTGGTGGCGGCAGCCGCAGCTCCCTACCCAGTAATACATTTCCGATGCGGGCCTCCCGCCCAAACAGGTTGCTTATCCCTTCTTTGGGAACGGCGGTATCTGGCTGCAACATAAACATTTCATCGCTTTTTGCATGGCTCTCTTCCTCCAGCTCCCATCCTGGCAGGCGGGTGTGTTACACAGCGCTAGGTTATGGAGCATGGCTGAATGGGGAAACAGCTGGCACTCGGCTGCATGTCACTGAAGGGAGTAAGTGTGTGGGAAAAGAGAGGCTGTTGAAATGAAAATTGGAAATTAGTTTCTCCAATTACGTTTGCCTAAGGTTCAGCCGTACTCGCTGATCTAGGACCCATGCAGTGTGACTAAGAACTATATCTAATGGATTATTTAAAAATCATCTTTCCCCCACTGCATATGAAAGTTGCTGTTTTCTAAGCTGTTATTGTGAGCCGTCCGAGTTTGCAGAAGCAGGGGGAGCTGTCATATGTGCCTGGATTCAGCACCTGTTTCACAATGCAAGCCTACCATTTCTTCTCAGAAGCAAGCCCCGTTAGGTTCAGCGGGGCTTACTCCCAGTAAGTGGGTCCATAGGATTGTGGTCCTGGTGAGGGAACCATCATTGCAGGCTAACCACATGGGCTAACAAAGTGGTTTTCAAAGTTTCTATCCATGAGGGAGACACTCACCACGCAGGTTATTGGCTGAGGAGCTCCTGTCTGTCCACCAAGACATCTTGCGAGACAGACTTCAGACTTGCAGGCTCCAGGGCTGCAAGTTTGAGGGAGCCTGTGACATATACTGCATTCAGGCAACACATTATCCCATTTCCAGTGTTAGAAACTCAGATATATAAGCTAGGTTCCATATTGCTCCTTAAACCAAGGTTGTAGTTGCCAAAACGGAATGTCTAGTTGCCATTTTGGGGCAAGACAGCTCCAAAGTCTTATTTTTCAAATGATTGACTGACTGTGATTGATTCTCAGTTAAATGTCTGGCTAGTTCAGATGATAACCTTGAGCTAAGTTTAGAACTTAAAGAAGAAAAGTCGCTTGATCCAGTGACAGTCCACATAGGCCTATTCTGACCTCTTTTTCTTAATGGTGACTGCTCCTGCTCAGGCTGCACAAAAAAGCAATTTGATTCCAGAAATTCATTCCTATTCTGCAAATAACATATAATGGATATAATTCTACAAGATGGGGTATTAGTGTGTGAAAACAGTTCAGATCCAATGATCCCCAGATGGTGGAGATGCCAGGCACCAACTTGGCACCTAGGCATCTTCACTTGGTCGCAAGTGGTCAAAAGCCAGGTACAAAATACGCCTTGCGCCTGGCTAATTTCGAACACTGCCCTGTGTCCAGATATTTCCTTACCCGATATTTTCTGTGTTTTACGCAACCTTTCTAAAAGCCACTTCTGGAAACCTAGCAGAAGTGTAGTGCCCATTTCTGTGCGACAGAATTTGGGGCGGTATTCTGACATACTTTCCCACTGGTTTCATGGGCGAATAATGGAGAAACCAGAAGCACACATGCACATAAAGGGTGGTGACATATGCATGGTTGCATCACATCATGTTTGCTTGTGTGAATGAAATTCAGCATGACCTGGAGGTATCAAAAAGCTACAGTTCCATAACCCATCAGGAAATGAAGTATAAAAGGAATGTTTGAAACTAGGACTGAAGTGAAACCTAAGCAGGAAAACCTATTTGTACAACGGTAAAATGCACATGCATGGCTCCACCCACTTTTGGATCTGACCCCGCCCACCACTGGGATGTGGCCTCTGGAAGGTTGCCCTGAATGGAATGTGGCCCCTGGGCTGAAAACTGCCCTGTCCCCCTGTATTAATGTCATTTGTTTGATCCCTGGTATGTAATTCGTAGCAGAGGGCCTTTTTAGTGGGTGCCTATAACTAGGAAAATGTGCTCATATAATTTGAAGTCAAAAAGGGATAAAGAGGAAAGAATTGCCTTTAATGAACAGGCATTGCAGAATTGGAATGCCTGCTGTTCTTACGAAAAATAGGAAAAAAGCCCTCTTGGAAAGTAGGTCACGTTGTAAAAATGAGTTAGGCCTTGCTTCACATTTTATTGACTCTACTAGTTTTTCATTCAGATTGGCTTATAGTTAGCAAAAGAGTGTTTTGTCTTTTTTACTGGTTGGTTTAAATAAAAGGTGGGTTGGAAAAGAAGCTCTTTTTTATTTGCTCTAGTTAAGAGTTTCATATTTCGAGTAATCAGAGTTGTAATGGATACCATTTTTCTTTTTCACTTTGTTTCAGTTTGGGATTTTTCCACCATTCATCATAAATACTGCTTGAACTGCAACCGTGTGCCTCAAATATATTCTGCGAAGGGCAAAATTCGCTCTTAGGGTTGCACATGAGGATTGTGAACACCACAGAATCCTCAAAATAGAAATCATGAAAGCACTTTCTGGTAGTCCATGATATTTGGACGGTTTGTAAGTGATCTCAGAATGATACCTTAATTTATAGGGTTCATCTTCTGTTCTGGGGAACTCTGCGGTTCCTTACAAGTTCTCAAGACTTCCTCGGTGGAAATGATGCACTAATTCCATGAAAGACAGCTTGCTCACCACTATCAGTCGACTTGTCCATTATGCAGGTGCGTGAGAGCATTGGATATCTTCACCTGTGAGGTTTATAAGGGGTGATGATGATGCCCAAGAGTTTTAGTTAATGGTCAGCATAAACTTGTCATTCTTAGTTGCCAGATAAGGACTGATCAGGGAATTTACGCCAACCCATTATTTATGATGGTCCCATTGTCGAACCATTATCTCTTGTTGTTTGAGTATGCCAGTAACTTAAACTAACTGGAGAGCCAATTGTGTGGCAAACGTGTCCTCAGAGTAAGACCAGAAAAGACATTTCTAATGAATTTGTGCATTTCTGCACAAGAAGTACCATATTTTTCTGTCTATAAGATGCCCCCATGTATAAGTCCCCCCCCCCCCCCGTTTTTGGGGACTCCAATTTAAGCAAAAACTGTGTATTTTACTATCAATGTATAAGACAGCCCCAAATTTTTGACATTTTTTAAAGGGAAAAACCTAGTCTTATACACTGAAAAATGTGGTATATAATGACCAGAACAAGGGATATCTGATAGCAGCTGTCTTTGGGAGAGTGCTCTTGAAGACTGTTGCTTCAAAGGAGTCAAAGGAGTGAAGTTTGGCCGTTAACCACAAATATAGAATATGTTTGGAGTAAGAACAGATTACTATTAGAGGGATTTGAATACAGTATAAGATATATAGTACCCCAAGAGAACTTTGCTATAAAGTTGGGAATAATGGCAGAGCATTGTGTGAATCATAAAGAGCAAAAGGAAAGATTTTGAGATGTGACCATTAGCTGGAACAAACTACCTAGACATGCATATATTAGAACGGCATCATGTGTGGAAGTTTTTATCCAGTGGCGTGTGAGGTTATGTGCTTAACTTACCTGTCCGTAGTAAACAGGCAAGAGTTTCTGGCCATTATCCAGTTCAGTTTTTGAAAATTCTGTGTATGTTTGTTTTGAACCTTAGCCAAAGTTATTTGGCCTTAGAAAGACCATTCCGTAATATGATTGATGAAATAAGATCAGTTGAGAAATCATAACAAGGACAAGAGTTCTCCCTTCTCTTTTTTATTTTTGGAATATAAAATTTATTTTATTAATCTTTGGCGAGGGCGGTGGACAAGCTGTATAAATCAAAATAAGGGAATAAAACAGCATGCTGTTGTAAATGGAAAATCTGATAAAGCTAAGGGGAAACTGATTGATTCCTATGGATTAAATGTTTCTGGCTCCTAGCCATGTGCTTAAGAATGATGCAGAGTTTTCAAAGAATGGCTATAGAACAGTTGTACATTTTTGCTTTATCTTATGAAAGGCACATGATCCATTGCAAGTCAATGATAGTGTTCCACAGAATGCCTGTATTAGTTGGGCCTAGGAGCAGTTGCAGCTAATATAGATGTTAAAAGTTAAAATGCTGTACATATTATCAGGGATTTGCAGATTTTGACTGACTGACAACCAAATTTAGGGTTGCCATTTTTCAAAGAGTGATAATCCAGACACTGAACTTGTTGAGCTTTTTTTCCCTTGCAAAATCCCCCAAAACGCTGTTTTGGGTAGACGAATCACCCGGGAAATGCCAGGTGTATGGAAGCCCTAATCCACTTTTATTTTCCGTGTCCGCTGCCCCACTCTCCCCTCTGACTTTGTCCTCATCTTCATGAAGAGCATCTCCATGTTGCTCTTTCTGTTCTCATTCATGGTACTTTGCTGTGCCACATACACAAAGGTATTGTGACCAAGCCTTGGACAGCCATCTGCCCATGAACATTATGGGTACTGCAGCTCTTTCTCCTGCCCTGCCAAAAGATACCTACCATATGATGGCTTATATTACCATTAACTGAAATATATGTTGTCTCTGACTTCTTCTTCTTCTTCTTCTTCTTCTTCTTCTTCTTCTTCTTCTTCTTCTTCTTCTTCTTCTTCTTCTTCTTCTTCTATCACTCATAGCCGAGTAAGATTGACTTCCATAAACATGGTTTTAACAATGAGTCTGTAAGCGACTGTGGAGGCCAATTCTGGATCCACATGTCCTTCCACAGTGGTTTCCGGGTGGGAGTTGATCTTCCTGGCTTAGGGAAAGAGGTGTGATTGCTCACAAGCAGGGCATCACACGGGCAACGCCCCCCCACTCCAAATCACCATTACAAGCTGGTGCCTCTGGCTCCCAACTTTTCCCCTATGAAAAAATTCGCCCCACACTACTGTGTTTCAGCCTTGGCAAGATCAAACCATTCTCCTTCCCTTCTCTCCCTCCTCTTCCCTCTCTCTCTGTCACACACATTACAAGCTGGACTTCAGTTCAATACTAATGGCGGAGTCTATATGACAGAAAGATGGTGTATAGATTTAGCTGACGAATAAGAAAGAAAATAAATGAAAAACTACTGCTGTTATAAAGGGTTTTATAGCACAACAGTTCCTTTTCTTTATGTGGCCTTTATGTGGCTGCAGTAGTACGATTCATTTAAATTACGCACTTAATTTTAAAAGGTAATTCTGGAAAATGGTAGAAACGGACAAAGCAAAATGATGGAAGGTGCCTGTTCAATAGGCACGGACTATCTTGCACTCTGTGTCACAGTACTCTTAGAAGCTATCACAGTACTCTTAGAAGCAAAAATGAAACTGCAAGTAGTTCAGAGGAAAAGGAATCTTGAATTAGTTGCTGCTCTTGGAGGGATGACCAAGAAGACTAAATCAGAACTTTTTCCTCTTTTAAAGTATCTGCTCATCCATTAGAAAGAGAAAATAAAACTGCAGAGAACGGAATGTGTGAAAAGAAGAATGAAGTTTATGCAACCAGTAAGAATGCCATTCTGTCTTTCCATTAAGGGATAGTAAAACATGAGGGTGAAAGAGGAGAGCGCAAAATATGGTCTGAAGCTCAACATCCAAAAAACCAAGATCATGGCCACTGGTCCCATCACCTCCTGGCAAATAGAAGGGGAAGAAATGGAGGCAGTGAGAGATTTTACTTTCTTGGGCTCCTTGATCACTGCAGATGGTGACAGCAGTCACGAAATAAAAAGACGCCTGCTTCTTGGGAGAAAAGCAATGACAAACCTAGACAGCATCTTAAAAAGCAGAGACATCACCTTGCCGACAAAGGTCCGTATAGTTAAAGCTATGGTTTTCCCAGTAGTGATGTATGGAAGTGAGAGCTGGACCATAAAGAAGGCTGATCGCCGAAGAATTGATGCTTTTGAATTATGGTGCTGGAGGAGACTCTTGAGAGTCCCATGGACTGCAAGAAGGTCAAACCTATCCATTCTTCAGGAAATCAGCCCTGAGTGCTCACTGGAAGGACAGATCGTGAAGCTGAGACTCCAATACTTTGGCCACCTCATGAGAAGAGAAGACTCCCTGGAAAAGACCCTGATGTTGGGAAAGATTGAGGGCACAAGGAGAAGGGGACGACAGAGGACGAGATGGTTGGACAGTGCTCTCAAAGCTACCAACATGAGTTTGACCAAACTGCGGGAGGCAGTGCAAGACAGGAGTGCCTGGCGTGCTATGGTCCATGGGGTCACGAAGAGTCGGACACGACTGAACGACTAAACAACAACAACAAAAACATGCCAAATATAGGCATATATGGAAATAAGAACATGTGATCAGATAATTAACACCATCAATATCCCAGAATCCTTAGGATTTGTATTATAGAGTTCCAAGGGATATCACACTTCCTTTTCCTCCGATGCCAGAATCCCCTTCACTTTACAGCACACCATTAGATCCAGCCATTTTTGCCTAGTGCCTGCTGTATAAATAGAAGTTCCCTGATTCAGTCCTCGTCATCTCCAGTTAAAAAGACCAGGTACAAGGTGATGGAGGAAAGACTTTCTCTGCCGGAGAGGCTGGAGATGTACTTCCAGCAAGAGTAGATATTACTGAGCTAGATTAGCAAAATACAGTGGTCCCTCGACTTACGAAGTACTCGACTTATGAAATTCCGAGTTACAAATGAAAAAAAAAAAGGCTGCACGCTTACATTTTTTTTCGACATCCAAAAGGAAAACCGTTGCGGTTTAGATGGGGTTTTCTTGACTTAAGAATTTTAGAAGTGGTTTACTCGACTTACGAATTTTTCCATTTCCAATGCATTCCTATGGGAAACCGCTTTTTTCAACTTACAAACTTTTCGACCTACGAATGTGCATTCGGAACGGATTAAATTCGTAATTCGAGGGACCACTGTAGTCTTCCCTGGTATAAATCAAGATTTGAGGGAGCCCGTTCCTTTTGGAGAGGTGGATGGGATGGAACAGATGGGAGGTGGAATTTGTCCACTTCATTCATCAGAAGATCACAGCCTGGGAAACAGGCTTATTTGGGTAAAGTGTTTTGAACCTGGGACTCAAAGGGCTTTTAAAAAGGTCAGGTAAATCATCACATCCAGTCTGGTTTGAGCCTATTAAGGATCAAAACCTGCTTGTAGTATTAAGCATATTTTAAATTAGTAGGCTAAATATATCCCCATGCACCAGAGAGGCAAACTCTTCCATTTTGCCTCCCCTAATAAATCAAACAGTATTCAGACATAAATCTGTGTGCCTGTAGAACTCCGCACAGAAAGAAAGAGGTATTTTTTAAAAAAGGTTCTTCACTCAACGACTGTTAAATGCAATCCTGTGTCAGAGGGTGTCATCCCAGGGAGAATGGAATGTGCAGAATGATAAATAATTCTCGGAATGAAATTGCCTGCATTCAAGATGGGATGCAATAAATCAAAGCCATTATCTGAGAGAGCTTCTCCAGGTGGACCCGTGGAAAGAAAAGGAATACGCATGTTCAGCATCTGAAGCACATTTGATATTATTCTTTTTTTGGGGGGGGTTGATTAGCCTCTTTTGGGGCTGATCAGCGGTGATTAGGCACATATATATTTTAAATCTGCCTTGAAATTATTGAAATGTTGATTCATTGCCCTGTTCTAACAGGTAGGTGATAGTAAGCTTGAGTGAGTATTATGGTTTTTGCCGGTGTGTATGCTCATGTTAAGAGGCTCCATAAACGGCAATCAGACAATCTTTATAACACCATGGGATATGCAGAGGTTTTTGAATATGTGCACAGGTGTTAGCATTCAAATCTGGTTTGTATTGTATTTGTTGGATATCGGGCCCTTTATGTTTAATTTGTGATACCACCCTTTGAAAGTGTCACATGCCATTCTGATACACCTCTGTAGCATGGGTGGGGGGCACAGGTTGCTAAACTACATTTCCCTTCATCCTGTGCACAAAGTGGTTTGTGTGTCTGACCCTGTATATCCCAGTGATATGTGGAGGAGGCTGAGAAAGATTTGACTAACCCCAAATGTCCCAGTTAACTTTGGGAAAACAGAAATAAATTTGGCCTGTTCTTCATCTGAAGAAGTGTGCATGCACACGATAGCTCATACCAATGACAAACTTAGTTGGTCTCTAAGGTGCTACTGGAAGGAATTTTTCTATTTTGTTTCGACTACGACAGACCAACACGGCTACCTACCTGTAATTGGGATAAGCAGGTTACTGATTCTAGACCCCTCACACCCAAATCAAACACTGCAGACCTATGGAAAACACCCACCCTGCCTTATTAGAACTATTTCCCTGTGCTGCCAGGCTCCACATTGGCAGTGGTGTGTGGATATTTTAGCAGTGTGACTGAGGCCAATCACATGGATATCATAGAATTGTAGAGCTGGAAGGGACCCCAACCCCGTGCAGTGCAGGAATCTCACCTAAAGCATCAATAATAATAATAATAATAATAATAATTTATTATTTATACCCCGCCCATCTGGCTGGGTTTCCCTAGCCACTCTGGGTGGCTTCCAACAGAAATATTAAAATACACTAATTACAAGATTAAAAGCTTCCCTAAACAGGGCTGCCCTCAGATGGCCACCCAACCTCCGCTTGAAAGTCTCCAAGGAAGGAGTGTCTACCACCTCTCGTGGGAGTCTGTTCCACTTAATGTCAGACAGTTCTTCCTGGTGTTTAGTTGGCCTCTCCTTTCTTGTAACATGAAGCCGTGGGTTCGGGTCCTACCCTCCAGAGCAGGAGAAAAAAACTACACTGCACTACACATCTAAAGCAATAGCATACCACTTTACATGGTTATGGTGCTGAGAGTGGTCAGGAGACCTCAGTTCCTCTCACAAAGCTCCAGTTCCTAGGAAAATAGATTGATTGCTAAACCACTTTTGAGATTTTGTTAGCTCCATAAGGGGAGTGGGGAGTCTCCTAGCAACTCTCAGCACCCTGAGCAAACTATCCTCTCCGAATTTCTTTGGAGGAAGCCATGCCTGTTTAAAGTGGTATGATACTGCTTTAGATATAGTGCAGATGTTTCTCCCATGTCAACATGGGGGGGGGGATGTTTTTCCGTCAAATGAAAACACCCTTCCAGGTGTTCTTTAACTAGCAAGAAATATGAGAGTTGTGTTTTTTTTTAAGCCAGGAAAAACAAGGAGGGAGTTAACATAAAGGGTGGAACTCAGGTCTGATTGTAGAATGAAGCAACGTCAGAAGGCATTGGGGACTGCATAAACTGAAGTTGTGTGTGTGTGTGTGCTTGCGTGCATGCATGAAGCCCGTTGTGCTTCATACGATTAATGACCCAAAGGGAACATTATTTAAAATAATGCACTGCCTTGTTTTCCTACATGGGTGCAGGTGAAACCATGTCCTCTGTGTCTGTAATCTTTTATTTGGCATTGCAATTAAGGGCTTTGAAATACCTTATTGGCTCCTGAAATTTCATCACTTATAGCCAATTATATGGATGCTACTCTTCGGCGGAGTTGCATAATCTCTTGCAGTAATAGCCCCTTTCGCTGATTGCTCCCCTGCCTGGATGTAAATGAGAAACACTGCATAGATCAACCGGAGCTGTAATCCAGGTCTGTGAAGTGGAACTGGGTCAGTGATTAGCATTTGATATATACAGGTCAGCGATTATTGGAGCCAGTGTGTCAGCTATGTTATCGGCCTCCCATTGGTATGCCTCTGAAGCTGAGGAAAAGAACCCCTGGCTATATGGGCACATAGCTTTTCTTTTCTTTCTTATTTTTGGAGATAGGAAAATGTTCCAAGTGTAGCAAGCTTGAAGCATATAACATGGCACTTAAGAAAGGGTCAAAGGAAGATATGCCTAAGGTGTTTTTCACTTTGACAAAAGCCCAGTGTGAATCTTTGTCCTTAGCTGATAAGAAAATGGGTCGGCAGAACCACTGCATGGATAGTATATTAGGATCAAGGGGAATGGAGCAAACCTTACAGTTGTGGGAAGCTGTGCATTTGCACATGGGATTGAGTGATGTGGTTGAGGATGGGCATTACATTACATTCAGCTCACTTTTATTCTGGTTAGACCCATTGAAATTAATGGCCATGGTGATCTTGGACCTATTATTTTCAAGGGGTGTACTCTGAATAAAAGTTAATTGGCTACAACCCATTGCTATCTAATGGTGGAGCTCCTGCAAGGCTTTTCATCCTAGCTTCCCATAATCCTTAGGCCTAGGTCTCCAGATGTTGTTGGCCTCTCATCTGTTCTGGTCAGCATGACCCCTAGTCAGGGATGAGGGGAGTGCCATTGTTTGTTTACTGCATTTATATACTGCCTTTCTGTCCGAAGTGGTTTACAATTCTTAAAACACTGAAGCAAGTAAACAATATACAATGTAAAGTTGGCAGGGGGGCACAGTTCGATTGGAACCAGCTCTGTTGTCTTTGCCTCCTTCCCTCCCTCTCTCCTCCTTCTCCAGCAACATATAGAGGGCCATAGGTTTTCCATCTGTGCCTTAGGCATAATTTGTATTGACCACTGAACTTTTGTTTCATCCCCCATCCCAGATGTGAAAGACATTGCCTTTTTATCTTGCACCTTGCCCTTACCGTAGTATAGGAAGCTGATGCACACATGGAGTCAGACCCTTGGTTTATCCAACTCAGTGTTGTCTGGTCAGGTGAGAAGCAGCTCACTGTAGTCTCAGCCAGGGTTCTTTCCCTGTCCTCATGCTCATTTCGCTAGAGAAACTGAGCCTGGGAGATTCTGCTTGTGGTCTTCCACTGTTAGTCTCAGGTCCCTCTTTGCCCCATTTTAGAAAGGATATTCATTCTGGTCCAAAATTTACTATATTGGTCTGTTTGCTGGTTCCTGGGTTTCTGGGCATGTGGCCTTTCCATTTGATGTGCAAGTTGTGTGTGTGTGTGTTCATGTACATGCCCACAATCCATACTCCATGCTTCTGTAAACCAAATTCCTCTGCCTGAATAAATCATGCAAACTCTAAGTAAAAAAATTAACACATGTTGACCTAGTTCTGCTTCTTCTGCCGAAGGATATGGGCAAAGAGCAGTGAGAAGCTCTGGAACCCTACTTTTTTGTTTTGGAAATTGGAGTCCCGTACAACCTCAGCCCCTTTTTGGTTTATGGGGTTTCATCAAACATTCCTCACAATTAAAGGCTATTTTAAAAAGCTTGCTTTAAAAAAAGGAGGGAGGGAGGGAAACAGGCAACAGTTGAGAATATAAGAAGAACCCTCTTGGATGATCACGTTTCCCACAGTAGAGAGCAAAAGAGAAATGTAAGAAAGCTGCCTTAAGCCAACTCAAGCCATTAGTCTGTCCAGCTCAGTATTGTTGATACTGCCGGGTCTACCTGGATGTGCCATGAGGATTGAACCTGGGACCTTGGTCATGCAAAGCATGTGCTCGAAGCTACTGCCGATTCCTGATGCTTGTAAGACACCTACAAATAGGACACAAAGGCAGTAGCTCGCTCCCATTGTTGCTCCTGAGCAACTGGTGCTCTAAAAACATACTATCTCTGAAAGCTGGAGATTGCGCAAAGCCGTTGTGATTGCTAGCCATTGATAGACTTTTTTTTTGCAATGGACTCTGACAGCCTTGAAAAATCGAGTTCATAGAAATAATAGAATTGCAGAGTTGGAAGGGAACCTGAGGATTGCCTAGTCCAACCCTCCTCAGTGCAGGAATATGCAGTTATCCCATACAGGGACTGAACCTGCGACCCTTGGCCTTATCAGCACCACACTCTAACCAACTGAGCTGGAGAAGACAGAGTTCTATGCCTGCATTCGTTTTACCTGCTTGGAAAGAACCAAGAGCAAGAATTCGAAAGTAGGTGGGTTAGGGACCTCCAACTAGCTGGTTGAGCACCAGGACTCTAGACCAGAGGTTCAGAGGGTAGGGGTGGGTGGCTTTCCCTAGCAATGAGCTGCCCAGGCTGAAGGTCTACCAGGGTTGTCCCTCCCACCACCTGACCTCCAAGAAGAAGGTGGAAGAAAAAGGATTGCTTTGTGGAGCCGGTGCTAAAATTTATTACAGTGGAACCTCGGTTTATGAACACCTCGGTTTACGAATTTTCGGTTTACGAACGCCGCGGACCCATCTGGAACAGATTAATTCACTATCCATTACTTTCAATGGGAAAGTTCGCTTCAGTTTATGAACGCTTCAGTTTATGAACAGACTTCCGGAACCAATTACACCCATGCTTCGGGTTAAGTACGCTTCAGGTTGAGTACTCCGCGGACCCGTCTGGAACGGATTAATCCACTTTCCATTACTTTCAATGGGAAAGTTCGCTTCAGTTTATGAATGCTTCAGTTTATGAACAGACTTCTGGAACCAATTATGTTCATAAACCGAGGTACCACTGTACTGTTGTTCTCTCTCTGTGTGTGTCACTAAAGCCCATGCCTAGAGTTCGTGCCTAGCCTTGAGGAGTGCTCATTTGCATCCACTAGTTACGTACGCAGTATGGAATAGTCATGGTAGGTGTAGGTTTGTGATATCACTCAGCTGCTGCAGCTGAGGCAAGAGAAGCCCTTTAATAATTACTGGATTGTCAATATGCAGTGATGGCAGGCGCAGAGGACGCACAGCAGCTGTGTGTAGCAATGGACTGTTTTGTTCACTTTCTTATTTTTCCAGTTTTGCACACCAGTTGGTACTCCCCCCCCTCCCAAGAAAGCCCTCACAAAAATTCACCATCATTTTAATGAGCCTTTCTCATAAGACACACATTTTTGTATGCAACCTTGTGTAACAGACACGTATTTTTGCTCATGCATTGTTTGGGGAAGCATGAACATTAGGTTGGCTTGCATTAGAATTTAAACCCAGCAGAGTTTCTCTCCCCACCCTTAGCTGCATGGCGCAGCCGTTGCATCTGGAGAAGGGTTGGCAGAATCCATTGCGGCCTGGTGATGCCACTGGCTTGTGCCCAGGTTGGGTGCTGCAAACCATTCTCCAGCAGTGGCGTCTGCCTCCATCTCACAACATGACCTCCTTGGTAGCTCTGCCATCAACACGTATCAGTGACATCTAAATAGTGCATTCAGACTTATTGTTAATGCTTCCATTGTGACAGTGACTTGGTGGTAGGTACCGCTTAGCCCCATAATGCACTATACATTTAAAGCAGTACCATGTCATGGCTTCCCCCAAAGAATCCTGGGAACTGTAGTTCATTAAGAGTGCTGGGGTTTCCCCCTCAGAGAGCTACGGTTCCCAAAGTTCCCTGGGAAGAGGGATTGAGTGTGAGAGCGCTGGAAATTGTAGCTTAGCGAGGGGAATAGAGGTCTCCTAATAACCCTCAACACTCGTGACAAACTATCTTTCCCAGGATTCTTTGGGGTGAAGGCATGACCATTCAAAGTAGTATGGTACTGCTGCTGCTGCTGGTCCCATCACCACCTGGCAAATAGAAGGGGAAGAAATGGAGGCAGTGAGAGATTTTACTTTCCTGGGCTCCTTGATCACTGCAGATGGTGACAGCAGTCACGAAATTAAAAGACGCCTGCTTCTTGGGAGAAAAGCAATGACAAACCTAAACAGCATCTTAAAAAGCAGAGACATCACCTTGCCGACAAAGGTCTGTATAGTTAAAGCTATGGTTTTCCCAGTAGTGATGTATGGAAGTGAGAGCTGGACCACAAAGAAGGCTGATTGCCAAAGAATTGATGCTTTTGAATTATGGTGCTGGAGGAGACTCTTGAGAGTCCCATGGACTGCAAGAAGATCAAACCTATCTATTCTGAAGGAAATCAGCCCTGAGTGCTCACTGGAAGGACAGATCGTGAAGCTGAGGCTACAATACTTTGGCCACCTCATGAGAAGAGAAGACTCCCTGGAAAAGACCCTGATGTTGGGAAAGATTGAGGGCGCAAGGAGAAGGGGACGATAGAGGACAAGATGGTTGGACAGTGTTCTCGAAGCTACGAACTTGAGTTTGACCAAACTGTGGGAGGCAGTGGAAGTCAGGAGTGCCTGGCGTGCTCTGGTCCATGGGGTCACGCAGAGTTGGACACAACTAAACAACAACTGTTGCTGCTGCTATTTTATATGCCACCCATCTGGCTGGGTTGCCCCAGACACTCTGGGCAGCTTCCAACAAAATATTAAAAACACAGCGAGGCATCAACCCTTAAAAATTCCCCTGAATATATATTGCAGATGGGGCATTTGTTGTAGCCACATAAGGAAATAGACCGCACCCAATATCTTCTCCATGCCACACAAATAATAAAAGCAGAGGAACCCTCATTGGGTTATTGGTTGGCAGCCTTTTTTTAATCCCTTGCTTTCATTACTGGCCATGACATGGTCCCCAGTCTTCCAGATCTTTTTGCTAGATGCCCTATGAATTGGTTTTCGGACCGGTTTCGTTCACTGTTGACGGGATCAAGCTTGCGCCCGGGCTTCATCTCTGTCTTTGGCTTTAAAAAATGTGAGTTTTTATGCATTCAAAAGGTTAGGTTTCTTGCATTGAGAACCTTTTGATATTGCTACTTGTGTTATAACTAATTACAGTATGTAATAATCTGTTACAAGCCCACATTACTGCGTTTTACACTCGATTTCCCCCAGGGGATAGGAAACAGAAAACGAGTACAGAAGGATGATTAGAAAGCAGGAACAGAGTGAATTTGGCTGTGAGGGTGATTCTGCACACTATACTTCAGAAGCCTTGGCATGGCCTACGATTCTTCTTCATCTTCTTCTTTTTCTTTTTGCATAGTCTATTTTTAAAAAGCTAGGCTGGCTATTTTTAAAATGCAGCAGTGCTGGCCATGCTATCTAAGGGTTCAGCCCTTGCACCATCCTCTCAAACCAGGAACTTTGAGTTTCATAACAGAGCAGCCAAGGCTATTTTTAGCTTTGCTGGAAATGGCTGAGAGTAACTGACATCCTCCTGGTCTCCAAGGCTTTGCTCTCTAGATAGGGCTGCATGCTCTTCCTTAGAGCAGTTCACGTTTTGAAAGCGACTGGTGATCACTTATTGTCCACCCACCATTCCCTGGCAGGGAAAGGAGTAGATAATCTGGACTGGATCAGCCTTTAGGTGGTGCATGCTGTGGTATAGGACCTGGAGCCACTGGGGTTGTGGCTGAGGCGTCTCGTGCTGCAGGAATCGAACTAGGTGTTCCCAATGGCTATGATCCCTCATGGGACCAAAGGCATAGCTAGTCAAGGGAATGAGCAGCAGGCACTGGGGACCCTCTCCTGGGTATAATTCTCCAGAATTGAAGGAGTCAAGCGATTGCTAAGCAGACAACCACCTTTCCTGGCCTGTACTGTGCACATCTGGGCTTGCAGCTGCCGTTCTGATTTGCCTGTTGCTAAGGGAAATTGTTCAGCTACAGACTCCCATTCTGCCAGACACGGTTCTCAGGCTTTCACCTTGTCTGCCACTGATCCCCTGTGTATTGCAAAGCCTTCTGGGGAATGCTATAGGTTGCACTCTCAGCTCACGGGAAACGCTAGCCAGGCTGCTTGCACTTAAGTCCTCTACAGCACATGTAGAAACCACCTCTTGACTGTCGGACCCACTATGGGTCTCGTCCGCTCATTCTGCCGGAGACTGTCTTTGCATGTAGGGGAAGTTCCTAACTCACCAAGGGTTTGAGACTCATCAGCTGCCCTCATCTCGCTTAGCCAGCCAGGGTGTATGGGGTGTTAGGGAAGAGGTAGTACCTCTGGTGGTGGACACATCATGCTCTTCTGGGGCAGTTTGTCCACGCAGCTCTCACCTGTGGCTCCTAGAAGCTGTTAGCATGTGACAGCAGCCACACACCTTGCTCCACAGTCTTGGACGTAGGTCTTTGCTGTGACCTCTGATATGTCGGCAAGTTTAAGAGGTGAAACACAGATTAACAAATCCAGAGCTTGAAGTTAGGTAAGGAGTTGTTGTTTATAGGGTGGTATATCACGAGACAATGTTGAATCCAACGTTGCTTATGACCGAATGCCAAGGTAGGTCTTTTCTGCTGAAAAAATATTTGTATTTGAAAGCATGACCTGGGAAGGAGCTCGAGATCTCTTGCTTCAGTAAGCAACTTGCAGGTGCAAAACTCTTTCTACCCCCGTAAGCCTGAACGCAGACTTTAATTACTGCTTCTCATAAGCACAACACAAAATAATGTAATAGAACTGCCAAAGTGTCCTTTCCTTTTAATCTGGCAGTGACATTAGCTGACTTGAAATCTATTTATAAACTGTGCTGCATGGGCACTTATATATTTCAGCTTAATTTAATTTGCTGTTAACACAGTAAAATAAGGATGTACAAGTTGAGGCCCCATGAGGACTCAGTGGTGGCGGCGGTAGGTTTCTGAAGCGCCCATTGGAGATGCGGCAGGTAGTGGTGGGAGAACCATGGGAATGGTCATATATGAATATATATTCTAATCTAATATATACAAGTCAATAATATATGCATTGTAATGCATGATTTACCCCAGCGTACGCATTTTTGTAGAGATTACTTGTCTGGAGAACTGCATTGCAAAATTCATAGTGGTGAGAATCATGGAGTGTTGTGTTTCGATTCACGTCTCCCCCCCCTCCCCCGGAAAAGTGTGAATTTGATAGGTTCACCTTTAAATGCGATCTGAATTTCAATTTATCTTCCATCTTCAACCTAGAACACTTTGGAAGCAGAAGAGGGAGCCTTGCAACCAGAGCCATAAGAGTATATGGAGCCAGTTTGGGATATGTCTGGGATATGTTTTTCTCTTCCTCTTCTTGCTAAGAGGAGGGGCGAATTGGCCCTTCTTGGGCAGTTAGGCAAATGAGGTGGCTGCTTTGATGAGGAACAGGAAGCAGTGGCAAGGGGTTGGAGGATAGAGCTCTGCGTTCCACAAAGCCTGCCCTGGGCTCTTCCTTCCAGCTGCCCTAAAACACAGTGGGGGGGGCTGCCCTATTATGGTACTTGTGTTGAAATAAGAGCCAGCTGCCAGTCTGGATGCCTCTATATGTGGACAGGGGGCATCTTGTCAGTCACCTTAGGTAGACTGACAATTTCCCCCTTTGTACATTCTCTACAATGTTTATATTCCAACTAATGCATGAAGGTCAGGCAAGGAGAGCATAATTTACGATGTGCAGAAAATAACAACTAAATGCTATCACAATACAAGGGAAGAGGCCTCTGGATCATTTTTTCTTTTCTCTTTTTTTTGGGGGGGGGGAGGGAACCTGTTGATCAAAGGTTTTAACAGTGTAATATTAAGGCTTTCACCTTACTTCTTTCTGAATGCCAGGGCATTCCAATAGCTGGCCCTTGAAACAGATCAACCCCACACTCAATTCAAAGCTATCACTCTCGGAAATTAGAGGAGTGGGTTTGTGGTTAAAGCTTGAAGCTTGATCTCTGAATTACCTGTGAAAGAAAGTAAGGCAATTGCTGCGTAGGACATTTCTGATGGGAGTGACTTCTGATTTCTCCTACATGTGGAAATATCCAAGTGGATATTTCTCATCTTGCTCAGAAGCAGCTGGCTCTATCCCCAGCTTTAGAGTCTTCCTAAGTGAGTGCTGACATAGTGCACCGCAAGGACCTCAGGAGCCGTGCCGGGTCATTCAAGGTCTAGCAAGTCCAGCCCCTCTCAGATTAAGGACTCCCTAAGCTTCTGTACAGCTCAGCTCAGAGTCTATCATTACATGCAGTCTGCCAAGGATCTCCATCTAATAAAAACCTGTTCTACCTACACTTGCAAGTGTGACTAGAATGAGTAAAAAATAATAATAATCAAAAGGCACCCCCTCTTAATTTTAAGAACGCATTTTTCATGAGGAATCACCACTGTCGTCTTGTATGGCATCAAGTGTTTGAAAGGGTTTACTCTTTAACATGTGGAAGCTCTTCCAGGCTTCTGACCAATCAAATGCAGATGTGTGTGTGTGTTTTCTGACTATTTGGCTGCATAGTGCATACGTTATGCGTCCAGACACACTCAATAGTTTGTGAGCTTCTGCTTAGTCCCCTCCCCCCTTCTCTTAAAAGTGGTATTATGTTATTAAACATGGGGGCGCGGGTGGTGCTGTGGTCTAATCTACTCAGCCTGTTGGGCTTGCCGGTTGGAAGGTTGGCAGTTGAATCCGCACATCGGGGTGAGCACACCAGTGCAAGTAGATAAATAGGTGGTTTAGTCATGATGGCCACATGGCCCAGAAAGCTGTCTGTGGACAAATGCCGGCTCCCTTGGCCTAAAAGCAAGATGAGTGCCGTACCCCATAGTTGCCTTTCACTGGACTTAACTGTCCAGGGGCCCTTTACCTTTACCATTTACCTATGTTATTAAACAGTGTTCTTCCTTTTTGCTGTCTGCATTTTTAATTTGACTGCAAAATAAAATTATATATATATCTCTCTGTATCATCTATCTATCTATCTATCTATCTATCTATCTATCTATCTATCTATCTATCTATCTATTTTTGCACATGGAATTTTATTTTGCAAGATATATATGCAGATAGTTAGATAGGTCCCAAATTTCATTATTGAATCTACTGGCTGTATGTATTTGCAATCGGATTCAGTCATTCGTCTCCTTAGTAATGAAGCTTTCCTGCAGATACTGATAATAGCTGTCAGCTTGTTCTGCTGCTCAGGTTCTGCAGCTCTTGAAGCAGAAGCCTTGCCAATCAGAGATTGTGCAATCAATATTAATGACAAAGAAAACAAAACAAAATCATGTAAATGCAAATTAAGTAGGTAGAACGCCCACTGATTATAATTTTTGATTAATTAAGACCATTACATAGTACAGTATGCTTAATTGTGTACATCCGCATTGTACATCTGTGATTTTTTTTTGTGCTTTGCATATTTCCTTTCTTTAAAAATGCATATTTACACACACGTTTTATCTGCCCCGTCGCTCATTCTGCTTGTGAACCCTCTGCCCAACACCTTCCACTTTATTTTCTGAATTGTCTGCTCAATCAGGAAATCACCTCTGCTCCTCTCTTCTATTCTGCTGCCCTGTTTTTCACCTCTGTTTTCACCTTCGTATCCATTTCTTCATTTCCCCACCCCATTTCTGCACTTCCTCTTGCATGCAGACCACCCTCCCGCACCTTCTCTCCTCACCTTCTTTTCCTCCTCCCCACTGATGCTATCTCCGTCCTGCAACCATTGTTACACACTTCGCGGGAGTGGCACATTGCACTTCTATAAATAAGGAGCTATTTCAGAAACTGTCAGCCAAGTGCCATGTCACTTCCTTGGGTTTCCAAGATGAATCTTAACTAAAGGCGAATCCCTCTAGGCCCCCTGGCCGGATACATAGAATGTGTTCAGAGCAAAATTTCAGCGCAAAATTTTCCCACTGAAGTCCCATCAGAAATTGCATACAGAAAATGTGGAATTAGCTAACAGGATATTGATGTAGACTCTCCTGCCATTCACTTAGGGGTATATTTGGACCAGTACCAAGAGATGATGATGATGATGATGATTTTATGCAGTTCATATTGTAGCTTGACTTGAAAGTCTCAGCTGGTTTCAGATGGCATCAGCTTGAAGGGAGGGGATACCTTTTTATTTAAAAGTGGGGGGGGGACTTGCAAACTCAGCAAATATATAGTTCGTTTTTGCAGACTCGTTTTTCAAAACAGAGTCTGACTTGGGTGTTCACAAGCTGCTCTTGTCTCATAAATTACTGCATTACTCATCATTGTGAGAGGCATCGCTTTTTGATAGGATTTCTCTCTCACTTAATCACTGTTGAATGTGATTTTCTGTAGGAACACCAAAACAAAAGCCTGTGGGGGATTTTAAAAAATAAAATAAAAAAATCCTCAGCTGGGCTTTTGTGTAATTTTATATAGATTGTATTGGCTAGGCTTTTGGCATCTGGGCACTCGTGGAAGAGTTCTATTGAAAATAATGAACCAATGCCTGATATTTAAGTAGCAGACTGGAATAATGTCAATTATTAGCCACGCAGGTAGTAAATAACTAGTTTCCTGATCACTTGTGATGAGTAAGAATGTCCTACAAGGTGTTTTAAGCAAGCAAATTGTATCAAAAGTTAACATGCTTTCAAACTACCCTTGGTCATTGTTTTTAAATGGGCAAAAGATTCAGCATCTTTAATTTTTTACCTGGCTTGTTCATGATCACTGTGTTTTCACCCAAACCTGTGCTAAAGAATGAATGCTATGATAGGTAAAAGAAACCACTGAAGAACACAGCTGAATCAGTGAGAATCCAGAACAGCATTTTTATAAACTGGTTGCCCTCTGTCGTAAGTTTGATTGACAGTGACATTTATAAGCTAATGGAGGCACTTGTACAACTGGGAGAACGGGCTAAACAGGTGAGGAAAGTGGCTGATGGATGAGACTTCTAAGAGAAAATTGCACACACTGAATTCCTTTTCGCTCTCTCTCTAAAGAAACATGTTCCAATCACTAAATATAACATAGATAACAGAGAAAGTTCAACACTGTGTGCCTAACACACTTCAGAGTGTCTGGCATTTTTAAAAAACTTAATATGCTGAAAATATAACAAATGATGATGTAACATTTCCCTCCCTACAGGATATGATAAATATCTTATTACAATACAATATTTAACCACTATAATCAACATTATTTGGGTTCAAACTGTGCTGTTGGCTCCACTGGCATTTTTTGAACTCATTCAGAGTCACCAGTTTCATCGGATTTAAACTCAAGGGGGCAGAAAGAACGAGAGAAAAGGGGGTGGCAGAAAGACAGAGAAAGGGGGTCACTCCAATCACTTTCGGGTTTGGTCCTACCCACTGTTTACTTCAGGGCTGCCCACTGTCTGGCCTCTGGTATATTACCTCTGCTGGAATGTGGCCCTCAGTAGAGAGAAGCTTCCTCACTTGTATGAGCTGGGCTGCAATGGGCAGGACTAAGAATATAGGGAATTATGTTAACAAGCTATACAGTTTTTAAAAATGCGAAATCAAGCACAGCTGAGCAAGCATTAGACGAGGCCAGTCTTAGAATAGAATTTTTTGCCTACATTCGAAAAAAAAGTTGACGTGAGAAAGTTGTCAGGCCTCAGATTGTAAGATCGTGCCAATTCACCTATTTTGTTGAATTGACTCTGTCACCAGAGATTCAGTTTGTGATAATGAAGGCATTCTGTGGCAAGAAGCAGGAAGCTGTGCTTCTATTCAGCTCTTATCTGACCTCACTTTGCCTCTTCATGCTGACTGACCACATCTGATTTCAAAGGGGATGAGTGCTGCTCCTGACATCATTGCCTCGCCCACAATATTTGATTCACTTGCTGAAGCAGGGGGAGAGGAAAGGAATTGGGGCGAGGAAGCAGAGTTTTTAAATAAAAACAACAACAACCCTGAGAGCATCCCTGTGTCTGGCAGATAATGCATTGGAATATTGCAGTGATTTTGCCCTTGTAGAAGAGAGTTCTGCAGAGGGCAAATTAATAGGACAGGCCTGCACCCCCCACCACACTTGCGGAGAAAAGTTGTTTCTTGATAATTTGCTATGGGCAGAATTAGCCCAATTTGTTTTGTTTCCTTCTATAATTTTTATTAAATTTTCTGTTTTACATTTTAGAATATTCATTTAAACAACCTTAAAATATCAGTGACTTCCCTTCTTCTGTTTTTTCCATGGTTCGTTTCGCAAAACATAAATCCCTGCAGATTTTACATAAACTAAACCATTCAGTATTCCATTATCACATCCATCAAAACGTATTTACATTGGCAGCATTAGGATAAATTCAAGTGTACACAATGTCCCCCCATATATTCAATAAACATTTTCCAATCTTCTTTAAATGGATGTTCTTCTTGTTCTCTTACTCTATATGTCAGGTCCAAAAGCTGAGCGTATTTCATCAGAAGAAGTGTGCATGCACACAAAAGCTCATACCTATGACAAACTTAGTTGGCCTCTAAGGTGCTCCTGGAAGGATTTTTTGTATTTCATCAGTTTAGGTTGCCATTCTCCTTTAGTTGGGATCTATTCTGGTCCCAGAATTAGCCCATTTTGAAGTCGACTGTCAGGACTTGAGCTCCAGGAGGCGATTCAGTGGGAGTTAGGAAGTGTGCCAAGTGAAAATCTGATGAGGGCGTAGAGGGTCAAGCCGGAAGACAAAGCCAAGAGCACGGGTTGGCAACACTGCACCTGTATGCCCACATTTGCCCCCAGAAGCTTTCTGTAGCACCTACAGAGTTCCCTCACATGCTGAACAAGAAACATTCTGTTGTAGCCAGTAGACTAGGTTGCAGTGTGGGCTAGATTCCTGTGTGTCTGTGTGTGGTGCCTGTAACAAATTATCCAGGAAAAGTTGGTGAACTATGCAAGGAATTAATCCAAGGGTTGAGCCGTCTGGAGCCAGGAACGGCTATAGATGCCCAGACATATTTACAGCTTCCTCGGAAATCAGAGCCCATCCTGTTGAGGGCAGCCACTGGCCATCCAGCTATAGAATCATAGAGCTGTAGAGTTGGAAGGGACATCGAGGATCATCTAGTCTAACCCCCTGCAATGTAGGAATCCTGTCCACAGCTGTCCCTGGGTGGGTTTGAACCACCAACCTTCTGGTTAACAGCCAGACACACTGACCTGTTGTGCCCAAAAAGAAGATATTTTTTCTCCTATCCCTGATTTTAGATATTCCTCCAGTCATACTGTGTTGCTTTCCTTTGAACAGAGGCTCTTGCAGCTAGCAGTGCTCGAGGAAACTGGATACTTGAAGTAATAACTACTTTTACAATTCTTTTGAGGTTAACGATGCCAAAAAGCTGAAGTGCTTTTTGTTGGTACATAGCTTCACTTTGAGAATTTGCCAGCTCTTAGTGCAGGAGGAAAGAAAGTGAAATGACTAGCTCTCTTGTCGAGAATAAGAATGGTTCTTACAGAGTCTGTGCGCATCGTTCCTGGAAAAGGTTAGTCTTGAACAGCTTTGTGCTCATGCTAAATAGAGAGGCGGGTGGAGTGCAGCAAGCAGGGGGAAGGTCTTGGGTATTTTCAGCCATAAATAAATAGAAATCTATTTCCTTGACACCCAATTTTTATCTTCCTGAGTTCAGGGTTGCTTTTAAATGAACAGCAGTGCTCCTAAAAAAACCTTCCTATGTTGAGATTTACTATGGTTGTATATACAGAAATTGAAAGGCTTTGGAAAAAGGGTTTACATTATTAAAAAACAAAGGAGAAAAATTATACACCGTCCCCGGGTTTGCCAGAAGGTGGGGAAATGAATATCCAGCTGAAGATTTGTTGTCCTTTTTAGAACAAGCTGCAGGTGGTGAGCCTCCCTTTATGCGTAAGCAGCTTTTGGAATCCTTTATTCATTCTTTGCAGCTCCTTTGCTAGAACAGCAACACCTCCTTATTTTCCTTAGTAACTTTCACAATGCCAATCCCCAGAGGAATAGGATTATTTACACCAGGAATTCTATGGTAGCCTTAAAGGTAAAGGGACCCCTGAGCATTAGGTCCAGTCGTGACCGACTCTAGGGTTGCGCGCTCATCTCGCATTATTGGCCAAGGGAGCCGGCGTATAGCTTCCAGGTCATGTGGCCAGCATGACAAAGCCGCTTCTGGCAAACCAGAGCAGCACACGGAAATGCCGTTTACCTTCCCGCTGTAGTGGTTCCTATTTATCTACTTGCATTTTGACGTGCTTTCGAGCTGCTAGGTTGGCAGGAGCTGGGACCAAGCAACGGGAGCTCACCCCGTTGCAGGGATTCGAACCGCTGACCTTCTGATTAGCAAGCCCTAGGCTCAGTGGTTTAACCACAGCGCCACCTGGGTCCCTTATGGTAGCCTTACCTGGCTTTATTTCCCAATCCCTGCCCCTTTGTGACCCCCAGGTAAGCTATAAGTTGACTTCTCAACTCAGAAAGGCAAGTTATGATGGAGCAGAAAGGGCCTATAAGCCTTGATCCTCGAGAACTGCAAAATGGACTGACCTTTGATCTACTTAGCCCTCTGCAGCCATGGACCTGAAACCTCAAAGGAATGCTTTCCACATTGACAAGCTTTGCAGAGGACACTTGGACATTTTCCAGGGGGCGTATCTTGCTTCATGCATGAACCATTCACCACCAGGTCTGTTATGGTCTGTTGTGCCCTGTGACCACCATAGAACTCCCTATACACTGTCCTGCTTTCTTCAGGGAAAACTCTCCACCATTACAATTGGGATTTAAGACACCACCACCGACAGCCAGAGCTGAAAGTTCGTCGGCAGCCACCAGAAGCCAGCATGAACAGCAGGAAGTCTTGCGGGGAGATCCTGTGTTGATAATGAGTCACTTCTTCTCACAATACTATAGTTCAAACATTTGAAAAGTTCCCCACAGGCATCTGATTGGCCACTGTGAGAACATGGGGCTAGACTAGGTGGGACGCTGGCCTGATCAAGCAGGCTGTTTGTATGTTAAAATATCTCTCACTCTTCTACCAAAGGTCCTGCCATGAAGCTCTGCAGTACTCCTTCAAGCACACTTTTTGGCTCTACTGTGGTCTTTGTTGGTCCTATTATGGCTCTTAATTTTCAGGTCTTTTACTCATTTTTTAAAGATATCTGCCACTCAAAGAGGCCAAGATATGAGAGAGGTAGTTGCAGTATTCCTTTATGCAGACCTCAGCTTCTCTAGAAACAAGAAGCTGATAAGAATGATAAGCATGTAGGTAGATTCACACACTTGGTTGCCTTACTCGTAGGGCTGCTTTTATTTGTGGTGATAGATCTGTGATGGATAAATGTCAGGCTCTCATACCTTTTGTCCGAGCGTCATGGCATCTACATCCACCTCAGAAGTGTTTCATGTCATTCTCCCCACTCCTATGATCATTCTGGGGCCAACCTTGTGTGGTGGGGTTAGGCAGGGAGGTAGTCCAAGGTCATCAACCTGCTGCGATGAGCAGCATAGGATGCAGCAGATCTCTGACTCATAGAATCATAGAGTTGGAAGAGACCACAAGAGCCATCCAGTCCAACCCCCTGCCAAGCAGGAAACACCATCAAAGCATTCCTGACATATGCCTGTCAAGCCTCTGCTTAAAGACCTCCAAAGAAGGAGACTCCACCACACTCCTTGGTAGCAAATTCCACTGTCGAACAGCTCTTACTGTCAGGAGGTTCTTCCTAATGTTTAGGTGGAATCTTCTTTCTTGTAGCTTGAATCCATTGCTCGGTGTCCGCTTCTCTGGAGCAGCAGAAAACAACCTTTCTCCCTCTTCTATATGACATCCTTTTATATATTTGAACATGTCTATCATATCACCCCTTAACTTTCTCTTCTCCAGGCTAAACATACCCAGCTCCCTAAGCCGTTCCTCATAAGGCATTGTTTCCAGGCATTTGACCAATTTGGTTGCCCTCCTCTGGACACATTCCAGCTTGTCAGTATCCTTCTTGAACTGTGGTGCCCAGAACTGGACACAGTATTCCAGGTGAGGTCTGACCAGAGCGGAATACAGTGGTACTATTACTTCCCTTGATCCAGATCAGGCATCCGCAAACGCCAGATGTTTTGGACTACAATTCACATCTTCCCCGACCACTGGTCCTGTTAGCTAGGGATCATGGGAGTTGTAGGCCAAAAAATCTGGAGGGCTACAGTTTGGGGATGCCTGATCTAGATGCTATACTCCTATTGATGCAGCCCAGAATTGCATTGGCTTTTTAAGATGCTGCATCACACTGATGACTTATGTCAAGTTTGTGGTCTTCCAAGACTCCTAGATCCTTTTCACATGTACTGCTCTCATGCCAGGTGTCACCCATCCTGTATTTGTGCCTTTTATTTTATTTTGTAAAAGTGTAGTACTTTACATTTCTCCCTGTTAAAATTAATCTTGTTTGCTTTGGCCCAGTTGTCTAATCTGTTAAGGTCATTTTGCAGTGTGATCCTGTCCTCTGGGGTATTAGCCACCCCTCCCAATTTGTTGTCATCTGCAAACTTGCTCAGGATGCCCTCAAGCCCATCATCCAAGTCATTGATAAAGATGTTGAATAAGATTGGGCCCAAGACAGAACCCTGTGGCACCCCACTAGTCACTTCTCTCCAGGATGAAGAGGAGCCATTGATGAGCACCCTTTGGATTCGGTCAGCCAGCCAGTTACAAATCCACTGAATGGTAGCATTGTCTAGACCGCATTTTACCAGCTTCTTTATAAGAATATCATGGGGCACCTTGTCAAAGGCATTGCTGAAATCAAGATAGGCTACATCCACAGCATTCCCATCATCTACCAGACTTGTAATTCTGTCAAAAAATGAGATCAGATTAGTCTGACATGACCTATTTTTCAGAAACCCATGCTGACTTTTAGTGATCACAGAGTTTCTTTCTAGGTGCTCACAGACTGTTTGCTTAATGATCTGCTCTAGAATCTTTCCTGGTATTGATGTCAGGCTGACTGGGCGGTGATTGTTTGGTGATTGACTCATCCGAGCTCAGCTGGCATTGAATCCCCAACCCAGCTCAGCAGACAATATGCCAGTGAAACTTGCTCATTCTGGCATAACCATGACACAGCCACATAAGCCAAAGCTAGTGTAAGTCCCTAAAATGGGATGTTCGGGTGTGTGTGTGTTTGTGTCACAGGACCAGAGGGGGGTGGGAATTAGGCTGGATCCTAAGCCTTTTCAGCTCAGTCACATGACATGGCCATTTGGTGTAGAACAGTATTTTACAGCAGCGGTTCCCAATTTGGTGGTTTGTACATCCTAGAGCAGGGACCCAGGTGGCGCTGTGGTTAAACCACTGAGCCTAGGGCTTGCCGATCGGAAGGTCGGCGGTTCGAATCCCTGTGACGGGGTGAGCTCCCGTTGCTTGGTCCCAGCTCCTGCCAACCTAGCAGTTCGAAAGCACGTCAAAATGCAAGTAGATAAATAGGAACCGCTACAGCGGGAAGGTAAACAGCGTTTCCATGTGCTGCTCTGGTTTGCCAGAAGCGGCTTTGTCATGCTGGCCACATGACCTGGAAGCTATACGCCGGCTCCCTCAGCCAATAATGCGAGATGAGCGCGCAACCCCAGAGTCGGTCACGACTGGACCTAATGGTCAGGGGTCTCTTTACCTTTACCTTACATCCTAGAGCATCCACATAACCCACCCAGGGCGGGGGGGTCTGTGGCACCATTCACATAACAAAAACTACCATAGAGAGATCAACATTTTCAAAAACATGGGGAACCACTGTTTTAAAGGCTTGTTTTCTGTCTGCTAGGCTCGGGCAAAGGAGCAGCAGCAGCAACCCTGCTACTGAACGGGGTTTGGATCTGGTGTAACTTTATGCCAGCTTAATTTAAACCAGATTGCTTTGTGCCAGCTTCTTGTGCATAGGATTTATCCCTTAGCTTGTTTGTACAATCTGAACATTTCGTACAAAGTTGAGCTCTCATGGCAGCTCACAACAAATATATCAGTTGCTGTATTTGGGGCCTACACAAAAGACTGCTCAGGGCTCCAAGTTGTCTTCTTGCACTCCAAGGCAAAGGTGACAGATCCATCCCCCCCCCAATTCATCAAGTGTATTAAAAAAAGAAAAGAATGAAAACAGTGTCATGTTGGAAGGGTGATTATTTTCTCCTTTCATTTTTGCATTCAGTTTTGGAAAGTTAAACACACAGTTTTGCTTCCTGAGTTTTAAGCAGCCTTCAAGTTGGTATTGATTTCCCTTCTACTACCTCAGCATTTTCATGGATATGTGTGTTGTATGCATGTGTCAAATCTGCAGTGTTTTGACTCTGTAATCTGCAGCCCACAGCAATAAAAATACCTCCATCTACGAGTGTGCTGCTGCGTGTTTGCTGATGGCTGGAAAGGTCAAGAGAATTATGATGCGATGACAGGATCTTTCCATCAGTGTATAATAAAAACACGAGATTGTATATGCTTATTTTGTCAGCTGGAAAAGTGTATCAGGTGAGATACCCATGCAGTGGAAGTTGCCCCAGTTCCAGTCACCAAATGGAGGAAGAATAAGGTCCCAAATAGTTTACTGATGTAGAAGATAAGGCTTCAATAAAATTGTTACAGGCATAGACATGTACATACAGCTTGTAGACTTTTGCAGATACAGATATAGACAAGTACAAAATATCTCTCTTGCCCCAGCAATTCAAAATGTAACAAATACTCCGACTCAAGAAATGGACTCACTGACTCCAGACAAGACGACAGAGTAACAAACTGACACACCTTAATCAAAATAAAAAAAATTCCTTCAGTAGCACCTTAAAGACCAACTTAAGTTTTTATTTTGGTATGAGCTTTCGTATGCATGCACACTTCATCAGATACCTTTATCAGATGCATGCACACGAAAGCTCATACCAAAATAAAGACTTAGTTGGTCTTTAAGGTGCTACTGGAGGATTTTTTTTTATTTTGTTTCGACTCAGACCAACACGGCTACCTACCTGTAAGTACACCTTAATCAGTTAGTCAGCACTTGACCATGCATCTGTTTGCGTAGCTCATCCCTGGGGTGATTTATACTCATATAAGAGTTCCTCCAACCAGGGCTTTTTCCCCCTGAGGGGCTCACTGGAGCTCAGTTCTAAGGTGGGCACCTCTCAGGTGGGTGCCTTTCTAAGAGAACAAAGTAGAAATTCATGGTGAGCTCCAGCACCTCTTTTTCTAGAAAAATAGAAGCGCCTCAAACAGATATTAAATGGTGGTTTGTGTCACAAGGGCTCCTGGTGTGTGAATTATTTTACTTCTTTATGCAGAATATATATATATATATATATATATATATATATATATATATATATATATATATATAATAACATTATTCTTATCTCCAATTCAGCACATCCATTCTTCTGTTGTATAAGGACAAGTCTCACTTCATTTCTGTGTTCCCAAATACACCTACCTATATATCTAAAGCACACAATATACAGTATATGTATTCAAGTCTTGATTTTGTTCTAGAATCAACTGCTTTTAACTGCTGTTGTGTTTATGTTTGTTTGACTTGTGGCTTTATGTTGATTTTATTGCTTATTTTGATGTAAACTGCCCTGGGAACCATTTGGTTGAAGAGTGATATATAGCTTTTAAAACAAACATATTTTTCTGTGCCTTCAGTATGCAATGGGGTGGCGGTTTGATCTCGGCCAGATTGCTGCTTGTATTTTAAAGTGGAATGTGATGAATAAAATGCATTCATTTGCCCTTCATACTTGATGACTGCAGGCGTACTTTACGCTTGAAAGTCATGAGTGGGTATGCCCCAAAGCCACATACAGAGTCAATGAGACTTGAAAACGATATGTGAAATGGTTGATGTTATTGAATTTAGTAATACAATATACGTCCAGAATTTCCCGGACATAGCAGGGAATTGGCCATCTGAAACAGTGTCCTGGTAGGAGTGGCTTAAACGTCCAGGAATGGCTTAAACTTTTTGAAATATGGCAACCCTACCTACATGTGGAAATATCTATGTGCTTGTTTCTCACCTTGTTGAGAGTTCAAGGCTGTTGTTGGCATACATCTGTCTCGAGAGACAATGGAGTGCGCCTCTGAGGGTGAAGACAAGCAGTTGAATTAACAGCACCAGAGTGACCTCCTCAAAGTCAGGGCAGTGTTTATGGAGGTCCTGGGCTGTCCAAATGATAAGACCCTCCTCTCAACCTCACTGGTGTGGTCCAAAGGAACGCAGAGCAATATGTTTGGCATCAGCTTGGCTGCAGGAGTTTCCTGAAGGAGGTGTGTAAGTCGCCACCCAACTGTCTTAGGGACCCCACTCTGGATTTGTGTAGAGTTTACTCCTTAGTCTTTTCTTCTGAATATATCCTTCAAGGCAGTGGAAGTTTAGGACCAGAGTTTCCTTCCAGATGGGAACCCTTCCCCATCTGCCCCTAGTTCTACGTGGCATACATAGTTTTCTCCATTCTCATTTCATTCTTAGAACAACCCTATGAGATAGTGGCTGGCCCAAGTTCAACCGGTGAGCCTTACAGCTCATTCCCTACATAACCCTACATTCTAGTCTCATGCTCTGACACCAGGGGTCTCCAACCTTTCAGGACTAGTGGGCACATTTTTAATTTTGTAAGAGTGCTGGGGGCGCCAGTCATAACATGGCTGCCATGGAAGGGATGTGGCATAACACATCATGGCCACATGGGCAAAGGCACAAGGCTTTGCAAGCGCCGCTGATCAGCTGGCTTGCTAAGTCCCCTTTCAGCAGGGCGCTGTGTCTTTGCCTCCAATACCTGATGCCATATAGTATGCCATCAGGTGTATGGCCTGGGGAAAACGTTGAGCCTTGTTGGGCCCACAATCCAGAGAGCAGCAAGAGAGTTTGCCGTTGTTGTGGGTCCAAATGTTTCTTATGGCCAAGATGAGAGTAGCAGAGAGAGGTAGTGGATTTTAGTGGGGTTTTTTTTTGTCCCACATCATGGGTGGGAGATAAACCCAACAATCCCCCCCCACACACATTTTAGACCTAAAATGCTAAAAGTTACAATAAATGTTTAAAGTGTTTATAATAGCCAGCAGGTACTGACTCTTCTCTCTCATCTCTCTCCCTCTATTGCACTGCCCCCAGAGGGTTTGGGGTTTAATTTAATGGTTCCAGCGCATACATTGTAGTGAAAAGGAGCATCGTATTGCTCTTCGAAGAGAGCTTCACACGTTTCCCGGATGAGTTAATCTTCCTGTGTGACAAATGTAATGGATTTTATGTCCTTTCTCCCCCTTTTGCACAACCTGCTGCTTGAGTGTACAGTATCATGAGGCTGAAAGCGTCCAGTATCTTCAAGCGATGTAACAACTCAATAAAATACCATTTTGTTGTGGTGCGGAGTCCTGCGATGAACTGCCTCATGTGAAAACAACATTGCTTTCTATTATAAGAAAAAGAGATAGAGATAGATGACAGACAGACAGACAGACAGACAGACAGACAGACAGACAGACAGACAGACAGACAGGCCCGATAAGTGAGTATGGGAGTGCAGCCTCTGTTGCGACCATGTTCCAACCCTAGGGAGGATGAGGAGGAGAAATGATGACTTTTATTCAGCCAGGGAGATTGAAACAAGCTGGGATGTTCTGAACAAATATATACGCTTGCTTCAGCTTTTCAGAGCTTCCGAGTGGACAGAGTCCAAGTGGGACATTTCAACAAGAGGTGTCGCAGGCATGTACAAGATGCCACCACCTAACATACAAAGTGTTCTTTCAGCCTTGGTGTGACAACCCAAAAACAACACTAGGCATCTCCAGGGATTCATGGGGGCTGTGTCTGCTGCCCTGCAACTTCCACCTCTAACCTTCCTGCACCGAGTGAAAAGTTTGGGGTTTTGTGGGGGGTTGTCAGTACACTTAGTGTAACCTGTTTACCATCCTTGTGATCAGGAACCTGCTTGTTGCGGGGCATTCTGGGTGGAGAGGCCAGGGCCCCCCACAGTCCGTCCACAGCTCTTGGGTGGAGAGGCCAGGGCCCCCCACAGTCCGTCCACAGCTCTTGAGATTTACCTCTGAGATTGCCTTACCCCACAGGTGCCAACATAATACCTGTTATGCATTTGTAAGAACTCGGTCATTTAGTATGGCAGCCCCTACAGCTTCAGAACTCCGTGCTCATTGAGAAGCAGGTACCTTCGCTGTACTCTTTTCGGCACCTGCTAAAAACATTCCTGATTAGACAAACATACCCAGATACTTAGAAAGTTGAGGCAATTTTAATGTTTTAGTCAGGGATTTTTTTCAGCCGGAACTGGCCTCTCAGGTGGGTTCCAGCACCTCTCAGGTGGGCGCCATTGCCATTCTAGGAGAACAAGGGAGGTGTTCGTGGTGAGTTCTGGCACATCCTTTTTTTTTTTTTAAAAAAATAGCACTGGTTTTAGTATTTCAACTTTTGTATGTTTTAAGGAAGGGTTGTAACCCCCCCCCCCCTGATTTTTCTGTTTTACCATTTATAAACCACTTTGAGGTTTGTTTGTTTGTTTGTTTTTACAATCAAGTGGCATATAAATCAAGTAGTAAAGTAAATACATAAATGCAAAGTAAGAACTCCTGATGAGGGCTTCCATGTTGTTGTTCTATAATGACTTAGTTTTATTGGTGTATTGTAATGACTTTTTAAGGGACACTCAAGCTCTGAGGTCTCAAACCCACCCTTTTGCAAGTGAAGAGAAAGCATGTAATTCTGCTTTGATTTTTTTAAAAAATGGGCAAACTGTCTGAAATAGGTTTGCTGCTTATTAGGGCTCAAGATCCTGAAATATGAGCAATCCGTAATAATTATGGGCTGTGTTTTTATTCACGTTCTATAGCTCTCACACTTCTCACTCCTGTCTCTTTTTCATTTGAACTAAGGTAAAGGTAAAGGGACCCCTGACCATTAGGTCCAGTCGTGACCGACTCTAGGGTTGCGGCGCTCATCTCACATTATTGGTCGAGGGAGCAGGCATGCAGCTTCCAGGTCATGTGGCCAGCATGACAAAGCCGCTTCTGGTGAACCGGAGCAGCACATGGAAACACTGTTTACCTTCCCGCTGTAGTGTTACCTATTTATCTACTTGCACTTTGACGTGCTTTCGAACTGCTAGGTTGGCAGGAGCTGGGACCATTTTCATGAAAGCAATTAGGCTCTAGGAAAGTCGAATAACTAATAACATGCAGCTCGTGAGTTTTGATAAGGAATCAATTTCTTCTGCAGCCCATAAGAACTAACTTAAAATGAGTCATACCCTTGAATTTCCTCTTGGTTCTTTCTTCCTTCTCCTTAAATTGATTACAATTGGTGTGTGAACTCAGATGTTACAGTTAAAAAACTGGGGGGGGGGGAATTGAGATCTTGGGGTGGGCGGGGAGAACCCAGTAGGGATGGTTAATTCATGCCACACTAGACGGGGTAAGGCCAGAGACCTCAAGGGTGTCTTTTGATGGAAATGCAAGATTTCTAGACTTTGGTGGGACTTAGGAATGAGTGGCAATCAAGCAAAGGACCACAGCCCAGGTCTGTGTAATCGTACTGCTGGACTGCCTTTCACTGCTGGAAAAGAGAAGTGCAACGTGATTTGTGTTTTTCTTTTTCCTTTGAAATGCCAACAGCTTACATTTCTCTGACATTTCATTCAATTAAATTTCTGCTTGCTTCTCGCAACCGATAAAAATTCGTCTCCGAAAACCTTGAATGTCTGCTCTATCAACCTGCTATCAATAACCCTTTGGCTGTTTAGTCGTAGCTCATTGCTCTGAACAATAAGAGAGTCAGAATGGAAATAGATTTCTTTGAATTGCTGGGCTTTCTGTCCCTAAGGCAGTCTTGCCCTGCCCATCTCCCTCCCTCAGTGCTTTTACACTTCATATGAATACTTTATGCCCTAATACCCCATCCTTACTGTTAGGGCAGGAGTAATACTAACTGCTTGTGATCCATGTTTTGCCAATTGAGAGCCAGCATCCCTCCCCTCCCCTCCCCCCTTTAAAGGGTGATTATTTCATTTCATTTTTCAAAATTTGATCATCTAGTTCTTTCTTAAGTTGATTTGAGACATCAACTTGTTGAAAGTGATGAATAAATGTAATAAATAATAGCAACAATTTATTCTTCCTTGCGTTAACCATGATTTTGCATTCCGTGTCCACTGGTGCAAACCATGGTTCCTTTGCAAGCCAAAGATAGAAACCATGGTTTGAAATGGATCTTCTTGATGTAACTGCAACATGTAGCATTAAAAAAAAAGAGCTCTTTTCATGAAAGAACAAATATGATAAATACTCCCTTGATTGGGAATCAAAGTCCTCATCCTTGCATCTGTTATTTTCTTTTCTTTTCTTTTCTCTGTGGGTTTACAGTCTATGGTAACGAGGGAGCCTGGTTTCTAGTAGCCATATTTTGTGTTGGTACACAAATGTGAAACTGAGATGGGAAGAGAGAACTGGTTGAAATTGACGCTCACACTTGCCTCATTGCAACCATTTCCTTAGCTCACTAAGCTAATGACGCATTCTGAGCTCAACAGAGCTAATCAAATTATTTGTGGCTTGTAGCTTAATGCTATCACATCCAATTTTTCTATAAGATCATTTTCAGTTCATAATTAAATGGGTGTAATAATAGGAGAGACCCTTACACTATGGGATTTTTGTTTTCTACATGGTTAAGGGTTTCTCCACTTTTTTTTTTTTACTTGTGACCAGGAAACAGAACATAATTATTACTCCTCATTCAAGTAATATTGCTTTTCATTATGCAATTAAATGTATACATATACCACAAAACAAACTTGACTCTAAAGCAGTATAAACAATAATAATAATAATATCAAGGTTCATTTACCGCAACAATAAAAAGAATTTTCACTATATTTGGTGTTTCATCTCCTTTTCCAAACTTACCTTCTAAGATAAGTCAGAATGACCATGATGAAAGAATCATTTGATGTATTTTTCCAGCACAAAGACTTTGTGCAGATTCACACCATAAAATTAAAGCATGTCCAATGCACATCTCAAATACATGAATCCTGGGAACTGTAGTTTCATCTCACAGGGCTACAGTTCCTAGTACTATACTTCAGGGGAATTAATGTGTTTTCAATGTGTACTGGGTGTGCTTTTAATGTGCAGTGCAGATCTGCCTGCAGGTTCTTCCCGTTTCTAGTGTTTTGTACATTTGTAGCAGCTGTTAAACTTTCTGGTACCATTTCTGCCTGCCTTTCTCAAATTGATCCCCATACACATTAATAAATGTGGGTTGTGAACCATGAAGTCATTCTGCTGGGCAGGAGTGCCACCTTGGCCCCACGACTATGGATGCCCAGGGCCATGGGTGCCATGCGGTGTGCATGGCCCTGGCACCAAAATTTGTGAGCGCCCGCTCCCTTCATGGGGAATTTTGTGGGTGCTTGGGCACCCAGAGCCCTATGGCACCTATGCTGCTGGGTGTGTGTTTGGGGGAAAGAGGGCTATTACCATTTCCCCAATGCCCTCATCAACATTTGTTGCCACTTGAATAGGGTGCCCATGAAGATTTTTATCCCCTGCCCTAATCTAGTACCAGTCAGGGAATGAATCTGAGTTTGAGTGGTCATAGGCAAGTAAGTTGCTTCCTCCAAGTTCTTGGCTTGACTCTTCTTTAAAATCCCAGGAGAAGCACAACATGCTAAAAAACTGAAGGGCAGATCTCCGTTGTGTGGACTTGTGACCTGTGTGGGACCCAGAGTGATCAGCAAAGACTTGTAATATTGATGGCACCTGCAATCACCCCAGTACTTCAATACAAACAACATCTAAATGGTGAAAGCCAGTCCCAGGTAGGGAATAGAAGCTTAGTTAAAGCCACTCAGAAAATCTTTGGTTAGTGTTCAATAGCTCATCTCACCAGAGTAAGCTGGCTTTCCAAGGCATGTTAAGAGCAGCTGAATACTTGAGCATCTTTGCCGTATTGATTCCATAGGATGAGCAATATGGCAGAGGGAGAGGTCATATATCTTCCACAGCTTTAATTCTTTCTTTAAATAGCTGTAAGCAATTTACTTGGTCCTTTATTACAAGTGTTTACAGCAAACTGTGTAAATATGGATTTTCAAAGCAGCAAAATACAGGAGTGTCAGCCCAACAAATGAATGCAAATGATTCAATTTTGTACTCCGAGGGTCCACAGTGCTCCACTATATTATTGGGTTTTCAAACTGAAATCGATCCACTTAAATGGATTTCTGTTTCGCTGCTTTTTTCTTGTCTTCAGAGCTCTGCTTTAGGGTGATTTCCCATTCCGTGGAAACATTAGAGGTGCATCTTTTGATTTCAAAAAATGTTCATCCCAGCCATGTCCTGGGGTTGGATCCAGAGTGGAACCTGAACACATCTTTCAGATTGGGGCAGATAGCCTGCATGGAATCTTACAGGTTTGGAGACAGAATCTGGCAGCTTGGCAAAAATCTGGTCTTGTGGGTATTGATACTAGCTTCTTTACATAGCTCGAATTTCCTGTAGGACCAAGAAATACTAGCTTGTTGGCCACCATAGAAAACATGGCATTTGTTAACAGAGTTCAGGAAACAATGCGCAGTACAATCCTAACATGTTTACTTAGAAGAAAGTTCAACTGAACTAAATAGGAGCTTGCTCCCTACCCTAGTAGGTGTGCATAAGATTGCAGTCTTAGTTGATTTAACAGGGTTTTTCACCGCTTCCCTAGCTTAGCCCTAGAGTCAAGGGAATTCCTTTCATGCGCTAACCTTCCTGCAAATTAGCTTCTTAGACTTTGATAGGCAAACACTATATTACTTGCTTGAAAAATGTCCAGAACCTAGCAGATGATGCTCTTTTAACGCACACACACTTCATCAGACTGTCTTCGTAGTTTCAGGTTTGGAGTCCATTTTAAGAGAAGTAATAAGAAGTTACGGCCAATACTTACAAATCCAGGGATCACATGCCGCCTCTTAAAACTGCCTAACCGAAAGCTTTTACCTTCAGTAACTAAAAATGGCACCAGAGTTGATGTTTAGCTTATCCACAAGCATGTTAATAAAAGGCAGCCACCTAAAATTTCTTTAGTTCTTTAACAGCCCCATTACAAAGTGAATTACCTGTTTTACTTCTGGTGGTAGCAACGTAAAGAAGTAAAAATAGGTAGCATGCCCTTCAGTTAAAGGCTCAAGTTTTCTGACATGTCTCCTCTTATTCCCGCTTTTCCTGTCTTCACATCTTCCAGCTGTGAACTGTCAGAAATCTTTAATTCAGTTAGTGACCCCACACTTGTGTAATAATGTTTCTGAAGACTAGAATAATCTCTCACCAGGCCCACTGTTTGACATCCTCTGGTAGCTGTTGGGTCCCAGCTTCCCAGCAGGGCCTATAGTTACTTATGCCTACCCTAATCACTCTGGGTGGGAGGATTTGGATATTCTCAAAATACCCCTGACATAGCATTGCACAAGAGCATTGCTAGAAAATTAAACAACATATCAGTTGATCGCTCCTGCCTGCTGCCAGGTAAGCACCCTAGGGCTCACTGACCTTTGGGAACATCCATCAGAAGGCAAAGGACCCCCTCAAAACTGAAACTCACCCTGCCTCTACCACATAGTTCCATATTATCCATCCATCTGGGGAGCTTTCTTTCACAAAAGCATGCATATGAAAGTCTTCGATCATAAGTTCTGGGAAGGGGCCTCCATGTTGCGAACAATAAAGGAACCCAATGCCCCTTTTCCAAAGATTGCTGGACTGGGTTGGACCTGAGCAGGTCCAACCCAGTCCAGCAATCCTTCACTTTTTGTGTCCTTAAGCAAGAGTGTGCATACTTGGGATTGCATATTAAGTGTAATCTCAATAGGCCTTCTTGTTTTGTATATTTAAAAAAAAAAACATTGGTTGACCCTGGGGCTTCTAAGAAAGAAAGAAAGAAAGAAAGAAAGAAAGAAAGAAAGAAAGAAAGAAAGAAAGAAAGAAAGAAAGTAAGAACACTATAAAGTGCTCATGGTACAGTAGATGCTAAGTAAATGTTCCGCAAAAGCTGTATTCATTATGTAGAAATGGAGAACCAGCCATTTGACTCCTCTTGATTGTGAGGAGATTCTTTGGCCATCCCTCCCCAACCACACTTTTCATTTCTAGTCCAGCTATTTGGTTAGTGCTTATTTATTAACTTCGCTGTACTAAGGTGGTGCTTAATTGCAGCGCATTTTGTTTGTTTTGCATTTTTCCTAATTAAAAAAAACCCTCATGTTCCTCATTTTTTCAAAACCTGATGGTTTTTTGCTCTCTAATCCAAATATTCAGGTAATTAGTCCTGTAGATAATTTTGCAATTGCAGCGTAGAACCTGGGGGAGGGGAGAGAAAACATTAAGCACGCCTTGGGAGTAATTATTAACCTTTTAATTTTTTGACACATGTAATTTAATAATACCTACAGCAGTAAGGCTGTTTAAAGAGATGGTTTTATTGACTTTCAGTTAATTTGGCGTTGTTTTTAGTTGTTTGGGCTTTGAAAGTTGTACAGGTTCCATTCAGAAATGCAGAAAATTAAGAAAGGCAAGCAATTTCCCACTTGCTTTGTGAAGCAGGAGATGTGAGATTTCTTCCCTTGTGTCCATGATACAAAAGGTATGCCCGAAAGTTATGCCTGGATATAAAAGCCAATTTTTAGAAGTCTACTAAAACATAGTTCCTGCTGTTTTGACTGTTAACGTGTCAACATGGCCCAAACCACCTCTCTTTCCCTGCCTGCAAACAGGCTAATGCACTTGGGAAGCCATTTTTGATTAGCACAACTTGACTCTTCTTTACTCAATATAAGGGCTGGTGCCAGGATTTATGGGGGCGGTTGGTGGGTCCTCTGGTTCGGGACCTCAGCAGAGACGTACCCTCCCAGTATGTTTCCAAGAACAATTCAAAGTGTTGGTGTTGACCTTTAAAGCCCTAAACGGCCTCGGTCCAGTATACCTGAAGGAGCGCCTCCACCCCCATCGTTCTGCCCGGACACTGAGGTCCAGCGCCGAGGGCCTTCTGGCGGTTCCCTTGGTGCGAGAAGCCAAGTTACAGGGAACCAGGCAGAGGGCCTTCTCGGTAGTGGCACCCGCCCTGTGGAACACCCTCCCACCAGATGTAAAAGAGAAAAACAACTACCAGACTTTTAGAAGACATCTGAAGGCAGCCCTGTTTAGGGAAGCTTTTAATGTTTAATAAATTATTGTATTTTAATACTTCTGTTGGAAGCCGCCCAGGGTGGCTGGGGAGGCCCAGCCAGATGGGCCGGGCATAAATAAATAAATTATTATTATTATTATTATTATTATTATTATTATTATTATTATTATTATTATTTATTACATGTCCAGCCTAGCCTCTTCCTTGGCGCCCTCCAGAACTGCCCCTATCACTATGTCTTATTTTAAGGGGTATGGCTTATATTGCGCAAATGCTTGAAATCCTGCTACGGCTTATTTTATGGGTATGTCTTATTTTAGGAGAAACGGGGTAGGTGTTGTTCAGTGTAACCTACTCCTGACATATACCTGGGATGGAGGACTCCACAAAAGCAAAAGGTGTTCAGGGTGTTATCAGCAGAGTTGTGTGTTGTTATTTATTATTATTTATTAAATTTGTATATCTCCCTATACCCACAGGTCTCACAGCATAAAAACATAGTACAAAAACACAGAATGCATAATAAAAATAAAATTAATCTGTCCAAGTGCTGTCGGCTTGATTCAGGGTTTCCATTAACGCGCTGGAGCCCCCAGAGCACACCCTTCTTCTGTGCCCTGCTCACCTGGTAGAACTGAAGTCAGTTGGGAACTCCTTGCATGCCCATTGAATGTCCAAGGGATTTCTGTAACCTAAGATGTTCTTCCCTTGCTTTAGCCAACATCCCTGCCTCATGCACAGACCGGCTTTGGTGAATTGCCATCCGTACAAACAGAAGATTCCTTCTTGAGAGAAGATGCTTGGAAACACAAACATATTCTAATATTCTAGTTTGGCGGCTCCTTGAGAGTACAGAATTTCCATTTCATTGCATCCATGGAAATCTGTGCACATGTGACACAAATGTTCCAAGACAAAATGAGAGGGGAGGGGGAAATTGGTACCCTCTCTTCGCTGGTAGCTCAACAATATTTGCAGCAAAACAAAGACTGCAGCACACAAGAAGGAAATGCTGGCATTAAAAGCATTAGGCATTCTAGAAAAGTGTTTGCCTTGACATAGCTGTGTATGTTCGTATCAGTACTAATGCTATATATCATTAGCGAAGAGGTACTCTGCTCTGCTAGAAGAATGGAATCTGGGCAATTGCAAAATGTTTATTGACTGTTTACTGTTAGACATTGGGAACAGAGTACAGTACATTTGCAAGCTTGCCTGAAGCCTATAAAGCCCTTGAAGGCAATTCTGGCTGAAAGAAAATCCTTCCCACCCCTTTCAAAATGGGAAGAGCAACAACATTGATTTAACATGATTAGATAACAGTTTTGATTGTGATGGGTAATACAGTGGCTTGGCTTCTTTAGGCTGCTGCTTGTTGAGATATGTAGCTTTTAAATCAGGAACTCTGGCTCCCAGGCACAAGAGTAAGCATTCAGATCGAAATTTCAGAATGAACGTTTATGCTACACACAGCAGCATAACCTAGATAGGGGTATCGGCCCCGGGAGCAAACTGGACGGGCTTTATAAGGCCATGTTGAACATTTACAGATTTTGTGCATTATGTCTAAGTTGGGGTGCAGTGATGGAATACGCTATAGGCAGACCAAGTGCTAGCATAGGGCACCAGAAAAAGCGATAGAGATAAATTTCTTTTTGAAAGAAGTTCGCAATTAGAAAATCTAGAAAGAATATATTTTTATTTCAGTGGACATGAAGGTTTTGAGACATTTTGGAAAATAAAATGTTATTTTTTGGTTTAGTATCTTTTTATGTTGAATTGCGTACAGTGGGGACCGTAATCTTTTCAGTGTTTTGTTGTTGTTAAGTCGTGTCCAACTCCTCGTGACACCATGGACCAGAGCATGCCAGGCACTCCTGCCCTCCACTGCCTCCTGCAGTTTGGTCAGACTCATGTTGGTAGCTTCGAGAACGCTGTCCAACCATCTCGTCCTCTGTCGTCCCGTTCTCCTTGTGCCCTCCATCTTTCCCAACATCAGGGTCTTTTCCAGGGAGTCTTCTCTTCTCATGAGGTGGCCAAAGTATTGGAGCCTCAGCTTCAGGATCTGTCCTTCCAGTGAGCACTCAGGGCTGATTTCCTGAAGAATGGATAGGTTTGATCTTCTTGCAGTCCATGGGACTCTCAAGAGTCTCCTCCAGCACCATAATTCAAAAGCATCAATTTCTCGGCAATTGGCCTTCTTTATGGTCCAGCTCTCATTCCATACATCACTAATGGGAAAACCATAGCTTTAACTATACGGACCTTTGTCGGCAAGGTGACGTCTCTGCTTTTTAAGATGCTGTCTATGTTTGTCATTGCTTTTCTCCCAAGAAGCAGGCGTCTTTTAATTTCATGACTGCTGTCACCATCTGCAGTGATCATGGAACCCAAGAAAGTAAAATCTCTCACTGCCTCCATTTCTTCCCCTTCTATTTGCCAGGAGGTGATGGGACCAGTGGCCATGATCTTAGTTTTTTTGATGTTGAGCTTCAGACCATATTTTGCGCTCTCCTCTTTCACCCTCATTAAATGGTTCTTTAATTCCTCCTCACTTTCTGCCATCAAGGTTGTGTCATCAGCATATCTGAGGTTGTTGATATTTCTTCCAGCAATCTTAATTCCGGTTTGGGATTCATCCAGTCCAGCCTTTCGCATGATGAATTCTGCATATAAGTTGAATAAGCAGGGAGACAATATACAACCTTGTCGTACTTCTTTCCCAATTTTGAACCAATCAGTTATTCCCTATCCAGTTCTAACTGTAGCTTCTTGTCCCACATAGAGATTTCTCAGGAGACAGATGAGGTGATCAGGCACTCCCATTTCTTTAAGAACTTGCCATAGTTTGCTGTGTTTGACACAGTCAAAGGCTTTTGCGTAGTCAATGAAACTGAAGTAGATGTTTATCTGGAACTCTCTAGCTTTCTCCATAATACAGCACATGTTTAGCGTTTAGGGCAGGCATCCCCAAACTGCCGCCCTCCAGATGTTTTGGCCTACAACTCCCATGATCCCTAGCCAACAGGACCAGCGGTTAGGGATGATGGGAATTGTAGTCCAAAACATCTGGAGGGCCGAAGTTTGGGGATGCCTGGTTTAGGGCCTCTAAATGTCGTAATCCAACCCTGGTTAGGGGTTGGCAGCATGGTGTCCACAGCTGCCTATGTACCCCCCTCAGAGACATTCCCGAGCTCATTCGGGGACCCCCCCCCCTGAAATTAGGCTTGGAAGAATAATTCTGCCATACAACAAGTCACAGCATGATTAGTTCAGGCGTGTGTCTTGTGCCTACAGCAGTTTACCTGATTTGCAGTTTGTTTGCTTTCCTGGAACATAGACTGATTAAATGAAAGCAGATAGTCCTTATGTCAACAAAGTTGTTGTCTTTTAATTTACTCTTTCTTTGCAAAATTGCTTTAGAGTGGTACCTTGGTTCTCAAACACCTTGGTACTCAAAGACCTTGGTTCTCAAACGCCAAAAACCAGGAAGTAAGTGTTCCAGTTTTCAAACGTTTTTTGGAAGCTGAATGTCCGATGCAGTTGTTGGCTATTGTTTCTGGATTGCCTGCACCAATCAGAAGCTGCGCCTTGGTTTTCGAACATTTCGGAAATCCAACGGACTTCCGGAACAGATTAAGTTTGACGCTTTTGTTTTTGCTATTCATTTTGCGTTTTTGTTTTTGAGGCTTTTTCGGTTAATTTGTTTTTGTGACTGTGTGGAACCCTGTTGAGCTACTGATTGATTGTGTGACTGCAGAAATAGATAAAAAGCCCCCCCCCCAATCCAAGCAAATGACTATCATCAGTGCAGGTAAGAAAAAAAATTAATTTTAATTATCTACAATACTGTCTTATTTATTTTATAGTATAGTACATTGATTATTGCTTTCATTTTATGGATCAGTGGTCTCGTTATATAGTAAAATTCATGTTAAATTACTGTTTTAGGGGTTGTTTTTTTAAAATCTGGAATGGATTAATCCGTTTTGCATTACTTTCTATGGGAAAGGGTGCCTTGGTTTTGGAACCCTTTGGTTTTGCAACGGACTTCCAGAACAGATAAAGTTTGAGAACCAAGGTACCACTGTATTTGATTAAGAAACATAATATGCACCCACTGCTCTTTTTAACTACTGTTGATTTTTCCTCTCTCTGTGTGTGAAACTGAGTTTTAGGCTCTTTCTATTGCTTTTTGCATTGATATTTATTTTAGGTAAGCCGCCTTCTGTGCTTATATAGAAGGCAGGATATAATCACCACCACCACTGTGGAAATTAAAAAAACAAAAAAACAAAACACAGATGTAGAAATTATTAGCTATGGCAATGGGTGAATCTCCTGTAGAGTTGTAAGGGGCTTTTAAATCGTTTGTCTGCTTTGAATAGCTTTCAGAGAAGAAAAGTCCCTTTGAACACTCCCTGCATATTGAGTCTTAATATTTATGCAGCAATTCTTGTTGGCTCGAGTCCATCGTTGAGCCATTAGCTCAACAGCAGAGCACGTGCGTTGCATGCAAAAGGTCCTAGGTTTAATCCCCAACATCTCCAGTTAAGGGAACTTAGATAATGGGGCTGGGAAAGACATCTTGCGTGAGACCTTGGCAGTCAGATAAGACTGTACTGGGCTCATTGGACCAGTGGTCTAAATCAGTATAAGGCAACTTCTTACGGACTGTAGATCAGTGTAGCGCACCTGCTTCAAATGCAGAAGATTCCACATTAAAACCCCTGAAATTTCCAGGTAGGACAGGAAACCCTGTAGATCAGGCATAGGCAAACTTGGCCCTCCAGATGTTTTGGGACTACAACTCCCATCATCCCTAGCTAACAGGACCAGCAGTCAGGGATGATGGGAGTTGTAGTCCCAAAACATCTGGAGGGCCAAGTTTGCCTATGCCTGCTGTAGATGTTGCGATGGCCGCCGACTTGGACTGCTTTAAAGGGGGATTAGCCAAGTTAATGGAGGAAAGGGCTATAAGGGGCTACTTGTATGTGCTACCTGCAGCATCAGAAGTGTATTCCTCTGAATATCAGGTGCAGAGGAACATGAGAAGGGAGAGTGCTGTTCAGCTCATGTCCTGCCTGCAGGCTTTCCATAGGAACCTGGTAGACCATTGTGAGAACAGGATGCTGGACTAGATAGGCTTTCAACTTGCCTTCCAGGACTGCTGTTATGTATCCTGGAGAGCAGTGGTGGGGAGCCTCCAGCCTGCAGGATAAACTTGGCCCACCAGGGATCCCCAAAACCACACCCACCCATCCCGTGCCAGACACCAAGCGTGACAACAGGTGTGCAACAGGTACAGACGTGGCTCCAAAGGAGTGATCAGGAGCTTAAAGTGAGCTCCCATTCATTCCTTTTCCTGAAGTGAGGTCTATGTTCGAAATTAGCCAGGTGCCAGGCGCATTTTGCTACTGGCACGGGTCCAGTTGCAACTACAGTGGTACCTTGGTTTACAACCATAATCCATTTCAGAGGGGCCTCCAAAAATAATTGTTCGTAATCCCCCCCAAATGGGTTGCAATCCAAAAAAAGTTTGCAAACTGGGACACGCACTTCCGGGTTTGACGTGTTTGTAATCCAAAACGTATGCAAACCAGACTGTTTGCAAACCAAGGTACCACTGTACGTGGTTGGCGACCACAGTTTATAAGCTTCAGACTTAGTGAATGGACATTCCATTGTGGTGACTGCAACCTAGATTCGCAGTGCCAATTGGCACCTAGCTTATATATCTGAGTTTCTAGCAATGAGTGAGGTGTGCTCCCACTGCCCTTTCAAAGCTGAAACCTTTGAAACTGCTGCTAAAACGCACCAAGCATGGGTCTGGCAACATCCTTGGGCTGCCGTTCCTAAGTGCCCAACACCCAGCTGGCCACTGTGCACTTCGGAACCCTGTGCAAGGGATTTCGACAACCCACCTGCCAATCACGCAATGTGGTCATAATAACATGTGGTTGGCAGGTGGGTTGTCCCACCCATCTGCAGTGTTGACCCACAGGGGCCAAGCTGTTTAAAGATCTGGCCCCTGGAGGCAGCAAGGCTGCCCACTCCTGCTGGGGAGCCACTATCAGTCAATGTAAACAGTACTGAATTAGACCAATAGCCTGCTTCACTATCTGCCAGCTTCCTGGGGTCACGTGGTCTCTTGACATCCAGAATCAGGCTTTGTTTGGGTCTGAAAGTTAATGTAAAAAAAACTCCAAGAACGCAACAACATTCATTTGAAAATTAAACTGTCATCCCACCTGGAGTGTCTTTAGAAACTCACTCTTGGGTTTTTTTCTTAACGAAGAAGTAGGAGGGTTTGGAAAAATGTGCTGAATGTGCAAGTATGAATAAAATCTGCACTTGTCTGATTTGATAAAGACCCCTTCGCTCTTTCTCCGTTTAAATGCCCCTAAGGGACACTGTCAGAATGATGTCAGAAAGCAGCCAACCAATTTACTACTGCTTCTCGAGGAGGGAAAGGAACAAGAGAGGAAATATATTTCAGATCTTCTGGCAAGTAAGGCTCAGGGTAGCAATCCTCCTCCTGCTGCTTCTTTCTCTCCTCGGCTTTTATTTCCCTGCGAGGAGAGAGGTGTGTGGTTGTGTTATTTTGAAAGAAAAAGAACCCCTGTCTAAAGCAGGGAAGGGTTGTAGCTCAGTGGTAGGATATCTGCTTGGCATGCAGAAGGTCCCAGGTTCACCCCTTGGCATCTCCAGGTAAGTCTGGGAAACACTTGTCTGAAACCCTGGAGAGCCATGGCTTGTCAGAGTGGGCAACGTGACTTGGCATTAGGTACTTTCTAGTAATAGTATCAACAATGAAAATGATTGCAGTAGAACCTGGGGTCACCCAATGAAATAGTTTTGCTACCATTTTAAGATAGGTCAATGAAACAATACTTCATCCAGCACATAAGTGTAATAACTTTTTACACTTCCACAGAATGTGGGGTGTGTAGCAGTTTAGGACCAAACTGCACACAATACTAGTCACATTTTTAAATACAGTATTGACTCAAATGTAATGCACACCTTTTTTTTTGCCAAACTACATCGCAAAAATTAGGGTGCGCATTAGATTAGATTTGTATTAATACAGCAAGTGTGATTAACCTGGCTGCTTTTATTTTGAGGGAAGAGCAGCCACTGGGGCCTGTCCTCCTATCTGAAACAGACTCCCGGTTTGGACTGACACCTGAAAACAGTTCCTTCTTGCCTGCATTTGACCTCCAAGCATTGTGTTTTCGGCAAACAGCAACTTTGTGGGGAAAACAGTAGCCAGATGTAGATTGGAAGCAATTTATGATGTAGTAATATCTCGAAAGGCACCTACAAAGCTCCTTTATTTTGCTTAGCATTTTCACTGTCTTAAGCATGGAGATTTCTTGAGTTATGCTCCTCCGGAGGCTGGTACTTGAATGCAATGATATTTACGTTTTAAAAGCCAAGAACACGTTTTTTGTTTTGGCCGCTGTAACGTATTTGTTGTGTATTGAGTCAAAGGATTTTATATCTGTATTATTATTGTCTGTATTTGCATTAGGATAAAGTAACTGCCTTTTGGTTCCAGAGGGTACAGCTACTATTGGTTCATTTAAGCTGCTGTATTTGGATCCTCTGTCTTATTGGTTTCCTCCAAAAGGCAGCACTGTGATTGCTTGATATTGTTCCCTCCAAAATGTATCTCTTCCTAGCTAGTCCCCTGTCCCTATAAATGTAGCTTTCCTCTCCTCAGTCTTCAGTCTTGTTCACTTTAATAAAGAGCTGTTACTAGAGAACTGTCTCCAGCATGTTTTGTCAAGAGAGCTGAAATCACAAACCCCACGTCACAACAACTGGCGACGAAGGTGGGATCCGGAATGCTGAGGAGCGGTTAAACACAACCCTGCCTCAGAGTCCGGATTGCAGCTGAGAACAAGACTCACTGGCCAGCTGAGAAGACGACCCTGCCCGCTAGGACAATGGAGAGTCCAAGGGTATTGGAGCCCTTCCAGCCATCAGAGCCCCACACCTGGGAAGACTACGTCGAACGCTTCGAGTTCTTTGCAGTGGCTCAAGGGATCACCGATGCCAGCAAAAGAAGGGCCACATTCCTGAGCTACTGTGGGCCCGAGACCTTCAAGCTGGCCAAGGCATTACTTGCTCCAGCGAAGCTGAGTGAGACATCTCTCAAAGATATTCTTGCCTGCCTAACAAGCCACTTGGCGCCTACTGAGACCAAGATGGCCCGGCGGATGGAGTTCCATAAGAGGCAGCAGCATGCTGGGGAGTCTGTATCCACATTTCTGGCTGAACTCCGGAAGCTCGCTCAGCACTGCGGCTTCCAAAATCTGGAAGAGACTCTCCTGGATCGGTTTATTGGTGGTCTGAGCAGCAAGAAAGCCAGAAGACGCATCGTGGCTAAAGAAGAGGTTACCCTTGCTTCAGCCTTGAAAGAGGCCACCGCCACGGAGAATTATGAAAGAGAGGAGCTTGATGCCAGTCGCAAGGCCACTAAGCCACAGATAGAAGTTGCGCATGCCATGGACGAGCTAGAGGCTACTCCGAGCCAGAGCCCAGTCCGTGGGGTCGAGTTGGTGCGTCAGGCCTGCACAGTGCACAAAGATCGCCGAGGCAGTTGCCCAGGTTGTGGCGGAAACCATGAGCGGAAGAGTTGTCGTTTCAGGGATGCTATGTGCCGGACGTGCGGAAAGACGGGTCGCATCGCCAGGGTCTGTAGATCGGCGGCGTCGGGAGCAACAGGAGCACCTAGACTGGAGCATCGCAGACCGCCCACAGCAACTCGTTTTCTAAAGGACTGCCACTACGTAACGGAGATCAACGGGAGGGCCGTGCAGTTTCCAGCGCAAGGCAAGGCACACGTCAAGGTGAAGATTGAGGGTCAGCAGTGCGACATGGAGGTGGACTCCGGATCTGCATTCACCATCGTGTCGGACCAGACCGCGAAGACATTCTTCCCCAGGGGTAAGTTGCCCCCTCTGGAGCCCTTCCCGGCAACCTTGCAGTCGTACTCAGCAGGCCGCATCCATGTTATGGGAATGTGTGCCGTGAGAGTACAGTTCCGGGACAAACAGGCTGTACTCAAACTGGTGATTGCGAAGGGCAGTCGCCCCAGTCTCCTGGGCACTGACTGGTTCCCCGCCCTGGGACTGAGTATCTCAGGGCTTAATTCAATCCAAACCTGCCCTGAGATGAGCGAGGCATTATGCAAGGAATTTGCTGGTCTCTTTAATGGAAAACTGGGTTGTTATAAAGGGCCCCCAGTTGACTTCGAGTTGGACCCCGGTGTGGCCCCAATCCGACTCAAACCAAGGCGAGTGCCATTTGCACTGCAACCCAAGATCGAGGCAGAGCTGGATAAATTGGTCAAGCAGGGAGTTCTCTCACCCGTGGACTCTGCTAAGTGGGAGACTCCAATCGTCACACCCCTTAAAGCAAATGGGGAAGTCAGGATATGTGCAGATTACAAATGTACTATCAATAAGGCACTCAGGGGAAACTCATACCCCATTCCAGTCGTATCACATCTGTTGGCTAAACTGGCTGGGGGCAAGGTGTTCGCCAAAATTGACCTGGCACAAGCTTACCAACAGCTGCCAGTAACCCCACAATCAGCGGAAGCACAGACTATTGTCACACATAAAGGGGCGTTCAGAATTAACAGATTACAGTTCGGAGTTTGTGTGGCCCCAGGGATTTTTCAAGGGCTCATGGAACGCCTGTTAAGAGGTCTGCCGGGGGTCTTGCCATTTTTTGATGATGTTTTGATTGCTGGAAAAGACCCACAGGAACTGGTTGCGCGTGTCCGTGCAGTGTTGCTCAAGTTCAAGGAGGTGGGGTTGCAACTGAAAAAAGAAAAATGCAGTTTTGGGGTGCCAACTGTGGATTTCTTGGGGTTTAAAATTGATGCATCAGGCATCCACCCCACTGATGCTAAGATTAAGGCCATCATCGAGGCACCACGACCACAGAACAAGACGGAGTTGCAGTCATTCCTGGGACTTATTAACTTTTATCATTCGTTCTTACCCCAGAAAGCTTCGGTAGCTGAACCATTACATAGACTATTGCAGAAAAAGATTGTGTGGCGATGGGGGCGGGAGCAGCAGAAGGCTTTTGACTCCTTGTGAGGAATGCTGAGTAGCGGGAGCGTCCTTGCTCATTATGATGAGTCAAAGCCGCTGGTCCTGGCATGTGATGCCTCTCAATACGGTCTGGGGGCTGTGCTGAGTCATAGGGAACCGGATGGGTCGGAAAAGCCCATCTCTTTCTATTCCCGTACGTTGTCGCCCACAGAGCGCAACTATGCTCAAATTGATAAAGAGGCGCTGGCTATTGTGTCCGGAATCAAAAGGTTCTATGATTATTTGTACGGTCGCCATTTCTCCATTGAAACGGACCACAAACCACTGTTAGGGTTGTTCAACCCAAACAAACAAACGCCACAAATTCTCTCCCCCAGAATGTTGCGTTGGTCAATATTCCTGAATGGGTTCCAGTACACCTTGACCCATGTGCCGGGGAAACAGTTGTGCCATGCTGATGCGCTGAGTCGATTGCCCCTTCCTGGCGGGAGCAATGAGGATCCTGCTCCGGCGGAGCACATTATGATGCTAGAAACACTTCCGGGGGCTCCTGTAACAGCTACGGATATAGCTGAGAAAACTGGGAAAGATGCTGTTCTCTCCCGTGTGCTCACTTGGGTGGGGAGGGGGTGGCCAGGTGGTCCACATGAAGAAAAATTCAGGCCTTATGCGACAAGGCAGCACGAATTGTCCATGCATAAGGGTTGTCTCCTATGGGGAGATAGGGTGATAATCCCAGCACCACTGAGAAACAGGGTTCTTGAGACGCTTCACATGGGACACCCGGGAATGGTCAGGATGAAGTCGCTAGCCCGATGTTATGTGTGGTGGCCTGGAATGGACCAGAACATAGAACAATGGGTACGAACATGCAAGGCATGCCAAGAGGTGCGGCCAGAAGTGGCCAGAGCACCAGTCCACTGGTGGGAGCAGTCCAGGACTCCCTGGAGCCGGCTGCACATAGATTTTGCTGGGCCATTCCAAGGGAAGGTCTTTTTGGTTATCGTTGATGCATATTCCAAATGGTTAGAAGTGGCGATGGTCCCTAGCATGGCATCAGCTGCCGTAATCAAGGTGTTGAGGCAGCTGTTTGCTACCCACGGGTTACCTGAGACCATTGTATCAGATAATGGGGCAGCTTTTGTATCCCAAGAATTCAGGGCATTCTTGGCTGATAACTTTATAAGAGGGGTCACATCCGCGCCCTTTCACCCATCCTCCAATGGGCAGGCTGAGCGCATGGTAAGAACAGCCAAAGAATCCATTGCGCGCTTAATGGAGGGTAACTGGTCGGCTCGCATTGCGCGAATGTTATTTTTGCACTGCGACGGGCAAGTCGCCAGCCGAGCTGCTCTTAGGTAGAAGACTGGTAACGGTGCTGGATTATGTCCACCCAGATAAAATGCCAAACCGTAATTCAAGAGCAACCCCCCAGGCTGAGACTGACACAACAAGGTATCTCGCCCCTGAAGATCTGGTCTGGGTGAGGAACTATTCACGAGGTCCGCGGTGGGTGGCCGGTGTGATCACCCGGGCTAGTGGACCTGTGTCCTATTATGTGACCTTGGAAAATGGGCAAGTTTGGAAGAGACATATAGATCAGCTGAGGCGCCGGGCGCTCAGCAGGGAGGAGTCAGATAATTCATCCCTGGCTAATGACGCACAGCTGCAAGACCAGAGTGAAAATGGTCCAGAGGTACAGTCACCAGGGGCTTCAGCAAATGAACCAGGGTCTGCTAGTCCTCATGATGACGAGGTACAGGTCGGGGACCCTGAGATGTCTGGGACTCCATCTGTTCCTGATGAAACCCCTATAGCAGCCCCTCCACCACAGGTAACACCCAATCCAGAACCTGCAACACCTGTTGTCAGGAGATCAGGTAGAAGTTGTAGGACCCCACAGTACCTGAGGGATTACGTCTGCTGTGCTCACTAGGGGGGGAGGGGTGTTGTGTATTGAGTCAAAGGATTTTATATCTGTATTATTATTGTCTGTATTTGCATTAGGATAAAGTAACTGCCTTTTGGTTCCAGAGGGTACAGCTACTATTGGTTCATTTAAGCTGCTGTATTTGGATCCTCTGTCTTATTGGTTTCCTCCAAAAGGCAGCACTGTGATTGCCTGATATTGTTCCCTCCAAAATGTATCCCTTCCTAGCTAGTCCCCTGTCCCTATAAATGTAGCTTTCCTCTCCTCAGTCTTCAGTCTTGTTCACTTTAATAAAGAGCTGTTACTAGAGAACTGTCTCCAGCATGTTTTGTCAAGAGAGCTGAAATCACAAACCCCACGTCACAACAGTATTGCTCCAATTTAATGCTATGTGACAGCAGAGGTGCATTCACTGCCACTTTTATAATTGCATAGTGGAGTGAGAAATTTGGTTTGCCAACAGTGGTGGCTTATTTAATGGCAATGGGAGCACAAATGAATTTTTACTGTATAATTTTGTACAAACCATTAAGGTACCGTACTTCAGATGTGACCTATTATTTCCCAGCCTGAGTCTCTCCTGGTTGCCATGCTTTCCTGTCTGCCTATTGACTTTCCGCAGAGAAAGAGCCGCATTCTTAATGCACGCTGTTTATCAATACTTGTATGCTAATATTCATGATCGAGAATCAGCTACTCTCGCTCCCCTGCCCCAGGCATCGATCACAAGTCCCAAATAAAGGAGCCAGATTGCTGGTCGAGGTTCCATTTAGCACTCACATAACCTGTTTAAAAACAGCTGTAATGGTTGACAGTTTGTTTCAAGGCCCAATTCAAGGTACTCACATTAACACATACCTTCCAACATTTCTCCAATGAAAATAGGGACGTCCTATTCGACCCATATTATATTATGATTATGATTATCACCCCACCCATCTGACTGGGTTGTCCCAGCCACTCTGGGCAGCTCCCAACGTATATAAAAACATTATAAAACATTGAACATTTAAAAATGTGCCTATACAGGGCTGCCTTCAGATGTCTTCTCAAGGTTGTAGAATTAATTTATCTCCTTGACCCGATAGTCGCATAACTCCACACCCTCCAACATTTCTCTGATGAAAATAGGGACATTCCTAAGGAAAAGTGGGACATTCCAGGGTCAAATCTGAAACCGTGACGGCTTCTGTAAATTCGGGACTCTCCTTGGAAAATAGGGACACTTGGAGGGTCTCTTAACATTCAAAATCTGAAATGACCCAGGCCCCAAATATCTGAAAACTGGTCTCCATCCTTACCCACTTTCTCAGGTGTTATGATCTGCAGATCAGCAGATCATGTTTGTCCCACCACCTCGGGAGGGTAGGGGACGGCAGCCCATGGGAGCCCTTTCTCCGTGGCAGCCCCTAAATTGTGGAACAGGCTCCCCACAGACGTGCGCCTAGCATCTTCACTGAACAGCTTTGTGTTTTTGGGAAAAAAACAGAAGAACATGGTCTCCTGCTTGTGCTTCAGGAGAGGGGAGAGGGAGATGGAGGTTCCTGCCTGGTAACAGTAAACCCAAGGGTAGACTAAAACTCCCATCTGCCTCAGCCGCATAGGCAATGGTCAGGGATCATGGGACTTGCAATCCAGCAACATCTGGAGGGCACCAAAACAGTTTACCTAGAAGAGGGGAGAGAAGAATGCACAGGCCTGAGGCTCACACATGCAACACAAGATGAGGCTCATGGGTGTAAGAATAAACTTCACTTAGCATTACATCTGAACCAAGGCCAGTTCATATAAATTCCACAGGCTTTCCCCCAAAGTGGAGAGCAAAATAAATACTAGAAACAAACGCACACAAGCGGTCTTGGAGAACAGGTCTACCATTTCGGATTGACCAATATGGTTACTGAGTGGGGTGTTAAGACCTGGGTAGACCTGGCACCTGTGTATCTACATCCCCCCCCCCCACATGAAAAGCCCTTCTTTTTATAGGCAACATCTTGGAACGTGAATGGGAAGGATGATGATGATATGACTCTGTTGGGTTGTTTAATTTTTTTTGCTGCTTATTCCCCCCTGTACCTTTAAAGTATAAGAAGACAGGATTCTTTGGGTGTGTGTCTCACCATTTGCTAAGGTAGTTTCACTTGGTCTGCTGAACGTATTTGTGTTGTTTTTGTTTAGAAAAAAGCTAATAACGATTTGTCAGCTCTGCGCTGGTGGATAGGAGTGCTGCGGTATTCCCCTCCCTCCCTCTTCCCCGAAAGTGGCAGAATATCAAATATTTATGCAAGTAGACTATTTTGCAAGTGCATTCTGGTCATTTTGTGTGACTAGGTTGAACAGAATGCCTGGGGAAGTTGTCAGAGGGGTGTGTGTGTGTGTGTGTGTGTGTGTGTGTGTGTGTGTGTGTTTTGCCAGATGCTCACTCAGATGAGCCCTTTTCCTTTCCCATAATGAAGCCATAAAGCTCTTGAGGAAGCAGGAGTTCTATCTGATTGGATATTGGGCAGCTTTTCTCCATTTTCTGCCAGCTACTTTGAAAAAGAAATACTGTTCCTCCAAGCTACTATCTTATTTAGCTGTGCTATTTTGCCCTGTAGCCAAAATTAGAAAAACATAAGCAGAAGGCAGGGAGTTTAAAAATCTTCATGGCAACACTTGCATCATGAACCACCCTGTGTTGATGGCGAGTCTTTTGCTTCTTGCAGAATCCTGATGATGATGATGATGATGATGATAATAATAATAATAATAATAATAATAATAATAATAATAATAATAATACAGTGTGCAGTTGTGTACGGTTTAAGTACACAATTGGTTCCGGAAGTCTGTACTTAGCCTGAAGCGTACTTAACCTGAAGCGAACTTTCCCATTGAAAGTAATGGAAAGTGGATTAATCCGTTCCAGACGGGTCCGTGGAGTACTTAAACTGAAAGTACTCAAACCTAAGCGTACTTAAACCGAGGTACGACTGTAATAATAGAATGGGCTTACAGCCTAGTTAGGCAGTGTAGTTGGAATATAGGTGTGAAATTGAATAAATTATCTGTATGTGTATGTAAGCTAATGCTTAGAAACCTAAATCAAAACTGGGTGTTCGTGCAAATTAGGTTATGACATTCAAACGGTCTTGTATTTGTTCATGATTCTATTTATTTGTTTATTTAAAACCGTCAGTATCTGCCTAAGACACCTCTGTGAGGCATCAAAGTCGCCTATTGGCATAAAAAGTCACTACCAATCAAATATAGAAATTTCAAAACAAAATGACTGCGACAATTTCCAATAGAAACGCTGGTGGTTGTCTCTCAGCATTCTTTCACAGGGACACCAGACAATGATCTCACATAAACGCTTTTCCAGTAAAATTCCGTGGAGTGTTGGTAATGGGGGACAGTTTGGCTCTGTTCAGAGATGCATACATTGGTTTAGCATTTTGAGAACGAACTGTGGCAAACCTTGGGCTCTTGAGTTCCTTCTCTCTCCTTCATGGAGAATGGGAGGTGATGTGACTCTTCCACTTCTGGTTTGGAAGAGACTGCAGTTTCCTGTTGCTTCTGAATTTGGGAAACTGGCTTAGCCTAAACTATGATTAGTTAAAACACAAACCAAACTGTGGTTTCACATCCTGGTTGTTGTTGTTTTTTCTTTAAACTAACCATAGGTCAACTAAATGAGTGTCCTGAGATTGGGGGTAATGGAAGTCAGCAATATTGAAATGATCAGCTTTCGGTCTTGCTATCTCACACAAGGAAGAGGAAGAGGGGAGAGTGTGTGAGCTTAAGGCTCACTTTGGCTTATTCTTGCAATGTTGGAACCTCTTTGTTTAGCATTATGCCTAAACTGGGCCTTTAAGTTACCTAATCACACAGATTAGGACTGGACTGGATGAATCCCAAGCCGGAATTAAGATTGCCGGAATTAAGATTGCCGGAAGAAATATCAACAACCTCGGGTATGCTGATGACACAACCTTGATGGCAGAAAGTGAGGAGGAATTAAAGAACCTTTTAATGAGGGTGAAAGAGGAGAGCGCAAAATATGGTCTGAAGCTCAACATCCAAAAAACTAAGATCATGGCCACTGGTCCCATCACCTCCTGGCAAATAGAAGGGGAAGAAATTGAGGCAGTGAGAGATTTTACTTTCTTGGGTTCCATGATCACTGTAGATGGTGACAGCAGTCACGAAATTAAAAGACGCCTGCTTCTTGGGAGAAAAGCAATACAAACCTAGACAGCATCTTAAAAAGCAGAGACATCACCTTGCCAACAAAGGTCCGTATAGTTACCGTAAAGCTATGGTTTTCCCAGTAGTGATGTATGGAAGTGAGAGCTGGACCATCAAGAAGGCTGATCGCCGAAGAATTGATGCTTTTGAATTGTGTTGCTGGAGGAGACTCTTGAGAGTCCCATGGACTGCAAGAAGATCAAACCTATCCATTCAGCCCTGAGTGCTCACTGGAAGGACAGATCCTGAAGCTGAGGCTCCAATACTTTGGCCACCTCATGAGAAGAGAAGACTCCCTGGAAAAGACCCTGATGATGGGAAAGATGGAGGGCACAAGGAGAAGGGGACGACAGAGGACGAGATGCTACCAACATGAGTCTGACCAAACTGCAGGAGGCGGTGGAGGACAGGAGTGCCTGGCGTGCTCTGGTCCATGGGGTCACGAAGAGTTGGACATGACTAAACAACAACAACAACAATTACACAGAACTTACTCTCCAGAAGAGACGTAAGATGCCCAAGGTGGTTTAAAGCAGCACACCATATTCATATACTTAACTACAACCTGTTTAAATTTATTTATTTTTTTAAAAGCAATGTAAAAATTGCACCTAGCTTAATCAAGCTGAACATAACAGATGCAAACTATGTTCCATTTCAATGTCACTTAATCTTAAAACCTTTCCCAGCTGTCTCTACAGTGTCAATTTTACCCTAAGAATTTCTACTGATTGAAACAGCTACATTTAAAATGTACAGCTCGGGAACGCCGAGGGCCACTCTGAGATTATATGCAGCGCTGATGAATATTTATAAGGTGTATACATAACCTTCAAAATTCCTTTGTCTTGAAAAACTCTGCAGATTACACACAGATCTACCACCCGAAACTTTCTCTGTCACTGCCCTCGTTTTGTGGGAATCTGAGTAACATCCACATAACACTCATGACATTCTTGAGTTAGCGATAGCTAGGTAATGTTTTAAAGGTAATTAGAGGGATCGCTTCATGCTCAGATGAGTGCTCAATCAAAAACAACAACAGCTTTGACATTCTCACTTGGATAAGCTTCGAGTTGAGTTTGGGTGTGTACCCAAATAAGCTTTGACAGCTTATCTGGGGAGGAAAACTATGCCAACAACATCATGCGCACACACAACAATGTAAAGCATAAACCTTGATATTGATAAAGAAGCAGATACAAAGATGCATGTTTGATGAGCTCAGTGGGGTACGATAATTAATAGATTTGAGTTGGAAGATAGTATATAGCTAAAGCAGAGATGGTTGAAGACATCTGGTGCCTGAGGCAGAAAATCCAAGCGGTTTCTCCCAGGGTGATGAATATGTCAGAAAACCCAAACAATGGAAGAACTCGTTGGATGAGGCATCCAGCAAGTGTAACACTGTCCATTCATAGTGCTGCACAACACCCCAAATCTGCTGCCTGAGCTGGACCACCTCATCCTGCCCAATGGTAGGGTCAGCTGTGAAAATGCCCTCACTCTTTGAGCAGTGGCCAGCCTGGCCAAATGTGTTAGCCATTATGTCCAAAGCATGTGAGAGGCATAACTCCTCGGACATACTACAATACATATACAGACTCCTGGGCATAGCTGCCAAGTTCTCCCTTTTTTTAAGGGAAATTCCCTTATGCTGAATAGGCTTCCTCGTGAGAAAAGGGAAAACTTTGGCAGCTATGCTCCTGGGTCTTGGAATGGTTTTCTGCATTGCCTGCTGATGAGCCACCTACTGGGAAGAGGCATGCTGCAGAAATGTCCCTAGACTGCCACATACTGATGCTTGCTGTGCTGCTTGTGGCACCATGGTTTATCTGGATTTCTTCACCTGTCCTCTCTTGAAACACAGCATGTCTAAAATTACAAACCTAGAAGCGCAACGTAAGTTAAGCATAAGTTTGATGGAATGCAACTAAATTAAAACCACTACAACCTCTTGCTGAACCATATTTGTGATGAAACAGCCCAACTGGAAGTGTCTTGCAATTTTTCCAGGTAAGGATTAGGCACACATCAAATTCAGTGTTTTGTCTTGCTGTGGGAAGGAATTAGTTCATTGAACTAATGTTTTTCTTATGCAGTAGCCTTCAGCAACAGCTACCATCTAGGATGGCCACGTGCGTGGAGCAGGGGTAGTCAAAGAGATTCCCTCTAGATCAGGCATCCCCAAACTGCGGCCCTCCAGATGTATTGGCCTACAACTCCCATGATCCCTAGCTAACAGGACCAGTGGTCGGGGGAGATGGTAATTGTAGTCCAAAACATCTGGAGGGCCGAAGTTTGGGGATGCCTGCTCTAGATGCTGTTGAATTTCAACTGACATCAGCCCCAGCCAGCATGGCTAATGGTCAAGGGATGATCGAACTTGCAATCCAGCAACATCTGAAGACTGCCATGTTGGCATACCCCTGCACCTGTTCCACATTTTTCTCCAGGCAGGGTTCTCCTGCTTTGACCAGCTGTGTGGAAGACAGAAATGCAACAGGCAGAATGTTCCAATCCCCCCCTTTGTACTAGGAAAGTAAGTTTTGCCTGTAGAATTTTTGCCTGCCTTTTATGTCTCCCCGGGATGTGGGGAGGGGGGGGGGAATTTGAAACCTTTGCGTCCAACTCTCCCCTTGTTGTCTTCTCCTTGGTTGAACCGAAACTTTAGGATCCTAATGGGAAGCATCCTTTTTCCCCAAATATTTTGCCTCTGAAACTTTGTAAAATGTGGTGTATATTAATGGCATCAGTGTTTGAATGATGAAGCGAATGATGGGAGCTAGATAGAAATTCCAGTGTAATTCACAACCCCCACCTCTGAATCCCTGTTAGGATCCTCACCCTCTAAAATACTGTAATTAAGTAGATCAGCCTCAAATGTATAAAGGATAATTCAAGTATTGGATGACGTGGTATAAATGATGAATCTCAAGAGGTGTCCAGAGCACTGTCTAGTCCTGTTATGGCTGGGCCCGGGGGGGGGGGGCGTCAATGCCTCCTTAAGGTTCCTGCCTACTTGAAGGAGGCAGTGGTAAAACCACTCAAGAAAGAGGCCTTTTCTGTGGTGGCTCCCGGCTTGCGGAATGCTCTCCCCAGGGATGCTCGCCTGGTGCCGTCGTTGCATATCTGTGACTAATTAAACAATATGTGTCCTTTTAAACTGTGGTTGGGGGGGGGAGTATTGTTTTTGTTTGTAACTGTGTTATGTATTTTTGTCTTTCTCGGTTATAAGCTGCCCTGTGATCCTCAGATGAAAAGCGATACAGAAATTAATAAATGAGAAAAAATAATTAATGAATAGGGCCGAAAGACACAACTCCAGTATAGTCCATGTGCCTTGTCTGTATCCTACTCTAATATCTGATTTGGGAACAGCTTCTCTCATTCGTGGGGGTTTTTAAAAAAATTGTGCACTACTCAGCTCAGGCTTTGGAAATTCATCCAGATGACCTCAGTTCACCCTGGTTTCAGGCTGGCTCTCATTAGGAGGCAAAACATTTCCTTGCCAGGAGAAGCGCATTGGCATGCTTCACACAGTCGTTTGAGGAGAAGCCAGCGCATTAGGCAGTTCCATGAGAAGGGCGCCTGCCGAAAGCAGACAGTGCCACTCTGCTGGAATGCTAACTGGCTTTTTAGGTCATCTACAACTGAGCCCATTGCCAACCTGGTTCCTTCTTTGGACTCTCATCAGCCCAAATCCCATCCCATTCTTTGCACCTAGAGAACAGTGTGAAGGGTTCTGATGCCGCTTAAGTTAAGCTAGGTTCGTTTTTCACAGAGATACCTTACTGTTGAGTGCAAATTCTGTTCTCTTCAGCCACCGATACACATAAGAGAGAATTAGACACGAACTCTCTCCTTTTTTAGCTATCTCGTCTTGCTTCTTTTATGAACTTTTGGGACGGCTCCATGTTTTTCTTTTGAAGGTTGTGGATGTGCAGCCTTGATATCAGGACTGTATTAATAAATAAATTAATAAATAAATTTTAAATTCTCTGTGTTTGTGGGGTTGGGGAAGCTGAATCCTACAACCTGTGTACATTTTGTAATCGAGCAAATTTGATTACATTTTTGCCAGTTTGTAAAAAAAGAAAAGTTCTATAATTCCATGCTGGTTTTGCCAGTTAACTGATAGTGGCAAAAAGCTCTGCAGACCACTGAGAGACCAGTGTGGCACAGGGGTCCGAGTGTTGCGTTAGGACTACAGAGACTTCGGTTCAAACCCCCGTTCAGCCGTGAAGGTCCTAGAGGGACATACAAGCTAATCACTATTTCCTAGCCTAACCTACATAACAGGATTGTTGTGAGGACAGGATGAGAATGCGGAGGGTGGGGGAAGAACCGTGGTCATCCTTGATGGTGTGTGTGTGTGTGTGTGTGTGTGTGTGTGTGTGTGTGTGTGTGTGTGTATTAATACCCTGTCATGTTCCCGTCTACTTCTGGCTTCTGAGAATTCCAGCAGGCATTACCCCCACACCATACACTTTCAAACATAAAGGTTTGAAACATGCACTTTTCATATGGAAGCCGAGAATTCCAAGAAACTGAATCCGGCCCATACCAGTGCCCTTCGTTTCTCCCTTCCCGGCATTCCTGTGGAATTGCAGCATACAGCCTTGAGTGTAGGAACCTGTGTTCTATATTGGGCATCCTTTAAAATACCTCAAAGTGCCGCAAACCTACCACAATTTTGAGCAGCGTTTGGGAGGCGGTGGGCAGAGCTGGCTGCAATGTGATCCAGTAAAAGCTTTTAAGAGCCGATGCAAAACGCATGAGCGCGCCAGCCACCAACAGTTATTTTGTGCTGCTTTCCTGGAAGAGAGAGGAAATCTCGGTACCGTGTGTGTCGTGTGGGTGGGTGTGCTCTGTTGCTCCTTTACAAAAAGTGCTTGCTTGAAAAGCTTCAGATCTGCACCATCCTCGCTTTTGCTCTGCCTGATTGTCCTCGCTTCCCCTTCTGTTGCCTGTGTGTGTGTTTGCGCGCGCGCCCTGGCACACTGAACGTTCCCTCAGGACGCTGGGATCCTCTGCAGTGACCTAGTTTCGTTCCGTACAGTGATGAAGAGTTCAGCACCAGGCCCGGCCTGGGATTTTACCGCATGGGTCTCCTGGAAGGAGAAAGCCAATAATCCGTTGCCTCAGCAGAGTCGCTGCCGCTCTCGTGTTGTGAGGGTGGCTGATACTGTTGGGCAGTAGGCCTCTCCGCGAATCAATCACCTAGCATTTTCCTCGTGAAACTATTTACACTTGGCTTCCCTTGCCAATTCGACTATTTATTTATAAAACTAACTGTAGCATTGTGAGGTGCCTTGTACTGCCCTTTTGAGGGTGCAAGGCATATCACAATTTCACGAAACAACACAATTAACGAATTTAAATGATAAAGTTCTCTATCTCCAGGTCTCCAGCTGTTGTTGGACTACAACTCCCATTGTCCCTGACCGCTGGTCCTGCTAGCTAGAGATGATGGGAATTGCAGCCCAACAACAGTTGGGGACCCAAGTTTGAGAAACACGGGTAGAAGAAGAAACCAATTGCAGCCGAATGTTTCACTGCAAAGTTGTTGTTCGTGTAAGCCGCCTTAGGAATGTTGCAGTCTTTAAAGGCAACATGGAAATGCTTTGTTATAATAATAAAAACAGGGTTTATTTCTGATCGAAGAAAGGGAGGAAAGGCTAGAATTGAAATGCAAACATACACGGATATAAGCATATATTTAACATATGATATCCATACTCTGCAAAGAAAGAAAGGTACCACTGTTAAAATAAGAACACTGTTCTGTCCAGCTGTTTCCTTTTTCACTGCACTGTTTGCATACTTCTCTTCAATATGAGGAAGGTCTCATTACATCAGAAAATACCCTTGTGCTTCAAAATGCAATGGGTTGTCTGCAATGCTGCAGATGTTCCATTTACACAATGGGATTTTCTCTTCTTCTCTCCCACCCCCTCCAAAATCTGCTCTGGGGGTCCCCCAAACCTCTAGGGCAGATTTGAGGGGGGTGTTCAGGGAAGAGGTGTGGAGGGAGAAGTTCCATTGCACAAGGGGCAGTCTACAAAGGTAACAACAATGTTGGGGGGGAAATCCAATATTTCTGCCTTAAATGTGAATCACAAAATTTACAATGGTAATGGGCAGTGGTAATTACCTGATAACTCGGTTGGGATTCCTCTTCCCAGTTTCCCAGGTTTGGGGGCAAGTAATTTGAATTGTAACAAGATTTGGCATTTCCTTCTCAGAACAGGAATATGGCTCTCATTTGCAGCTTCCCTCAAATTATAAGGGCTCATCCTGTCAAAGGTTGATAGTTATGTTGTTTCGTTCCATGTGGAATGAGGCTAAACTACATTTTTTTTTCCATACCCAGCACCTTATTTAGCATCAAAGTGTCAGCTCTGAGGTGTATTATTCGTCGCTTGTGTGTTCAGCCACAAAGTAAATCTGCTTCAGGCTAGGAAGAAAAAATCTAGTCTGAAAGAACAATAGTCTCTAAATCCTTAAGTGTCCTCCTGCGTATTTGCCATTATATAGAAGATGAAAAGGAACCTGAAGGCTTCAGGCCCAGCTAGACGATACATGAAATGTGTGGCTGCATTTCTCATATATATATATATCTGTATATGAAAGAAAAAGGCAGCTGGAGGGGGTGTTAAACCCTTACCTTCTGCACTGTGTTCCTAATTAAAATGGCCCTCTCCATTGAAGTTGTTTCCCCAGGCTGGTAGGGCAACTCCCATTAGCACCAGTGGGCACTTCCTTCATTCTGAACAAAGCAGCTGTGTATGGTGGGTGGGTGTGATCCTAGTTGTCGCCCCTTTGGACGGGAGGTTGCCTGCTCTTGCTGGGGTTGCACTGCCTCTGAAGGAGCAGGTACACAGCTTGGAGGTACTTCTGGCCTCAGTGGCATAGAATGCCTTCCATCTGCTTTGGCAGGTGACCCGGCTGGGCCCCCAAATTGCACAGGGATACCCTAAATACCGTCGTCCATGCTCAGGCAACCTCTGGGTTAGATTACTACAATGTGTTATGCGTAGGACTTCCTCTGAAGACGGTTCGAAAACTTCAGAATTCGGCAGCCAGGTTGCTCACTAGGGCATATCGCACTGATCCTGGCTCAGATGCGCTGCTTCTGTATCACCTTCCCAAGTGACAGAGGGAATCCAGTGGAGGCGTGAAGCAGATTGTATGGTAAAATAGCAGAGTGACTCATAGCAGAATGAATGGCAATGTACTGTGTTGGCATGCACACCTATGGGCAATGATAATGCTATTGCTTCCTGAACTTTTAGTGAGTTTCTAGTGGGAATGGAGCTATTAGAAGCACTCACTGAGTACACCAGGGCTGGTGGAGTGGGAGTTTGTGGCTGAATCCTTCCACCATTGCATAACTGGGACAGCTAAGTGATTCCTTTATTTCTTCTTTCCTAGGGTCGCCATGTCAAAACAGGACAGCTTGCAGCTATTAAAGTCATGGATGTCACCGGGGTAATGTATTATTCTTTTCTTGACGTTATGATCATGTAATCTACTGAACTATGCAGCTCTGTCAAATATTGAAACATCAATTTTGCTGTCCATTGGTTTGCATAGCAAGAGAACTCCCATGGACTTGGATGGGAATGGAAGTGGACCCTTAAAAAGCAATGATTGGCACCCTCAGTCTGTAGCAGGCTCACCGTCATGGAAGAACCTATAGTTGACCTTCAAGTGGCTCATTGTGAAGCCAGCTTGGATAGGAAGCTGCCTTATTCTGTGTCAGACACTTTGCCCATCTAGCTCAGTTTTGTTGGCACTGACTTGGCAGCACCTTTCCAGTTTTTCAGGCAGGGGAGAATCTCAGGCCTACCTGGAGATGCTGGGGAATGAATCTGGGACCTTCTGCATGCAAAGCAGATGCTCTTCTTATGAGCTATGGTCCTTCTGCGCCCAGTTTGATGAGCAAGCAGGACGTCGACAAGGATGCGCTGACACTGCCACTTGCTTGGCCACCCTCGTTTTCCAGCATCAATCAACTACTGTATGCCTGCTTTGATTGGCTGTCGCTGTCCCATTAGTCTAGCTGATAGGTATGAGTGACTGTCCTAAGCTGGCAGGCTTGTTTTGTCTTTGCTCTGCCCCTTCCCCAGATGCTTTCGAGGGATAATTCTGCAGAATCTGTTCGAATGCATAGCTTGACAAATTAAATGAATCTCTTCTATTCCTTCACCCCTCCCCTGGTACTAGTCCTCAGGGTGTCACCTTACTAAATGGCATTCTTCCACCCAGGATTGAGCTGGAACTCACTGGATCAAGAAACACCGCTCAGAATGAGATTTTTTTTACCAATAGCAATAGAAATATGTATGCCGCAACTTGGTGCATGGAAGCCTTTGATATTCTGAGCCCTGGATTGTTTCACCTTGCAAGAACCCAGAGCTGGGTGCATTTAGCTGTTGTGTGGCTAGAAGATGCATTGCAGAAAATGCATGAATATGGTCACTGAGGAATTTGCATGACAAAAAAGGAACAGGGATTTTCAAGGTATTAAGCTTGTTATTCCTTTAATAGGAGGAAAATAAACTATGCGCTTGCCAAAAGGCCACAGGGGAAGAAAGTGTAGAATCGCTAAAGCTTTCGGAAGCATAAGCACTTCAGGGTTTACTTAATAAGAGTCTTAATTCACGAAAAATCACACACCATGTTTTTAAGCCTCATTCTCAAATTTTGTGCCTGAAAATGCAGCGTGAGATTTCAGGGAGAGCTTGTATTAAAAAGAACAAAAATATAGGATTTAAGCCAATCTCCTTCTGCCCCCCCCCCAAACTTTCTCTCACACATGCTGCTGCTTCAGCAGCACATCCATCCACTCCTCTGTCACTTACCGGTACACACTCACACTCCCTTCTCTGAACTTTGAGGAATCTTCTGGCTCACACTTGCTTCATCTTCTGATCTTCTGGCAGCCATTTTTCTTTTGGCTCATAATAATAATAATTTATTATTTATACCCCGCCCATCTGGCTCAGAGAGATAAGTCTCAATTTGCTGACTACAGTCGCACCTTGGAAGTCAAACAGAATCCGTTCCGAAAGTCAAACCAAAGCAGCTCCTGCAGCCAATTGGAAGCCCTTTTGGACGTTCGGCTTCCGAAAACAGTTTGCAAACCAGAACAGTCATTTCTGGGTTTGCAGCATCCGGGAGCCAAAACGTCCGAGAACTAACCTGTTTGGAAATCAAGGTACCACCGTATACAGGTGCCCATATCTGGCTCCTGGTTCAACAATACATTGGAATGGGAGCTTTAAGCCTGACAGCTTCTGGAATAAACAGCAGATTTTCATCTGTATGGGTGTAACCGCATGTCACTTCACTCCAAATCTTCAGATGACATCAACCAGTGGTTCCAAGTGGATGTCAAAATGGTGCCCACTTCCCTCAAGTCGCATCCCAGCCAGCCAGGTTGGAAGGATGTCATAGTCAATAATACTGTGAATACTCTTTAAGAAATGTCCAAGAGTCTACAAATATAATGATTGGAAAGGGCCTGCCATTTACTGGGAAGCAGGGCTAGCCTCAGTTTGAGGGGTGTCCTTGGAGAAAGGCACCCTTTGATCAAAGGAACAGGTTGCTGAGAGAATTGCGGATTTCCTGATTGCCTATTTCCTACCAGACAAGGTTCAAACTTCTTCTGTTAATTCACAAAGCCCTAAACTCCTTAGGCCCAAAGTACTTTAAGGACTGCCTCATTACTTATGTTCCACCTTGATCACTGAGATTTTTGGATGGGGCTCTTTTCATGCCCCCCCCCGGGGGGGGTTCAGTTGGCTTTCAGGAAGGACTGAGCCGTTAGTCTGGCACACCCTGACCTGGGAAACCTTTTGCCAATAGAAATTGGAGCATGAATCATCGCAGCTTTCTTCTAGCTGTCTTCTAAAAACTAAGGCCTTTGGAATTCAATTTTTTTTTAACCAACAAGTATTTATTGACATGTTGTTGATGTTCTCACAGAATTGAGAAAATACATATTGTAGTGTTAACGTTTTTGTGTTACGAGCCACCTTGCTATATTTTCTACGAAGGTTTGTAAATATCTGAATAAAATACGGTCATACCTTGGCTTTCGAACAGCTTAGTTCTCGAACGTTTCGACTTCTGAGCGCCGCAAACCTTAAAGTGAGCGTTCCAGTTTGCGAACGTTTTTTGGAAGCTGAATGTCCAACGTGGCTTCCGCAGCTTCCAATAGAGTGTAGAAAGCTCCTGCAGCCAATTGGAAGCTGCGCCTTGGTTTTTGAATGTTTTTGGAACGTTTATGTACTGAGATCGTGAATGAGTATTTTTCAATATAAGAAAGGAAGAAGGGTTTGGGGGGGGTGAAGATAAAAATGAACTAATTATGATTAAGATGAAGAGAAATAATGCCTGGAAATAAGCCTGTTGTTGATTTGGTGACACTGATTATATTTCTTTTTTATCCAGGATGAAGAGGAAGAGATTAAGCAAGAAATTAACATGCTAAAGAAATATTCGCATCACCGAAATATTGCTACTTACTATGGTGCTTTCATTAAGAAGAACCCCCCAGGAATGGATGATCAGCTTTGGGTATGCAATGTTTTCTTCCTCCTCCTCTTCTTTTTACAAACGGTGTTTATTTTCTTTGGCTTATCTGCATGGGATATTCAAAATCCCTGTGACATTTCACAGAAAACCGTGAAGGATTTATTGTTTCCTTGCCTCTGGAACCTGTGCGCTGGCTTTTTAAGGGCTGTGTTTCTCAGATGCTGTAGTTCACCTGCATATTGCTGTAAAAAAACAACACTTCCGTTTCTTCTAGCATAGCTTAAGGTTTGAAGTAGACACTGTTTCCATAAAAAATATTACACATTAAGAATGTGACAAAACAAGAACCTGCTGGATCAGACCAAAGACCTATCTAGTACTACAACATCCTATTCTCACAGTAGCCAACCAGATGTCTATACGAAACCTGCAAGCAGAACTTGTGTTTAAAAAGTGCTGTGTTAAATTGTGGTCCCCAGCAACTGGTATTCAGAGGCATAGTGCGTCAGATTCTGGAGTTAATTGAATTTGCTGAAAAGCCATTTAAAGCCCTCCCTGTTGGTTGCCATGCCTGCATCCTCTTACAGCAAATACCATAGTTTGATTATGCACCGTGAGATGAACTACAGTGGAACCTCGGTTTATGAACACCTCGGTTTATGAATTTTCGGTTTATGAACGCCGCGGACCCATCTGGAATGGATTAATTCACTTTCCATTACTTTTAATGGGAAAGTTCGCTTCAGTTTATGAACGCTTCAGTTTATGAACAGACTTCCGGAACCAATTACACCCATGTTTCAGTTTATGAACGCTTCAGTTTAAGTACTTCGCGGACACGTCTGGAACGGATTAATCCACTTTCCATTACTTTCAATGGAAAAGTTCGCTTCAGTTTATGAACGGTTACTCCGCGGACCGTCTGGAACGGATTAATCCACTTTCCATTACTTTCAATGGGAAAGTTTGCTTCAGTTTATGAACGCTTCAGTTTATGAACAGACTTCCGGAACCAATTGTGTTCATAAACCGAGGTACCACTGTACTTCCTTTTGTCCTGAATCTATCAGCATTCAGCTTCATTGGATGCCCCCAAATTATTGTATTATTTGAGTGGTGGTGTGAATTCTCCCAATTCTCTTTATCCAAACCATAGACAATTTTACACACTGGTTCTCACACGCCTCCCTTACTCACCCTTTCCCTAAACTTAAAAGTCGCAAAACATAGAATCATAGAGTTGGAAGGAACCCTGAGGATCATGTAGTCCAACCCTCTGCGATGCAGGAATATGCAGCTGACCCTTACAGGGGATCAAACCTGCAACCGTGCTGTTATCAGCACCACGCTCTAACCAACTGAGCTAGATTGTAACCTCTCTTTGTTGGGGAGTTGCTCTAGCCCCATTCGGCTGCCGTTTTCTGAACCCTTCTCCAGCTCTACAATATCCATCTTTGAGGTTCAGCAACTGTAGTTATATATAGTAAAGGTAAAAGGTAAAGGGACCCCTGACCATTAGGTCCAGTCGTGACCGACTCTGGGGTTGCGCGCTCATCTCGCATTATTGGCCGAGGGAGCCGGCGTATAGCTTCCAGGTCATGTGGCCAGCATGACAAAGCCGCTTCTGGCAAACCAGAGCAGCACATGGAAACGCCGTTTACCTTCCCGCTGTAGCGGTTCCTATTTATCTACTTGCATTTTGACGTGCTTTCGAACTGCTAGGTTGGCAGGAGCTGGGACCAAGCAACAGGAGCTCACCCCGTCGCAGGGATTCGAACTGCCGACCTTCTGATCAGCAAGCCCTAGGCTCAGTGGTTTAACCACAGCGCCACCTGGGTCCCTAGTTATATATAGTATTCCATGATAAATAAAAGCTGTAGGGTGTTAAATGCTATAGGGAACAGGTTTGCCACCTGTGTCATGTCTGCCCTGTGCCCCCTTACACTCCATAATCTCTAGCACGATTTGTCACCTGTGTTGACATCGGTGTGAACCCTGGGTTCAGTGTTAACAGTGGTAGCCTGACGCAGGTTTTGCAGACGTGGGGCCCATGTGCAAATCAAATGACACAGTCAGAAGGCATCCTTTGGGCCCACAGTTGAAAGCAGCACTGTGTATTTTGACCCACGTGATTCACTAAACCACTACGTTTTTTGTTGCCTGATTGAATTAGAACTCGTGAGAATTCTGGCCTTCCTGCTCTGGAGAGGAAAATGCTTGTTTATTTCCCCCTCTTGTCTTTGTCGGAATAAAACTCTTTGCCGATAACGCCCGAGCTATTCTCTTTATCAACACTCGGATGAAGTGGTACAAGAAATAATAATAGTGAAAAGCCAGAGTTCTTTCAGTACAGATTAGGATCTCTTCGAAAGAGCAGGTTTCTGACACATTTTATTGCCACCATCCTTGAAGTGCATCTTTCTATTTTCGCTGCACACATTTCATAATATTTGTAATTTTCATGAAAATGTTCTGTAATTGCTTTTAGCTTGCCATAAGCTGCCCTGAGCAGGTACAGGCGTTCTGAATAAACAACATTAAAGTGCAAGACAACACAACTCCTTGTCAGGCTCCAGGGATAGAGACCCAGTGGGTGTAGTTTGCTGTCCAAGCCAACCGCCATAACAAGTTCCATAATAGAGTTGGTACTCTTTGACAGTGAGGTCTTCACGGTTATAGAGCCTATGTGCAGTCGGGCATAGCCAGGGTGTTACGTGCAAAATCCAAAAGAGGGATGTAACATCAGTGCATGGAACATCTCACTTTATTGTTCTTAGAAAACACTGCTTTCATTTTCTTTTAAGAGAGAAACTGAGGATTAAAAATAAATTACACCTTGGTTAAAATTTAGTAAGATCGCCAGGAGACAGGCAAAATTGCTACAAGAAGAAGAAGAAGAAGAGGAGGAGGAGGAGGAGGAGGAGGAGGAGGAGGAGGAGGAGGAGGAGGAGGAGGAGGAGTTTGGATTTGATATCCTGCTTTATCACTACCCTAAGGAGTCTCAAAGCGGCTAACATTCTCCTTTCCCTTCCTCTCCCACAACAAACACTCTGTGAGATGAGTGGGGCTGAGAGACTTCAAAGAAGTGTGACTAGCCCAAGGTCACCCAGCAGCTGCATGTGGAGGAGCAGAGACGCGAACCCGGTTCCCCAGATTACGAGTCTACCACTCTTAACCACTACACCACACTGGCTCTACAAGGGTTGGATTCGTCTCACGGATCCCTGGCCTGTTGTGTGAACATAAGAATCAAGAGAACAGGGTTGTCGGGATCCATTTTAAGGCCTAGCCAGGCCCATGCAGAGCTTGTCTGAAGACCCTGGTCGGCTGGGAGGCACAGGGTTTCTTGGCAGGACAGTGTAAATCCAGCAGGCTGTGATGGGGCTCCCTGGCCTGCTTAGACCTCCAAGGCCTAGGGCAAGTGTACTCAGCTGCCCCCTACCTCTGCACGGGCCAGGGTAGCTAAACTATGGTCATCCAGAGGTTATTTGGAGTACAGTGCCCATCGCCACTGACCATTGGCCATGCAGGCTGGGACTGATGGGAGTTGGAGTCCAGCAATGCCTTCAGGGCCACCTCTGACTAACCACTAATGGCCTCTGAACACTCTCAAGCATGGAGATCAGAACAATAGGGGGACTCTCTGTTCCCCTACCACAGACCTGCCTCCCTTCTTCTTTACCCCTGCCTTGCCTCACTTCAACTCTGCCTTGCCTTGCTTTATCTCACCTTCCATCTCTCTATATTGCCTTGCTTGAATAAATCCCACCAGCAGCCGTGGGAGATGCTAACTTTGGCAGAGGGGAAGCACCATCCTTTTTATAATATTTCACAGAACCTGGAAGAGGTGAAAACTGTAGAATTTGGGCAGTTTATTCAGAGCCTGGAATGTAAAAAAAAAAAGTATAGATGGATGTGTGTATCATTGTACATTTATTAGTGCATTAATTAGAGTCATTCACTCAGGTATTCTTACACTGTATCACATCTCGAGAGCACAGAGCGCATTGTGGACATGAAATAAAAATTCTCTCTCAAATACTCTTAAAGTAGACTGCCCTGCAAATATAAATCCCTCCACTCTTTAACATCCAATTAGCTGTACAGTGTCCAACGACCACATGCTCAGTTTATTAAATCCGACTAAATAGCTCACCTGATTGTTCTCCTTCCACCCCTTTGGCTTTTGTCTTATTGGAAAGGGTGGTTGGGAGGGTCCCCTATCCTCATTTTTAGTGATCTTCATCCCACCCAATTACTCTCCTTTGTCTCCTACCTGGACTTGCCTTGTAGGATTTAATGAGATCATAAGCACCAGGCATCTAACATTCCAGGGCCTAAGTAATAGCTTTGTGGGAACAATGGGGGAAATTAATGCTAAGGGTTACCAAACAGAGTAAGGGGTACAAAATTAAAAATCCATTCCATTCGCATTGGTATTCCGGAGCCTCTTCTAGAAATGTTATTGCAAGCTGTGGAGCCCTTCTTTAATTTCAATATGTTAACACAAAAGCATACATCCGCAAGGTAATATAGGTGCCATTCTGCTTTATGTTTGTCATCTGTCCTTGCTGTCTAGGGTGGATTGAAGTGATTAACTGAAAGGCACCGCCATGCATGTACAATGGCAATGGCTTTTTTCACTGCTCGTCTGCTGTTTGCAGAGTTGCAGTGTTTAGGCAGACAGAGCTCCAGGCTGGTGAAAGCTGGGGGCAGAATGCTGGTGACAGAGCTGCTCCCCAGAGGGGATGAGGCTCATGCCTTCCTGTCTAAGGATGGATTGCTTCCATGGCAACCCTCAGAGTTTAGATTTAGAATGGTTGGTAGATTCATAATGAGAGCTGAGAGGGAAGAAATGCATATGCAGAGTATGCAACGTAGATATATTCTTGGTAGGGTGGGGTGGATTTGCCAGGATTCCTGCCCTTCTTCCACCATGGAACTGAGATTACCATGGCTAGTAATTTCCCCAAACCATGTGGTTGATAAGAGAGTATGTTATGCAATCTGCCAGAAGCTAAAATGGCACCAGTCTCTGCATTATTATTTTTCAACATCCAGTGGCCAAATCTGAAGCTAACTGATCAGCAAGCTCTCATACGACCCTGGGCCCTTGTTTCACCCTACTTGTGATGGCTCCTCCTAATCGGGAGCCAGTAAAGTATCCCAGGCTGTTGGTTGCCAGTCAACTGCTGCCACTGAGGACCTCCGAAGGCAAGAGAGTGGGGCCTATCTGCTGGAACTTGCTCACTCCACAATGACCAAGTGGACTTGGGCTGGACAGACCTTTAAATACAGGACTTTGTTCTGTAAAGTGGGACACATGGCTACCTTGCACCTTTCGGTAGGAAGCACTAGTAGAGGCCTGCAGATGGTAAACAGTATTGGGCTGTTTTGTTTTCCTCAGCAGCACAGCTCTGGAGGGTATGGGGAACAGCCTTCTTTACCTTTGCAAAGTCTTACCTCCCTCTCAGCCATGAGTGCAAGAAAGTACAACTGTTCCAAAGGTAGGGAACATTGAAGTGATTGTGTCTTTACGAATAGTCTGCAGTCTCTTTGCGTAGAGGCAAAGAGGTGCTGTTGTTGTTTAAGTCAGGCACCCATTTTGGTTTGGGCAAATCTGTGTTTTAATGTAGTCAGGAACACTTTGTCACATTTGCCATTATTATTGGCACCTCTTTCATTTAATACATTCACAACACGGCTAATTGGAAATGCCTCTTCTTTTTTAGCAACAAGTGCTTACAGTAGTGTCCTATTGAGATGGCAGCCTCTTTGAATCAATATTCCACCATCTGTGTCAATGACAAAACCTTCTAGGGCTGGATATTTAATAATAATAGTTCAGAAAATTCACGGTTCAACAGAATATTTTTGTGGATCCCCCCCCCCCCTAGCTTTTGACAGCTATGTTTTTTAAACCTTGAGTGTGCATTGTATTATGGTAGCGATTTTTGTGGCTTGATTATTGATGTTTTACTGCTATTATTTTCGTTGTGTTCTGTGATTTGCCATGATCATATTTATTCTTTATGTAAACTGTTTTGAGGTGATGGGGACATAAGCAGATATCATAGTGAAAATAATAATCCCCTTCTGTATGTTCTGGATCTTTACACCAAAAAACAGAGTGTTGTGAAACCCTTGTAGGTTTAGCTGACTACTTTTAATTTCTGGGATGCCTCTGTTATATATTTAGAAGCTTCCAATACACCCAGCCAACAGGTTGCTTCATGTGCATATTGTTAAAAATGTAACAATTTTTAACAAGAGAAATCAAGGGCAGGCGGTTATGGAGGCGTGAGAGAAGTGAGCCAGCACTACCATTGAGACAATCCTTCAGATTAATGGATGAACTGGATCTTGCTAATATTGTTTGGTCCTGTCTCTTTAACATTTCATGATCACAATGTGTCATGGAATGTGATCTTCATTTTTCATCAGTTTTTAATTATGAACCGTACATAAAGAGCCATGCTCTCCGTCTGTTTTGGCCAGAAGTAAGAAGACACAAATGGACGCAGGTGGCGCTGTGGGTTAAACCACAGAGTCTAGGGTTTGCCGATCAGAAGGTCAGAGGTTCTAATCCCTGTGACGGGGTGAGCTCCTGTTGTTCGGTCCCAGCTCCTGCCAACCTAGCAGTTCGAAAGCACATCAGAGTGCAAGTAGATAAATAGGTACCGCTACAGTGGGAAGGTAAACGGCGTTTCCGTGTGCTGCTCTGGTTCGCCAGAAGCGGCTTTGTTATGCTGGCCACATGACCTGGAAGCTGTACGCTGGCTCCCTCGGCCAATAACGCAAGATGAGCGCCGCAACCCCAGAGTCTGTCACGACTGGACCTAATGGTCAGGGGTCCCTTTAAGATGACAAATGGCTTTTACAGAGAAGTGGTCTGTATTTTACATTCTTTCCATGCTGGGGTGCTCCAGACAGATAAGCTTGCGTATTGTTACATGTGGGCACACACAAAATCTTGAGTTTGTTTGTTTGTTTTCTTTTAAAGTTTTCATCACCTGGTGTTGCAGGCTGTTGCGGTTTGTTGGCTCAATAAAACAGATTTCCAGTGGTTTACATAAGGCAAGTTCATAATCACGTGGCAATTTTGCATTGCCTTGAAAGCCGCATGAGCCATTTCTCAGGGGCTTTGAGTGAGGGCAGCTATTCCTGCATGTGGTTCAGCGTTTGCCTGAACTTGCCCATACTTTAGAAAAATCTTTGGGGGATCATTTGAGCTACACATACCAAGTTGTGATTTGTAAGTGCAGTCCATTTGTGACTAATATGGCATCGTTTTCCATGCTTGTTACCACATTAATTTCCATCACGTTGTAGCATATCAATAGAACTGCAACAGAATGCTGGATGGTTGACTTCTCCTGTTCCATATCCTCTGCCATGATACAGGCGTTGACCATTTTGCATAGGAGTTCCATTCTTGGCCCCTCACAGTCGGTGGAGCGTGCATAGGCCTGCCCCGTTCTGCCCTTTTCCAGGTCCAAAAGGACCTGGGTGTCGGTGGTTGTGTGTCAATTGGTTGCTTACAGAAAGGTCGCTGCCTGTACTTCTTTCCCCTGTTTATCAGTCAGCCACCCAAGAGTCAGCCAGAATTTCATGGCTGTTGTTGTTTAGTCGTTTAGTCGTGTCCGACTCTTTGTGACCCCATGGACCATAGCACGCCAGGCACTCCTGTCTTCCACTGCCTCCCGCAGTTTGGTCAAACTCATGTTCGTAGCTTCGAGAACACTGTCCGACCATCTCGTCCTCTGTCGTCCCCTTCTCCTAGTGCCCTCAATCTTTCCCAACATCAAGGTCTTTTCCAAGGATTCTTCTCTTCTCATGAGGTGGCCAAAGTATTGGAGTCTCAGCTTCACGATCTGTCCTTCCAATGAGCACTCAGGGCTGATTTCCTTAAGAATGGATAGGTTTGATCTTCTTGCAGTCCATGGGACTCTCAAGAGTCTCCTCCAGCACCATAATTCAAAAGCATCAATTCTTCGGCGATCAGCCTTCTTTATGGTCCAGCTCTCACTTCCATACATCACTACTGGGAAAACCATAGCTTTAACTATACAGACCTTTGTAGGCAAGGTGATGTCTCTGCTTTTTAAGATGCTGTCTAGGTTTGTCATTGCTTTTCTCCCAAGAAGCAGGCGTCTTTTAATTTCGTGACTGCTGTCACCATCCATGGCTACTGATCTTAATTAATCCTCAGTTGTCTGATTTTGGGTTTCCTCCCCCCACCACCCATGCTTAGGTTCCCCACTCCCCCAAAAGTTTTTTTTAACAGAAAATAAAAAATTGTACACAAAGATGATTGCTAATGCGCGGTGATAAAATACTGTGAATAAAATAACAGGGTAGTATTCACTGCTAATCCTATGCAGATTAGATCCATTGAAGTTAATAGACATGACATGACTAACTTGAGTTTATTAATTCCAGTGGGTCTACTCTGAATAAGACTCAGTTGAATATATCCCAATGTTTTTCAGAACTTCTGCAAATTTGGAGTTCCTCCTCCTTGTGAGTATGTAAGGGATCTACACTTGCAGAATGAGTTTGCTATTAGTATATAGGGTGGGTCAAACATGTGCTCTACCCTGATGGACATATGGATTCTAGCCAATGTCAGTGGCCCTAGTGAAATTGCTGTGTTCTCCAGCTGATCAATGGAAGCATTGTAGCTATATGTTACTGATGACATTCTGGAGACACATGAATAATGAATAATTTGTGCCCCAACCATGCATCAGAATCTGTAAGACTATCTCTATACGTGAAAAGGCACTTTAATTGAAAACAGAAAAAGTGATGTTGATGCTAGCATTTAAAACATCTATAATTGGAGTGAGTTAACATTAATTTAATTTAATTTCACATTTAAAAACACAAATTAGCATGAGGTGGACCTATGCGTCCCAGTTATTCAAAGTTCAGCATTCTGGCAGCAAGCCTGTTCCCATGGAACATCGCTTCCATGCTTTTGTAAACAGACAGTATTCCCAAACCCTGTGGGCAGAATTTGCACACCTTTCTGCTTTGGTTTGACAGCAACCACATCACCGGCATCTACAAACCCCTACAAGAAATGTGTAAAAGTAGCTCTTCTGTTTGGAGCAGGGTGGAAGCGAAATGGGAATTTGAGAACGGTCAGAAATATTGCTGGAGGGAGTTCTACAAGATTAAATAGCTCTGTCTTGCTCTTACAGATCATATTGCCTTTATTCTATTAAATTATATTATTCAAGTTAGGTGTGATACCACATTAAGCCTGTATTATGTTCTGAAAGGACAGCCTGTTAACTAAATCACCTGAGCAATTTCTCCAGGGCTGGCAGTTTCATTCATCATTGCGTTTAGGTAAAGGTAAGGCTACTTCTGAAATTGTGAAGGGACATAGACATAGACACATACTGTTGACTTGCAACTTACACACATTTAACGTAAACAATTTCAGCTTCGCGTGCTTGGCTGCAGGGGTGGTGGTGGTGGTGTCTGCAAGTGAAACACCAGCAATCTCACCTGCCATTGTGCTCACCTTGGGAGAGTGCTCAGGAGTGCAGGGAGAGAGTGCAAGTAGCCTTGGGAGAGTGTGTGTGATTTTTTACAGGTCATTTCCCAGTTTTTAAAGGACACGATTTCGGCTTTGCACTCTATCCCTAGGACATAGCTTCAGCATAAGATGATAACTGTTGGCCTTCTTAAAAAGTGAAACAGGGCATTCATTTACACTGCAATCCTATACATAATCTATTCAGAAGTAAGCCCCACTGAGTTCAATGGGACTTGCTCCCACGTAGCTGTGTGTCGGATTACATCGTTATGTGTATGCACACAGCCTGCCGCTTGAATATACTGTGACCCCTTATTTTGCATAGCCTAGTAGTTGCATACTTGTGTCTTTGAAGTCAGAATGTTCGATAAAGGATTGTGTTGTGCATCTGGAGCAAACTTCCAGAAATTCCTGTTTTCTGACTGGCTGGTGGGAAAGCTTAAATATATACAGCTATGTCTTTTAAACGAAGTATGCCGATTTTCAAGAAAGGTGTCTCAAAGTGACATACAACAGCGTTTAAGTCAAAACCCATTGTGGAAAAGCAGAATCCAAGGCCAAACAAAATGGCAGCCAAAGTCAGTTCAAACAAACATATCCTTGGCCTATCAGTGAAAATACAGGAAGGAAGGGGCCAATTATCCTTCTTCTTAGGAGGTGTTTTGCAAGGAGCCACAGGTGCTTCTTTCTAGTGGAGACCAAATTTAGTTTTTGCATAAGAAGGAATCTGAAGCAGGAACTTACTTCTAGTTCTTGATGTGATTGTTCATATTCCACACATCATTCTTCCTTCTTCCTTAGAGAAAACCCAACCTTCCTTCACACTCTCACATGTACACAGAAGGAAGGAATGACATTGACCCCTGCTGGTTTCTAAAGCTTTTATAGAAACTATTAGATCTCAAGAGATCTGTATTCAGATCCAGATTGTGAATCATTAACTCCACGGGAGACCTGAGTGTTCCTATCTTTCAGCTTCAGTTCCTGATCTGTTAAATGGGGATATTTATTATCTGCTACCTCCTGAAGTTGCGGGGGATGGATGAGACTGGCATTGTATAGTGTGCAGCATGCTCCAAAATGTTGCAGAAATTATATAACCAGTAAAAACACCCTTTTTCTCAAGAAGGCGGTTCTGACATCCTGTTTGTATTCTTCCAGATTTTCAAACCTCCCAGGTCAAGGGAAACTTGAAAGTGGAAAGATTGCCATTATTTAATGATTGCTTTTCTCTTTCAGCAGTATTGCCTGTTGCCAACTGCAGTGTGTTCCACTGGGTTATTGCAACCCGGAGGATGCTTTCTGTTTAATTATAATAATTGCACTTTTGTTTCCTTTGCCAGCTGGTGATGGAGTTTTGTGGTGCTGGCTCTGTCACTGATCTGATCAAGAACACAAAAGGGAACACTTTGAAGGAGGAGTGGATTGCCTACATCTGCAGGGAGATTTTACGGGTACGTGACCAAAATGGGCTTAACCGCCTTTCAGCCTGTCATTGACAGCAAATGTTGCCTAGGTATAGTGTGAATGCAATGCTGCTTCCAACCAAGCAGTGGTTTGAAAACCAGGAGCCAGGATTGGAATGCCTGCTGTCCCTCTCTAGCTCAAGTTACCGCTCTTCCTTTCTCACTCACAGACTTAACCATGGTTTAGCGTCACATCTGTACTGATAATTTCTGATCTTGTTTAAGACAGCAGTCTTGGCTAGTGTTAAGCAAGTTTCTGTGAGGATGTAACACTAAACCATGGTTCCAGCAAGCAGTGGAAAGGAGTGGGAACCTGCCCTGGAAAAGAGAATGAGGAACAGGGAGAGTGCAGAATCCCAAAGCTAGTTCCTGATTTGCAAACCATAGTTTGCATGGAACCAACATTCTGCCTGTGCCAAGTTTCTGCTCTGGTTTTTAATGCTCAGAAAAGAGACATAATCTGGAAGATGGCTCCTGAGGTTTTGTGGATAGTCATAAGAGAGGTTTGTAGGTGCCTGTAGGTATAAATGATTCATAGTCACTTAAATAGGATGTATAATGAATGAGTGAGGTCAGTTGCCTTCCTTTCTCCCTCAACTTTTAAGCCTGTTCTTCCTTTCAAAGGAAAAAAAATCCCTCTTTAATATTAATAGGAACAAAGGTTTGTCTAAATTATATTCAATTTCTTTTTAGAAAAATGGGGGGGGAAAGAGAAAATGCATTTTTAGGGCTTTTCAAATGGCAGTTTATTGTGGAAGCTGTGCTGTTCATATATGCGGGTTGTTCATACTATCCTGTGTGACAATGGAGTCATCAAAATTACATTTAATCCAGATTTCCTCTTACTGTGGGAAATCTGTTAAATAAAAATACTGCATTATACATCCCCAGTCAGTCACAGTTGCACTTGGTCATGTGTGGTGATGTTTGGGGTGATTTGCCTAGGTCCATTAGCATTATGTGTGAACGTGGCCTATGGTTTGAAGTGGTCCTCAGGCTAGGTCTTGCGGTGGAACCCTCTCCAAGGAGCAAACCTGTTTAAAGTCAAATCAAATCAAGGCACATTTCATGTTAAGCAGATAAACACTAGCTTGGGGGTAGTCGTGCTATTGAAATAGCAAGTTGAACCTCTTCACTGTAATCATTCCTTCTGTAGCTTGGGATATACCCTTGAAGACAGCAGCTGCTGCCCAATGGTTACTCAGTCCTTATCCACCTAATCTACCTAGTGTTTTCACATTGCAGTTGGATCAATCAGGTAATGCCTCAACTCTGCAAGGACAACCATCATGTGAGATCAGCAATAATGAAAACACAGTCACAGATGCTTAGCAGTCTCAAGCTAGCAAAACACTAATGTGCTTCACTTTAGTGCATGAGTGATCCACGTGACTCAAATGTGGATGCTTCTAATAGGGTTTTAGCTCCATAGAGAGTTAAGTCACTAGTACGAAAGAGAGGAAGCAGCGCAATATTCACCCTGAAAATGAAAATGGGATCTAAACACTCCCCAAATGGCACTTGGTATCTGGTGGTGACAAAGCACTTGCTCATTTACAGTAAACACCCCCAGCTGCAGTCCTTTAGCAACTTGATAGGAAAAGCAAGTGATGTTGCGGCTAATCAGCCATTGTATTGACTTTTCTCATTTCTGTCTCAGGAAGCCACAGTTACCCAGGCTAGGGTTTAAATTTACAAGCTTGGAAAATCAGTTCCCTAAAATAGTCCACAAGCAATGAGTCATGTTCTGACTGTTGAACCATTCCACCAGTGCCTCATCCTTTGGATGTTGAAAGATGAGCTAACTCCATCTTTTCAGTTGGCTGATAATGCAGGCATCTGGGGACGTGTGTCATCATAATAATGTGTAAAGTGAGTTCTGTTTTGAATCAGCAGCTCCCACAGTTTGCAAAGCCTCAGTGTGATGCACAGGGAAATTACCTGATCTTATGACTTATGACATAACTGTGCTCCGTCTCCGAATCAAAGTTTGGGGAACCCCCTGTGGACTTTCTTCCCCCTATCCTTCACGTCTCATCTCACATGAACATCCCTCATTCTTTTTTCTGTTCTGATTGTGACCACAGTTAGGTTTCCATCTGCACCAACATTTTCGCTAAACGGTAATTGGCACCAAGGAACAATTTAAAGCCATGATCAGAAGTGGGTTTGTTTGCTAATTACACTTAAGTGAAAATGTGATGCAAGGTTATTCTAAGCCTTTGCTATCTTCGGAACTGAGAGGGAATGGGGAATGCTTGCCAAAAGGGGGATGAGGGAGAGAGAGGAGCATATAAACCCTAAGGGTGCTTCTTGACATTCTCACCATACCTTTGAAGGTAACCCGGAAGCTACAACTAATCCAAAATGTGGCAGCTAGACTGGTAACTGGGAGTGGCTGCCAAGACCATATAACACCGGTACTGAAAGACCTACATTGGCTCCCACTACGTTTCTGAGCACAATGCGAAGTGTTGGTGCTGACATTTAAAGCCCTAAACGGCCTCGGCCCAGTATACCTGAAGGAGTGTCTCCACCCCCATCGTTCAGCCTGGACATTGAGGGCCTTCTGCCGGTTCCTTCACTGCGAGAAGTGAAGTTACAGGGAACCAGGCCTCTGCCCTGTGGAACACCCTTCCATCGGATGTCGAGGAAATAAACAACTACCAGACTTTTAGAAGACACCTGAAGGCAGCCCTGTTTAGGGAAGTTTTTTTAATGTTTGAAGTTTTATTATGTTTTTAGTGTTCTGTTGGGAGCTGCCCAGAGTGGCTGGGGAAACCCATCCGGATGGGCGGGGTATAAATAATAAATTATTATTATAATTGGGTAGTTGAGGGGCCAAGCCATCGAATCTTAGCTTGTATGTGTTCCAAACCCAGTACATGTGTTACTTTTACTATAGGGCCTGGGATTCTATTGGCAAGGAGCCCACCATTTAATAGAATGCACTGTGTTATTTCAACCCAGGGTGGTCCCAGGTTATGCAGGGGGCTCAGCTAGACCAGGCCTGCACAGACTGTGACCCCCCAGGCATGTCAGAAAGCCTGTAAGGGAGTTGTCTGCCCACCTCCTCCTGCAGTCTTAGATAGGCAACAAAACCCGGAAGCTACATTTGCTTTGGTGGGTTTCAAGTTGTGAAGGCTGTCAGAAGATTATGTGTGAAGGGTTTTCCCCCTTGTGGATGCCGATCTCTGGGCAAAAGGAACAAAGCGGCTCTCAGATAACAGAAACCAGTCACTCTTGTCTTACACAGATTTAGATAACAGAAATCAGCAGGACAGGATCAGGTTTCTGACCGCACAGGACTCTAAAGATATAAATTGCAGTCTGTTCATAAACCAGGAGTGCCACAGAGAGAGAGAGAGGTTGGGTGAGAGATGGATATCTCTCCTTTCTGTTTGTTTTTGACCACCAGTGATAGTGCTTCAGGAGACTCCATCTTGAATGAACCATAGAGATGGGTTTTCATGAGGAAAAATCGCAAGTGATTCTGTCTATTATTTATTATTCTTTGAATCTATAATATTTATGAACCTCCTCTTGGCCCATAAGTATCCAAAACGATGCATGGAAACTAAGGCATGGCATAATGCTCTGCTACAACAATGGATATAAAACCCAAATAGGTAAAAAGCGGCAGCACAAACTCTGACCTGAAACAGCGCAGAGCGTGATGCTTAAACCGGGTGTTACATTCATCTCATTTACATGATTCAGCATTAAAACAGATAGTCAAATTAAATAATCAAAATAGAAGAGCTGTGGTGAACGCCACTTGCCAAAGGAGTTTAAATGATTTCTGGCCGAATACTTTTAGGGAGATGTTGTGAGGAGCATCCCTTGGCAAAGAGTTCCACAGTGCGTGTTGGGCCTTCACAAAGAAGGCCCTGTCCCCCACCCTAGCAAATCTCACCTGATTTGAATGATGGTGTGTGGCATCCTCCTTGGATCTGAGGAAATGGGGAGAAATATATGGGAGAATTAAATGCCTCTTGACCATCTTTAGAGACGTGTGCATTGCAGTAATCTAAACAGGAAGTTACCAAGGAATGAGTGGCATGGTCAACCTAGCCTCTTGCTGCCTCCTGGATATCAAATGGAAAGGCACAGCTCTTTGGTGCAACATGTAATGACCGCTGCTATAAACAAAGTGAACAAAAAGACAAAGCTCTGCTTAAAAAGGGAGGTGGTTGTTTTGTGGATAATATTGTTATAGTTATGATGTATTAATACAATACAATACAATATGTAATGAAAATAAATAAATAAAATAACAAACAATTTACTGTTTTCCTCCAAAAGAATTGCCCACGGCACCTTACAACGAATTTCACACCTTTCTCCCTTTGACACCACAAAACATTAAATGCTGTATTTATTGCCAGCTTCCAGCAGTTTAGGGACCCTGAATTCTCTTTAAGAGACTGGACTGGCTCACTTAATCAGTATTGTTGATTAAATTAATTATTTTCACAGCTTTGTGCCTTATCTCCCCACCCAGGGCACTTTTTGTTGGCGAGAGTGTATACTCTACCTCTCCTTTGTATATTTATCAGTTCTGTATCCGAACTGGCCTCAATTTAAGTACCGTGACTTGGATCCTAAGATCAAGGAAACTGGCAGAGTTTTCTTCTCGCATCTTCTCCTTGTACACCGAAAAGCCTCTCTCAGAGTTTGCAGAGCACTTGTGAACAATGTCCGCTGGGGTGTGGGGACTGCTGGGGGTGGGGGTAGGAATCCCCCAATGAGGCTTGGATCCCAAGAGAAGTTAAATTGAGAACATTTGTGTAGGAAAAAGTTCTCACCCCCTCCTCACTCCAAATCAGCAGAAGGCTTGTAAAAATAGTGGCGTGCAATCTATGAATACAGTAAATATTCCCAACCAGCATTCTTCAGAGTTAAGAGGCAGTGCAGTTAAATCCTATATACTAATAAAGAGACTTTGGGGTCTTCTTACCTCAGACCTTGTGGGGGGCCGGACTAGATTTTGAAGAAGAAGAAAAATGAAGAAATTCCTATGCCCCACAAATAACCCAGAGATGCATTTTAAATAAAAGGAGACATTCTACTCATGTAAAAACATGCTGATTCTTGGACTGTCTGCGGGCTGGATTGAGAAGGCAATTGGGCCGGATCAGGCCCCCAGGCCTTAGTTTGCCTACCCATGGCTTAGACAGACCAGTGTTCTGCTTTTTTAATAAGGTGTCCTCTTAGGCTCACGTGCTGTTAAAGAGCAGAAATTTAGCCCTAGAATCCAGAGTATAAATTACAGGGAAACAGCCAGATTTCTGCATCCTTGTTTTTCAAAAATTCAGCCCTGGTGAAATACGAATAAAACGACTCATAAATGCTGCAAGTAGACAGTGAAAATATTTTTTCATATGAATGCTAATGTGAAATCTAAAGTAGATATGTATATAGCCATGAAAGCAAACCGTACTTTACTAGAATTGCAATTTAGGTGGATATTATTTTTTAAACCCTCCAACGTGGATGTGTGAAATAAAAATGGAGCCTATGAAAAATGAGAAGAATTAATGGCTTAATAAAAAGGTACAAAGGCAAGCTATTTTACTTCTAGCTCTCAAGACAAGCTTTTAATGTGAGCTATGATTAGATTAGAGTCGCGTTCAAGCTACGTAGTAATTTGTGTGGCTGTGGCAGGTTTCTCCTCACTTCCCTGAGCGTTCATTTCATTGATACATCATAAAATCTGGAATTTCAGTTTATTGATACTGAAACTAACAAGAAGAAGCAAGTGTTTGTTGTTAGGATCATGAGTGGCTTCCTTGAAAAGTACCTAAAATTTGATTGCATTGCCCCCCATAGAAACAATGGAAGTTAAAAATGATTTGGTGTGTGGTTAGAAACAATTACCCATCTCTCTCCCCCGCTGCCTCCCCTGCAAGCAGTGTATCTTGAACCAGTGCTTTTGGGGGGAGGGACGCAGGGGTACGCATACCCCTAAACATTTCGTGAATCTAAGTTTGGCCTCATTGAGGGGCAGCATTTCAATATGAGTAGGAAAAGGAGAGTACCCCTAAACCTTTTTTTAGAGGGGGAAAAGCACTGTCTGGAACCATTGGTATGCCATTATTCCAGCTGATGCACTCTGGTAAAATATGGTGGTCTGACTGATTGCTGACTGCAGCTGCTCCCAGCCAATTCAAGGGAGCTTAAAAATCTCTGTAAAGAAAGAGAGAGAGAGAAAGAGAAGGTAAGGTTATTGGCAAAGCACCTGTAGACATAAAAAGTAACCAATAACTAAATGGTACTAAATGGGAAGCACTTCGACTCCATCTCCTAATGTGATATTTCCCCACCCCCTTGTCATGTAGGATTGCGTTTGAACCTAGCTGTCGATGGACGGCTAAAAGAAAGATGAAATGTAATGATATCTTTCTCTCTTTTTGACTCCTCTAGGGTTTAAGCCATCTCCACCAACATAAAGTAATCCATCGAGATATTAAGGGACAAAATGTTTTGCTGACAGAAAACGCAGAAGTTAAACTAGGTAAGAATTCCCACCCCTCCCAACTAGTGGGAAATTGCAGGGAAGCGTGGAATCGGGCATTTCTGAAAAGACTTAGTTGGTCCTCACCTTAGAAGGAATCGGTTGTTAATACCAAAGTCAAGAGCTCCTCTAAGGAGTAGAGCTAAGCACTGGCCTGTAAGGAATTTGAAAAGAAGGTCCAGGAATCTGCATGCCATGATCGTGTTTTGGAATGCAGAACCATAAGCAGGCAATGAGAGCTAAAAACTGTGACTTCCCTTATTTTAAGTTTCTTAACGGTCACAGAGTAAACCCTGGAAAAAAAATAATTGGCAGCTTCTGCTAAGAATTTATAAAATGAAGAGATTCTGGCTAGGGATATCAGTGGTCAAGGTTTAGCTTCTTCTTCTTCTTCTTTTTTACCCCACTCAAGATGGCTTTTAATCCCTCCCAGCTGTCCCTGCCTCTCTTAGAAACACTTTTCTACTCTCCAGCCCTGCAAATCATTTCCATGCAAATCAACTGTCCTTCTTTTCAAGTCCCCAAGGAACTATGTGGACTTGGGCAGGAGATCAGCATGTAAACAACTCTGGCTACAAAGATCCGCTTGTTTAACGAGCTCGAGACCTCTGTTTCAGCTGGTCCTTGAGGGGATGTGGCCAGGGAGAAGCAGGAGTGGGAAATAATTGGGAGAGGCTAGCAGCATTCCTTTTGCTAGTCTAGTCCAACTCACTTGTGCTGTACAGCTGGAAGAGCTCACCATGAAAATCACTTACAAGTAAAATGACACCATTTAGATATTTGGCTAAAAGGTGATTCGTTCCTGTAGGCTGCTGGTCTAGGAACACTGGAACACTCAGAGCAGCATTGGGGACTAAGCAGTGTCTGAGTGGACATTTTTCCTGATTGAGTTGGGCCAAGAAGAACTCCAAGCCTTAGCTCTAGATATGAGCTCCTATCCAGGAAGGAGAAGCTACTGAAGATGGATGTGGAGCCCTTATGAGCCCACAACAAAGGTAGCACCTTGTTCTCAGAAATCTCAGCTTGAAGATCAACTCTCAAGCAAGTGGCCCGCAATGACTTGAGTCCAAAACCCACTGAATACAGGGGAGAACATTCTGTGGGTTGAACTTTCCTTGGGCTCCAGTCCTTTTCAAAGGGAGGGAATGCTCTGAGCTTCAAAAGGAATGGTGCTCCCCATGAACTTTGCCTAGTTCATGGCGGGGGGCACCATCCTCTTGTCATTTAACGTGACTTGTATGTCCTTTCGTTGCCTCGCATAAATCAAGCGATGTTTATGCCTCATTAAAGCTCTCCTGTTGTCGTTGCTTTGATTCCCAGTGGATTTCGGAGTCAGCGCTCAGCTTGACAGAACAGTTGGCAGAAGAAATACATTCATCGGAACTCCATACTGGATGGCCCCTGAGGTTATAGCCTGTGACGAAAACCCTGATGCCACTTATGACTTCAAGGTATCTTAAAAAACGATGTTGCCTAATATATCATTGGTTACTAATACTGAATCATACTAGTTTTGCACAGGGGGGAAAGAAGTGCCAGTCCTGCAGGATTGAGACTGGAGTTGAATGATGTTCTGAGGAAGTTCCACAGGTGGATCAGCCTGCAAGCTATTACAGGGAAGACTATCTGAAGGGAAGTTAAAACCAGGATGAAGGCAGGAAAGCTGTTAAGGAAGCTGACAGACTGGAAAGCAGAGAAGATAGGCAAGAGAGCAAACCTAGGTGACAGGCAAGTACCTGGAGCAAGGTGACAGAGCTATGTAAGCAAGGCTAGAATCTGGTTGTTGATCCAAGCAAAGCCCCAGGCTTAACCCAGAAGCATTTATAAAAAGTTTAGGTCTAACAGATTACCTGCCTGAGTGGGATGCAGCATGCTTGAACTCAAAAGGAACATGCTGCTTATTCTTGCTCCTGCATCCATGACTCGCCACAAAGGGCATCACTGCACAAGCCAAGGAATCCTGGCTTGAATCTCATTCAGTCAATCCTGAGAAAACGTTCCTAATGAACTAGTTACAGGTAGGTAGCTGTGTTGGTCTGCCGTAGTTGAAGCAAAATAAAAAAATCATTCCAGTAGCACCTTAGAGACCAACTAAGTTTGTCATTGCTATGAGCTTCCGTGTGCATGCACACTTCTTCAGATACTTTTCTTCAGATACAGATGTATCTGAAGAAGTGCGCATGCACACGAAAGCTCATACCAATGACAAACTTAGTCAAAACAAAATAAAAAATTCCTTCCAGTAGCACCTTAGAGACCAACTAAGTTTGTCATACAACTAAGTTTGACAAACTTTGTTGGTCTCTAAGGTGCTACTGGAAGGAATTTTTTATCTTGTTCCTAATGAAAGCACAGTGTGAAAGTTAAATTAATGGTCAGTTCATAGAAGTGCAAAATTTCAGGGCCAAACTACATGTGACATTATCTATACATTTAAACAATACTGTATGTATTTATTTTGAAGATTTACACCCCTCTTTTCGATCAAATGATTCTCAAGGTAGGTTTCAAACAGCAGACATGAAACCCTAAAACTAATGTGCATGCACGCACAGCCCTTAGTATCTTGGCTCATGATTGAAGCCTGGCTGCTTTTATTTTGGGGGTGGGGTGGGGGGAGGAAAGCAGATCTTAAATGTCACCATCTACTGCACAGGCTTGTTGTGAGAATAAAAAAGGAGGGGCAACTATGCATGCCCCCCCAGCTGTTTGGGGGAAAGTTAATGTTAAGATGCACAGTAATTTAATCAGCAGCTAAAATGCACTGAAAATATGCAGGTGCATTGAATGCTGATTTCCATGGTTTTGCTGTTTTGAAGAGAGCCAAAGGCCGCCCTCTTTTCCTAAGCACTTTGCTTCTAAAATCTCTGGTTGAAATCACCCTCTCATAAACTTGTTCACTTACAGGCAGACAGCAGAGGCAGTTTTCTGAGTGAGTGAAGCCTGTCAAAAGCTTGTCAGTGAAGGCAGACTGCTTTGCCAGCGCCAGATTGATTCCTTTTTAAATTTTCTATTCTGAACAAAATCTGGAGAGATGAGCAGTCCATAAGGCAGTCAGTCATTGGAAAGTGAACTTGATATTCATTAGGGATTTGTCATTGTCATTAAAATTCTGGATTTCAGGCATTGTGCCAGATCCTTCTGGACCCGAGCCAGCAGTGCAGGGCTAGACACCTTTTCCCAGGTCCTTTTAATAATAACAATTATTTCCAGAATAGGGTGTGAGCACAGTGTTTAAAAAAGAAGAAGGGGAGGGGCAGGAGATGCAGGCCTTGCCTTTAGGCTTACAATCTATGTAAGTAGCTAGATAAACAAGGGAAGAGGAATGGAGGAAAATGACCAGCCAGGAGTTCTGTTTGAGAATACAGTACCAGACTGAGCTGAGGTTTTTTATCAGGCATTTAAAATAGACCAACAGAAGGAGCCAGATGGGTACCAGAAGGCAGAGCTTCAGTGATAGGGAGAAGCAAGGGAGAAAGGTTATACATAGATAGCGAATGGACAGTGTGAATTCTGGGCTCATGGAAAGCAACAATACTGCTGAAACGGAGGAAGAGAGCAAAAGAAGAAGCATGAGTTTAACCATTTCCTCTTTTCTCAAGCACAGCAGTGTATGTTTGCCTGCCTTGCCAGTGTTTGAGAAGGAGGGCATTGGAAGCACTTGGCATCACCAAGAGCTTCAGCATCCCATCCTAGAATCAGTAGAGTTGACTGTGTTTACAAGTTTTCTGGTCACTTTGCCACTTAACCAGTGGGATGAAGAGCCCTGTTCCAATTTCTTGACACTGTTGCTCCCAGGTAAGGGTGGTAGTTGTTTCAGTTCACATATAAAGGTGAACCCACATAATTTGCACTTCCTGAAACAATACTTGGACTGCAGCACAGCCGTCTTTTTACATTTACAGTTCTCTGAATTTTGCAGTGTAGTTTTCCAGCCAATTAACATGCACAAAAATGCATGTACTTGGTTAAAGTGTGCATAAAAATGCATATAGAATCATAGAATCATAGAGTTGGAAGAGACCACAAGGGCCATCCAGTCCAACCCCCTGCCAAGCAGGAAACACCATCAAAGCATTCTTGACATATGCCTGTCAAGCCTCTGCTTAAAGACCTCCAAAGAAGGAGACTCCACCACACTCCTTGGTAGCAAATTCCACTGCCGAACAGCTCTTACTGTCAGGAAGTTCTTCCTAATGTTTAGGTGGAATCTTCTTTCTTGAAGTTTGAATCCATTGCTCCGTGTCCGCTTCTCTGGAGCAGCAGAATATATAAGTGAAAAATAACGTACAATAAAAGGCATTATATTAAGGGAAATCACTTTGCAAAAATGAGTATTTTACACAAAATTCCATACAAATGTGGATATTATGAAAGACATGCACAAGAACACTGATGGATATTTATGACGACTTTCATTTTCTTTAAAAATTGTAAGCTGACATGGTAATGTGCAGAACTGAACTTCGGATTGGAAAAATGAGAAACGGAGACACCCTGAAACTGACAGATTCACCCATTCCTCCCTCTAGGTGCCCTCTCGCCAAGCAGTTGAAAATAACTTGCATGCAGATAGAGAGAAACTCAGGCTGAATATGATCAAGCACAGCTTGGAGAAGCTCATTTTAGAGCTCATCTTGGCTGGAGCAGTGTTGACATTAAACTCCTGTCCATTTTGCCTTATATTAACATATCTAGCCCAGCTAATTTGATTAACAAGCTGCCGTAAATGCACGAGTGCATCAAAGCAGGAAGTGCTGATGCCTGCCTGGTTGAAAGACATAGTGTTCTGACCCTTGCTTGAAACAAAGCACTTCCTTGGATCCAGAAGAGCTTAACAACTGTAGGACTGTTTCAGCTTTGCCAGTTTTGGGAATAATAGTTGAGGCAGTGGCCACCCGGCTCCCTGGGCATGTAATGGGAAGGTGTGCATGATTCCCATAATTAAGATTTTCATATTGGCAAAATAAACCATAGTATTGGAATTGTGGGGAGACATAGTATTGGCATTGGGTATCAATTGTGGTTCTTCTTGGGACTCTATCACTTGATGCCAGCCAAAGCTCTATTAAGTTTGTGGCTGGATTTGAGAAACCTACCATTTCTTTCTTGGTGGAAATACGGCACTTGGTGTATGTTAGAATTTGTTAACACAGGATGAGGTCAGTATGCTACTTTTGTCCGTAATGTTCAAATAAGCTTCATATACGTAGATGTTTAATTTTAGGTTGTTTTCATAATTTGTTGTCGTAAGATACACTTGAGATTATTGGGCATAATTGTCCAATATGATTAATGCAACTGTTTCATATTAATGCAACTGTCATCCTTCTTTTTCAAACAAAGTAAATTGTCATCAAAAAGGCATACAGATTGGATCCCGTCATACTTTGGTTTAAGTTTATAAGCACAAAACCTCTGATGACTGGCTGCAAAGAGGAAATTCCAAATTCTACACATACTGGACAGGAATGCCTCTGGTTTCTTTAGCCAAACAGGCTTCATAATCTGCTGAATAATACAGTTAATACCACGCAAAAAACACTCCATGTGATAAAGGAGATATACAAAAGCCTCTTTGTGATAGTTTTGTTTTTCTCTTCTGTCTGCCATTACTTATCTTTTCAGAAAGCTTTTAAATTTATTCAGAAGCAAAAGAAGATAGCAGTTTATTTCTTCTTGGCAGGGAGAAAAGATAATGCAAATGTGTTAGCCCCCTTTTAAGAGAAAACCTCTGCCTTGTTTTATTTAAACCTTAATTACCATGTAATCCTAACTGTTAAAAGCCAACTGGAAACCTAATTGTTTCTTGTGTTGTTTTGTCAAATGCAGGATGTGATTATTGATCCGCGTTGTGTGACTTAGGAGCATAAGGAAGTGTCAGACTGTTGGACCATCTAGCTTAGTATTGTGTACACTGACTGGCAGCAGAGTTCTCCACAGTTTCAGACAGAGGATATTCCCTGTCTTACCTAGAAATGCTACGGATTGAACTGGGGACCTTCTTTGTGCAAAGCAGGTGCTCTGCCACTGAGTTCCAGCCTTTCCCTGCTTTTAGGGTGACTACCAAACCTGTTCCATGGATTGCAAAGGTCAAGGGAAACGATTTGGTGTCTACCATCCCATTTCAGGATTTTTGATCAGCGCCTGGTGGACTTTTGTCAAAATCTAGTAAAAAGTAGATTCTTAGTAGGACATATCCTACTAAGGAGTCCCATCACTGCAAGGATTTCCGCTTGTGCAGTGGGACTTTCTCCCCTCTCTTCCCTCCCACATATGCCCTGTAGCCTCCCAAAATAGGCTCTGGGGGGTTGGAGATGTGGGGGGAGGAGAGATGTTCTGTTGCACAATCAGAAATCCTCGCACTGATGGAAACATTATTGTAATTCCACATTTGATTTTACCCGATATGCATGTCTCCTGCCACACAAGCAAAACAAATTTACAGCTGGCAAACAAATATCTGGTCTGAGGGACATTTTACAGTATTACCACTGTGTAAACGTAGTGCTAACAAGGTTCAAGAAGGAGACTCTTTGGTGTAAAGAGGCCAGCAAAGGCGTGTGGGAGAAGTAAAATAATTAAACAGGGAAATAGATGGAAGGGAAAGAAAAAGTATATCTGACCACAGTTGGAAGTATTTAAAAAAAATATTTTTACACTTTCAGCTGAGATTTTTCTTCAGCTGATTATCTAGAAATGTTGGACTATCTTCCATTCTTTTAAATGCCTACGCTCCAGGCTTATTTATCTAAATCAGTGTTTCTCAACCTTTTTTGGGCCACGGCACACTTGTTCCGTGAAAAAAATCACGAGGCACACCACCATTAAAAAAGTTTAAAAAATTAACTCTGTGCCGCCCTATATTATAATTATGACTGTAAGAAACACTTGCCAAATATTGCTTTCTGGCGGGTCAGCGCTGTGTATTGGCGGCTGCCAGGCTCGTTTGCACTGAGCTTTGGGAAAGAGGAGGAGAAATATTGCTTTCCGGCACGTGACAATGCAAATCGCCCTTCTCGTTGCCACACGTCGCGGCACACCAGCCAGCATCTCGCGGCACACTAGCGTGCCGCAGAACAGCGGTTGAGAAACGCTGATCTAAATAAGTGTTCTGCCCTCTCATTTTGTAGTCTAGCAAACTGCCTAGCTTATGGCAATTCTGTAAATACTAAGAAATTCCAATTCTTGATATTTCATTTTTTTGCACCATACCATCCTTGACTGCAGTTATCTTAAAAACGTCAGTCGTTTAATTTCTCATCGGAAAATGACTTGGGGTGGATGTGTAATGCCCTAGCATTGGCAGTGAACTGCTTGCGATTGACAGGAGCATTCCAAGGCAGTTAAAGTCTGTTAAGAGCAGTTAGAAAAGCCAGTTACAAAAGACAGCGTTCGCTGTCAATCCCTGGCATCTCTAGGAAGGGTTGGGAAAGACCTTGCGAAATCCTGGTGAGCTACTGCCAATCAATGTCAACAACACAGAGCTAATGGCCCAATGGTCTGGCACTATAAAGGAGCTTCCTATGTTCCTATGAAAGAAAAGGAATAAAGAGAAAAGAACACCACAGAAAGGGAAACTTTTTCAGCTGCTTATAGTCTCAATATATTTAGCATTAGTTTTTAATTCTCATTTTCTTAGAGATTATGTTAACCAGTTCAGAAGTAATAATCCAGGGATCTGCAACTTTTTTTGGGCCAGTGGACACATACGGAATTTTGAGGGAGTGGTGCGGTTTGTCCGTCACAAAATGGCTGCTCTGGGGGCCACGGTATAACACAAAATGGCTGCCACATCCGGAAGAGCAGAAAAAGAGACAGAACCATGAAAAAGGTGTAGGCAGTCATCCTCCCCCCACCCCACCCCCCAAAAAAAAATCAGTAGGAAAAAGCCACTTAACATCAGTCATCACAGTGCTCACAGAGAGAAGCTCTCCTCATCTCTCTTCAGAACAGAAAGGAGGTTGGGTATCCAGGCCTGGCATCCACTGAAATATGGGCACATCTGAGGGGGCATGTTCAGTATAAGATAAGCCAAACCAGTCAGGAAGAGCAAACAGTCCTTCGTGCATCGTGGCTTTTTGAGGACACGTACACTGAAATATTTTGTGAGCACCATAGGCAGTTCTGGTGGGTTGCCACATTGGTAACTTTTCGGCCATGATTTGTTAGAATGCGTCTCACACATTTCCTCTTTTCTTCTCTTGTGTGCTTATAATTCAACAGTTCTGGGGTTTCTTAAACCAGACTTCCCGTTTACATCCAGACGGTGAAACTTTTATGAAGCCAGAAAGATTTGTATCCTGGTTTATAGTTCAAGATTTAAAGCATAGTTTCCTGGTTGTGCTTAATGGGACAGTATGGTTTAAGAAGCCCTGGAAATATTAAATTATGGTGCAAGAGAGAGGGGAGGAAAGAGCAGAGGAGTTGGGGTGTAACCCCAAACACTCATTCTCAGTATAATAAAAAACAGGCTTTATTAGACCAAGAACATTGTGCCTGGACTGGGCCAGCATCTGTTTAGTGACCAGTTCTTCAATAATTACTTACAGATTCCTTGACATCAGTTTTCTCTGCCTTTATATATCTGAAGTAAAATATGCATCTGAACATGTGTGTGTGTTTCACAGGCCCTGCTTTGGGATTGTTATTATTTTTAAAAAGTGGAATATACTTTTTGAAATAAAATAGAACCCCAGATTCATTAGCCTTTCTCATGGGGCAGGTGCTCCAATCCATAAATAATTTTGGCTGCTCTTTTTTGAACCTTTTCCTGCTCGTAATTGCCTCTTGCCTTTGCAGGAAGATTAACTGGCAGCCGGTTTGGGTTTTTACATTTCAAAGAGTTATTCCTTTGTTATTGAAAGAGGATCACATTGGATTACATAGCTTCAGTGTTCTCATATAGCAATTGTGATTCTCCCCCCCTTCCCAGTCTGTGGGGTCCTCCCCATAACTCTGCAGCTCTAACAGTGGGAAGAACATAAAAATTGGTGTCTGAAAGGCCTAAATCTTCTAAGCTATTTAGACAATGCAGATCAAACTTTGAGCATTAAGTTAGCCAAGAACTTGTTCTGGCCTAGCAGTAGCTCCATCAGACAATTCCCAATTTGCTACAGGTTCAACTAATGTGCACTTCTTAAAGGGTGTTTTTGTGATTCTTTCTTTCAGAGCGATTTGTGGTCTTTGGGGATAACAGCCATCGAGATGGCAGAAGGAGCTCCTCGTGAGTACAACACAATTTCACACTTTATCATAACTTGGATTGCTGCTTGTTAAGGTTCATTATGCGTTATCAGCATGTCCAGTCCTGCGGTGATAAATTGTATATAGGCGATCACCAAGTAAAGCATTGAAAGTAACGCATTGATATGGAATTCATAGGATAGGATTCTATATTTATCTAAGACAGGGATTGGAATCAGTGCTCCTGGCCACCATAGTGGGAAGGAGGTTTAGCCTACAACACAAAGGTGTCTCGTAACTTGATGCTAAGTAAGCAAATTGCTACTGCCATCCATGGTCAGGTTTGCATTTGTGGACAATATTCCCAGTGTAAGTGCTTCTGTCTTCTCTAAGAAGTACCCCATGGGAATACAGTAGATAGGATTTCCCCCATGGGTATGATGTCTGACCCGTCAAAAAATAGTCAGTTGTCCAGGTCAAATAATAAGGCCAAGTAGATATAGCTCAGTTGGTTAAGTATTTTTCAAAGCCTTCACTTTATTTATTTAATTAATATGGCTTTAAATTTGTTTAAAATGCTTTATTATGTTTTATTGTTTTTAGATGTTTCTAACCCATTTTAAATGTTTTATTTATTTATTTTAATTGCAGAAGTGGTTGCCATCCTGAGCTTCTTTAGGAGAAAGGGCAGGGTATTATTTATTTATTTAATAAATAAATAAATAAAATCACAAGAAATAAAATCACAAGATGCCTTCACACTTGAGCATGGTTCCAAGAAATGGAACGCCTGGTGGGGAAAGAGAAAACAGAAGGGTGGGGTTGTCCGGTTGCAAGTTCTCAGCAAAGCACACTGGGTTCTGTGGGAGAAAATAAAATTCATTCTGGAACATGGCTGAAAGAGAAACTGTATTGTAAGGGTAAGCCTGCAGCTCTTAGCAGGAGTCACTCATAGCACTGTGTTCTCACTGGGAGAGCAGAACAGGCGTTGAAGCCCATTGAGAAACTCAACAGGTTCATCTTCCTGCGCCTCATGTGGTTGTAGAGAGAACACCAAAAGGATTTCAATAAAGCACTGAATATCTTTGGTAGAATGTTCTATGTACTGTATTCCATTATGTTTTGTTCTGTACCTGATGCTTTCTGTTGTGGGTTTTTTTCCAGCCCTTTGTGACATGCATCCCATGAGAGCTTTATTCCTCATTCCTCGGAACCCAGCCCCCAGGTTGAAATCAAAGAAATGGTGAGTGTGCCCGCCCACCATTCTCCACATATGAGCTTGATTTGCATGCTGTAAGGAGCCATTGTATTTTATTTATGTTTCGGGCACTGCAAAAACAAGACAAAACCCACCTCTGCAAGAAATAAGGTGTGATTTGGTCCTTATTAAAAACGGATGGTGAAATGTGCGTGCAGAAATTGGACCACTTCGGTGGGGCTAACAGCTTTTTCAAATTGTAATCATTTGCTCATCAAAGGTATGGGCTGAATTCTATATGTCAGGGGTGGAAAATCTATAGCCCATCCATCAGCCAACAGGTAGGGATTATGGGATTTGTAGTCTACAAATGACTACAAATCCCATCATCCTTGACCATTGGCCTGTTGGCTGGTGCTGATGGGTGTTGGAGTGCAGCAACATCTGGAAAGGTCAATGGTTCCCTGTCCCTGAGCTAGGCCAGTACTTTTCAGAAGGAAAAAAGGCTGGGGAAGATGAAATCCTAAGGGTACAGAACAACAAAGACTGTATTAATCCAACAAGTTTCACATCAGATTCCATCTTCAAGGACACTACAGATAACAGCAATGAAGATTTAGATAGTATAATGCTATTGAAACAATTTATACAATATAATAAAAGCAAAACTAATAGCAGAAAGGGAAAAGGTCATCACATTATCTTCAAAAACATTTGGAATGCTCATGCATATATTAAAATATACAAATACTCCTCTGAAAGAACTATACAAAAAACTCCTTTTCCTTTCCCCCTGCCCCAGCTCCACACCTTGATCCCAGTCTGGATCAGCATCCCACCCCACTCCAGCTGCTATTTTAGTAGACAAAAAGTACTCAGGGCCAATCATATGCTCAGTGTCATGTCTGTTTTGGCTCTGAGAGAGTTCTGGGATGGAAGAGCAATGGGAACCGTGTGATTCAATGATGTGTGGTGAGCCTCCCCTTCTACGTCAGTGAAAGCAGAGCATGCTAAGGATCCTGCCATCTGTCAGCCTTCTGGTTTTTAGCAAGGCTTACATTCACAGAGGAAAGCAGTGTTTAAACTCTGTTCAGAGTCAGAGAGATCAGCAGTTCCCTTCTGAACTCTGTGGTTCCAGAGTCCAAGGAGAAGTGGTCTTAAGTGGGTTTAGGCTGGCCTGCCTATTGCATGTGAGGGAGTCTGACTCTAAAGCACTGTAGATGGAGATCTCTTGTTAAATATGGAGAAAAATGGTATGTTGGCTGCAAAACCCCTTGGGGGCTGAAGATGAAGAAGTTAAGCCAGTGAAATCCACTGATAAGTAGTGGAGGATTTGGAGTCTCACCTCCTGCTGCAAACGGGGGTGGGGGTGGGAGCAGAGGGAACGCCAAGGAGAAAAACCCTCCGCTCAGTTCTTGTCTTTGCATCTCTGCACCTGCTTTCAAATGGCTTTAATTTGCTTAAAAGCAGTGGATTGTTTTATAACTCGCAGTCAGCCTATAATCAAGGGGAAACAGTGATTTTGTTTCATTATGTGCTAGCATTTCCTCAGTGTGCTGTGGCACAATTTCCCCCCTTTATTCTCACTGTAGTTGCTTTCTTGTGAATCAGTTCTTAGTAAGCCTCGGCAAGTGGGTTCGCATGTTATTAGGGGTGGCTTTCGTTCAAGGATCTTGTAAGGCTTTGCAAGCTTCCCCCCCCCCCCGAATCTGGGCTTTGCTCCCTTTTTTACTATCAGCTGTCAATACATGATTTAATCAAGCTCTGCACTCCTTGATTTCCAGGGGGAAAGCCTTGTTAGACTCTTTTGTAGTAAAAAGACAGTGTTTTATGGCATCTTAAAGACCAAGGGTTGTATCCAGTGAAGTAGTCCTGTTAGTGCAAGGATTTGTGCTTGTGCAATGAAATGTGGGTGGTACCAAACTGGGTCTTTAACCCAGGTGAAATCAAGCCTAGTTTCACCCCTCGTAGTACTTTGTTGCTCATCCCTTACTGACAGGGAATCTGTAATTGTTGGATTGGGGAGATGCAGCATGTATCCATGTACACATCTTGCAGTATGCAGACTCTCCATCCCCCATTCTTCCATGCATGCACATGTCATGCTTATTCCAAGAAGCCCAAGGTAACGTTCATCATTTCCTCTTCTTTAAAATGATGGTGGCTGCATGAACGAAGTCCATTTAAAGCATATGCGCGTCCACACAAAAAATCCTGGGGCTATAGTTTACACCTCATGGAGCTACAATTCCCAGCACCAATAATAAACTACAGTTCCATATATATATATATATATATATATATATATATATGGAGTGAGCTTTGTGACCCAGTGTTTTTTTGCTAACACAATGGGCTAGGATCAGCCTGGTTTTGTAACAGAGAGATATATACCTACTGTCCTATGAAATATTGAATTTCTTCCCTTTATTTGAGTCTATAACAATAATTTGTCTGTCGCATTATAATTTTGCAGCTGAACGTTTGGCAAATTGGTGTCGGTAGTTAATTTTTTCCCTCTGTGCACTCAGGAATATATTTATTATAGATAGGAAAGCATGAGTAAAGCAGAAGCTATTAATCACATGCAATACACAAGAATGTTTAAAATCCAGCTCAGTGGCAGCTGGGGTTCATCACCAGCTACTGCACAGCTATATCCATACAATTTTTACATCCCTTAAGCATTAACAAGCAGTCAGTTCACAACCAAATGGGTATTTACTGAAAAATAAATACCTTATAAAAATATCTTGTAAAATTTGTGATTAAAACAGGCTGAGCTGTGCATGCTCGTGTTTGTAAGGGTCCTGCAGATTTTGCACAAAATGTTTGTTTTATGCAAACGGATTATACAAGCTAAAATTGTGCCTCTTGGACAGCTTTGGTCTGTCATATTTGTAGTCAAATAGTAATAGATCGTCTCTTGTTGTTCTGATGGTATCTACATTTTTGTATCATTTGGAACTGTTTATCATTATGGTTGTTTCCCCCCAGAGTGCAGGTGAATCCCTTCCCTGTTTCTCCCACAGCGCCATTTGAGTTGAAGGAATACACCCTCTTCTTCTTTCTGATACGCTCTTTAAATATTCAGATAGTAAGTAGGGCTTCAAAGTCTTAGCGCAGCTGTCTGTATCCAGCGCTGCCATCCCATTTGTGCAGCAGATTTATACTTGCGCAATAAAAGTTTTCCCTTCTCTCCCAAACAACTCCCCATGCACCCTCAAAATCTGCTCCGGAGGTTGGGGGGTCAGGTTGGGGGAGGGTTCAGGGAGAGGAGAGGAACGGGAAATCCCGTTTCTGGCTTGTCATTTTCAAAAGTAACTAAGAATAAACCTCAAGGTGGCTTGTGCCAAAAAGAAACACTAGAGTAAACTAGAATAAAAGAACAATAAAGATTAATTAATATAAAGTTGAAGTATAAGGTTAAGAGCAGCAGTCAAATAAGGCTCCTGTAAGCCAATATCTGTTCACAGAAGTGCTTGTTTAGATAAAAACCTTAGTACTGTATAAAACCCAAACATCCCCCTGTATAAATATTTTGATAGGGTTAGCAAGGCAGGAATCATCAAAAGTTGGCCATGCAGTCGACATATATTTCATCTCCTGGATGTTTTTGTTAGTCTTTAGAATTATATTTTTTAAAAAATAGGAACTGAAAAGTGTTATGTTTACAAACCCAAAGGGGTTAGTAGTTTCACTTAGCCTGAAGTTTGCAAACTCCATTAACTACTGTCTGAATGATTTGCATGGATTAAGAGGCCTACAAGTAAGGCCAAAAAAAAAGTAGCTCATGGGGTATTGGGGGAGGCATGGCAAGAAAGTTGTAAAGAATCCCTCAGAGTAAAAAATGCCTCTGGCCACAGGGGTACTTAAAGTTTTTAGGATAAAGAGAGCCATCTACTGACTAAAAGGGGATGATCATAATCTGATAGGTCTGGTAAAACTCCCATTGTGAAATACAGCAATATTATTTAAACTCAGGCATCTAGCACAAAGGAAAGAGTGAGCACTATGTATAATTACAGAAACAAATATTGTGACTTAAACATTGGCCAGATCTTCTCTCTTTCTTTCTTAGGAGGTCCAGATAGTTTGATCTGATTATTATTAATTTTTGCTCATTTGTTTGTGAATATCTGTTTGCCACCTATAAATCCACAGGTTTACCATCTTAGTAATTTAGGGCTGTCTACATACCATACATTTAAAGCAGATGACTTCACCCAAAAAATCCTGGGAACTGTTGTTTACCCCAACAGTTCCCTAGACCCTCAACAACCTATAGTTCCCAGAATTCCTTGGGGGAAGTCATGCCCTTTAAATGCGCTTTAAATATATGGTATGTGCACAGAGAAATTAAGGGAGAAATGTCGTAGGTTCTCAGTTGTCATAAAGTTTAATGGAGCATTAGCTACTAATGATATAGACCAGGCATCCCCAGACTTCGGCCCTCCAGATGTTTTGGACTACAATTCCCATCATCCCTGACCACTGGTCCTGTTAGCTAGGGATCATGGGAGTTGTAGGCCAAAACATCTGGAGGGCCACAGTTTGGGGATGCCTGATATAGACATTGTGAGAAAAGTAGCTACAGAGGAGTTTGACTGCCCTACGTCCAGGAAGTTGAAAAACACAGTGGTCATTGAGGCACCTTTAAGCCTTTTTAACATTATCTTTAAATACTGCTTAGAGAAATGCGGTAAAAAAAAGTGACAGGCAATCCTTAAGTTTAGTGCAGGGTTACTTCCTATTGAGGAAACAGTGTTATGGATTAAGATCAGCCTCCTGCTTCCAAAATGTAGTGGTAGATGAAAAGTTGGGGGGTTATCACCATCCAAAATTTATAGACTTTTGCAATTCAGTTTAAGCATAGGCCTTGGAGAAAGGCCAGAACCTGCTCATAGGTAAATCCTGTCTGACTTCCATAGATTGAAGCAGGATTTAACACGTAACACATTACAGTGGAAAACATTGCGGTTGCCCTGGTCAGTTCATTTAAGACTCATTTAAAGCCCTAACCATGTATTAAGTGAACATCCTTGAGTACCATTGAATTGTGTCTCTCTCCACCCATGCACCCCACACCAACGTCTCCCTAGTAATATAGTGCTGCAAAAAGAGGCTGTTGGAATATTTTTGTATTGTTTGGGGGGAACAGGAAATGCCATAATAAACCACTTGTTTTTTAAACGCCTGAGATATGACATCATTACATTAGCACCCCGTCCTTTCTGTTCTTTTCCACCTAAGGAATGTGCCAGCAAAACTGGTCTTTTCAGTGAGGAGTGGGCACTTCCTCATTGCTTGTTTAATCTGTTACTGAATTCAGAAATACTTTCTTTCTTATCCTAATGAACATATTTAGATAAGCAGGAACTGTAAATCTGACAGCTTTAGAAGATGACACTTATTGTTTCATCCTGCAGTACAGTTTCGGTCATATCTGCCGGTTTGAAGCATTAATTTAAGCTAATATTCTTGTTTACCAAAACTGCATGCTGCGTCGTAGTCCATCAGAATCTTCCTTTATTGTGAATCCCCAGTAGTCATTTATGTTTTATAATAGGGTAAAATTGATTCTCAGAATGTTTGATAAAAGAATAAGTTGCTGAGCAATGAATTCTAATAATTTCGTAGGAATTGGTTGGGTAGGGTTCAGGGGAAAGAATGAGAACAGCCTAAAAGTATTCTAAGAAATAGCTATTCCTAAGAAGTAACTGATTTTACTGAGAGAGAGAGAGCGCTGAAATTTTATTTGTGGAAAACAAGTATATTCATTATTGTTATTAGCAGTATTAGTATTATTAATAATAATTCAGTTTATATCCCTTTTCCCTCTCCAAGGAACCCAGGGCAAAAAAACACAATCTTAAAGCAATGTCATCAGAAAAATTCTAAAAACAGTTTTAAAAATCATATTCTTTTGCACAATTATTTCAGGAACAGTATCTTCCTACCATCAAATACCTGAGTAAATTAGAAAGTTTTAAAATAAAAGACAAGGTCTCACCTGCCAATTGCAGGGCCTGAGACGCTTGATATGGTTTCTGGTCACAATCATTCCATGCAACCCCTAATCCAGAGGCAGTATGCCTGTGTGAATACTAGCTTCTGTGGGAAACGATAAAACTTGAAAGTCTAGATGGCAAGAGATTTGCCCCAAATCTTTAGTATGCAGTTATGTGCAATTAGATTGTCTAAATTCATTCTTAATGGTTCCAATGTGTCCTCTGAACCATCTATGTGCCCTGAGGTAAAGCATCTAAAGGGGACCCTTGATAAGACTGTTAAATCCAGGGTCTAAACTTACGTAGCTATACCACTGTCTGCGGCCAACACAAAAAATTGCCTTTATCTTGTTACCTATACCTTTATCTGCATGTTTTCTTCCCTCCCCCCCCCAAATTATCTAATTTGGGTAGGTCAAAAAAGTTCCAGTCCTTCATTGAAAGCTGCCTGGTAAAGAATCATGGCCAGAGGCCAACCACTGAACAGTTAATGAAGCATCCATTCATTCGAGACCAACCTAATGAAAGGCAGGTTCGCATCCAGCTCAAGGACCATATTGACAGGACTAAGAAAAAACGTGGAGAGAAAGGTAAGCAGAGAAGGTTATTCTAGAACAGGCATCCCCAAACTTCGGCCCTCCAGATGTTTTGGACTACAATTCCCATCTTCCCCAACCATTAGTCCTGTTAGCTAGGGATCATGGGAGTTGTAGGTCAAAACATCTGGAGGGCGGCAGTTTGGGGATGCCTGTTCTAGAACCTAAGTGCTAGAAATGTGAAGATCATTGTGTTAGTCCATAAAAGTGCTTGCCTATTTCTGTTGATAACAGATTTTTCCCGTTTTCCATGTGGCAGAAGAAGAAACATGAGAAAACGAGATGTATCCCGGCACTCTGGGCACTCAGCACAATCTTCAGTTTGTTTTCTTCAGGTTCATCCTTAACAGATGTTACCACTGAAACTTGGTATTTCAGATGAAAACGAGCCCTTCCTTTGAATTAACAAACAAACAAAAAAAGAGTTGAACGATACACTAATGGAAGAGAGAATGGAGGGATTCCCAAATGTAATGGAAGATAAGAGAAGACGTATACTCCCCTAGGAATGATGAGAGATGAAAAAGGCACCTACATATTTGCTCAGTAGCAAATAAATACTCTGTGGTCATTTGAGGAGCCACCTGTCCAGGTTAAAGCGGCCACAACTGCATTGATTTTAGTGGTGTTTCAACCAGGCCAGGGTATTTTCTACTTCATGTTTAGGCAAAGTTCATGTGGACAAGCCATGAAATTATCTGGTAATTTGTTATGTTATATTGCACTGCAAGAGCACTCTGAATATTTCAGAGAAGCAAACAGAAACAAAACAAGCTTGCCAGACTTGTTACGCCGTACTGTTTAATGCAATAATATTTATTAATGGCTTAGGCTTTCTCAAAGAATAGATTTGATGCTGATTGAATGCTGATTGAATAGGCTCATAAAATGAGGAGCTATTTGCAGAAGAAACTTGCTCAATTAATGCATTTCCAACCTACTAACTTCAAAATGTGAATTTATTGATTTTCTATGATGCCAGTAAGAAGTTCTATAAAATATTTTGAATTAACACATCACTGGCCTGGTTCCCATGTCATATTAAACCATAGCTTAAAACAAACTACAGATTAATGTGAACAAGAAGGTTGCTCCTCCCCTGGTCCTGCTGCACTGCAGACAAAGCAAGCAACAATCTGGCTTGTCATGTGGTCTGAATCCACGACACAACGAGCCAAACACTGACTTGCTTTGTCTGTGGCACACAGCAGAAAACAGGGAGGATTGGTCTAGCAATATTTGAGCTTTGTGTACTGCAGTGTTTCCCAACCAGTGTGCCTCCAGATGTTTTGGGACTACAACTCCCATCATTCCTGACCACTGGTCTTGCTAGCTAGGGATGATGGGAGTTGTAGTCCCAAAACATCTGGAGGCACACTGGTTGGGAAACACTGGTGTACTGACATGCTGTTATTTCACATTAAACCATGGTTTGTTTTAAACTCTGTGAACTGGGGCACGGCTTTGCCATTTCATCATTATTAATTTTTTAGGTGCAAGCATATTAGGGCTGATGTTATAGGGGAAAGGATAGGGGTCCTAAAAGAAATTCACAAGCCTCAACCCCTGACTTACTCCAACTTTTGTCAAATCATAGCATCCCCTCCTCCTGTAGTACTCTAAATAAAGCTGCTGGGGGCAGTGCAGAAGAGCGGGCTGCCCCCAGCTCCTGTATACCTGTTGTAGGTGACTTTATCAACTCACTTGAAAGCAGATTCTAGTACAGTGTTAGGACGTGTTTTGTCTTGAAAATGGAGGTTATACCCTAGAATGACAAGTAATTTAATAAATGTAGCTCATTCCCCCATTGATTTTGTTTACCATTATATTCTGCATTTGGCTTCCTTTCCAGTGTCATAGGAAATGCAGGATAACAACTTAATGGACCTTTTATGTAGACTGGCAAGAAGGAAATGTCAGTGTTATACAGCGGTACCTCCGGTTGTGGATGGAATCCATTCCAGAGCTCTGGTCGGATCCCAAGGTTTCCGCAACCGGTGAGACTGCTTCTGCGCATGGTGTAGTGGTTAAGAGCGGTGGACTTGTAATCTGGTGAACCACGTTCACTTCCCCTCTCCTCCACATGCAGCTGCTGGGTGACCTTGGGCTAGTCACACTTCTCTGAAGTCTCTCAGCCTCACCCACCTCACAGAGTGTTTATTGTGGGGAAGGAAGGGAAAGGAGATTGTTAGCCACTTTGAGACTCCTTAAGGAGAGTGAAAGGCGGGATAACACATCCTACGCCTCCTCCTCCTCCTCTTCTTCTTCTTTGTGTGCAGCGAAACACTTCCGGGTTTGCCGCTTTCGCAACTCGAAGTTTACGTTACCCGACGGTAACGTAATCCAGCAAGCCCCATACTACTAACTCCTTCAGTTAGCTACAAGTTAGCATATTGCACGAATCCCTTTACCAGCCCCGCTACCAGACATCTTTCCTTAACAGTATTGCTGTGAAGATATCAGTAAGATAAAATGTGTGATATGTAATAAATAATAAATGTAAAGTATTATTATTTATTGGAGATTGAAACCAGAACCCTTTGCATCCATAAGAAAGTTTCAAGTCACATTACATCTTATTTCAGTCCTATTCCTTATAGGCTATTAAGATGTTATAGGTATATTCAGTACAGTGGTACCTCGGGTTAAGTACACAATCTGTTCCGGGGTGCTGTTTGCACCCCGAAAAGTACTCAGCCCAAGCGGCGCCTTAGCACATGTGCGAAGCACGCAAAAAACTTGTGCATGCGCATGTGGCGGAACCTGGAAGTAAACACTTCCGGGTCCACCGAGTACTTAACCCGGAAATATGCAACCCACAGCGAACGCAACCCCGAGGTATGACTGTATACATACAGTTGGGGATCTGTTGGGGTTTTCCTATGATTCCTAGTCCTAGCAGGATGGATTTTGTGTGTCATTCAGGCCCAAATGATGGGGTTGCCCATTAACTTTATGCAGCTGGTCGTTTCAATACATAGTCAGGGGTTCTGAACAGATTATAATATGTCATCATGAAAAACATGAGAAGGATCTCAGCCCTTAACTCGCCTCAAGAACATGCAGTATATTCCTTTGGTCTGCATACTCAAATGAACAGGGCCTGATCATGGAAGGTGGAATGTTTTGAATGCGATCTTCTTAGCAATGTTTTTTTTTATCTTTGGTAAAATACAAACTTGTGGGTAGGTTGTGAGGTTTGAAGCCGATTCTTTAAACCATATTGATTCCCCGCCCCTCAGCGCCACATGTTAAAATGAAAAAGTTTTCTTTCTCACACCAGAGCCCAGGGGCCTTCATCTAGCAGGAAAAAAATGAATGATTTCTGTGAAGGATGCTGACATTCAATTATGTTTCTAGATGAGACTGAATACGAATATAGTGGAAGTGAAGAGGAAGAGGAAGAAAACGACTCTGGAGAACCCAGGTAATGAATAAATTGTTCTTTTCTGACTCTGTGCTTAAGACCAGTGGAGTTTAATAGAAAGTTGTGTAGAGCTAGAGTGGGAAGAGACAGAGAAGATACATTGCCCTCAAAAATTGTGGCAGAGTGGGCAGTTCTCCCTAAAATTGGATTACTCCTTGAAAGCGATTCCTTCCTCTTGGCTCTCACCCCTCCTATTCCTGACTCAGGTCTGCTATACCAACAAACATCTGGGCATGCTAAGAACCTGGAGGCGCTTCAAGATGGCTGCTAGTTTGATGGTGGGATTCAGTTGCATACAAACAAATTCAGGTTGTGCAGTTAAAGTGGATTTGGTGCTCTTGCACAACAAACCTGCTCCCCCCCCAAAAAAAAATATATCAGCATTTTGTTGTAAGGAAAATAATTGGAAAAAGCACTAGATAGCAATTGCTTTACATGGTGGCATGCATAACCACCCCACAAACGAATCAGAACGAATGCTCCATAAACAGCCAGTGCGATGTAACCTCCCTGAAAATGATGTTACAGAAGATACTAGATCTGTCTGGTCCCATTTAGAAGTTAAGCAGTAAAACATTTTCTGGATTGTACCACTTAAGCCTACATGTGGAGGCTTGTGAATTCCAGTGTTGTTCCCTGGAAAAGTTTCATACCAACTTCATGGCAAGTGAAAGACTGGTCTGAATCCTTTGCTGTCTGATATTCTAGCTTTCTACTTGTGAGAAAGATTTTGCATGGAAGCACTCAACTATGTGAATTGCCGTCTAAAGCAGTACATTCCAGGAAAAGTGTTATCGCTTGATTCCACCACTTACAGAACCTGGGCTTAGGACTGCGCACAGGGAGCCTCAACAATCAGGACTACAGTTGTGGCTATACAGATGTAAATAAGAGGGTGGCAATCTCTGTGATCTCTGTAAAGTGTGTGACACAGTTGTGGAAGTACAGGGTTCTCAGAATATTCTCCAAATTAATTTATGTTTAAAAAGTGAGCTACTGAACACCTCCACAGGAGCCAATTACTACTGCCCTGGCAGACTTAAATTTGCTCCTGTTTCTCACACTCCTGCTTCCGCTCCATGATGCTGTGCTTGGTAGGGCTGGGCGATACCAGCTTTCCAACACCATGATGTATTGCCAGCCAAACGTCGCGGCTTAGTGCTATACCGCAATGTTGAAAAAAACAAGCTGCATTGGCCTCTGCCCACGAGGGACCTGGTGAAACTGCCCCAGCTCTCACATCAGGAACTGAGGCAGTTTCACCCAGATGCTCACGGGCTGGGACAACACAGCTTGTTTGCTCAGCTGGGGAGGGGGAAGCTTCCCCCTCCCCAGCTGAGACAGCCCCAGTGCTCCTCCTGCTCACAGGTGTCTAGGCAGAGCTTCAGGGCTCCTTTAACTGCTCGCTGTGGGGAGTGCCAAACACAGTCCCCTCAGCTGAGCAATTTCACGGAGGGGGCCCCCCGACTCACGAGAGGCAGTGGGGCTCCTTTAACTGCTCAGCTGAGGTAAGGGCAGCTGCACACTCCTCAGTTGAGCAGTTTAAAGATACAGAGGGAGGAACAAACTGTATCTGGAGCTTGTTTCTCCCTCTGCATCGTATGAGGGCAGAATGTGATGGCGGTTTCACTCAGCGATATATCACTGGTGAAACTGCCACTGCTCCTGAGTCCCTCTGCTACCGTAGCAGCGCCTCTGAGGGAAGGAACTCTTTACTCCCTCCAGCAGATGCTGCTAGCAGAGGGACTCAGGAGTGGTGTCAGTTTCACCAGTGATATACTGCTGAGTGAAGCCGACATTGCGGTCTGCTCCTCATACTGGTCCTGGGCGATATATTGATATATCGCCCAGGCCTAGTGCTTGGCTCTCTGTGTTTTGTGTTTCAAACACAAAATTTCCTTGGGGAATAAAATGGTGGAAATGAAACATCAGGATGGTTGTTCTGGTAATGTTGGTTTAGTGCTTTACTGCTGAGCAGAGGCTGTGGCCTTTCCCTTAGAGAGAAGATTTCCCCTCTGCTTGCATAAAACCAAGATGGTCATGCACAGTGGATTGATTTTATATTGTGGGGTTGACTCCTGGAGATGGCAGGAGATGGGTTTGTGCCATTTAAGAACCTCTGTTAGTACAGTGGTGCCTCGCTAGACGAATTTAATTCATTCTGTGAGTCAATTTCTGTGAGTCAATGCATTGAATTTTTATTTTTATTTTTTTTGCCCATAGGAGCGCATTAATTGAATTTCAATGCATTCTTATGGGAAACCGCGATTCGCTAGATGAATTTTTCACAAAACGAATTCGTCTTGCGAGGAAACCTCTGCTCAAAAAACTCTTCGTTAAGCGAAAAATTCGTCTTGCAGGGCATTCGTCTAGTGAGGCACCACTGTAGTTGATTCAAACAGTTCAAGAGCCACCAGTGTTGTTGAATGCTGATGTACCCCTGGATTGACATGCCTTTGTCTTTCCCCTTGAAGCTCTATCCTAAACCTTCCTGGAGAGTCAACATTAAGACGGGATTTTCTGAGGCTACAGCTCGCAAACAAGGAGCGCTCAGAAGCCCTTCGTCGGCAACAGCTGGAGCAGCAGCAACGTGAGAACGAAGAACACAAGCGGCAGTTGTTGGCAGAGCGGCAAAAGAGGATCGAGGAACAGAAAGAACAGAGGCGGAGGTTGGAAGAGGTACTAAATGCGCCTTTCCATGCAGGGCTTTCTAACAGGCCTCAAAGGCTTCCAGTTTGGGGAATTGCAGGGAAGTGGGCAAATATGTGTTCTCAGCTGTTGGATGCTGGTAGATTTTATGTATCTGCACTAACAACCCCCAGTTCTGAGCTTGGAATAGCAAAGGAAGGACCATATACTGTATGCATACTGGTAGGTGCTGCAGCAGATGGTAAGGATGTAGCAGGCATGTCACAAGTTGGATGCAATTTAATAAAGGTCAAGGGCTTGTGTTTATCTTCATGATGGCTTTAGAAGTTTATTTTTTAAGCTGTGGCTGCCGTACTGTAACTATCTGGGCTGTAATTTATTAGGTTTATAAACAATTCACAGGCATCAGGGAAAAATTAATATGGTTGCCATAGCCACAAAATTCAGTTGCTCAAGCCCAGTGCTTCCGGCAATACAGGAAAACTGAAGCAGAGACACAGCGGCAGTGGCCCCAATATCCATCCAAGCATTACTCAGTGTAGACCCACGGAAATGAATGAACATTACTAAGTCAGGTCCATTAATTTCAATAGCTCTACTCTGAGTAAATACTACACATAAATTGAACACCATCCATAAATTCTAAGGATTTAACATGGACAATGTTTCTGTCCATCCCATTACTATCTGGCCACAGTACTCTTTATTTCCATATCGTTCCCAGTCTAATAAAGCCTGCACAGAGAATACTGTCTGTCCCACTTGCTTGTAACTTAGGCCTCTTTAATTGAATCAAGTGAGCTCTTTGTTCTCTTGAGTGAAGGACATTCTGACAAAGAGTGGCCCATTTGTGGTTACCTTTGTGATGTCCTCATAGCCACTCATATTGAAGTCATCCCATCCCATTAAAAAAAAAAGACAATTAGCTATCTGTGCCAAGAGGTCACTGGACAAAGACTTTGAACAAATTGGCTTTCCTGTTACATGGAACCAGTCATTTTGCCCATTATATTCGGTCAAAGTCGCCTTTTTGCTCTCTGGGTTTCTAGGCAATGAACAATGAAGCCTGAGGCGAGTAATTTAAACGTGAAAGAATTTCAAGCAGCTGATTTTGTGCTACATACTTGAGTAAAAGTGAATAGTTCTTTTCCGTGGCTGCTATTATTCAGGGCTAAAAAGAGAAGGCAAAGTATATCTCAGAGAGCAACATTGTTCGGCCTAGTAAATATATGAGGGCTGTTTCACATATTACCGTGTTTCCCACATTTTAAGACACCGTCTTATTGCTTTTTTCCCTCAAAAAACCACAGGGTGGCTTATTTTTGGTGGCATGTCTTATTTTTTTTACGTTATTACAGTTTTTACAGCACCTTAAGGTCTTCTTAGCCGGGCCAGGCTGCTGGCTCGGGGCACTGCTGGGCACTGCGCGCCATGCTGCTGGGCTGTCTGAGCGCTGCTGGGCGCTTTGAGCAGCTGGGCGCTCCGCGCGCTCCAGCAGCCATTTCCAGGCGGCGGGACGGCGACGGCGAGGCCGCTGGCTCTGGCGCTGAGCTCCGGGGCTGCTCGGCGCTCCGCGCGCTCCAGCAGCCGTTTCCGGGCGGCGGGGCGGCGGAGCGTCGGCGGCCGGGTGGAGGCGAGGCCGCTGGCTCTGGCCCTCAGCTCCGGGGCTGCTGGGCGCTCCGCGCGCTCCAGCAGCCATTTCCGGGTGGCGGGGCGGCGGCGGCGGCTGGATGGAGCTGAGGCCGCTTGCTCTGGCGCTCGGCTCCGGGGCTGCTGGGCGCTCCGTGCGCTCCAGCAGCCGTTTCCGGGCGGCGGGACGGCGGCGGCTGGATGGAGCTGAGGCCGCTTGCTCTGGCGCTCGGCTCCGGGGCTGCTGGGCGCTCCGCGCGCTCCAGCAGCCGTTTCCGGGCGGCGGCGGCTGGATGGAGCTGAGGCCGCTTGCTCTGGCGCTCGGCTCCGGGGCTGCTGGGCGCTCCGTGCGCTCCAGCAGCCGTTTCCGGGCGGCGGGACGGCGGCGGCTGGATGGAGCTGAGGCCGCTTGCTCTGGCGCTCGGCTCCGGGGCTGCTGGGCGCTCCGCGCGCTCCAGCAGCTGTTTCCGGGCGGCGGCGGCTGGATGGAGCTGAGGCCGCTTGCTCTGGCGCTCGGCTCCGGGGCTGCTGGGCGCTCCGTGCGCTCCAGCAGCCGTTTCCGGGCGGCGGGACGGCGGCGGCTGGATGGAGCTGAGGCCGCTGGCTCTGGCGCTCGGCTCCGGGGCTGCTGGGCGCTCCGCGCGCTCCAGCAGCCGGTTCCGGGCGGCGGAACAGCAGGCCTCCTCGGCCAGGCAGAAGCAGGGCCGCTGGCTCCGGTGCTCCTGGGTGCTCCAAGCTGCTGGGCTAGAAACTAGAAACTGGGCTAGAAGCAACAGAGGCCCGGCCGCTGGCTCAGCTCTCCGCCCGCGCTGCTGCAGGCATGGAGATACACTATGTCTTATTTTCGGAGTATGGCTTATCTTTCGCAAATGCTTAAAATTGCTGCCCTGGCTTACTTTATGACTACGTATTAAAAAGGGGGAAACACGGTACTTTGTAGTGCCATGATGTTGACCATGACCTGCAACAATACACAACATTTTCCGTTCACCCGTGGGTCTTCAGCCTTCTGTTCACAGTAGGTAGCCCCTTGGTGCAGGACCCCATATTCCATTTTGAAACTCAGGAGAACTTGGATGCAGATCGTTTTTTAAAAAAAAATCTCCTGTTTTTTTATCTGAGGCTCTCGGACCAGCTTACAAACAACAACAGAAAGCAACAATCCCTGCAATAAAAATAAACCATCATCCATACAATGAGAAAGTTTAAATCGGTTGTCTTGTGAAACACAAAACAATTTGCTAATTCAGAAAAGCCTGCTTAAAGATCCTTGAAACTTGGTACTGTTTCTTTCCATTCTTTAAAACATGAACCGTGATCAGCCAGAACCACCGATTAAAAAGTCGTAGACAGGGTGTTGTTGTTGTTGTTGTTGTTGTTGTTGTTGTTGTTTTTAAAAAATCACACACACACACAACCACTTTCCCACAGAATGTAATTGGGAAATATTGATAGATGCTTGTGTAAAAACAAATATTTTACAATGCCCTTTTTTTTAAAAAAAGAATATGATGTTCTGACCAGTTTTGAAATTCCACTGTTTAGTGTAATATTGCCTAGCTACTAAGGAGTCAGAAAACCCCAAATGTACTTGCTTACAGGGTTACAAGGCCTGCAGGGTACAGATCAAGGAGGTCACAGCAGGCAATAAACTTTATAAGACCTCCTCCTTTGGTAGCTATACTGGCCTTCTGGATGCAGGAAGTGTTTGATACAGCATTTAAAATATGATCCTCAACCTGCAATGTTACAGTTTTTTCTATCACTTTTTGTTATGGGGCTTAATCTGAGGGTTGTTTTTATAGTTTAAAACGTTGGGGTTTTTTGTGCTGTATTGCGACTTGTATTGTGCTATGCTAGCTGCCTGTTCCTCAGCATGTAGGCAGGGTATAAATTTTTTAAAATCAATGTGTTCAAATATTGACCCAAGTAGTGCAAAGAGAAAAGAGATAATGTGTTGCAGGCCACACAGCAAATAGGGTAAGAAGAAAACAGCGAGTTAAAAAAATGGAGAAACGCTTTCCCACAGCAAATGTAGTGATACGGCCTTCTTGAGTGAGTAAAAATATATGTAAAAGTGGCCCTCAAGATGATAGGGTTTATGCAGCTCTGATATACTACAAGGAATCTGGCTCTGCCATTGCAATTGGATGTGTCTGCCTCCAAAAAAGAGCAGGTGATCCGGAACAACCGGGAGATGGAAGAGGAGATGGGATTAGCTGCCGTCTTGTAATAACACAGCGCTGGCTGGCTGTCACGTAGTCAAATGCTCTTTTATGCTGAAGCAAATAATAATAGCCTTTCTCTGCCTGTCTTCCCCCAAGAGGTTTTCATTTGTGAGCTTCGTGGCCTTCTGCTTAACAATTTCTTGGTCATTATAGGGGGACTTACGGAGCTGTGGGCACTCTAGCTTGCTTGACGGGGCCTGAGGCTCCTTATACTCCTGAGAGCGCCACACATCTTATCCTCATATTCTCCCCACCCATGGGTTAAAGTAGGGTTGGCAACTGGCAGTCTGCAGACTACATTCCACCACTGTCCTGGGTTTCTGTGGTTTTCCTTTGCCTCCTTTACCTCCAGGCTGGAAGCAGCTGGCGTGAGTGTCTTTGCCTGCGGCACTGAAAGAAAAAATCCAAAACAATGTGGTCTGTGCATGATGCTGGGAAATTAATGCTTATGCTCCAGATGATTGGAAAAGCTGCTTTCACAGCTTCCTTCTCATGCAGTGCACTGCGTTCAAATTCTAAATGTCAAACAGCACCAGATTAATCCAACTTGAAGTAGGGAGACAGCAGATAGAGGGCTTTGTGAGTGTCATGTGTGCTTTAAATGGGGGCTTTTTAGTTCAGACTAGCCCCATAAATCACAATACTCCTTTCTGGATGGACACCTAGCTTATGCCTTCTCCGTATTGAAAATTGCTACAGACACCCTAAAAACGATTCATGCTGCATTTTAGCAAATCAAATTGTTACCTAGCCCAGAACCATAGCACCTTAAAGCTGTTTATATTGCGATAAATGCACAGCCATTGCTCATCCCTTACAAAAAGTTCAGATTGCTTTCCTCAAGGAAGCCCTTTTATGGTATATGGCAGCTTTTATGCAATCATGCCACAACGTATTGCTGTGTAAGTATTATTCTTTCCCCAACTAGTGATTGGGAGCACTGTCTGGACTCTTGCTTGCTGAGGGGCATGAATACCTGTTGCCTACTGTCTGTGCATCACTTGGGGGCTGGTGAAAGGCAAGCCATGTCCAGCTTCAGGTGGCATTCAGGTGGAGGTCAGCTGCTGAGACTTAACTGGGGCAGTTCCAGAATCACATCACTACAGAAGATTGAAGTCCAAATAGAGGACTTCAAGAAGTCTAAACACAGGGGCAACCTAAGAAGCAAGGCTTTTAAAGCTGAGTTTTCAAAGCCCCACCCACAATACAGCTGCAAGCCATCCATGCTGCTTGCGTATTTGCTCTACATGCAAAGAATCCTTGTTTCTTGGGCGAGCTGTTTGGCTTCTAGCAGCTGACTGAGCCTGCACCTTTAGGCACCTGTGCTTGCTCGGTCCAGTGGCCACTTCTGATTTCAGAAAGGATGTCAGGAAGGGAAGACTGCAATTCTATTTTGCCCAAGGCTCATGGAACCCCCTGGCCTTCCTCATTGTCCCTCAAAACAGGCTGTTGCTCTGTGACATTTGCAGGTTGTCCTACAAGGAGAATTCCTTGAGTGTAGCCATAGCACCATAACTCGAGAATCTGGGCTGCAAGGAGTGGACTCTCAGGAGAATTGGAACTGACTAGCCTTGAGGCAAAATCTGGATTTATCATTTGGTGCTATTTCTTCCCTAGCACCTCCTCTTCTGCTTTGTCTTGAGGCTTACCGTGTTTCTCCAAAAATAAGACACCGTCTTACATTTATTTTTCCTTAAAAAAACACACGGTGGCTTATTTTCAGGGGATGTCTTTTTTTATTATTAAGTATGGTACAGTTTAACCTACAAGGTTAAACTGCCTATCACTATGGCTTATTTTCGGGGTATGGCTTATTTTCGGAGAAACACGGTAGGTGGGCTGGCTGCCAAGCTTTAGCTGACCAAAGTGCTTCTCAAGACTATACCTTATGAACTAGTCGTCTTCAATTCCCGTACAAGTATACTACCAGGCTGGATAAAGCAAAAACATTCCCCTGCTTTTTGAATAGGTGGAACTGGATGCTGACTGTCACAGTCAGGTGACTTCACCAAGGATCTGTGAGTGTGTAAATATTTACAAAATTTGTCAGGGAATAAATTTAATGCTCTGGTCATCAGCTTTCAGGCACTCGTTGTTTACATATAATAGGAAACCTCTGATTACTTAAAACTGATAAAGAGTATGGTGTGCCTGGAAAAGCTTGATTACAGCATTTTTAAAAACTAGTTAGCTCCCACCCCTGTTCTTTATATCATCTGGCTCCATGCTTCTAGAAACCCTGAGAGAGAGCTGTCTCAAACACTGCTTTCAAATAGTGCAGGGCTGCTTCCTAATGTGATAAGTTACCCCTTAATAAAGGCATGGAGGGAGCCAATATCCTGATGCTTACAGCTGGTGATAAAAACCTGTTGTCATCTTCCAGCAGGCAGTGCATTCAGCAGAAGAATGGGGTGGATTGGTTCCATGCTAAGCCGGCAATGCATAAGGGTGCTTCACTTGAGGCATCATCCATGAAAAAGTGGTCCGTGGCCCTCCAGGTGTTGTTAGCCTCTGAACTATCAGCCACAGCCAGCGTGACCAATGGGTGGGACTGATAGGAATTGTAGTCCAGCAATATCTGGAAGGGCCACCGGTTCCTCTTCGTGGTTTAAGGTCTCTGAGCCACATTATCATGAGTCTTCCTCATATGTATTCCCCAGCTCACATGAATTTGTTGTAGAGAAGCAAAAAGTCATCCAGACCCAAAGTTGCTGGCTTAGCATCCGGTAGTATATCTTGCCCTTTGAGCTGGTGTTTTTAGCATCAGCAAATGTCTCCTCCAGGAAGCTGTTGGTTCTCTAAAGAGGCTGATTCTGAGCATGACAGTGAAAGGGTCATAGATGAATAATTTGACAGTCTGGTTGCAGTTGTCTGAAAGCTCTGTAAGTAGTAAATAATTTTCACAAGAGCGGCTCTTCCAGAGTGAAGGAGTGCTTGCAGATTTCACGTTTGTGGCGTGCAAGATAGGAAGGGCTGCAATTGAGCAAGTGCAGAGAGAATTGTAGAGGACTGAAAAAATGGAAGCCTGGAGGAAGAGAAGTTATTTCCTAGTGGAAAGACTTTTGAAATAGAAAACTATGCACTGGTCTATGGCTACGTTCCAACAAATCTAATATGTGTGCGTGAAGGAAGGATGCACACAGCACAGAGCTCCTATGAGGATTTCCCCCTCCATTTCTGAAGGAAAAACTTCTTTATGCTTACATTTCAATATATTAATTGTAAAATGGGTTGCTTTTTCAGCATATGGTGACTATCTCAAAGAAAAGGTCAGCATTCAAGGTTTCCAGCCCCCACACCTCCTCAAATGTTATTTCTACATTGATCTTGGCAACTCTCTGGAAGTACTAAAGAGACCACTCATAATTCTCAGGTCACATTTTAACAATCTATGCAGTATAAAGTAAATTAGGTTGCGCTAAAAACTGGCTAGCCCATTTTGTGGACATTTTCTTTCCTATGAAGAAATGCTATTACATATGCATATGCATATGCATATGCATACACACACACACACACACACACACACACACACACACATGCACACACCCTTCCACATCTGAAGTCCTGCTTCATCTGCACAGTAAGGAAAAGCAGGGCCTACTGAGTGATGGTGCCATCTCTGTCTTATTTTAACTCCCATGATGTGTCCATGTAGTTGAACAGATTTGGTGTCACTGAGGACAAACACACCTAATTCAGCACTGCCCTCCTTCTGAATTAGATGTGTTTGTCCTCATTGCCTCCCATGGAACCAAATTTACTCTCCCTGCGTCATTGTTCCTAGGAAGGAGTGCTATTTTTAAACAAAAAGTGACTGCAAAACTCAACCTAGCGCAAAAAAAGAGAGGAAGGACTTTTAGGAAAACAGCAGCAAACCAGTACAAACAAAATGTAATAGTTTTGAGGTCTTTTACCAAAATGTTTGGAAATGCTTGTTCCCCGTTTTTTTAGCTTGGTACCCCCCCCCAAAGAATACATGGAAATAAGATTTATGGAAACTGACTTAAATTTCTTGGGTTCAACCAATCCTGTTCTATATAGTTCTATGCAGGGAATTGGGTATCTATGCACTGAATTTTTTTTAGTGATTGTCCCATTTTTGTTTTTAAAAAGTCAGATTTCATTTTCTTTTGCTCATTGTTATATTCAGTTTCCTAATGCTGCAGCTTTATGTTGCTATAAACACTCACTCCTCTCCATTGGTATGATTTACTGCATTAGTTAACATCTCAGTGGGGAATTGCATATCACTGATGTACAGGCAGCCCATACCCCATTAGTTCTATAATGAAAGGTGCATTAAAACGGCAAACATTGTTCCAGAAAGGCAGGAGACATCCCAGTGCAAGCAGGGGAGGAGCTGGAAACAGCTCCGTTGTTTCCATGAACTTCTGCAGTGAATGATTGAAGCTGTTGCCCAGGGGTCAGCAAACTTTTTCAGCAGGGGGCCGGTCCACTGTCCCTCAGACCTTGTGGGGGGCCGGACTATATTTTGGGGAAAAAATGAACGAATTCCTATGCCCCACAAATAACCCAGAGATGCGTTTTAAATAAAAGGACACATTCTACTCATTTAAAAACACGCTGATTCCTGGACCGTCTGTGGGCCAGATTTAGAAGACGATTGGGATGGATCTGGCCCCCGGGCCTTAGTTTGCCTACCCATGCTGTTGCCTATTAGTTCTTTCTCTGTTTTATTGTTTGTGAGAGTCAGGGCCGGCCAACCCTTTAGGCAAGGTGAGTTGACTGCCTCAGGCAGCAGAATCCACAGGGGCATCAGATCCAGCCTCCAAGGAATGCACTGGCCGCTGCTGCGGTGGCAGCTTCACTCAGCCCTTCTTCCCTGGCGGGGGGGGGGGGGGGAGAGCACCATTTTGTGGTTCGCCTCAGGTGCCAAAATGTGTTGAGCTGGCCTTCTGAGAATATCAGCCTTTGGAGTCTGAGATCACCTCTCCATGATGGGAGCAGGGAAGCAATATATGCTTCTTTGCACTCAAGTAGTGCAAAAGTGACTTCAATACCATTTGGAAAGCATACAGGAAGGAGCATCCTTGGGCCACATAACTCAGTGTCATGTACACTGGCTGGCAACACCTCCAGGGTTTCAGATAGGAGTCTCTCCCTACATGGAGATGTGGGGATACTGGGTGCTTCTGCACATGCGGATTATAGGCTCTGCTACTCAGGTATGACCCTTCCTTAACTCTTCAAGAATACTGATCAGATTTATACATTGAATTATTAAGCAATTGGTTGTGTAATCACCTGCCTCTAATTAATCCACTTAATTTGAAGACATTTGCATATTACCAAAAAGAGACCTCATCAGGTATCTTTTTATTTTTATTTTTAGCAAGCTTGCAGTTTAATCAACAAAAGCAGCCTCTCACTGTTGCAAGATAAGGCAAATCAGTAATGCATTCCTTTCCATTTCCTATTACAGTAACACATTGAAACCAGAATAGCTCCAATAAACAGTCAAATGTGCCTTTAACTCTCAGACTCCGAGACTGAAATTGCTTCTTCCACACAATTAATCTAACAGATTAATTAAAGCTGGCAGCCTGAGCAATGATGGATAGGATATGCAGTCTTTGCAAGAGTCTGCTCTGAGGCCATTACATACGCCCATGAAGATCTCAGCAGAGCTATGCCCAGGGTGGCCTTGGTGAGAGGCAGTATTTTCATGAGGGTGCCATATTGTGCATGCCCCACCATCTGATCCCATAAGAAGATTCCCAGTTCAGCAGATTGCAGTTCCTTCTTCTTGCCATAGCTGCCAAGTTTTCCCTTTTCTCGCGAGGAAGCCTATTCAGCATAAGGGAAAATCCCTTTTAAAAAGGGATAACTTGGCAGCTATGCTTCTTGCTGCTGTTGCTTGTCACCATGGTCTGCTGATTTTCTTGGTAGACAGACTGATAAGCCCTCCTTACTATCATGTTGTGTGCCCCCCCCCCGGATCTTGCCTTTCTGCTGTTCTACAGAGCTTTCTCTTTGTGACTTAAATATATTGCGCTTTAGTTGTATCTACTCCGATCTTCATTTATACTGTCTAGTTTAAGCCCAGGCACGAGAATGGCCAAAGCAGATTCCATGAGATTTTGTTTTGAACTGAGCCCTCCACATTGCAACTCACTTTTGAAGGATGCTGTAAACCAGGCACCCCCAAACTTCGGCCCTCCAGATGTTTTGGACTACAATCCCCATAATCCCTGACCACTGGTCCTGTTAGCCAGGGATCATGGGAGTTGTAGGCCAAAACGTCTGGAGGGCCGCAGTTTGGGAATGCCTGCTGTAAACAGCTTCTGGATCTTTTTCATGGTGGTATTCTGCTCTATGTGGCGGCCATAAAGGGCAGAGGATTTCAGCACATGATTCCTTTACCTCAAGGACCACCTCTTCCCATATAAACCGTCCCAGACTCTGCATTCATTACTGGCTTTATTTATTTACTACATATTTATTCTGCTCTTCCTTCCAAGAGTTCAGGATGCATACATGATGTGGATGTCCTCTCTTTATCCTCCCAACAGCCTTGTAAGTGGGCTGTGTCCAGAGATTGTGCTATGGTCACCCAGAAAACTTTGTGTCTGGTGGGAAGTTTGAATCGGAGTTGCGCTGCTGTAACTTCAGCCCTCTAACCCAGGGATAGGCCCTCCAGGTGTTGTTGGGCTACAGCTGCCTTCATCTCTGGCCATTGGCCATGCTGGCTGGGGGATACTTAAGTTGGCTATCCCTGTTCAGACTTTTACACAGCAGTGGCTCCCTTAAGAGAGGTGAAGAACACACTGTGGTGTGCTTTTATGTAACTAGAACTGTAAAGCTTGTGCTATTGGCTCAGTAGTGAAATAACCGGGATACCTGGAAGTTGCCTGAATAAACTCCCTGTATTGGTGAGGGCATCACTGCTTGACATCAAATACATTTCTTTTGGGGACAGGGAACTGTTCAAAGCCCTAAATGGAATTGGGTCGCACATGTATTCATATGTAAATATGTGTTCAGATGCAGATTTCACAGCAGCCTGATTAGAATGCACCTTCTGGAACTTGCATAATGAGTATTTCTTAATGACAGGATCAGTCCCTTGGTGTCAAAGAGATATACAATTCTAGATTATTAATTTTTAAAAGGATTTAGCTCTTGCTAAAGCCAAAGCCTTAATTAAAGTTTAAAAAGCAATTCCTATTGGGAAACAAAATGCTCAGTCTTAATTGGAGGGGTTCTCTTTGCAGGGGGATAATTAACCTATGAGCAGGGTTAAGTTCAGATGGAGTCGCTTTAGTGAATTCTCACAACTCGGTTTTTACATTTTCTCCAGAGTGAGTCCTGGGGAGTTTGCACTATACTTGTGGTCTAGATAGAAGTCGGTCATCTAGAAACGGGAAGATTTGAAAAGACGTATTAATAGTCCAAGATGGCATAGCAACTTGAGCCTGGTATGCTAAAATAGGCTGACTGTGATGTTGCTTCTTGGAAAAGCAGTGTATAAATCTACCTTCAATGCATTGTTACAGCAGATTGCAGCGTATCCTTGCTCAGGTGTGGTTCCCAAATCAACACAGGATTACTAGTATAAAATGAATTGTGGATAAGTTCTTCTAAAAGTTTAAAAGTTGTTGTGTTATGCTGTCAAACAAAAAAAATAAATCGTTGTCAAAACTGTAATCACAACAACCCACAGGCATGCTTGGCTCTCCAGTGGAGATCATGCTTGGTTCCTCACCAGCTCCTGAGTTGTAATGGTGGGGGCACAATGTAAGTTATTTGCCTTGGAGAATCACATTGGCTCCCTCTCTTTCAATGGCAGAAGAAGATGCTATTTTTACATTGCACTTTTGACCTAGGTGGAAACTGGCTATTGATGAGATCTTATGATGTGGTCTTATTTGGTTTTGCTGTTGCCCCTGTTGAATTGCACTATAATTTTTTTCCCTGATTGTTGTATAGTTCATAGTAATAACTCATATTTAATCTGTGTTTTGTTTTATTTTATTATAATTGATGGCATGATTGTTAGCAGCCTTGAGGGACCTATAGAAATGGAAAGGTGGGCTACAGTATTTTAGTAAATAAGTGAACAGTGCTGAGTCCATCCCCTTAAAAACTCTCTAGGATAAAATTGTTTTTTTCCAACCAGTTTCCTAAAGGCAAGAGGGATGTGGAGTGGCATCTGGGGCAAGGAGTTCCATAATGATGGTGCTATACCAACCCAAGCATGTTCTCCAAGCAGCTGATGGTTGAGAAAGAGCCATTAACCTCAGCAAGAGAATTTTGACAGGGCTGGTTTGAGGACAGCATGTGTTGGGAGCCATTGGATTAATTTCTCCAAACCGCAACTTCTAAGGGCTACTAAGTCTCCCTGAGTAGTTCTAACCTGCATGGCTTGGTTAATTTTACAGTTCCCAAGGGAGTCTAGCTTACCACTGAACTGCTGCTCATTAGAATTCCTTTTTAGCAGTGCCCCGGAGGCTTGTGGCTTCAAATGGCATCCCTCATCAATATTTTAGGCCTGTCATTGCGAACGTGGTAGAAATAAGCTCACTTTGTGGCTTGAAAGAAGAAAGTGAAATGGTTTTGGAGGGGTAAAAAGACCTTGTCCTGAAGCATCACCTGTGAAGCTGGATAAATAAACCTGATAATGAATTGGTGGTCTTGCTTCCAATGTTATAATAGAGCTGTGTTCTGTGAACAAAACCCGGTAGGCCCAGGAAAACCAAGGGAAATCAGGACATTGTTTTCACAGAGACACAAAGGAGAAAAAGTGAGACAGGAGATTCTAGAAAGTTCAGAAAGAATGATTGTTTCACCCTCAGAGAGCTACAGTTCCCATAATTTTTTGAAGGGGGAAGCCATCTGCTTTAAATGTGCAGTGGATGTGTTTGAAATGTTTGGTGCAGATCTGTCTTCTGTGTCACCAGTTTTAACTCAGGGACTGTGGTGGGAGAGGACAACACTTCTCAGTTATCTCGGGAAGATAAAATAATTCCATCTCAATGGAAATGGCTATCATGGATGAAGGCGAAAGAGAAGTGCATGCATTTGTATGTATTTGCATGCATCTGTATGCTTACAGTGTGCATGTGTTTTTATGTCTATTTCCTCTCATAGAAATGGCCATAGACATGCAATACAACTGTAATCACAAATCAACAAGCTCAGAAATACAGGGGAGGTAGGGTTGTGTGTATGAAACTAGCAAGTGGACCAGCCTTGAGCTGTGTTTTTGTCAGTTACATATGGTAGTCATCCATGGAATGTGAATTTAGCCATGAATTTCCAATTTTCACCCCCAGTTTTGGTTGCAGTAGTATTTCATGTTTATGCTGATTCTTTTCTGCTTGTAATCCAGTTTACATATCAGCCGTAATCTTCAGGGGTCATCCCATGCCAGTTGCAGAACCCAAGCAGCCAGTGAAGCCATAGAGCTAATTCTTTTTTAAGTCCTAGAAGAAAATTAGCTATTACTTTGGTTAACAGTCAGTCTGATGTGACCTGACGCATGACTGCTGTACTAGCTTGGGAGGGAAGTTTTTGGTCCTGATCTTTCACGCTAGACGAGCATATCGAAATTGGCTTTAGCATTTTGAAAAGGCCAAAGAGTTTATTTATATTTTATGCTGCAGATGTGCTATTAAGCAGGAAAGGATAAACACTGTGTGTGGAACCCTCTGGAAATGCAGCTGCAGTTTGCTGAACAGCTAAGGACAGAGAGAGCTGCTTTACGGCGATTTCTGAATATTCTTGAGTTTCTAAAGCTTTTCAGATCACCCTATGACCTGAACAGATGGTAGAGAGCTGGAAACTTGATCGCTGGCTTTGCTGTGCTTTTCTGCTGATACCACTTTATAAATAAACCAGCAAATACTGATCATTATGGCAGGTAGCGCTACAATTCCCACAGTGGATTGTAATCCCCCATTTTATGTAGCTCTAGGAATGGAAGCTCTGTGAGGGGTATAGGAGGTGTGCAAACAATTCTCAGCACCCTTAATAAACTGCAGTTCCCAAAGTGGCATGATACTGTTTTGAATTTATATGTGCCCTCGGCCTCTGGGAGCACAGCCAGACATGTCATGGAAGTTTGGTGTCAAAGCTAGGCTATGGGCAGCATTCTAGAGTGATTCAGGAGCTGGGAACCTAGAGTCAGGGATCAGAAGGCAAACCAGGGGGCAGGACTGTAAAATAAGCCACAAATCTGAAATGAAGAGCAAGACCAGAAATGGAAGACAGACCAAAACTCAGGCAGGGCTGCTTACTCAAGCGAAGTTCCTGTGAAACAGGAAGCCCTTGTGTTCCAAAAAGACACTTGCTGTTTAGGGCAAGAGTAATAGGTCAGTGCTAGAGCATGTGCATTGCATACAGACGATCCCAGGTTCAGTTTACGGCATTTCCAGGTAGGGCTGAGAGGGACACCTGTCTGAAACCCTGGAGAGTCGCTGCAACCATCTGCATTACAGTCTTGCAATACAATATTTGTAAAAATAGCAAACATTACATATCACCACACTATATTATGTTACACCGTTATAAGCTCTTTTACAATTTGAGAGGGGCAAAATGGGAAAGTGACATCTCAGGAACTAATAATATTTATGTTGATGGTTGCAGGGTAATAAAAATAGAAAAACTGCAGAGTCCTTGAGACATTGAGTTCTTGGAACATTGAGCTGTGGCAAATCGTCATGGCAGAAAAATTGACATACCAACTTAAGTTACCGTAGTTAAAAGTAAAGCCAATATATTAGATTTTTCTTAAAGCGTGGCAAGATTTTATCTCATATACAAATCAGGGACGTATTTAACACTATCAAAGCTTTTCATCAGATTATAGAAAAGAGATTAAGTTGATGAAGTATAATGGAATTTTCCAGGATGCTAATGGACCTTAAATATACGCTTACCTATATGTAAAAAGGAAAAAAGTGTTTAGAGCATTTTACCTTCTGACAGTAATTACACGATGTAACTGTTGTTGTTTGTTTTTGTATTACTTTTTTTGGATGGGGGAGGGGAGGAGAAGGATTCATTCCTGCCAACTCCAGGTAGGGATGGAAAAAGTTGTCCTGTGAAACCCTGGAAACCTAATGAGAGACATTATACACAACACCAGAGGACCAGTGATCTAACTCAGTGTAAGGCAGCTTCCTATGCTATCACTGACTGACAAAGGCCTCAGATACGTCCCTCTGGAAATCGTGTTTCTTGAGGCGTCAGCATTGTGTTTAGTTAGGGAAAGGGGGTGCAAGTGTTGTCAGTGTGACAGTGGAACTGTTACGGATAAGGAAGGGTTGCATCCAGAAGAAATTTCCCTTTGTGAGAAATTAAGAGGAGCAGCAATTACCATAGGGTTGAAGGTAGCAATGCAGAAAGAGGACAGGCAGGATGAAATACCTCAATTCAAGGACATTCCCATAGGAGGAGGAGAAGGAGATTTTATTCATACCCTGCCCATTTGGCTGGGCTTCCCCTGCCACTCTAGGTGGGTTACAGCATATCGGGTCAGATTATTTGTTTGTGTAGCCCAGAATTGCCTGTTCTGACTGGCAGCAGCTCTCCAGAGACCCACCTTCCCCACCCCACCCTGTCACTGTAGTTGTAGCCAGAAGTTCCCTACCCCGGGGCTCTAAGATCATCTGCTACCAGACCCTTTTTAAGTGGAATGCCAGGACCTGAGACCTTCTGTTCATAGACCTTGTGCTCTGCCACTGAACTATAGCCTATTAGGTGGAGGCAAAGAGCTACCGTAAATGAGAATGAGCAGAGAATGTGAATACTACCTGGCTGAGATACCTGTACTGCTGTATTGTAGAAGTCTGGCACTCTTCAGGTTTTACCTCCATGGCGTGAGGCAGCATGGAGATTGTAGGAGGCTAGAATGCTGTTGCACTCATGCTGCTGCTTGTTGGCTTCTCATAAGCATCTGGCTGGCCACTGTAAGACCAGGACGCTGGACTAGATGGGCTTTGTGCTATTTGTACAAGTTTTTCTTGGTTTTAATCAGGATAGTGTGGGCAAAGTCTGGGCAAGAATTGAGCTTCTCCTGGGCACTGTCCCTGCCCAGGGCTTTTCTGCAGGATGAGACAAATGGGTCTCAGGCACATTTCAGTGGGGTAATTCCGTTAAAATGCTTACCTATAGTGGAACACCACACTCTTCCTTAATGGATCGAACTGGGGTAACCTTGTTTAATCTTCAGCACTCAAAATATAAGGCTGGAGCCTGGCTTTGCACAGTGGATGAAGTATATAGCTACTGAGCAAATAGTAAATCAATAAACTGAAAGGTTAACGAAATAGCAGGACAGTATGAAAAGGGATGGAACAGATAGCTTGCGCCTCTTTGCCACGTTTAGTTTCCTTAAAAAATAACATGAACTGTGGACTCATGAAGTGCCACACTGAAGGTCAGGATGTTGCAGCGCTATCTTCACAACAGAAGTGTAGCTTTGTGTGAACCCCAGCAAAATCATGTAATCAAGTTGCAGGAATTGCACTAGAAGCAGATTTTGCTAGAAGGGCAGTAAATTCTTCAAAGTGAAGGGTGAGCATCGCAATAGAAAACCAGTGAAATACTCAACAGTGGAGCGGTGAAAACACGATCAAAATATGGTTGGCGTAATACATTTTTAGCTAAAATGGCATGCAGTGAAAGCCAGCCAGCCAGCTCTGCGTTTCTGATGTTTGCCAGACTGCTTAATGCCACTACTAATGAAGGATTTTACACATCTTCATTTCTCTTTCAAGACACACAGGCCCAATTGTAGACACATCTCATCCATGGCTACAATCAATACTGAGTATGCTTTGCACCGTGGACCCAAGTGGCATGTAATTATGAGTATTGATTTCCCCGCAAAGAGGTTGCTAGCGTACAAAACAGCAGCTTGACTTTCAAATGACTGGACCAGCAGCCTTTTCTTTCCCTGAGAAAATTAACATGGTTTGGTGAAAGCTCTGAATTCTGTGCAGGGTCTTGAAATTGCATTGTAGCAACACTGTAAGAAGAAGTGGGTCACTCTCCCCTGTTATAAATCTCCACCACTCCTGATTATTTTATGTGCAGCCCATTTGGCTGCCCGGGAGAAATATTTGGGACCCAATCCAGACAGCTGCATGGGAAATTGGCTCTGCCCAGCTGGGCCTCAGTGCCCCTTCCTGGTGCTGAAAGGGGAATTGGAGATACCATATGTCTGCCTTTGGTCCCTCGCACGCATATGTTAGAATACAGCCATCTATGCATTTAACAACGTAAATTGCTATTGGAATTAGTATGGCTTACTTAAAAAAAAGTATTGGCTGCTTTAAAGAGCTGACATGGTGTAGCTAAGAGACTGAACTCCCTTGTTTGAACCTGTCCTCTTCCGTCACGAATTCAGTAGCCCTAGACCCTCCATCCGCATTAGGAGAATAATAATTCCCAATGTTATGCATATGTCCTATTAAAAATTGAGTTGTCAAAGCATAGCTATTCCACAGTAAATGTCTAGTGTGGAAGCTGGCTGCAGTGAGTTTCTTGTGCAAAAGTCTCCTTTTGTGCTGAACCCAGGCATCTCTCCACCAAGCGAGTCCTGATTCCCTGCATTCGATGTAAACACAATTCTTCAGCCTTTCATCACTCCAATATATTAGCTGTCTTTCAGGCCATGTGACGGTGCAAAATTATGGGCTTTTCCCAGTCACTTTTCCTCAAAGAGCTGAGCTTTGTGACCTGCTTTAATTTAACAACAACTACAACATTTTTATAATTTTACCCCGCCCATCTGGCTGGGGTTCCCCAGCCACTCTGGGTGGGTTACAACATATCTAAAAATATAATAAAAACATCATCAATCCTTAAAAACTTCCCTAAACAGGGTTGCCTTCCGATGTCTTCTAAAAGTCAGATAGTTGTACCTATATATGTATGCTCATTGGAATTTGGTAGAAATGGTCAAGAAATGTTACTTGAAACTGGATTCTTCAGTCTGTGTGCAGTATTATTATTATTTTCAGAGGGTGTTGTTGTTTATTTTATTTTTTACATGCCCTCTACCTATGGGTCCCAGGGCCCAACAATTTAAAATGCAGTTTAAAACCATTAAAAAACTTACAACCACAGAAAATAGGGTTATACTGGCTCTAATGACCCTTTCATGCTATTTAAAATCTATCCTTGGCTATTAGCTGTGATAGAATCTCCAGGTTCAGAGTCAGCATGCTGGTTCAGATACCGGATGCTGGTGAGCCATAGCAGGAAAGGTGAGGTTGCCTTTGTGTCCTGCCTGTGAGTTTCCGAAAAGCATCTCGTTGGCCAGCTTGGGAAACGAAGGAGAATTAAACACGGCTTTCATTCTAATCCAGCAAAGCTATTGTTAGCTTTGGTCCAAGTAGTACTGGGTGCCACCCAACACAGAGCGAATCTGTTTCAGTTACACTTAGCTACTTGTGAATACAAATTGCAATTATTTGTGTGTTTGAAACAGGTTTTATATATGCATATACAGTGGTGCCTTGGTGCTTGAACGTAATCCATTCCGGGAGTCCGTTCGACTCCCGAAACCGTTCGAAAACCAAAGCGTGGCTTCCAATTGGCTGCAGGAGCTTCCTGCACTCAAGCAGAAGCTGCGTTGGGTGTTCAGCTTCCGAAAAATGTTCACAAACCAGAACACTTACTTCCGGATTTGCGCCATTCGGGAGCCAATTTGTTTGGCAACTAAGCTGTTCGGGAACCAAAGTTTGACTGTAGTTTTCATGCTATTAATGTTTAGTTGCTTTTTAATGACTGGTCTTTTCCCTCCATGCTTTTTTAACAGTTCTTGTTTTTAACCTGTAAGCTGCCTTGAGTTCCATATGGGGGAAAAGGTGGGGTATAAATAAATACATAAAAAACAAGTTGTGTCATAAGGGTCTTCTGACAGTGGGTGGCCCAGAGGTGACATCTGCACCCAGATTGTTCCATGCTTACTGAATTTGCTCGATGTCTAGGCTTAATGCCATACAGGACTGTTTCATTACCTTTACATCTGTTCAGCAGCTGGTGTGGTTTAGTCCCTCTTGTTCTCTGCAACAGGGTGGCATGATGTATCTTTTCACCGCATTAGACAGAATAGGTGGGTTTGTTGGGGGAAATCATGGCAAGTTGGTGCCTCTGATATTGTACAGCCATGGGCCAAATTACCTTGTGAGACCACTTCCTGATCTGGTGTGCTGCTGTTCCCCTGAGATCTTATATTTGTCCTGGCAAACAACCTAAGCTTTTGCCTTTCCCTCCTCCTTTTTCCCTTTCCCCTTTTTGTTTTGTTCCTCCCCTCCCTCCCCCCCTCCCACATTTCTACAGCAGCAAAGGAGGGAGAAGGAATTAAGGAAACAGCAAGAGAGGGAGCAGCGACGGCATTATGAGGAGCAAATGCGCCGAGAAGAGGAGAGGAGGCGTGCCGAGCATGAGCAGGTAACCTGCATCTCCTCCAGGATGAATCTGCTTTTTATGGATGAACCTGCTGGTTTCCAAGGTTGGAGCCCAGTTTTGTCCCTGTGCATTCGCTCAGTATCAAGCTGCTGTTACTTGCAGTTCCCTGGCATGTGTGTTGTCATCGAGCACATGCTTCTGAGCATCATGACATTTTTAGGTGCACACTTAAAACACCATTCCTGCATACCCCTATGAATCTAATGGTGTTCTTTGATATGGTACAAATAAAGTTGTAAATGTTGGATTTGCCATTTGAGTGCTTTACCTCCAGTGCCAATCTCACTTGAGTGAACCCTTGCAGGTGCTTTATAAAAAAAAATATTACCTGCAGCTGCACAGTCTGCTGGGATCTGTACATGTGATGGCTTGCTCAGACATTCGTTTCCAACGTCTTCACTTCCACTTCCAGCTGGCATTTCAGAGTCACCACTGATTCAAAATAAGCATTAAAGTGGCTTAGTGACTCTGCCCTTGGAAATTTAAGAAACCGTGTTTCATTCATTACACTTGTGTGCTCTGTTGCTTTTGCTGCCAAACTCTCAGTCACTTGTTCTGTGTTGATTCCTGTCCATTATGTGACTCGCCTGCTCACTAACTAATGCAATAAAGCTGGGTATCTTCTTCTCACCACCACTTCCTCTCTGCAAAAAAAAAAAAAGTGTTGGTGATTTCTCTCTGGATGCTTTCTAGCTTTCAATAGGGAATATGTTTAGAATTGACTCAGGTATCTATAATGGACTCTTCAGTTTATCATTACCGGGACATGCTGCGCCTCAGGCTCACACACTTTCCTCTTCCAGCATGACCACAGAGAGGAGAATGGCAGATTTTGCTTTCATGTTTGATTAACTACTGTTTAGTGTTACACCCTGAATTAAACTGGTTAATCTTAACTATGGTTTGTTTGAAACGAGCCACCTTTACAACCCATGGTTTGCAGCTGACTTGTTTCAAACAAAACACAGTTAAGATGTACCACAGTTAATTTGGATGAAATGGCAAGCCGTGCTTATTCCAAAATGGAGGCAAAAGGTGTCAAACTCCTTGTAGTCATGATAGATAGTGGGGAGTGTGCCAGGTGTGGAACCTCTTTCCTGATACAGACATCACTGCAGCTGGTGTTGGGCAGGGTGGTAGCAAAGTTAGGAATGGTACAGGTGTACTAACGGCAGTGAAAGATGGGCTCAGTGAGGTCAGTGCATTCACACAGCTCTGACCTCACTGCTACTCTATCCTGCCCAAGTGCTGCCCTGGCAAGCCACCATGATGGTGATATTGGGAGGGCAGCACCATGGCTCTTGCCCACCACACCAACTGCTACTGGTGTGTGCCAGCCCAGGAATTGCTCCAGCTCATGCTCATCAAGATAAACCATGGTTTATCATGATCTGTGAGTACAGTCTAGTAGTAAACGTGCAAGATGGTCTGCATCCTGCCTTTTTTTGGCCAATGTCAGAATTTAGGGTGAGTTGCAACATTTAGAATGAGTTAATGTAAGATGATTTGAATTTTATGATGTTAAGATTTTGTTTCTATTTGTTTTACTGTGTGTTTTAGAACACCTTATGCTCTTTGGAGGATAATAATATTTATTTATTTAAACATATTAAGTAAACAAAATACAGAAAATACAGGATGAATTTATTAATATTGAAACTGATTATAATAATATCAAATCTCAGCTTTCAACTTCATTTTCAAAAAGAGAAGTATGTTTTCAGCCCATCTGGCATGAAGACGGGGTTGAAGTGCCTGATAAACAAAATTTCAAGACCAGAGACTGTATGGGCTCTTTAAGGGAAAATCTTACAGCCATCATTTTCCTACCCCCAACACCATGATGATGAGCAGCACCCAGATAAACCACACAAAAGAAAAGTTACACCTTTATAGACATATTTCAGCTTTTCTTGGTGCAGCAATTGGGTACTTGAATCAAGCTTGGAGGTAGCCAAGTCACCTAAACTTTGACCCTCCAGATGTTTCTGAACTGCACATCCCATCAGTCACAGCCAGCCTGGCCAATGTTCAGGGATGATGGGAGTTTTAGTTCAGCATCAGCTGGTGGTCCATGAGCCACCCCTGCTTTTAAAAAATAGTAAGTCTGAGTAGAATGCTTGTTCTCAAATTGGTTGAACAACATCTGATCAGATTTGTTTAAAGAGCTTTTCACCAGTTGTGGTTGCATTTCTGTTCAGTTTATCAGATGATTTATCCCTACCTCTTTTTACAGAATTTGGGTAACTGTGGCCCAGAAATTGCCTTCCTTATTTTATGCATAACATACAGGCAGCCCTGAATGTTACTATGCCATCTACTTTGGTGGTATCTCATCAGCAGTTTTTTCAAAGTTGTATGGTGTTCATCCAAATGCTTTGCATCACAATAACATTGCATTCCCTTTGGTTCCTCTCCTTAATGTTTCTGCAGTTCTTTCTTCGAATTTCAACATGTGGCCACTTCTTTCTCTTTGAAATTACGGTTCTTTCTTTTTCTCTCCTTTTTTTCTGCTCCCTGCTGCGCACCCAGGAATACATCAGGCGACAGTTAGAGGAAGAACAGAGGCAGTTAGAGATCCTGCAGCAGCAATTACTGCAGGAGCAAGCTCTACTTCTGGTAATGGGGAGTCAGGATCCCTGTCACATCCTTTGCCCAGCCCTTTCTGTGTATAGTGAGAATGCATGTTATTAACAAATTGTGTAACCAGGCCTTCAGACTTATAGGGTTGCCATCTCTTTCGGAGACTTGCCTTTCTCCTGTACATTATAAATCTGAGTACCTTAATTTGTTCAAGCATTGGCATTTGTAATATTTATTAAATTCCCAACACACTCAAATGTTTGGAGGAGCATGCAGTAATGGGATGGCCGGCTGGTAGTCCGAGGGTTGGCTCTAGCCCAGGAAGCAGTTTTATCTGGCCCTAACTAGTTTGAGTCGGTGCATTGTTAAAAAGAGATAAATATCCTGATCCCTAACTAGATGTTACTTCGGAGCTTCATGCTTAGCTCTATTGGTGTATTTTACTTCTTCTTAAAAGCAGCTGCTAGGGCAGGAACAATTTGGATCAGAGGCATGACATTGAGAGAGGTTAGCCCCTTCCCCTGTCCATGCTACCGCCCCAATCCAAATCCACTCCTGGCTGCTGGTAGCTACAGAAGAGAAAATAAACAGGCAAGGATCTACAGCTACTAGCATCTCTAGGGGAGTTAATTCAGATTGAGTGCACCCACAGCACGAAGGGAAAGGCAATTTTTCCCTTGATATTTGCACCAACATACAGGGCCATTTAATTTTTTATAGTAATAGTCACCTGCTATCTAGAGCTGGCCAGATTAAGGATTAAACATATATAGTCTGAAATGAGGATCAAGCACATATAGTCTGAAATGCAGTATTCCTGCTACTGCTTCTAGGACACCCATGTTCATAGGAAAGCATGTGTCTTCTCCCTGAGTTGCAGCCTGTGAGAGCAGTATTGAAGGGCAGGTGGACTACCAGTGACCAGGCTTGAAGTTACGAAACCAAAAGGCACAGAATCAAAGTAGTTATTGATTAAAACAACAACAATTTTAGGTGGCAGTCCTAAAAGTCTAGGCCAATGTGAGTGTGGAGAGTCCCGTTCAATAATTATTTTGCCAACTCTTACCCAGGTTCTCTCCCATCACCTGGCAAGAGAATTGTCCAACTCTCTGCTGTGCTAAGGAATGGTTTCTTCCTTGAATGCAAGCGCTGCCACGCTCTGAATGTTTTCGTTGCCTTTCTGCCAATAACTGGAACAGCCATCGCTGTGCACGTCTTTTCCTCTGCTCAGTCCGCTTCTAGAACATCCTTCATTTTCATGGAAGGAACAGGCCTCTACTGTGTTTATTGCAAAGCTATTAATTGAAAGCTACTGGCACTGTGTGCTGGAATACAATCTAACTGAAATGTACTTGCTCCCTGTAATCTCTTCTTGGTTTTATAGGATTCGACGGCATATTTCGGTAGCAGGCTGCTTAGCTTTACATTCCTGACAGAAACATTTTTGCACCGCCTTTTCATGCTGTTTACAGTTTTGACATGGTTTATTTGCTGAATTTCCTGCATATATACTCTTTCACTTGTACTCTCCCCACCCTGCCACTTAAGCTAAATTTATATCTTGTCTTTATTTTGGATGCGAATTGTTATTCTTTTCATTTTTCTTTTAAAAAACAGTATTATATTTATCAATGCTGTTGGAGAGGTCATGCCTTGTTTCCCTCTTCCCAATAGATCCATTAATTTATACGACTGGACAGCGTATGCTAGACTTCCCCAACCTAGAGCTCTCCAGATGTGTTGGTCCACAGCTCCCACCCATCATCTCAAACCACAGGCCATTTAGCAGGGACTGATGGGAGTTTGAGTTCAGCATCTGCAGGGCAATAGGTTGGGAAAGGCTGGCATATGCAAATCCTTCATTGCATAAATAATGTTTCCCTCCATTAGTTTCATAACCATAGGAAGGGACAGAACTTCAAGGCTGTAAAATTACAAATTGGACCACTAACTGAACAAAGCAACAAGTTTAAAATAAACTATTTAGAAAGAAAGAAACTGCCTCAGTAACAGGTTTTCCAGACTTTTCTCTGGGCATGCAATGCATTCAAGCTAATTTTCAGATAACCCGGTGGTACCATCCAGATACCAAATATGCATGATTTAGGAGGCATGGTTAGACTACAAGCTTAAACCGCTTCCACACTTGTTTCAGACTGTCACAATTTCCCAACAAAATGTGATGGTTTTGTGAGTATACCCCGCTTCCCCCAAAGTTGTCACATTTGATGGAGCTTGAAAAGAGATTGTGTGGACCAGAGTTCATGCTGTCTCAAGGCCACATGAATGTCTAGTGTCAAGAGTCAGAGGAATTATGAAGCACATCGTTTCAGAAGCAGTGTGAGTAAGTAGTTCAATACATTGGGGACAGGGTAAAGAGCACAAAGAAAAGAAAAGAATAGAAAACAATCCCTTTTTAATCAGCAATATGCTTTACAATGGACACCACCCAGACAACAACACAAGTAAAAAGAGAAACCTGCTTCAACATCTGCAAGACCCAGGGTCCATTTGGTCTCTTAGGGTTACTACATCCTTGCTATTTGGGCTTAAGTTTCCACTTGATATGTATCTGTGTTTGCCTTTTGTTATTTCCCTCAACACCATATTGGCTGTGTACCTTTCAAGCTGCCATGCTGCTTCTAAATCTTTGTTTGGCTTACATGTCTTGGTAGGAATATAAGCGCAAGCAGTTAGAAGAGCAACGGCAGGCAGAGAGGCTACAGCGGCAGTTGCAACAGGAGCGGGATTACCTGGTCTCCCTGCAACAACAGCAGCAACAACAGCAGAGGCAGGACCAGAGATCAGCAGAGAAGAAGCCCCTCTACCATTACAAGGAAGGGCTGAATGCCAGTGAGAAACCAGCGTGGGCAAAGGAGGTAGGAATGGCCATGTTTTCTGTTTTGCACCTTTCCCTGGGGTAGGAAGAAAAAAATATTTTCAGTGCTGCAAAAACCAACAACACCCTTTTCCCCTTTTAAAGCTGATTATTCAAAACTGCTGCTTCACCTGCAGTGCACTCATTTGCCCTCTGATGTCATCACAGACCCAAATCTGATTGGTCACATGGTGTTATATGACGGCATGATCCCTGATTGATCCATATGACTAAACCAGGGAGCAAGAAGTATCAGCAGTGAGGAGAAATGAAAGGAGACTATTTGCACTATTGTTTCAAGTAAATATCTACCCTATTGAAATTGCTGGTTTTTACTTGAAAATTAAAACTGGACAATGTTTGGTATAGCTGTAGTAGAAATACTATATAATAAATACTGTAAAAAAAAATGCAACCCTTTTAACGCCCACGTTAGACAGTTGCATGTTCACCATGAAGTAAAGTCCTAGTTGTGGAGATTTGCTTGGAATCTGTTCTGAGGATACCCCTCTACTTTGCTATCGTTACTCAAGAGTGCTTAGATAAAAGCCTTGTTACATATGGCTTGAAGGGGCTTTAGTACATAAGTCTAGTGTTCATGAATGGAGCCCACAGAAGACTCACTGATATCACCTTATGGTGGAAAAAATGACTCCACTAAGTGGATTTGAGATTCTCATGTCAGGTGAATGAGGCCTCAGGCTTGTGCTATAATGAATTGTGTGAGGAGCGAAACTGTGCTGAAACCCTCATGAACACCTCTATGAATGCTACCATTATGCAAATCCATTTCTCAGATGAAGTAGTCCAGAGGGTCCTTTTGGCCAATCAATGGCCTATCTTCTGTATTAATGGTGACCAGCGTCAGTTCTCTGATGAAGTTAATTCAGGATGAGTTTGCCATCAGCCTCTCATTTTGTTTTAAGTACCATAGATAGTGCACAGTTGCTTCCATTTTCTACCCACAGCATTCCAAAGATTCCCCAGGTACCCCCTCACATAATCTATAGATGCCATAGAAAAATAAAATGGATCTTAGCCTTGAGCAGGGAGGGGGGAGAGAAAAAGAAGAGGTGTGTGTGTGTGTGTGTGTGTGTGTGTGTGTGTGTGTGTGTGTGTGTACTGGGCATCCAATTTGCCTGTCCAACACCATTGTCTATAGGTGCCCACAGTGTCATCCTGGCTGATCCCCCACAGGTGGTCACGCTGGAGTATCAGTACTGTACAGTAGGTATTGTGTTTTGAGACCCACCCCAAAAGGTACTTACTGGGGGGTTTTTTCCTGCTCTAATGCACAGGAACTGAACCTAGATCAGTGGCTTTCAAACTTTGTATGTTAGGGACCCCTTTCCACATATATTCATGTTCTGAGCAACATTTCCACATCTGCCGCAAAAACCTCAGCACATTGCAGAAATCTCTTAGATAAGTTCTAAGGTGCATACTCAGTTCATGTGAGGATATTGTCCATGTCTGATGGATCTCAACTACTGCCTGACATGAACAGAGAGAGGGTGCTGTTGAACACACTCTGTGTCCTTGTGGCAGGATGTTGCTGGATAATTCAAGTCAATGGCAGGCAAACAATCTTTCTAGGAAGCTGCTCTCTGTTACTGATCTTCATGTTGAAGAACTCAGGATCCCCCAGAACACAGTTTGAAAACCACCGGCCTAGACTGTGTTGGGAAGCTGCCTTCTGGCCTAGCATATCAGCAGCTCTTTTATCATGATATGGATGCCATCTGTTTTTATTTATTGCCTGGTTGGCCACAGTTCTGTATAAAAGTCTTTCTCTGCACGTCGTGCTTGTTCATCTTCTCTGTTGACCCTGTTGCATGTAATTTGTCTTGACGGCTGCTTATTTGTTAACTTGCTAAGGCGAGAGGCGGGGGGGGGCTTGAAAAAAAGAGGATAAAACTCTGAACACCGGCCCCAGTTTGTTTTTGTGGCTTATTACTGATGATGCCTGCTGATGGGTCAAGGTCAGGAACAGCCTGCTCTTATCTCTGCTGTAATTGTGCCAGCTGCTGAATAAGAAACTAGCATCCCCCACACAACACGGTAGCCCTGAAAGAAGCTATTGCCCGTTCAAATGGGAATCTTGGGTGTCACGGGAGCATGGTAATTGCTATCACTTCAGAAGCTTCTTGTCTGTTGCAGACTCTCCATTTGCAGGTGTGTCCTATACACAGTTCTGTTTTATGATGTAGAATGTAGATTCCTGAAAATCACCGCTATCATTTTCATTTCTTATCTGAAAAGCAGATTTCTTGCCCTTGTGGCTGTGGGAATGTGTGCTAAATGGGACTAGGAGTGGGGAGCTTTGTTCACAGATGGAAACACCTGCATTGCATAGTTTTGTGTGCAATGGGAGCAACTTCCTCGTGGAAGTAGCCCTGATCTAGCAGCTGCATTTTGATTGCCCTACAAATGTAATGGAGGAGTGTTGAGGGAAAGAGAGTCAAAATCCAAATGCCTTTTTTGTCATTTCTAATTTGGGGGGGTCTCTTTCTCCTCTGTCAGTCAAGGAGCACTGAAATTGACTAGACCAAGTGACAACAGCTTCTATACAAGTCAATTTCATACCCAGAGGAAGGGAAGGGAAGAAGGAGGGTTCCTGTAAATCCTGAGCAGGAAGCAGCGCATACTGTTGAATTAAATGATTTTTAATGAAATTACTTGTGAAATGCTTGCAGCATTTTTGCACCCAGATGGACCTCATAGCAGCTGACAATAGTCAGATAGATAACTGTAAAAGGTAGAAAAAGGGCAACCGCAATGACTGAAATGTTGGAGCAATTTGCTTATGGGGGGTTGGGAATATCTCAGCAGTAGCCAACACGGATTACCATACATGTTCTATCATCCCTGACTACTGGCCTCGCTGCCTGGGGCTAATGAGAGTTGGAGTCCAACAAAATCTAGAGGGCACTATGTTAGTATGTTAGCTACTTTGGAGTATTGGGGGCTTTTTAGTTTAGGGGGGAAAGGTGACTAAGCAGGGTGTAATGGAGCTTTATACAATTATGAATGCTTAGAGGGCTTGGATAGAGAGAGTGCTTTCACTCTCTCTTAACACTGGAGTTTGGCGTCGTGCAATGGAATTGATTGGGCAGACAAAAGAAAATACTTAACTAACTTGGGAGGTTCACTGCTGCATGACTTAGTGGTGATGACCATTGGCAAAGCTAGCTTTTAAAATGGGATTAGAGCAATTTATGGAAGACAGGTCCATAATAGCTAAATGGCACTTCCATGTTCAGAGTGAAGGTCCCTCTGAATGCTGGTTGCTAGGTGGAGGGGGCCAATGGGAGAGAGCTGGTGCCTTCATGCTCTCCTTGAGAAGTTCCCAAAAGCATTTGACTGCTCACTGTTAGAAATGGGATGCTGAACAAGACGGCCCCTTGATGTGTTCCATTCAGGTAGTTATGATGCATTCTCTGCAAAATCAGCCTTGCTGAAGAATGCTGGGCATGTGCTGAGTGACCTCTCACCTGTGAGTTATAGCAACTAGCTTCCATGCAACCCTGGATTGGAGCTGAACTTTCCAAGCGGGCTGGAATCCTGGTACTTTTTTTGTTAGAAGCTAATCATGGTGAAGGACATTTGCCAATTATATACTCTTGTGTGATTAACCAAAAACGTGTGTTTTAATAGTTTGATTTCTGTAATCCTGCTTTCCCAGGTACATCAGCGAGCTTTTAATAACCCACCAGTTATTCCAGCTAAGCAGAACCACAGTTTCGTGCCCCAACAACTGGTGACTTATGTTACTGACAAAGGTGTTGCTCCACAATCCAACTCTAAGCCTTTTTTAAATATTGTTAAACCTCGTGGTAGACAAAACCAACGAGCATTAGACCCTCACAGAAAGGACTTTCCAGACTCTGCTAAGCAAACACTCTGGGTGCCTGTTATTAAGATCTCCATGCCAAGTCCACAAGAAGAGCTAAAGAATAGACCCATCTTTATAAACCCCAAAAACAGTCTTGGTTTTCATGAGCAGCTGGGGGGAAATGGCATGAAATCCCCCAAAGGGTCTCGGTCGCATGGGTGCAGCCCTGAGAGGCAAATGAGATTGGAGGTCAAGTGTGTGTCTTCTCCCCACCTTCAAGAAGGAGGTAAGCCACCACTGCCTCCCTATAAAATCAAAATGAATTTCCAAGAACACAATGTGGACAAGGAGAGGAAGCAACTTCATTCTCATCTACACCCAAGTGTCATTACCTCTTCGAGGAGTGTTCCATCATTATGCAATATCTCGGCAACACATGATAACCTAGATCTGAGTGCTTCTAGTCCAGCATGCCTCTTGAGAAGGATGAAGATACAAGCGGATGAGAAGAAGAAGCATCATGCATCTTTGGAGAGCCTCTTAGAACATCGCCAGCTTCCCACTGGGGTCCATCATCTGCAGATGCAGAGGACAAGGATAGGGCGAAGCATGGAAGAGCTTCTTGGTCCCTCTCCTGATCTTTGTCCACAAACTTCTCATCTGAATGTGCCCAACTTGACATCTTTGTCTTCTAGCTCTCGCTCAGCATCTTTAAATTCCCTTTCATTTTCTTCCAACTCGGATCTGATTCAGTCTTCTAAATCTTGCCAGGGTAATTCTTCTTCTGGCATCACTTTGCAGATGCCTCTGGGTTCATTTTCTAATTCCTCCTGTTGGTCTTCCAAACTTCCTTCTCAGGTATCTCATCTGAAGCAGACTCTGGGTGTGCATGTTCATAACTACATATCTCTGTCTTCGAGCACACCTGACTTGAGATATGCTAGGCAGCGTCACTAAAATGAGCCGTTGGGTGATTTCTCTCAGCATTGCCAATAAGCTCTTGCCATTCTAGAAGCTGGGGCTTGCTCAGGGGCTGGTGCCGTGGTGGAAACAAATTGTATTGAGCCAGGGAACTGGCTGTTGCTTTGCTTCTGGTGACTCCCTGGGCCTCATATGTCTTTGAAATTATTTTGCGAAACCAACAGCTGCAAAGTCAAGTCAATTAATGGGTTAGTTAGGTAAATCAATTAAAAGCATTTTGTTTGATTAAATAGCTTCTATTTGGGACCTTGTAGTTCTTTTAGGTGTCCAGGTCTTAAATTAGTCTAGTACAAATAAGGCATACTAGAAGTTACCTGATCAGACAGTATGTCCATTTATCCCAGTATTATATTTTCTCGCTGGCAGCAGCCCCCACCCCCCGGATCTCAGGATCTTCCCCATTACCTGCTTGCTGATTTGCTTCAAGATGCCAGGAACTGAACCTGGACGTTTCTACCTTTGAAACATTTGCCCTATGCTATGGCTTCTTCACAAACTGATTAAAGGCCACAAATTACGTGGCAATGCCTTAATCATGTGCATGTATTACAAGCCACTAGGAGATCTTCCATCTTTATTGAGGGGAATACTAACCTTTTCTTTTCTATAACTCTAATAGAGTAAGTGGTGTATTTCTAATAATCTCAAGAACTTATTTCCAAAAATAAGTTCACCTTTGGCATCCTGCCACCACCCTTGCTGTCTGTATGCTCATATATATATTTTCTGTGAACTGCCCGGAGACCTCCGGTTATAGGGCGATACAGTGGGACCTCGACTTACGAATTAAATCTGTTCCAAATGCACACTCGTAGGTCGGAAACTTCGTAAGTCGAGTTTCCCATAGGAAAAGCGGTTTCCCGTAGGAATGCATTGGAAACGGAAAAATTCGTAAGTTGAGGAAACCGCATCTAAAAACTCGTAAGTCGAGGAAACCGCATCTAGCCGCGAACGGGTTTTCCGTTCGGATGTCAAAAAAAATCGTAAGCGCGCTCGTAAGTTGGAAACGTTGGATGTCGAGTAGCTCGTAAGTCGAGGTCCCACTGTATATAAATTCAATTAATAATAATACTGGTAATAATAATAATTATTATAAATAATAAATAATAAATATGAATAAATTATTATTATTATTATTATTATTATTATTATTATTATTATTATATATTTTAAATTTTTCTGTATGATATTATACCCCAGTATAACTGCCTTATGATTTTATGCTATGATTTTAGGTGATAGTTTCAATCCATTTTCCACATATACATCCACATATCTTTTCCTATTTGCTTTTTTAACCTAGTAATTCCCCCCTTCCCCCCCCCCCCTTGGAACTGTGGAGAAACACACACACACACACTCAGCCCTTCTCTCTCTCTCTCTCTCTCTCTCATGCTCAGCTGTAGTTAATGTAAATCAAGGTTTTACAACTGCCAACAAACCATGGCTTATGAGTTTGGTTTGTTCTGGTTTGTAAACTGCACTTAAGGTGAACAATCAAATCAAATTGTGTTACATGCACAATATTTTTAAAAAAGAGTTTTGAGTTTCAAAAGTAGTTTGCTATACAGTGTATCCAGCAATACACCAAACCACGTCTGGATATTCAGAACTTCTTATAGGGTTATTTTGATCCTGGCCTAGATCAGGATCCAAAGGATCCCTTGCTTATTTTTGCTCACTTGGTTTAAGTACAATGTCTTTTTTAAAAAAAAAAAAGTTTAATTATAAAAGTTGAAAATAGTGATGGGTGCTCACTTGAAAATCAGTGGCCATTCCTTTCGAATGCTGAAAAACCTTTGAGGGACTTTTCAAGCATTTGAAAGGAGCACTTACAAGGAGGCAATTTCCCTTCCTCGGTGTTATGTACTGAGCTGAATCCTAGAACAATAGGATTCAGAATTAGCAGTTTGATTGGTCCGCAGGAGCTACCCAATCCAACTCCAGGTGGAAGTGAATCTGCAACCTGATTGGCTGCTCAGATTCACTTCCACCTGGAGTTGGATTGGGTAGCTCCTGCGGACCAATCAGACTGCTGATTCTGAATCCTATTGTTCTAGGATTCAGCTCAGTACATAACACTCAGCTACACGGCCTACTACTCCCTCCTCCAAAGGGGAAAAGCTTCATCTTCCCAGCCAAGGTAGCAGATGGCTGAAGTCTCCAAAAATGAGAGAGGCACAGTGCATCTCTCTCACTATCCAAAGCTAATCGCTACCTCATGATCTGGGTGTTTGTGGCAGGCTGTGATATCAGGTGTCGCGGAAGAAGGTCCAGCATCCAAAACGCCCCTTTTGGAGTGATGGCATGTGATGCAGGAAACATAATGTTGCAGGAAAGAATGGTTAAGTAGTGGGTTTTGCTTAATATTACTTGCGTGTTCAAATTGTGATGAAATACTGATTGAGAAGAAGAATTTTAAAATTACATTTAAAATGTGATTGCCTTTTACACTTTTTAACTTTTTATTGTGATTGTGAAATGGTTTCCACCAGTTTGTGAGAGTGGTGGACTTGAGGAGCCTATTCCTGTATTACCACTGCACCTGAGACTGATTAGAGCATAAATAAAGGCTAAACTCATCTTACTGTAAAGTGTGGTTTGTTCAGCTGTTTGCCCAAGAGTTATTTTTATAAACGTGGAAAACTTTGAAAAGCATATAAGCTGTTGGGGCAGGGGTAACCTTTTAATACGGTAAAAGGCGTTTCCGTGCACTTTTGCTTCTGTCACAGTATTCCGCTGCACCAGAAGTGGTTTAGTCATGCTGGCCACATGACCCGGAAAGCTGTCTGTGGACAAACACCAGCTCCCTCGGCCTGAAGCGAGATGAGCATCACACCTCATGGTCACCTTTTACTGGACTTAACCATCCAGGGGTCCTTTACCTTTTTACCTTTACCTGTTTACTCTTAATACCACCTGATCTTAAATCCATTTACATGGAAATAACTCCTATTGATTTCAGTTACTTCTAGGTGCATGTATTCAGGATCATATTAAAACTATCAGGGAAGCATTCCATTGATGGAATCTGAACTTTAGACTTGAAACCACATCAGTAACTTTCTTGTGAAACAGATCTTCTAAGCAGAAGACTCAGATGTCTGTTCACTTGTCAGGTTGTGGAAATACTATCAGTTAAAATAGTTGAAGGGTAATACAAGTGCATCCCATACTCCACTTTTTGGATTATTTGCATTGCCTCCTTAGTCTGCTGCACATCCTGCACATTCCTTCAGGAGACAGGTTTTAGTCTGGTCATCTTTGGTCTAGACTTGAATGTAGGCATGTTTCCTGAAATTCCTTGGAGACCTATTGAAATAATACTATCACCTGCTAGACGTCACCCCGATATTTATGCAGATGCATCTTTGTTCTGAAAACATACCGTTTCTTATTCTGTCTCCCAACTTGCCTCATTTCCATGTGCTGCTGCTCAGTAGCCTTAAGATGCTGACAGACTAACCCTAGATAACCCATCACAGCTGATTTACAATGCAGTATCTTATTTGGATTGCCAAATGCTGTAGGTGACCATTCCTAAACCCCCACCCCCCGCAATACCCTTGTGAAACCTTTTGGGGGAAGAACTACTCCATACCTAGCTTCTTAACATTAAGCTGATCTTCTTGAAAGCCACAACTGATTCAGTTACGTAGAGTGCTCTTCCAGATCAAGCTCATTTCACAACAAAGTGGTCGTGAGCATTCAATGATGACATCCAAAGCAAAGGTTATTTCATCCTGTTGTCCTGTGGTAGTTTGCTGCCAAAGATGAAGTGGCCCCCAGGTGGAGTTATTGGAGGCTGTCCCAGAATGCACTCTACATTTACTCTGGGAGCAGATGACAAACCGGAAGTTCCCAAATATTTTGGCAACTCTGCCGACTACTTCACGGTCATTCGGAGGACGGCTAGCAAGAAGCATCGTAAAGAACAGAACTACAGAGGGGCAAATAAAATATTTACCCGGGGCATTTATTGCTTTGTGAAACCACTAAAATTATGCCCTGATGTAATATATTGGCATGGTAATTTGTACGTAAAATGTGTGAAAGTGCTTTTTATAATTGGATAATTTAATTCTCCCTGCTGGGTCAATGAGAGGCAGCCAGTATCAAAGACTGCAGGCTGCATTTGGCGAGGGGGGTGCACACGTCACGGTAGTGGCTTAGCCTTCTGTGGAGGGGAGAGGTCCTTTCAGAGGAGACAGTGGGAGATCTTTTTATTCCTTGGCAAATTACCTTCAGAGTTTTTTTTTCATCACAACTCTGATTTGGGACACTCTGAAATAAGCAACCAATCCCTTTCTGATCAGCTTGTCAGTCCTATCTGCTGCTCCAGGTTTTGTGTTGTGTAAGAGGATTTTTTTGTAAGAGAATCTTCCCTACTCAGGTGCCCCCCCTTTTTTTGAGAAGTCATCTCAGTATCTTGGAGGCAGCCAAAGAATCAACAAGACTCTGCTCAGAAACTATTCTCTCTCTTGAATTTAGTCAGGTTGTTTAAATATAGCCAAATAACAGTCATTCTACCTAAAGTATATCCAGTGTTTGTTTTTGCTATTTTGAGAATCTCTTTGTAGCACAACTGTAATAAGAAAACTGAAGAAGCTTGGTAAGCATCCGCTTGGTGATGGTGTAAATTTGCATATAAAGATACGAGCCTTCTTGAAATTAAACACTTGATGTGATTGCATTTGACTCGGATCTGGGATTATATTTTGTCTGAAATGATTCACTTTCTTGATGTTTCTATGTCAACATAGTATCTTTTAATCAAGCTTCATCACTGGATTTCGCAGACAAGCACATTGCCTTCTCCTGCTGCCATATTGTGTCACTTTTTGAAATCTCACTTAAAGCTTTTGTTTTGTCATTTGTGGTATCAGAAGAGGTAAGGCTGCTCTCGGAATGCAGATTGTGGTCAGTGGGTTCTATCGCCTCTAAGCCAGCATTTCCCAAACAGAATCCCACTTATTTTCTGACATAAAACTGAAGTCTGACTTTTAAGATGTAAGAACTCCCTGTCCTCTGGAGAGCCTTCCACCTTGTGCTTCTGTGCGAGTCTCTGTTCAGGACATGCCTCCTTTGAGGTCAAATCATTCTGCTGCATCTTTACATGTGGGAAAAGGCCCAGAGCTCATTTTGCATGCAGAAGGTTCCAGATTCAATCCCTGGTATTTCCAGGTAGGCAAAGACTCACTCCTGAAATCCTGAAGAGCCTCAGCCTATCACTGTATACAATACTGAGCCAGATGGACCAATGATTTGACTTGGTATAAGGCAGCTTCCGGTGCTCCTACCCTACCAGACATTATTTGGCCTGCGTGAGCAGTTATTAGAACCTTTCACCAGAAGTTCCCAGATACCTATATTGAAGCAATTGTCTGATCAGCCAGAGCTGGGTGGTAGGAGGCAAGGCCAGAGCAGCAATTCATACAGAGATTCATTAGGAAGCCTCCTTTTGCAAGCAGGTGCTTCAGGCTCATAAAAGCTTGTGTCTTTTAATTCTGTTTCTCCTGGCCCACCAGCAATTTTCTAGTACATCCTGGCACACAGTTTGGGAATTTTGGCTCTAAACTTTCATTTGTCAACGTGCTATGGTCCATGGGGTCACGAAGAGTTGGACACGACTAAACAACAACAACACCTTCTGGCTATGCGCTCTTACCGCTGCCCTTGCCTTTCCGAAACCAAAAGCAGAGGTCATATCAGTGACCTGTAAGTTGTCTGTTGGTTTCAGTATGCTGCCTATGCTGTACCCTCTCTGTACAGTCTTTGGAATCGCAAAAACCAAAGAGGTAATTCCCTGGGAGGAGCCTGGTATTCTCTGCCTTTGCATGGCTTCCTTATCAACAACCTGCTCCTGTTTCTGTGGGGCTTGCTCATTTTGCTATGGCCGGAGCGACACTAGGAGATTTTTTGAACACTACAGTTCAGATTTTTGCAAATGACCGCAATCCGTGATCACTGCTATTGTAATATGGCATAAAAATGCATTTTCTTGCCTCTGATTTATAATCTCCTGGAGCTGTAGAAATGTCAGCAGTCTGCTTGGGCAGGGTTTGGTGGGCTGCTTTCTGGAGGCGAGTTGGAATCAGTATGAAGCCTGTACAGCCATTTTTTAAAGAATATGTGAATAGAATGTAAGTTGGTATCACAACATTCCATATATATATATATATATTATATATATATCCCAAAAGTGAATTTGGATCAAAACTGCATTCATTTTGGAGTAATTTGATGAAAACTGATCCCATTCATTGTAGGCTCTGGGGAACCTACATGCTATAGCTATTACCTTTCATTGTGTTCATTGTGAAATGGGGGAATAAAGGACTTTCATATTTGGAAAAGCACAAATGTACGTGAGATATGTTTTTGTGGTTAGCAAAAAGAAGATTGAGGTGAAATGAATAGGGTGCCAGTTTTCAAAAATCTAAAAATACTTTCCATAAAAAAAAATGAAAACAGTTGTTTACTAGGACAACTGATGCCCGGGGAAATAGCTTGGAAGTAAGAGCAATTATGCTATTTCTATTAAACATCCTTTGCTTGATTGCATATGTGAGATATGATACCATTGATTGATAAACTTGAAGTAGTAACTTCACATTTCATTAGGCAAAATTTATGGTTTGTTGATCATTTGTAAGCCTTGATTGTGGTGTCCAAGTAATGAGCTGCAAGCCATTCATTAATTATACACCAAAATCCATGTTTACAAATTGTTAAATTAAGTATACAGTATTCTTCACACACCTTCCCTTCCCATCACATCACATCCACACACCCACAATCTTTACACATTTTCTCATAGTTGTTAGATGTCTATTCTTTCAACTTTTTAGTGGGAGATTGGTTTCTTTTTACTGCCTTGTGTCACAGTACAGAGTTAAGAGTACCATGTTGTTTGTCATAAAGAAGCAGTTTTTAAATTGTAATGGTATACAAGGTGTCGGCTGTCTGTTTTAAAGGAATAATTCCGCACTGATCAATCACGATGCCTGGCTTTTGTTTTGTACTCAGTTGACTTCTTTTACCACGAGTGAGATGCACTGTGCAAGAATGAGTATGACACTGGACATTAGTAACGGGGGGCAACAGCACAGGAGATCTATTGCATGCCCAGGCTCTGTACTCCCCCACCTGACTGACTGATGGAGCCTACCTGGTCCATCAGGCCCACCCCCTAGGACTAGGCCTGCCTTCCATTGGCATCTTTCCCACATCCAGCCATTTCATCTTCTGTGTTTTAGAACCTCTCTTCTAATTTGTTCTTGTACATTATCATTCTTTCATTTCACGTGTCTTCCTTTTTCTCTCCTCCAGCTGATTTCTATTTTGTTCAATGGCTTGAGTTTTTGTTTTTGAATTTTGCTTAGCTCCCTGCTGATTTCCACCCAGTGCTACCCATTTGAAAACTACCCTTTTCTCAATTCAGTGGGTTCTTTGAATGCAGCAGGCAGATCTAGACATCTGCACTGTCTGCCCGCTGAGTGGAATGTATTAGCTGAACAAAGCATGTTGTAGTGTGTTCTTTTCACTGGTATGAAAGTCCTCTGCAATAGCAAAGAATCCGTGTTCAAACATTAATTGTTGGGGTATTGCTGATGTTTTGGAATGGCTGATTGGAAATTTGAGCTAAAGAAATGGCTGTACAGGCTGTAGGTATATTATAGGCCGTGCATTCAGGTAACTTGAGATCACAGCTCCTTTTCCCCCTTGCTTCAGGTGGAGGAACGTTCCAGGCTCAACCGGCAGAGTTCTCCAGCAATGCCTCACAAGGTGGCCAACAGGATATCAGATCCAAACCTGCCTCCTCGATCAGAGTCCTTTAGTGTTAGTGGGGTGCAGCCTGCTCGGACGCCGCCCATGCTCAGACCAGTGGATCCACAGGTACAATGACTCAGTGGAGTCTCATTTTCTTCTTCTGGTCATATGCAAATAAAATATGACACATGGTCCTCATTCAAGGTAATGTCCTGCCTAAATGTGTTTCATCTGCCAAATATGTGTTTCATGCAGTCATATTCAATAGGCTGACTGATGGCAACGCTATGATGGCAGTTTCACTGCCTTAGTTCAGTTTATTTGGGCAGGCTGAACTAATGTTCCAGTTAGCACATCCTGTTTCAGCCCTACTTTTGAAAATACTTCCTTGGACATTGTGAGATGCAAGACTAGCATGCATGTTGGCCTCGTTTGCACATAATGCTTAACCATGACTTAGCCTGAATATGCAAAAGTGCTGCCTCCCAGGGAGCAGATCACAGCTGTTTTCCTCCTACCTGGTCCTTTCAGCCCAGTGCAGCATGGCAGCTAAGCCAGTGTTAGGCTTGGTGTGTCATGCAAATGTGGGATCATGGTCAAGTGCTCTCCTCCTTAACCACGTTCTGAAGCCAAGAACAAACCAGCATGTTTGTGTGATCCCAGTGAGCCGTAATTTGGCTTCCTTTGACTTACGAACCAGGCCATTGTGATAACCATTTGGGTTGGGATGGGGGAGCAGCAGACTCTATCTTCCAAGGTTAGGGTGATCACACATAAATTCAAACAAGCTGTACATTTATTACCACCTTAAGGAAATATGGGGTAGGACGGGGAGAATGTGAGTATCAAACTTGCTCCAGATCTTGCCTTGGATGGGACCATTGGTCAAGTAACGAATAAACACACCTCAGAAAGGCTATTTTAATTGTCTTGCACTATTTTAAGAGGGCTATTTTAATAGTGGGGCAGTAGTTCTGTATATGTGGTCCATGGGGGAGGTGCATGATGTGTTCGAATAAGATGATTTTATTAATAGAGACTCTACTACCTATCTGCAAACTGCCTGATGAAAAACAAACAGCCACTGCCTAGCAGTTCTAGGGTAAGCAAGCCCTGTATTGTTTATGTTGCTTTCTCCAAACCTCATAGAACTATCAATCAAGAATGTTATATTTTTACCATATATACATGTTATATTTATTTAGGTGCATTCCTAAGTTGCTTCTAACGTACCTTTTCCAATGAATGAGACATGTGCGTCTTAGGAAACACTCATCAGAGGAACAAGATCTGCAGCAAATCCCTGTCAAATGTAGCAACTCAGCTTTCAGAGTATGCTAAATTAACAGTAGCCGAATATCTGAACTCGAGAGTAAATAAGTAGAATATTTGCATTCTCATGGTTCCATTCATAACCTGATCACCAGTTCCGTTCCAGATCATCCCTCTTCCTCCTTTGTTATGTTGATAACAAACAAACTGTTACATTGTCAAAGCAGGTGTCAATCTGGATGGGCACCTGCCTGCCAAACCTACCATATAAATTTCTCTCAGTTCTCCAAAGAAAAGTAGGATACACGTGATAAAACATTTCCCCTCATTTTGGAGTTATCAGGTGGCATCTTCCATGAGAGAAAAGTGAAAGATTGTATATGAAACATTGGTCTGCTCCAGTATGGCAACCTTTCTGTCTCAGTTAGGACCTTTTCCTCCAACCATGCTGAAACAAAAAGTACCTGATAGTGAGCAAACTTTTACCATAATTGCTTCTCTCCCACCCCAGCTTTCTTTTCATTCATGCATGTCATTTAAAACCATCCATCTTGACGATAATTTTGCAGTTCCCTTTTTAAAACTGATGGGGAAATGCTGAGACCCCCCCCCCAAAAAAATCATCTAGACCTCTTGCCATAAATAACCCCGTATACCACTGAAATGAGTAGAATTTACTGTGTTTCATAGACCACAAGTGATACACAAGCTTCGTTCAGTTGATCCATTGCATGGTGGTAGAAATGTAATTCAAAATCATACAGCATTAGCACTATACATTACAACTATTAACAGCAGGCACAAAAATCATTAAGTGGTCCTTCAAGGCTCTCAACAATTTTCAAGTATTCCCTAGGGTGAAAAGGTGTTTGACCTTTAGTATGCATCACTAAATCTTGATCCATCCTAAAGTATTTCTAAATGCAGAGCTCTCAGCCAATTCACTTCCACAGCATAAAAATATACATTCATAGCTTGCTTGCTCCTTCCTTCCTTCCTTCCTTCCTTCCTTCCTTCCTTCCTTCCTTCCTTCCTTCCTTCCTTCCTTCCTTCCTTCCTCCTCCTTCTCTTCCCTATCTTCCTTTATTTTGGCAACTCAGTGCAACTAAAAAAAGAGGAGCACCAGCCTTGCAAATAAGTCTCTATAAATGGTTTATAACAATTCTTTATAGATATATACCACATAGTAGTAGCAATGCAATAAAAGCTAACAATTTTTGGCAGCTCATCAGAGCCTGAAACTCCTGAAAACAGCCACTTCTTCTTTGCATTCTTCTTTGTAACAGGAAGCTAAAATGTCACATCAAACCAATCACTGCACTGCTGCACCAATACATAAAAGCATGGAGAAAATCAGGTCTCCGTTATGTTTTTGGATATGCCTGCAAAAACTTTTTTTTAAAAAAAATCTCATGCATTTTTCTTAAACCATTTCACAAATAACACATGATCATATAGTTAACAATTATATCATAATGAATATGTAGAGGGGGTAGAATTAAGGCTACATGAGGAATCTCATATTTGGCATTTCCTGACCTTATTCTGCTTAATATTGTAAACTATGAATCTTCTTATTACATTTTTGAATGGAATTCTTTTAAAAAAAAATAGCAAACCAAAATAAATGTGGAACAAAGTTTTTTTAAAAAAAAAGAGAGAAGAAAGAAAAATTGCTTTGCAACTATTCATTTTTAAAAAACACAAAATTACATTTATTTTTTCCTACTGATGGTTTTGTTTTAACTTGGTGCATAGATTCCACATCTGGTCAGTGTGAAATCCCAAGGACCTTCCTTGCCTGCCTCACAGTCACTGCATGAACAACCCACAAAGGGAATGGCTGGGTTTCAGGAGGCTCTGACGGTGACCTCTCACCGCACTGAGATGCCAAGGCAGAACTCGGACCCCACCTCCGAAAACCCTCCTCTCCCCCCTCGTGTTGAAAAGTTTGACCGAAGTTCTTGGTTACGACAGGAGGAAGACATTCCACCAAAGGTAAAAATGAGGTGACTGCTAACTTGCAAGGTTTGGAGTAGAGAGTAGCTCAGTTCCTCTGCAATGGCGCCTTAGACCTTATTCTTCACCCTTTATTGGGGGTTCATCAGCGCTGGTACCTCCGACAATGTGTACAGATCTGGACAGGCATGTCCCCTAAATTCTTGAGAGCATGCAAGGTGGGAAGGGAGTGTAGATTTCTGACTGAACACATGCTTTGAGTGCAGAAGTTTCTAGACTTGGTCATTGGCATCTCCAATTAAAAGGATCAGATATCAGGTGCGCAGAAGACCTGTGCCTGAAACCTTTGACACCCACAGTCAGTCAGATCAGCCAGTGTTCTAGCAAATGGGTGGATAAATAGCCTGACCTGGAATACGACGGTTTAGTGTGTTCCGTGGTAGGCCATATCTCCCTGGCACAGGTCCACTGCACATTGAGAGAAATCCATCTGCCATGTAAAATGTAAACTGGCCCTTAGTTATAGATCAGAGTGGGCCCAACATTATCCCTGCCATGACCTCCATAGCAGTTAAGTGAGCCAGCATGAAAGGTAAAGAATTTGGGTCCTTCCACCCTCCCCCTAGTAATTGTCCCAAGCAAGTTCTGTACTCCTGCAAAAAAAGTCTACTTAACAGAAACTTCATGGCACCTGGCATCACTCAGTCAGTAGAGCATGAGACCCTCGTGTTCGAGCCCCACATTGAGCAAAAGATTCCTGCATTGTAGGGGGTTCGACTAGACAGCCCTTCATGGTCCCTTCCAACTTTACAATTCTACAGACTTTAAAATTTCACAGAGAAGTGAAGACTAGGCAGATTTACTAGTACATATTAGCCATGGGGGAGACAAAGCGTATCCTGTGTTACTCTGCTTAAAATAGGTTCTTATGCAAGAGGCTTCTCACAGCTGTAGAAAGAGTGGAGACCTTTGATGGTGCCTCCTTACCCTAGCATTGTTGAAATGGCCCTCAGGGATTATATGACTTGGGCCCTTTTATACAGTGGCGCTTTCATGTCAAGGCAGAAGCAAACATCAATGAGGTGTAATTCCGAGGCTGAGGTCAAGTCTTGGCACTGGTGCAGATTTTACGCCCTTGCACCAGCCACACACACACACACACCAGCATTATGGACTAATTTTGTGAGTCTTGGATGTAGAACCCTAGGCTATAGCAGCAACCAACAAGACAAATGCAAGAATATGCACTGCATCAACAAATTACGGTAGAACTGTTGGCCACTCTTCTCTGGCATGTATGTAAAAACACTGTTAAATCATATGGCAAAGGAAGTCCCCGAGTCCTTTACTGAAAACAGAATAAATCATCGCCTCTCTATCTTGGCTTCTGTTAGAAGCATAAAACTTGCCATACTGGATCAAATCTTTTAGGCTTTCTAGGTTGACGTTATGGATCCAGGTGTAATCAATACCCAGTGGAGTGTTCTGTAAGGGTTCCAGAAGTTTTATCCTTAATGATGTGATGGCAGTAGCTCTCTAATTAACAGTGCAATCCCATACTTAGAGGTAAGTTCCATTGAGTTCAGTGAGGCTTTCTCCCAGGTAAGTGGGTATAGGATTGCAGCCTCTTTCCCAATATAGTAATGCACTTACTTTGTTTCTAATCTTCCTTTGGGTTTGTTTGTTTTTTGCTGTATTACAACACAGCTGTTAAAAGCTTCTTCTGTGCTGATTCAGCCCTTTGCCTCATATCATGTGGTTACGAAAAAGAAAAGATCTAGCTAATTCATGTGATGTGGTGACATTGGCTATAATTTCCCTAAGATGTAAATGCACCAAAGGAACAATTTGCACTGATGATAAGAAAAGTTTGTAGACAGCAAAGTGATTTGTGATGCCAGCCTATAATGCCTTAGTTGGTAGATTTGAATTTCTGTCTGCGGTTGAGTCTAAAATTCTTCCCAAATTATTAAAATGTAAATGTTGCATCTCAGTTAGGGTATATGGATAAATAGCATATGTGAGCTACCAAGCCCAATTCAAGTTGTTGGCACTAGCGTGAACAAAGTAGGGCCAGGTTACCCAAGGGACTAATTTGCCCCATATATCCCTGCCCTCCTCAGATGGGGCACTGCTGAGAGTACCATATGCCCCAGAGGTGTTCTTAGCTTGTACTAGAAATGGCTTTTAGTGTTGCAGCTCCAGCCCTCTGGAATGACTTGGCAGCCAGAATTATATTTAAGAAGGCTTTCCGTTACGTGTGACTTAGACATTTGCACAGTATTAATTCCTTCAGTAGCACCTTAAAGACCAACTAAGTTTTTATTTTGGTATGAGCTTTCGTGTGCATGCACACTTCTTCAGATACAGTTGCAATTCACCAAGCTCAAAACCATGGAGGGACCTGGTTTGAACAGAGATATCGGGTTCTTATCTCATTATACATGATAAGCGATCTTCAGCCATCTCAACCCTTGCTTTTTCATGCAAAACCATTTGCAGTCGTTTGCGGTCATCAACAGCTATCAGTCAGTCAATCACCCATTTCCACCACCCTTCTGAGTGATCCCCCCTCCCCATCCCCACCCCTCCCCACCCCTTCTCTACATAAGTGCCTGGAAACTTCCATTTCACTGTATCTGAAGAAGTGTGCATGCACACGAAAGCTCATACCAAAATAAAAACTTAGTTGGTCTTTAAGGTGCTACTGAAGGAATTTTTTTATTTTACTTCGATCCAGACCAACACGGCTACCTACCTGTAAACAGTATTAATTGTGCATCTGTACAAATGGTTTTAATTGTTTTTAGAGTTTGTATTATTTTTATTAACCATATTTTTATTCTGTTGCACACGTTGATGGTCTCAGATGGTGAAGCAGTTTATAATTTCGTGAAATTAATGAATCAATCAACGGCTTGGGGGCCAGGGGCTTAAAACAATTGCCATCCCTGTGCCAACTTACCTGACCTTAAGCTTGGCAGGGGAGGCCTTGCTGGGGGCTCTGCTGTCACTTGGGACAGTCACCCACAGCAGCACTTTCTCCATAGTGTAACCCTGGCCATGGAACTCCCTTGCCTGGTATAGTGAAAACATTTTTGTTCACCCAGGCATTTGGTATTTGAAGAGCAGTCATAGCTTTTTAGCAGCAGTTGTTGTATCTGTGAATCTGGAACACATGGCTGTTCCTACACAGAAGTGCTTTGCATCAAGTCGTTCGATTACATTTGAAGCAGTGGTACATTTGACAAGGCAATTTCTGTGAACTCAAAGGTAGGCTGACCATAAAACACTACTGTCATCATTCCTCATGGAGTGCAGTTCAGACGCATTTCTTGTTTGAGCCACAATACATAACAAGTTTTCAAGAGAGAGAAATTGAATGTACTGTATATTGGGGAAAAAATTGCAGTGCAAGAATATGCAATTAATACAGTCAACTCCAGGGTCTACAAAATGTTGTTTTGCCAGGAAAGTCACACTTTCTGCCTGACTTAGTGGAAAAGGAGGAAGCTCAGTGCTTTGCATGCAAAAGGTCATGGGGTAAATCTCTGAACTAAATGAACCAGTGGCCCGACATAATATGAAGGCACCTCCTGTCTATGCTGTGACTTCATTTTTAATATTGTAACTTGAAGCAAGTAATCTTTTAATTATTTTTGTTGAGCCAATGCTGATGTCCTTTCAATGGCACAAGTAGGAATTTGATCCTAACTTTCTAGTATCGGAAAACAGAAGAAGTAGCACGGCAGACCCTTGATGCAGTGGGGCAGCATTTAATGGGCATTGCAATTTCTTCCATGTAAAACTGTGGATGGTGTGTATGAATAGAGAAGCGAGAAGAACAAGAGTTTCTCTCAGACTGTTCTTCCTTAAGACAATTAAATAATTTTCAAGGTGTTGCCAATAGTTGAACATGCACCAGTAGGGGGCAGCCCTTGCGAACCCAAGAAGGCGAGTTATGCATCTGTTGGTCTGTTTTTGAATTCCTCCTTGACAGCAAACTTCCCAGATCCATAACAGGCTGGGAAATCATCTGGACTATGCTCCAATATCAGGTATTTAACTTACCTAGGAGCATACCTGAATTGAATTTTATTTTCACTCCCAGAGGTCAAGTGTTTTATTTTCACTTCCCTCTGGACAAGTGTTTTGCCAAAGGAGGTGGAGGCATGCCACAAGTTGCATTGTGGCTCCCCCCCCCCCCAAAAAAAAGAATCCTGGGAATTGTAGTTCTCCAGCATCTCCAGGTAGTGGAGAGCCACTGCCAGTCATTGCAGACAGTACTAAGCTAGATAAACAAATGGTCTGACACAGTACAAGACACCTTCCAATTTTTTCCCATTCTTTAGGGAGGATGATGACTTACTACTATTATTATTATTATTATTATTATTATTATTATTATTATTATTATTTCAACTTATACACCACCCTATGCCCAGAGGTGGTCTCGGGGGTGTCCACAACAAGACCACAAACATATAAAATCAAACCAAAAGCAATAACCCAATAAACCCCCCAAAAAAATGCCAGTAGTATAGATACACTCATGTGTACATCTCTGTTCATAGCTGCTGTAGTGCTGTGTGTGTGTGCATGCAAAGCAGCAACAAACAAGTTTTACAAGGGGGTGCTGTTCCACTGCCCAATTCTGTTCCACTTGACTTCTGCAGCAGGTAAGGCCAGTCTAGATATCCCTAATCAAGGCTTCCTTTCTAATGTGTAAATAGCTGACGTAACAATGCGCAGTAGAAACAAAGTCAGCGTTTACCCCCGCAGAGAATGAAATGTCCTCAACTCAGTTAAAATATCTCCCGTATTTAAGCTTTTGAAAGTGCTGGGTGTGGTTTGTAATTGCTTAATTTAAACATATTTTCTATTTTTCGGTGAGAATTTTTTTTTAAAAAAAGAAACCAACACTTCATGCTTGCAGACCTTACCAAAACTCTGGTGTTTCCCAATTTGCTGGTGTGAACTGTGGGCCTGATTGTAAGAGCACAGCCTCAATAGCCTTTATGTTTTTATCATCTTATAGGTGCCTCAGCGAACTACTTCCATCTCACCTGCATTAGCTCGGAAGAACTCTCCAGGGAATGGTAATGCACTTGGACCTCGACTAGGATCACAGCCAATAAGGGCAAGGTAATGCCAACCAAGAAGGAAAACCTCCCCCTGGCAACTTCAGAACACAAGCATAGAATCAGAGGAATCTCCCCCCCCCCAAGTTTACTGAATTATGTATAGCATAACGGAGGCATCTGCATGTCTACAATTTTGTATTTATAAGTACCACCTTTTCTATCCATACCCCTATACACAAAGAGAGAATGAAGGGAACAATAGTCTTGCCCCACACTCACCCCTTAGGTGCTTTTTCTTTCAACTGTCTTCTCATTTCTGTGCTGTTACCTCAGATAAATGAGTTATCTCAAAGTGTTGTTGAGAGGTAGGCACCTTCCCCCAGCAACTGTATTGATAAAGTAGAAACTGGGGGGGATGGCTGAAGGATGTATCAAGGACAAGGTACCAGCTAACACAAAGACGTAATGAATGCTATAGTTGCTGGTTCAGCCTGTGTCTTCTCTACTGATTCTGATTTACTTATCTATCTATCTGTCTGTCTGTCTGTTTGTTTGTTTCTTTACAATTCTATTACTGTCCTTCATCCGAACATCACAGGGTGGTTTGCAATATAAAAACACACAACAATGCAGACCATAACATCAAACAAAAACAATCGCCCCCCACACACAAAGTTTAAAAGGCCACTGATTGTTTAATTAGCCAGAGGTCTGGGAGAAGAGGAATGTTTTTGCCTGGTGCCTAAAGACATGTAATGAAGGCGCCAGGAGAGCCTCCCAAGGAAGAGCATTTCATATAAGTGGAGCCACCGCAGAAAAGGCCTCTTTCTCATGTTTCCTCCATCTGGATTTCTCACAGAGAAGGTACATGAAGAATGGCCTAAGATGGTGTTCATATGGGGAGAGGCGGTCCCTGAAGTATTGAGTTCTTGAGCCGTTTAAGGGTTTATAGGACAAAAGCAGCACTTTGAATTGGGCCCAGAAACTAATTGGCAGCCAGTGCAGTCAGGCCAGAATTGGCGATATATGTGATATATGCACAAACTGTGTTGCCCCAGAGAGCAACCTAAATGCTGAATTCTGCACCAGCTGAACTTTCTAAACCAGAGGCAGCCCCATGTATAATGAATGTGATCTAACCTAGGTGTTACAATAGTATAGACAAAAGAAGTTAGGCTATCCCAGCCATATAGGGACATTTGGACTAGCAGCAAATCAAAATGAGTATCAGCACAGTCTCCTGCAATTCAGTGCCTCTGACAGTTGTAAAATAGTCCACCTGGAAGTGCCTGTAGGCTTGCAGCTATCTCAAGATAAACCCAGCAGTTACCTCTTGGTGCAGCTGCCAAGGCGTGAAATGTAATGTGTGCAGAAGCACTGTTTCTCTTCAGGAGGGAGCCAGAACAAGAGTTATTGTATAGCTGGCAAATGAAGTGTCGAATATCAGCTTGCCTGCAGCTTGAAATAAGCTAAGATATAAAACCACTAACATCAGGGAATAGGAATCCAGCAGGTATCATCCACTGTCGTATTTGCAGCTGCTAAAGAAGAAATGTTTTGGAATGAAGGAATTAACCTGCAGCTAGCTGGTTTACTTAATTTTTTGTTGTGTTTTCAGTACTGTAAATGAAAGTCATTTTGGATTATGCCATCTGTTTTCCCTGTCCCCAAGCGATGTGCGTAATTGTAGGAGACGTGTACATATGAAATGGTTTGCGTCATAATATAAGTAAATCAAATGGTTATCAGTGATGTATGCTTTATTATGATGTGCCGTTTGCTAATCCTCTCTTGCATGTCACAGGACGGTCATGTCTGTGTTGCTGTTATGCTTATTTAACATATGCATCCCCCCCCCACAAGAATATTCAAGGCTTTCTTAGCAATATTCTCAGCAACTTCACAAAGCAATAATTCCCAGAAAGCCTTGCTAGAAGTCATAGTGGTTAACCAGCAGATATTTGTAGGCCTGATTCAGATGAAACAGAAAACTAGTTTCCTAACCATGTGAGCAAGCTGCAACATGCCTCAGGCTTGTTCCCTCCCTTCTCTTCCTTATTCATACCTGCAAAGAGGAGATTAAAAGCTTCCCTGTGCTATATGATTTGTTGAATCTGTATTTAGTGAACAAACCATGTTTCAATCCAACAGGGAACTGCAATGGTTTAAAATAGGAAGAGAAAGCTTCTAATCTCTTCCTTATGGGTGTGAAGAAAGAAAGACCACAGAAGATCGAGGTTTGCCATGTTTCATTCACATAGCAGGAAACTCTATTTCTCCATTACATCTGAACCGAGCAGGAGGTTTTCTCTTGAGTTAGGAAGGTGTCAGGTTTGCTTATCACCTCTGAGCAAGGGCGCCAGCTCTGGGGGATGTACACACACACACCACTTGATGGTTTAAAAAACCCAAAACCCTCTAAGTGATTTATAACAATATTAGAAAAAAGACATTAAGTTTATTTTTTAAAAGATTAAAATCCACACTAGTTTAAAAGAAATAAAACACATGTAGCTTCTCTGGATAGGCTTGCCTAAACAAAAATTATGCCATGGCACCAAATTTCTACTCACTTTACAAAACACTTCCTAAAAGACACATGAAGAGTGACGGCCAATCCTTCTCCTCTCTAGTAACCCTGACCTGCGGAGAACAGAGCCTATAATAGAAAACCCCTTACAGAGGACAAGCAGCGGCAGCTCTTCCAGCTCAAGCACCCCCAGCTCACAGCCAAGTTCCCAAGCAGGCTCCCAACCTGGATCCCAAGCTGGTTCTAGTGAACGTAACAGAGTCAGAGGTAAGACATGCCTTCCTTCCTTCCTTCCTTCCTTCCTTCCTTCCTTCCTTCCTTCCTTCCTTCCTTCCTTCCTTCTTCCTTTTGCATTCTGCCAAGTCCAACACTCTACCCATTGGACTGGCATCTTGTGAAACAAAACAAACATCGTAAAATAACACAAAACCATATTTCCATCTCTACTGTGAAAGTCTCTGCCCCTAGCACTGGCATAGACCTGCTTTGAAAGTCTCTTGTTTTGCATGGTGCAAGTTCAGTTCCTCCCGAAGGAGCTTTTCAGTGGATCCTGAAGCAAATAGAGAAGGCTACCTGGAAGTAAAGCTGTTGTCATTGGTGAGAGGTATGGGGGGTAGGAAGGCCTCTAATCCAATTTCTGCCTGCTTTGCTCTTTGCCCAGGAAATGCCAAGCCCGAAGTTTCGCCCATCCTCCCTCACGAGCCAGCTAAGATAAAACAGGAAGACAGCAAGGACATGACGCGACCAAGCCGACCTGCTGTGAGTTTTAAATGTGTTTTGTGATAGACTTTTGCCAGTGGAAGTGGAGTTTTTCCTTCAGGCCACCATCTTTTGAGAAGTCAAAAAAGAGTCAAATGCTGCTGCTCATCTCCCCACTGACCCCAGTTCAGTTTTGAGTGTAAGAAGAGACTGTAGAAGACAGAACTGTTTAGAGAAAGGGTGGTTTGAGTTTTCTCCAGTTCAGTAAAGACCTTCAGCGTAGGACTATCTGAAAACATGGTGCATATCAGTGGCTGGGGCTATTTGTATGAAGTCATGCTTCTTAGTGGAGTTAGTACACTTGAAGGACATTTTAGTCTCAAGGTTAATCTTATAGAGAAGACATGACATGGTGCAGTCTGCAAGCACATGTTAATGGTTCCTGTGTTTGTCAAGAACCAGACTGATTTAGTATTTAGAAGACCAAGGAAGGTGCATGATGCTGTTAAGAGGTCATTGGTTTTAAAGAAGGAAAGCCAGAAACGCAGACAGGTCATTACTGGGCTCACCTGTGCAAAATTATGCTGCCCACCTCAGAGAGGGCAAGATAAAAATATGTATTCTCAAGGAATGGTGTGAAGAAGCAGAGGGTTGAAGTTCTTCACATTCACATTCAAGGGTCCAAACTTTAGGCAAGATGGGGTTGTTTCAGGTGCAGAAGGGCCAGAAACACATAATGGCAGGAAATCCCAGGCCATTCGTCCACATCAGCCAGGCAAGACATTCTCTAGTTAAATCAGTATCCCAATTTCTGACCAATGGCAGGCAAGGGGAAGTGTCACAAGGATGTCTTCCTTCAATGTCCATCTAACTGCCTCACATGCCCTGAGAATGCAGGCCCTAGCTTGGTTGTGTCTCGTTACAATTATTTTTATTGCAAACTTCACAAAAGCACACAGCAAACCCATCCAGAGTGTTTGCCCATGGTTTAGTTTTGTGTTCAACTATTTGTATTTCTATACTGGCAGAGGGCATGGGAGGAATTTCCATTTAGCCTCTTATGAACATGTATCTGCTGTTTTGTTGATGTGTGTTTTTTCCCTTTCACACTTCACAGCACTGAGCTAACAATTTTGATTTTATTTCTAACCTGCTTGCCTTTCCTCTGGCATTTTCCTGTCCTGATCTGTTTCCTCTGATGCTGATTAATCTTCCCTTACTCCCAGAGCTATAAGAAAGCAATAGATGAGGTTAGTGATATCTTTTCTTAGTTGGTCATGCCTTTGCAGGGGTGACTAGTTAGAGCTTAACATCAAACCATATTTTCTTGGTTGCTGACATTCAAAAAGGTGATACTGCAATCATGATTCCAGATGAAAGATTTTATATAGAAATAGAAAGCTGTTCAGAAAAAAGAAGGGTGGGGTGTAGCCTAGGTGTAAAACTTTTATTTTACTTTGGGTTTGGCTCCATAAAATCCTTTTTCTCACCAGAAAAGTAACTCTGCATCCGTGCAAATCACTATTCATGTGTGCAATCAAAGAAAAAGGGATCTGTGCCCCTGATGTTCAAGATGCAACCTCAACATTTTAAGTTGGTACAGCTAAATTTTATAAAATATTGGACCCTAGCACAGCCCAAGTAACTCAGTGTTACATACCGAGTTATGTGACACCACTATGGCAGCCCCTTTTGAAAATGAGGATGGAGCCATGGAAGAGATGCGCTTTTCCTGCTCTGGGTTCCCCCTCCCCCTCACTTGCTTTCCCCATAGGATTGCAAATACAGTGGTGCCTCGCTAGACGAAATTAATTCGTTCCACGGGTCTTATAGCGAAAAATTTGTCTAGCGAAACCCATAGGAATGCACTGAATTTTTTCCGAATTTTTTTTTTGCCCATAGGAACGCATTAATTGAATTTCAATGCATTCCTATGGGAAACCGCGATTCGCTAGACAAATTTTTCGTAAAATGCATTCGTCTAGCAAGGCAAGCTCCGCTCGAAAAATCCTTTCGTTAAGCGGAAATTTTGTTAAGCAGGGCATTCGTTAAGCGAGGCACCACTGTACTGTATGTGTGCTCCCACAAATTTTGATTCAACAATGCAGGGTGAGTAGTTTTCATATAAATTTGAAATAAGTTTTCATGAGTAACCATTAGTTAGTTTTATTAATGTGTTATTCTGGGCCAGATTCTTAATGGTAATTAACTATAATGAACTCTGGCAATTTACCCAACTTTGGTTTCATCCGTTAGTACCAAGCATTGTAGTTGTAAAAGGAAGTTTCAAGTCATGTGGTGCACACACAAACACACACACACACTCAAGGAACAGGTGCTGCTACTCACATTCAGGTCCATCCTAGCAGCGCATGCTGAAACGAGGGGAACTTCTGCTGCAGGCATCCCCAAACTGCGGCCCTCCAGATGTTTTGGCCTACAACTCCCATGATCTCTAGCTAACAGAACCAGTGGTCAGGGAAGATGGGAATTGTCGTCCAAAACATCTGGAGGGCCAAAGTTTGGGGGTGCCTGTTCTACTGCCATCTGTCCTTGGAAAGTCACCTATGTTCTTGGTGGTGCTAATTTTGAAAATTACACAATATGGATTTTACACACTGATGTTGTTGCTGTCTAATACCAGGAAGGAGCATTCCTCAGTACCAGGAAAAATATACCAAATGACCACACTCACTCTCATTTCACCGAAATCGCTTAGAAGGTACCTGCCTGTTTAGCCCCATAACTTTCTTTCTAGGAGGGCTAGAGACTTCCTTCAAAATAGATAAAGAAAGCTCAGGATCTGGGGTGCCTGCCCAGGAGCACCAGTGAAAAACCTTCCCAAACACCATTGCACCTGGGGGCATTGGGTTGGAAAGCCCTGCCTTACACTGTAGATAATTCTAGTTATTTTCATGTACCTCTGGAAGTCTAGAAGCCAATGAAATTAGGCATTTTTCACTTTGAGTCTCTTTCTCTCTCTTTCTTTCTTTCTTTCTCTCCCTCTCTCTCTCTCTGATAATTTGTGAACAGTTGTAGCGAAGCCATTCTTTCTATAGCTGAACCATAATAGCTTGAAAACACCTAAGCCCATTTTCCACAGTCTTAGTTTCGGAGTTAGGGGTGTTGAGGAGATAAATGTTTTAAAAGAGGTACAATGCACTGCTTTAGGTAATTGGAAATGATCCATCTGAAATGAATGAGTCACTAATTATTGAACTATATATTATAAACGTGTTCTTGCTGCCTGAATCTTAATTAGGCCTTCTTTTCATCTTAGGAACAAAAAACTGAAAACAATTAAAACCAAAGAAATTGATCTGGCAGTACTGAAAATATATGCTTCGATTTGGCCAGGTTTTAATCACAGAGTTTGTTGGCAGTGGAAACAAGCTCTTAAAATCCCACATTCTATACTCTTAAAATGGAATTGTGTGTGGGGGGGGGTGTACTCTAAGCAAAATATATTAGACACTTATCTGTGATTGCAGTCTTTGAACAACTGTCAGTCAGCAGTGTTTGGATTAGATCGGGGATTGTTTGTTCATTCACATACTTTTCCCAATAGTTTTTTAGTAGTAAATATCTTGCTCCCCATTTGTCACAACAAATAATAATTAATTTCTCTTAATAAAAAAATATTAATAGTTTAGAATGGCAAAGCAACAACTGAGGGAGCCTGACGGAAACATTTCATTGGCATTCTTGCTGCTCAGGGATACAAAAAAAAAAAGCCACCTTGAATAAAATGCTAATGTCTACAGTGACACTGATTCAGCCTCATTCATGTCACTCTTGTTCGGTTGAAGATGACATGTAAACATACAGTACAGCATTACAGTACTGTTAACTTCGTAGGGTTCATTGAACATCAGGTCCCGCATCCTCAACATACAAATAGTGTGAAGGCCATTTCTCTTGTTGCAATTGCTAGGTGTGGAAATTGTCCCATGATAAACCTTCGTTCTTTAGAAAAGGGAAAGACCCAGAACAGTCTCAGAGTTTCTGATTCAGCAGGCACTTCTCAGCATCACAAACTCTCCTCCATGAAGAACCCCCCATTGCTTGGCAGTTGTTTTCTCCCATTTCCCCCAAACATCATAATTCTTCCTGGCTTCTGTTGTGGTAGATACCTGGAGCAGCTCAGAAGCAGCATTTTGGGGGTGCTACAGAGACAGATTCTGAAAGAGATACCTGATTTCAGCTAGGTGTTAGCCAGGCATGCATTATTCTGTGACGCTATGCATAACCCACGACAATTTAAAGGACTTCTTAAAGAGCAAATAAATAGGTACTGCTGTAGTGGGAAGATAAATTGTGTTTCTGTGCGCTCTGGCACTCGTCACAGTGTCCTGTTGCACCAGAAGTGGTTTAGTCATGCTGGCCACATGACCCGGAAAAGCTGTCTGCGGACAAACACCGGCTCCCTTGGCCTGAATGCAGAGATGAGCGCTGCACCCCATAGTCAAATACGACTGGACCTAACCATCCAGGGGTCATTTGCCTTACCTTTACCTTTAATCTAGTTCATGCACCTATTTTGGATACAAGAGTAAGTGACTCATGGAAATTTTCCCTTGAAATTACACCATCTGACTTAAGCATGTTTCCAATCCACCAGAGAGGCTTTTCTCTCTGATTGTGCAGATCCCAAACCTTGGAAGCCGTGTGTCAGCCGTGTTGATTCTCTCTCTCTCCCGTACCCCTTGCCCTTGAAAATCCCTATTCCTTCTTACAGCATACTTGAGTGTAAAGGTGGCTGGCACCGGGAAGATGATTGTATAAAAACTCTGTGCAATATGATGCCTCCTCTTCTGCAAGACATGCTTCCTGTGCTTCAGATTTAATTGTTTAGGCACCAAGCTAACAATGTAGGAGGTTCCTTTGTAAGTAAGACATGTGCCACATCTCTGCACTAACACAGTAAATCATGGGGCTTATCCACATTTACCTTTCCTCCACTCTTTCCATGCTTTAAAGCTCCATGTCTAAGCACCTTTTTCTTTTTGCTCCAAGCTTTTCTTGTGAAAACTTACTCTTTAAAGCTCAATCAGAGCAAACAGCAATCCATGGAAAACCTGAATTGTTTGCTCCAACTGAGTGCTAAAGAGCAGTTTTTTGCAAGGAAAGCTACCGGGGGGAGAGGGGCATGCTCAGTCATGTAGTTTCAAAGCTCAGACCTGTGCCGGAAAGAGCAGGGCAGAAGGTAAGTGTGGAGAAGCCCATGGTCTTGTTCTGCATAACAAAATAAACATGTTTTTAAAGAAATGTGTAAAATGGCTTATCAGCTGTGATGAGATTATACTGCTGATAGACCTTAATTAAGCACCAATTTAGGATGACTGTAATGATGATAATGTGTTTGATTTAATCTGTGCAGAATTAAAAATATATTGACCTGCTTTTCCGTTTAATATCACTGTTGCTTCGAGTTTGACAGTCTACCCAGGCTTTCCATTGCCTGCAAAGTACACCTTTTCCTGTGGAATATTGACTTACAGCTACAAGCTTTAATAAGTAAACACATCAACTGAAACCTTAGTAAATTCATCTCACAAAGTTATTTTAATTGGTATGGGCTTCAGATTAAGGATGCATCTTGTCATTCTTTGAGATTCTTTGCTTTCAAGGAGATGCCATAAAATTCGTGAGGATTGTTCCCTGTAACAAGCCAGGGGCTGATTTTGCTGTATTGAACTTTAGGTTATCTTAACCTTCCTTTAGTAACTCATAAAATTGTCTACATTTTAAGTTTCTGGCCGTGTGTTAAGTTCAACTGATCAAAGTATGTTCCGTAACTTTTACCAAAAGTAGTGTGATGTGCGCCCTGAACTAAATTGAAAGATGCCATCGACTTTAACATTCTGCAAATAGAGACAAAGATGTTGCTCTGTCCCTGTGCCTTTATGGCACAGGTACTAGATATGTCTGTCATTTACAAAGTGGCCATTGAGTCCTGAGTAAAGCCAGTTGCTGCTGCATTGGAATGGGATATTTTAGGGCTTATCCACACTAATCTTTTGCCTCACTCTTTCCAGGCACACATCCTCATCTACGTTTTAAACCCACTCTTTAGTGTTCAGTCGGAGCAAACATCCATTCAGGTTTTCCGTGCATTGCTGTTTGCTCTGAGCTTTAAAAAGCGGGTTTTCACGAGGAAAGCTCTGGAGCTGGGGGGGGGGGCACTTGGACACAGAGGTTTAAAGTGCAGGGCATGCCTGGAAAGAGCAGAGGAAAGGTAAGTTAGTCTTCCTTCAGCTTCACTTCTTATGGAAGCAATGCTTTAAAAATAGATAAAGGAAGGAAGGAAGGCGTGTACTGCATATTTCAGGGCTTATTTCTCTCTAATCAGTGGTAAAATTGGGGAAATTGGGACATATGGCAGAGATAATATGGCCATAAGACCAAAAACAGCAAAAGATAAATAAATGTGGAAATAGCCTTTTTTCAATGAGTTTCTTTCTCCCTAACCCTCGTATCTCTGACCAAATGCGCTGATGGCTCCCTTGGTCACTAATATAGGGAGAAATGGTAAGACTAACGACTGCAGTTGCTTTGTTCATCATGTGCATGCCTAATGCAATAAACTCTTCTAACCCGTTCTAATTGGAGCTCTCATGCGTTTTATTTTTTGCCCCTACTGCTTCCCCCTGCATTGCTATAAAAGCATGTAAGATTACAAGAAGTCTCTTTCTTCTATATGGTGCTTGCAGTACCCCTTGTCTTGAGATAATACTGTTGAAGGTTTTGTCAGTGTCATAGTAAACTGAAAGCTCTTTGTGTTTGTTTTTTTAAGTTTCCTGGTTGTTCCCCTCCCGCCACCCGTAACTTTCCAAACGTGATATTTCCACATTTACTGTGGCTACTATGTGTGTGTGCGCAGGGTATGTGTCAATTTGTGGTCTTAGCGAGTTCATCCATGCTCTCTATCTCCTGGAGCTGAGGAGGTCTTTTGTGGCATTGTTTCACTCAAGTCCCATGCATAAATCACGTTATACATCAATCTTATTTGACCTGTCTCTCCATCTCTGTCAGCAATAACTCAAAGTACTTTGCTATAGGCAAACAGCAGGTGTGGAGGCCTTGTGTATTTACTCCCCCCCCCCCATTGTTAACTCTAAATTTTCTTACAATCTTTCAGTCACATCCCCAACAATCCTTTAAAAGCACATGTCTTCTCCCAAAGTACCTCGGGAACTGTAATTTAAGGGTGATGGGAATTAACTCTGTGAGGGGTAAACTGCAGTTCCCAGGATTCTTTGGAGGAAACCATGTGTTTGAAAAATACGGCATAGATATGATGCCAATCTATAAAAAGATTCCCCCAGTGGAACGTCACCTCTTCACTGCTGTTGTCACCAGTTCCTCCTCTCTTTGATATCACCTGCTTTATTAGAAACCAAGAGTTGAAAGGAATCTCAAAGGGTTGTCTAGTCCAATCCTCCACAGAGGAAGGAAATCCACTACTGCAGTAGCCCAGCTTACACCCTAATGCAGGAAAGCCCACCCCCTTCCAAGGCCATCACAATTTGTACCACGAATAAGTTCTTCCTAAAGATTAGTTGAAGTCCTCTTTATTGCAGTTTGAACCCATTGGTTTGGGTCCTCCATTCTGCAGCAGCAATAAACAGTTTGCCAGACCAATGGCAAAATTTCACACAAGTACACCCCGCCCGCCCCCAAAACGGTATCGGTTAGTGCAGCGTTCTGTGTGAATCAAGGCCATCATATGGTTTTCCCTTCCCCTGTCGGGCATCGTGAGCTGGGATTACACAATGTGAAGCTCCTGTTCATGTGTCTTGTGCTGAATGGCAGGCCTTTGGGAGGAATAAGGTACATGGCAATAAATGGCTTCCAAAGGTGATCATGTTTTCCAGTTTACTATGATCGTGACTGAACTCCATTTGTTTTCAACAAATGTAACTGTGCTGTGTCTGTACGTAGAAGCCTACAAACAGATATGTACACACGCCTATGTGGTCAAATAAAGCCAGCAGGTTTGCTTTGAGTTTTCAACAAGCATAGAGCCAGCATTTGTTTTCACAAAACTACATGTTATGTTGTCTTACATTGGTCTATGTTTGTAAGACTACTATAAAAGAATTAGTGTTTTTTGGTTGCTTGTGCTCTGTGTAGTTATAGCTTTCAGTCAGATGTGTGCAGCTTTTCTGCAGCCCAATAAGTTGTTGACGAAACTCACCTCAACTTTCCCTCCTTCCCCTTCCCATATAGGATCTGACGGCATTAGCGAAAGAACTGAGGGAGCTGCGTATTGAAGAAACCAACCGGCCTTTGAAGAAAGTTACGGACTATTCCTCCTCCAGCGAGGAGTCTGAAAGCAGCGAAGAGGAAGAGGAGGATGGCGAAAGTGAAACACAAGATGGGACCGTGCCTGTCAGTGACATTCCAAGGCTTATGTAAGGCACATTTTGTGAAGATAACACCATTATAATTAACACTGTTTATTTAGAGCTGCGGGTGGGCGGAACAACACACTGTGCATGTTTGACAGCAGCCGCCCCCAAGGTCAGGTCCCTCCCCATAATGTGTAGGATCACTCACCCCATGACATCGCACTGTCATGTGCGATTGTCTGTTCTTGCTGTACATCAGTTGGATGAGGGGTAGGGGAAATGTATAATATAATGACCTCACAACATTAGGAGACTTGATCCTGGGCATTGCTGGGAAGAAGAGGAAGCCTTGACACAAGGATGCTATTTTTGGCAGATGATGTGTGGTACTTAACTGTGAATGTAGCTTTTTGTGCTTGGGGAAGTAGCTGGATACAGTCCCCAGCCATCCTGGCTTGCCAGCAGCTCACAACAGTCAAAGGATAATACAGTCTGAGTTCATACAACTATAGAGTCAGAGACCCATGAAAAACAGACAAAAGGTGCTGTAGGGTAGTGGTTCTTGTGTCTGGGAACAGAGAGGAGGCTGGTTCTGGATGGTGTTGCACTCCCTCAAAGAACCAAGTGTGTAGCTTGAAGAGACTACTAGATCCAGCTTTGTCGCTGGTGACCCAAGTGGCATCAGTAACACAGGGTACCTATTTTCCAGCTTTGGCTGGTTCGTGAGCTACAGGCATTCCTGTATGTGTCAGCCTGGCTACAGTAATCTAGGCCGGTGTATCCCAACCTTGGGTCTCCCGCTGTTTTTGGACAACAGTTCCCATCATCCCTGATCACTGGTCTTGCTAGCTAGGGATGGTGGGAGTTGTAGTCCAAAAACAGCTGGATACCCAAGGTTGGGGAAACACTGGCCTAGGCTCTACAGACTCTGGGTTCTGGAGTTAGATTAGTGCAATAAGCTCTGTGGGGGGCTGCCCTTGAAGATAATTTGGAGGCTGCAGCTGATACAAAATGCAATGGCCAGACTGTTGACTGGTTCAGCTGCTTGAAGCCATATAACACTACAGGTGAAACTTGGAAAATTAGAATATCATCAAAAAGTGCATTTATTTCAGTAATGCAACTTAAAAGGTGAAACCAATATATGAGAATACCTGGACAACAATAAAGACACACGACCAGTGACGCAGCCGGGAATCCCCCAGTTGTGCAGGGCTGGCCACCCACCCCCTGCCCACGTGGGGGGGGGTCATGAGAGCCTGCAACACCACCTCCTCCTTAAGGCGGAAGTGGCCTTATCTAAAGGAGTGCCTCTCAGCATTGTCCTCCCCAGGCTTTAAGATCTCTCAGGGAAGCCTGGTGTTTTAGCTCAGGATGGAACCTTCTTGGTGGTGGCTCCTCAGCTGTGGAATGTCGTTTCCCCCAAGGTTCAGCTGGTGCCAACATTGTTTTGTCCAACACCTGCCCCCCACACATATGGGAGCCACCACCTATAGCAGGGGTCAACAACCGTCCCTCAGACCAGACTATATTTGAGGGCGGGGGAATGCACAAATTCCTATGCCCCACAAATAACCCAGAGATGCATTTTAAATAAAAGGACACATTCTACTCATGTTAAACCACACTGATTTCCGGACCATCTGCGGGTCGGATTGAGAAGGCGATTGGGCTGCATCTGGCCCATGGGCCTTAGGTTGCCTACCCCTGACCTATAGGATCCCACACTTATTACTTGGAAGCAGACAAAGGTCTGGGACTCAGTTTATCTTCTTCACATATGGCAGTGTACAAATAATACAGAAGCTCCATGTGTGAAAGAGCCCTGAGAGCTAGGAAACTCTGGGATTTTCTGAAGTTCTCATAAAAAATTCAGTGGCTTCACTTTGCAGACAACACCTTAGTCTTTCATGAAGTTTCTCATTTAAATGTTCTTCGCATTATCACAGATTTAACAGTTTTTCAGTATTTTAAAGACTGACGAACTAAAATGGTGCTAACAGCTGCATATCTGGACTTTTATTAGAACATTCTCTGATTTATATTTCTATATTATCTAGGTCAGTCTCTGCCTTCAGGCATAAATAAGCAGCTGCTGCTTATTTTTGTTGGCTATCCATATGTATACGGTTAATGTTTGGGCAGATATTTTGTGTCTGTTTAGCTTAATGTGGTTTAAAATATGCCATGTTGTAATTTCATGTTGCACCCTGGCTTGTGTGCACTGAAGCTGTGGTCCTAGAAGGATTCAGTCTCATCTCTACAATTTGACGTCTTCAGATACTGCTGAGAGGCTTGCTCTTATTGTCCTGGGTGGCCATCAGAAACAAAAATGCCACGGTTTAGTAGCTTGTAACCTGGACAAGTTTAGTTGCCATGAGGAAAACTGCCTCCTTGTTTCAGGTATCATCAGCCTGTGACTATCGCACATCCTCTGAGTCTCCCATCCCCTGCCCCATATTTCTAGCTACTGATGGTCAGCAAGAGGAAATCCACAGCACAAGTGAATCCTTGAAAATGGTACAAGCCAAGCAGACATGCTTCAACACAGGGCAGTAGTTTTTGGCAGCATCTCTCTGTTATCACAATCATCACATGTGCTCTAGCTTTTAGGTTGGCACCAGGCGTGATACAAATCAGAGGGATGCCATCAAAACCAGCGACCATCCAGTTTCCTCCCTCCATTTCCCATAATGTTTGGTAAAGGAAATTTGTAGGGTGACATTGTGAGGTTCTGCATTTGCAGCTTCCCACTTGGCAATATCAAGTGCATGCCATGAAGGTGCAGGGGCCACACGCAGGGTAGTCTTGTCTGTGTTTCCTTCTCCATTTATAAGCCTTGCCATTTTCAGTAATCATCTTTAATTGCTGCCTCAGAGTATCAATTACTGTAAAAACCTGGCCTCTGATAAAGGAACCTATAGCTTGTTCTGGATTTTCATATATGTCCGCATTCATGATTGCCTTAAGATTAAAAAATCTTACTGTTGGCATTTGGTCCGTGAAGCCTGGACCAACACGCTGCACCAAAAATGGTGTGTGTGTACAATGTTCTTATTTAAGTTTTGCAAATACCCACTGTTTATATTTTGCAGCCCTACAGGAATGCCGGGAAACAACGAGGCCTACAACCTAGGAATGGTGTCAAGCCACGTTCTAGAACCGCCCCATACAGATACATTTAACAGCATTTCCAGAGAAGGGACTTTAATGATAAGGGAGGTAAGTGGGTGGCAACTATTTTCTGTGAAACATCTTTGAGAGATTTTGTCTTTATAAGCTATGAATAATCATTGCTCTGTGTATTCTAAGCACAAAGTGATTGATTAAACGATGCCTGCTAGCAGCTGATTAATATAATTACAACATCTAAACAAAAGATGTTTCTCCAAACTGCAAACAACAATGAATACTGTAGGACACAGCCAGGTTGTGTCTGGATTCTGATATTCTTCCATCCTGGCCTAAAGCAAGAAAAAACTCCCAAACCAAAGGATTTACACAAAGATTTACGCCGGTAGAAGTGAGTTTGAAACCTAGCCCATTCACTTCCATAATAATTCCCCCTTTAGCCATCTGCTGAAGATTTCCAATTGCTTTAGTTTAATTGTAGCTCTTTATCTGAACACCCTAATTGTGATGTCATGGCTTGTATTCAGGGGAGAGAGAAAAGACTCTTATAAAGACAATCCAGAGGCCAACAAATGGGACTTTTGTTTTATTTTGGGAAACATTTGCACCTATGCAGCATGGATGAATTCCAGTGAACTATCTAGTGGTTATGGGGCAAGGCAGAGGGGAGCCAAACCCATAATATTTTGTTGAGAGTCACAACCCAAATCCTAAAACTGCCAGGAGCAAATAAACCTTCCTGTTCAGCCTCCTCCTGAATAGGTAGCACAGCATGTCTCCTGTGCTTTACCAGTGTTGGCCATTGATAGCAATGCCACATTGCAGAGCGGGGTGAAGTAAACCTGTTGCTGGAGAATAACCTTGCTATGAATGACAGGAGGTTAGATTGTACGAGGCATGCTGTAAGAAAACAAAAGAAGAAGAAAAATCACTAAAAATAAAGTGTTTTGGTAGGATAGGTAATTCAGAAAGACACAAGGAAGTGCTTCTGACATCTCACCTTGAGGTCCAGTAGATGCTGTCCATAGTACTGAATGACTACCTTCCCCACCCTGATGTTGTCTGTAAAACCAAATGGCCACATTTCGTACCCTGAGAAAATGGTCCATTGTTGTTGAAGCCAGCCATTGTTGTTTTCTGGGTGCAGGGGTTGGTAGTTTCATAGCCAGCTAGCTGTGATTCTTCCACAGCGGGTTCAATTGCTATCATGGCGTGATCCCACTGAGCTTAGGTAATAATGGCTAATATTGCTCCCCAACCAATTACAGCTGACCAGGAAATGCATAATACATTCCATAAAATAGGCTAAGGAGATGCCCAGAGGCTGAAGCACTACAGCAGTCAGGCCCATGGCCTGCAGAGGTCAAGAAGGGGAGGAAGGAAAGTGCAATGCACAAGGACCTAAAAGGCTGGGAGATTAATGGCAGATCCCATGAACTTGATGGGGTGGGACAGAACCCTGTCTAGGATACCCAAACAACTGTGGCTGGTTTTGCTCCCTGAAGTGTAAATGTCTCTTTAGCCACAGTCATAGACACAGGGCCAAGGTATCTGTGACAGCAGCAGATCCATGTGTTTAAAGGAGAATCTGCTGTAGTTCTGTAGGAAAAGGGATGGGGAGGTCCAGTTTTAAGGAATAAATAGGCTGCACGGAGGAAGGGTATTGAGCCCTCCTCCTTCCTGCAGCTTCCCTCCCTGTGCTTTTCTTTCAACCAGGCACATATTTGTATCATATCCCAACCCTTCAGAGCAGATTTTCCAAGGACCCAAGGGGTTGTTGGAAGTTGCCTCTGCCTCATCCAGTTACTGGAGCATCCCATCCTGCATTGCAGGGGGTTGGACTAGAGGATCCTCGGGGTCCCTTCCAACTCTGCAATCCTACTAGCAGAACTCTGCTTGGGATACTCTTGCCAGCAAAAGCCTGCTTAGGATCTGAGGGTGGTATTCCAGTAACTCAATTACTGCTAGCGCAACAAGATTCCACCCCATCTCCTCCCCTGTGAGCACCCTGCACCCTCCCCAAACCTACTCCAGAACAGACACCCTAGAACAGATTTAGGATGTGCACAGGAAGAGGAGAAGGGGAGAAAGTCTTATTGCGGTAGCAGAAATCCTTGAGCTGACGGATCCCTGATTTAGCACTGCACTGGACATGACCCTAAGCCATTGTTGGAGTGTGTAAAAGTGGATTCATGCCTAATTAATGCACTCCTTGTTTGTGAGTCTGAAAGTGACCTTAAACCTGATAGACCTTCAGAAACAAGCTGTGATGAGTGCCATGCAAGGTGTTTGCAGTTTTTGAATATAAATCATTCTTTGCCACCTGATTAAGTTGAGAGTGTCAAGAATTGTGCAGATGCTGCTTGTGGAGCCTGGGGTAATCTCTTTCAGGTACATTACCCTGCTTGGGCCTGCCCTTAATAGGTGACACATTAGACATAAACAGCAGGTTGCTGACAATTTCTGCCAGGCTTGTAATTCAGCAAAAGAAGTATCTGCGGTGACTTTTGCAATGGAGACAAGTCAGTCTGTTTTGTCAGCTGCCTGCAAAGGCAGAGACCAGAAGAGGGAACAAAGTGAGGTTGTTGTTTTTTGCTAGATTATAAAGCATTTCCCAAGTTGCATATGGAAGAGGATTTTCTGTTCTCTGTGGAGACACATAACTCTCGCTGATGCTAATGCGAGCTTTGCGTGCCTGTCAGGACAAAAAGATCTGTTAAGTCGTGCAGGGGGGAAAACCGAGGCTGTTCGCTGCTGCCTTGAGTCACATAAACTTACTGTAGCCCATTTGAAAAGGGCACAAGGTGGAAAAGTGGCTCCTGGCTCTCATGACATCAGAATACTGCAAAGTGGGGCTTGCAAAGTGGGCACATGCCACATACCTGTCCCCCGATGGCCATGCCAAAAGGTAATGTCTGTGTTTCTACTTCAAAGTAGGTGTCAGTGGGGAGATGCAGGCAACCTGCTTAGGCATAACCTAGATACATGCACAAAATGGAAACCACCAAAGGTCACATAACGCCACGGCAGTTATTAAAATAATGTGATGTAATTCTTTCTCAATAATTACACATGTTTTCAGTGTGGTAGATGGAAACCCGGGTTCTAATTGGCCCTGTCCCTGCAGCCAAGAGCATGCTAACAATGCACATTCAGCCATTGGGCTGGTTTGCACATATTAATGATCCTGTCTTAATGATCTGAGGAACAGGCCATGTGCTCTTGCACTCATGCCTCCCGACATACCAAATTCGGTACTTCTACCATGATTCTGTAAAGCACCGTTTTACAGAAACAGGAAGCCATTCTTCACAAGCACGGCTTAGACCAGCTTTTCTTTTAAAAGGTCTGTGGCCCAGTTCAGGCATACAGCAGTCCCCCTTTCAGGTGCCTGTGCGAGCATGTAGTTTAGGGCTGTAAGTGAGGATCACATGGAAAGCTCTGCATGTGGCAACATGTGGTTAGTCCACATTCGGCGTGGCCCTTTTTCAAGCTGCTGTGATTGTACAGATAGAGCAACTACATGCACAGCAACTTGTGTAGAGGTTGCAGGTCATCCCATCATCTCCGCACCATTTAGTTTGCGGGTCTTTAAAATACTGTACCTTTAAAAACTGTTAAATCTGTGATAATGCAAACAACATTTAAGTGAGAACTTCACGAAAGACTAAGATGTTGTGCACTCCTGCAGGTGGGTGCTGCAAAGCATCTGGCTCAAATATAAAAGTGATATAATATCTGAATTCTGTCCCACTTTTGATAGCATTCACCTGTAGTATAAATAGTACGGAAGGGGCTCGGATGTGCTGTTTAGCTTTGTGGTCTTAACTATTAATAACTATTCTTCTGCTGATGAACAAGGATGCCCTCTCCTTCCAAATGTGCTCTGTGTTTCATTCTCTCTAAATTTCTTCAGTGGAGATACGTAGCTGCTTGCTGAGTCCGCGGGTCAAGAGGACAGCCAAGCCCAAGGGCTTGTGCCTGTGCTTGCTTGGCTACGTGAGTTAATATGTTACTCTTGGGGTTTCTCTCTCTCTCACTCTCCTCTCTTCATTATAACTTGTGTCTCTGCAGACTTCTGGGGACAAAAAGCGCTCTGGCCACGCAGCCAGCAATGGCTTTGCCGGCCATGTCAATCTTCCAGATTTGGTGCAGCAGAGCCACTCACCTGCCGGCACACCGACTGAGGGTCTGGGCCGAGCCTCCACCCATAGTCAGGAGATGGACTCGGTGGCAGAAGTAGGTAGCAGCAGGGTCCTCTCAGCTCAGGACCTGCTCCCTTTCTCCACCTTTGCCTTGCAGAAATATTAAAATCTTGTTTTCAAGATTTATACTTGGATCTCCTCCCCGCTTCTTGGCTATCATTCTGTGTTTATGATTATATACATGATGTTGAATTTCTGTTTTAATCCATCAGCTGTTGAAATTCTGGCAAAGTAAGGGCATTTCTGGATAAAAGCTTCCCTTAGCTGCAAAAGCCAGAAGTGAAACAGGAAGTAGCTTGCATACGAAAGGCACCTGTTATTGGGGAGGGACCATGGCTCAGCAGTAGAGCAACTGCTTGGCATGCAGAAGGTCCAGGTTCAATCTGTGGCATCTCCAGGTAAAGCTGGGAATGTCCCAAGTCTGAAATCCGGGAGAACCCAGGCCAGTCAGTGTAGACCAGGGTTTCTCAAACTTGGGACTCCAAAACAGCTGGAGACCCAAGTTTGGGAAACCCTGGTGTAGACTATACTGAGCTAGATAAACCAAAGGACTTATTTGGTATGAGGAAGATTCCTAGGTTTCTATTGTTTTTGCACAGTCTGCTCTTCTTCTCCAGTGCTGGTCATGCTAGTGTGTTTGGACTGATTTCTACCCACATGGTGATCAGCACAGTCGACAGGTGTCTGGCATGCCGGCATTAAGCAGAATAATAATTGGAGAAAATCAGTATCTGGAAGGTATCCTGAATTAGTGTGATTCCCCTCAATTTGTTAAAGCCACACAGGGTTGTAGCAGAACCACAGGAGAGCAGGATTCTTTTACATGAACATCTCAACTTTTGTTTTATTTTTCAAAGAGCAGGTTTCTAGCCCTTAGCAAAAGGGAAGAATTGGTTGCACATATATTCTAAAAAGAGGGTTGGCAATGCCTATTAAATCTCCCTGAAGCCCAGAGACAAACTCGGTGAGCTTTACCTACATAACTCCTTGTGTTGCCCTTCCCCGTAGCTAAAAGAAGCAGAATAAATCTGCATGTAATTTATGCAGGCCTGTTTACAGATTGTGAGATGGCAATTGAGGCATTGCGTCACCAGAGTTTGGAAGTCAGCACATCTATCTCGTTAATAAAACCTCAGGAGGTCTAAATATTCTGCTAAACGTTCACTCGTGAACTCATTAATGCAATCCTTTTCTTCCCCAGTTAAGAGATAGTGCTAGCTTTTCCTGGAAGCCCAAGTGGTGCCCTCAGAAAACTGCTACCTTATGTGTACATTGAAAGAGAAGGAGGCTCTTTCATGAGGCTGGTTATCTCTTTACAGCAGGGAGGCTAGGCAGTTATCTAGGGTGACAGCTGCCTGGCTCCAGCACTCAACCTGGATCACAAGACTTAGGTGGCTTTTGAAATAAAAGGAAAAGGCATAGAATAGTGATGATGGAAGGTGGGACTCCCCCCTCCCCATTTTTCTGGCTTCTTTTGATGATGATGATGATTGATTTATTAGATTTATATACTGAACTTCATCACAAGATCCCAGGGCGGTTCACAAGATAAAAATGCAAGGTAAAAGCACAAATAAATAGTTAAAACAAAAACAACAGAAGTCATAACTATAACATTACTTGGGTAAATATCACAGCAGAAAAACAAGTGCCATGTCGTGGAGGAAATCCCTGCTTTTACACATAGCAGATGCTAACATAGCAGATGCTAACATAGCAGAAGATTCTCAAAGGGAAAAAAAGTAAATATTAGTAGTTCATTATTCTGAATTTACTTCTAATCAAACCCAGCTCTGCTGTACTTAGCAACAAGGTTATGCTACTTTAAATTGATTATTACCTTTGCATCTACACCAGTCATTAAAGCCAATTTCTGCCTTCTGCAGAGCCATTTTAGGGATAAGGCATGGGTACTAGCTAATGGGGTCACGAAGAGTCGGACACAACTAAACGACTAAACAACAACTAGCTAAAGAATTGGTATTTTATACCTGGATCTTTATACATGAAAATACCACCCATTCTGCCACTGGACTACACCGCTTGCGCTTTGAATGTATTATCTGTGTAGGTGTGAAGACAAAAACCTTATTATTACTTTCTTCTGATTAAATGATATATTTATTTCTCACTGGATAGTATGGAATGGGAAGTAGCACAAAAGCATCTTTCACTCCATTTGTGGATACCAGGGTATATCAGACCTCCCCTACAGATGAAGATGAGGACGATGATGAGGAATCGTCTGCCACAGGTAGGGAAAGGCAATGGGAAATGCTTGGGGTATAAGATACTTGGTCCTGTTCACATATACTTGGGCAAGTATCAGCTCTAGGAAAGAGCATTTGAAAAAAATCCCGCACATACTGGCCTGGCAAGTGTTCATAACAGCTTACAGCTTCTATAGCATCATAGCAAAACATCCCTTCTACAGCATTTAGGGAACGTGCTCAAATCTCCAGTGTTTTCCCAACAAGAATGAGTGTCTGGAAAGTTGTGGGCCACAGGCCAGCATTCACTGAATTTTATTGTGGCTACTGCAAGTCAAAGTAACCTTGGTGCATGGAGACTCTATGGGCCAGATTCAACTACCCCATTCTACTAGAGGGGGCAGTACAAGGATCCCCACCCCCAGCTCAAAGGCTATGCCTCCTCTCCTCCTGCATACCCACTACCACCCACAAATCCACTCTAAAGGATTACGGCATCCCCAAAACAGAGAGCCAGAGAGGAAAGGGGAGATGGTTCCATCAGTCAGGTAGTCATGCTTGCAGTAACAGAACACCATCTTAACCCTACATTGAACTCCTCCTCCCTATATGTGCCAGACTCTGCAAGATTAGCTCAACTCTCACTTGAATTCACACAATCTCACTTGAATTTTCAGTCCAACATTTAAAAACTTTAAATGACATAGAGGTACCCTGAGAAAAGTGGGGAGAAGAAATCAGGATGGCACATAGTTGGTCTCACCACCATGAGTATCCTGTCCACTTCATGAGGTTGAAACTTGATGGTGCTCCTCAAGCCCTCTTGCAAGGCCGGACTAACTGTGGCATCAGGTTCACCACAGATCCGAGCAACTTTGCCCTCAAAGGGTTTCACAAACCTTTTGCAGCAGGCTATGCAGCAGCTCTGTGCAGGATATTTGGCAGGAACCGCTAACATCAGTCTGACCAAACTGCGGGAGGCAGTGGAAGACAGGAGTGTCTGGTGTGCTCTGGTCCATGGGGTCACGAAGAGTCGGACACGACTAAACGACTAAACAACAACAGTGATATATAGCTTGAGTTCTCCTCTCCTGGGCAGATACTTGGTTTGAAGTGCTGTAGTTTCCTCTGACTCCTTGCAGTGGTGCTGCATTCATTGTGGTCGCCAAAGAAGAAAGAAGAGGATTGTGCAGACAGATGCCAAAATCAACACAGTCTTGAGGCCTGTGCAGAATTCCAGTTGAACTGAGTTTATCAGTAACAGTTCTTCCATCTGTATGTTATCAGAGAGATATGGGGGAAAGCAGTAGGAAGCAGCTCCCACAGAGCTAAAGATACACATGTATTGGCCCTTAGTAGCTGATAAAACCCCCATTATGTATTCAGTAAAGCTGTTTCTGCATGTTTTCCTTTCCAGCATTATTTACCAGCGAGCTGCTGAGGCAGGAACAGGCCAAACTTAATGAAGCAAGGAAAATTTCTGTAGTAAATGTGAATCCCACCAACATTCGTCCTCATAGCGACACACCAGAGATCCGAAAGTACAAGAAGCGCTTCAATTCTGAAATCCTTTGTGCTGCTCTGTGGGGTAATCTGTTAATTATCTCATTGAATAGCAGAAATGCCGTCTGCATGTTAATATATATTTTGGTGCTTTTTAAGCGAGGCTCTGGCATAATACCAGGAGCTGAGGGGGTAGAAGCAAAACATTCTCTACTTAAGGTAGGGTGCTAAATAGCAGCTCTAGACACCTTTTTCCTGGGGTTGCTATTATGGCACCTGTGGATTCAGTGGCACTCTTGAAGACTTCCTCTGGTGTTCTTGAAGCCTCAACACCATCCCCACTTACTGCCTACTTACTGCCCACTTGAAAAGTACAGAGAGCTGATGAAGGAAGCTGAAAGAGTACAGCTCCTTTCCATCTCCCTGTGCTTTTGAAGGTTCAGTTAGGCACCTGAGAGCATAGGTGGGAAAGGGGGGGGCATCTGGGGTACTACAGGAGGAGAGAGAGAGAGAGAATGAGAATGGGGACATCCTCCGCCAAACAACCATCAAATCACATCTACCATCTGCTCCATTGACTGAATCATTTAAAAGCCTCAGATTGGGTGTTTCCCAGCACTGCCATAGTGCAGAAGCATGGCTCTGAGGCCCAGATCCTTACGGATCCTCACAGTTTTCACAAGAGATCCCTCAAAACCACCATCAAGTCACAGGTCACCTCTTTCTATGCAGATGTGCTCTGTGATTTGTTGGCAATTTTGCTGTCGTCCTATACAGAAATCATTAGGATCTATGGGAATCCATGCCTTGGGCCAGTGTTTTTATGGTGCTGGCAAGAGCAGATAGGAGCTTGATTCATAGAATCATAGAATCATAGAGTTGGAAGAGACCACGAGGGCCATCCAGTCCAACCCCCTGCCAAGCAGGAAACACCATCAAAGCATTCTTGACATATGGCTGTCAAGCCTCTGCTTAAAGACCTCCAAAGATTCCCTGGATAGCAGGGGATCATTGTGAGTAAGTGAAGTCAGAGGTAAGGAGGGGGTTCACAGGGCTTTGTAGGCAAGGCCTATCCCACTTCAGTGACCATGTCTCCCACCTTCTGAATGTTAAGAGTGTGTCATAAATGCCAATAGATCTCCTCTACCAGTGAATCAGTCAAGGCCCCAACCCCATGAACGAGGTCTGTGCACATCCATCACCGTCTAAAACACTCTGAGCACAAACATTGGCAAAAGACAGGGCTAGTCCACATAGTCCCTCATCCCTTCAACATGTGGGAGGGTTCCGACCTTCATTGGGAGCCCTTGGTTGATTCCTTTTAATGTTAAGTAAAAATTTCTCCATTCTCCTTAATTTCATCCGCTTCCTCTGCTTGCTCATCGTGCAGGTGTGAACTTACTGGTGGGAACAGAGAATGGGCTCATGCTGTTGGACCGCAGCGGGCAAGGGAAGGTGTACAACCTGATCAACAGGAGGCGGTTCCAACAGATGGACGTGCTAGAAGGACTCAATGTCCTTGTAACTATCTCAGGTATAGCTGTGAGCCTGCATCAGTGTTTTCATTTTGCTATGGGTTTCTGACAGCCCAGTCTTGAAGTGCAGGGGATGGTGCAAGGGCACACATAGGGGGAGGAGAAGGAGGAAGGTCCTGCTGTGCAAATGAAATTTGTTCTGCTCACTCAATTATTTAGTTGAATACCACCCTCTCTCTTTTTTATTAAACTTGTTAGTTATTTGTTTAAAAACAAAGTTGTGTAAAAATGCTTGCAAGCCATAAAAATATACAAACACCTCCACCCTCAGTAACAGCAGCAGAAAGCTTTAGTGGCATGCTAATAGCAAAACAACATATTCATAGTTCACCCAAAGCCTGTGGAAAATGTTTGGGGTTTTTTTAACCTGGTGCCAAAAAGATGTCAGTGAAGGTACCTGGCGGACCTCAGTAAAAAGAGTATTCCATAAACAGAGCCACAACAGTAAAGGCCTTCTTCCTTGTCATCATCTAAACATTTTTTTAAAAACTCCCTTAGCGCACTGACACTTAGTGCTCAGTTACGTCAATTACTTAAACATATTTTTTACAGCAGTATTATTCTTTATACTTGTCTGTAACTTTCGGCCAACAGAGGTTGGCATGCTTACATACGTTTTCATGCTTCATCTAACACAAATTTTTCTTTTTAAAACCCACCCTTCCATCTGAAAAGCCTTACCTCCAGACAGACAGTTAACAATAATACTGATGAGCTCAATTATAAGACATTTTAGCATATAGGAAGACAACAGGAACGCATGCAGAAATTAGCTTCGTTCATACAGCTTCGGTTTAGGTGCAAGATTAAAGTTCCAATTAATATTTCCAAAATTAGCTTTCCTCAACTGAAAAGAATGCAATAGACAAGCTGGCATCATACAATTTATGGATAAGATAAATGGCATAAAAAGCCCTGTGTATTAGCATCCGAGTTGATCCAATGATAGATTGTATCTTTATCGGTTCCATGTTTCAACAGGAAAGAAGAACAAGCTACGAGTTTATTATCTTTCATGGTTGAGAAACAGAATATTACACAATGACCCTGAAGTAGAAAAGAAGCAAGGCTGGATCACTGTAGGAGATTTGGAAGGTTGCATACATTACAAAGTTGGTAAGCACAAGACCCTATGCATAAGTGCAGTATCACACTAGCAGGAAGCTCTCTTAATGCTAGGCATGCCTGCTGGTCAAAGGCGCTTGGGGACTGTGAATATCCTTGTGCTGATTCCTGCTATTCCCACAGGCAAACAGAGGTGTAAAGAGTCAGCCTTTGTTGCACAGTCAAAAAGAGTGAATATTGCATAAAATGCTTGATGCCTCTTTTCTTTGATACCTTTCTATGGCACTAAAATAACCATGGAGAAAATAGTTATGCCTAAGCATGACTTTAACTATGCTCAGAGTGGGAGGTATGGTGTTGTCTAACCATCCCTGGGCTTATTTGATAGTGGAACAGACCCCAGCATATATTAATGTGGTCCACAAGTTCACCCCATCTGATTTTTTATGAATATTGCATGGATTGGTCATACATATAGAATCACAGAATTTTAGAGTTGGAAGGCACCTCAGTAATTATCTAGTCCAACTCCCTGCAATACAGGAATCTCAACTAGATCATACATGACAGATGGCCATCCGACCTCTGCTTAAAACCCTCCAAGGAAGGAGAATCCACCTCTCATGGGAGTCTGTTCCAATGTTGAACAGCTCTTACGGTCAGAAAGTTTTTCCTGGTGTTTAGTCGGAATCTTCTTTCTTGTAACTTGAATCCTTTGGTTCGGGTCCTGGCCTCTGGAGCAGGAGAAAACAAGCTTGCTCCATGTGACAGCCCTTTAAATATTTGAAGATAGCATATTATATCTCACCTCAATCTCTCAGCATTGGATTGGTTGCCATTCATGGACTTTTGCTGCAGTGGATGTCCGATACACAGATGTGAAGTGGGGCCAACAATGGGATAAGTAAGGATCACCCATCTTTCCCGCTACTCCTAGGCTGTATACAGTTAATGTCTGAATAGGACTAAAGTGCAATATCATTCAAAAAGCTAATAAACCAGTGGTTCATTTTCTTCTAGATGTTCAGAAACAATCTCCCTCATGTATAACACAACTAGATTTGGGGGAGCCCTAAATCAAGGGTGACTCCACTAACAGTTGTTTTCTAAGAACTTTAGTTTTGAAACTAGTAGGTTTTTCCAGGCTTAAACCAGCTAAAGTGAAAAAATGTATATTTAAGGGAAAGCATCTAATTAAATGAAGTTTTATTGGATGGCTCACACATACAAATTTATCACTTGCTGAGTCCAGCACTAGCTGGCTCTTAGCACATGTGAATAAGCCAAGAAAGTCAACCACCAGTTAGATCAGGCATCCCCAAACTGCGGCCCTCCAGATGTTTTGGCCTACAACTCCCATGATCCCTAGCTAACAGGACCAGTGGTCGGGGAAGATGGGAATTGTAGTCCAAAACATCTGGAGGGCCGAAGTTTGGGGGTGCCTGAGTTAGAGCTTTGTATTGCTTCTCATCATCTAAGAGGCAAAGCTTTTCAAGCCAATCAGTTTGTATATTCAGCTGCCAGTCACCAAGTGTTCTTGTATGAATTCTTATATTCACCTTATATATGAGGCAGTTTTGTGCCTAATGTTTCCCAGTGGACAAAACTAATATAAGACTCCCATATGCTTTTAGTACCAGAATAAGAATTTGCACAGATGTCAGCTATATCATATCAAAAGCTGGGTAGTAGCCAGTGTGCTCCAGTAACGATATGAAATTCCCTGTGTCCTGCAGTGAAATAAATTACTTTTCTTGGCAAAATAAAAAAACACGGCTACCTACCTGTAACCTGTTACTTTTCTTGGTATTGGATGGCAAATAAGGGTGTGTTTATTGCCACGGACCTAAATGCTTACATTTCAAAATATTACTTGAAGTCTTTAATTTTATGTATATTCACTCAACACAAGTTATGGAGGTTATGCTTCTTGATTAATTGTTCTTTGTTGAAAAGTACTAGTGAATAGCTGTGAAAACGGAACATTGCAAAAGCTTTATTGCTTAAGAGAGAAAAACATACCATGCAATCATTTTCCTTTTGGCTTAGCAGGCTAAAATCTGGTAGATCAAAATTTGAATCAAATGTCCTCTGATATATGTAGATGATTTTATTTAACAAATCCTATATTTTCAACTTGGCATTTAAAGGAAGTTTTGAAGTATCACAGTCCTAGTTTAAAATATTTATTTATTCATTACAAGGATAGTAGGGAAGGGTCACATTGCCATATTATTCATCTCAAATCCTGTGAGGTTAGTTTCCTCCCAGACACGCATGCTCTTTCCAAAATACCTGCACTTGCGTTGGTGGTGGTGAGTCTCTTCCAAACTACTGTTGTAATTGGAAGCACAATTGCCACCATCTTTAATTTGCTGCAGTGGTGGTGTGGCAGCCATGCTGTGTCACATACATGCAAGCAAACACAAGATGGCTGCCCCTGTAGCTAGAAAGCACCATCCAGAACTATGAAGAACCTCAAATCAGTCCAAACTATCAGGGGAATTTGGCATTTGGCCTGTTCTTAAAGACAATACTTCCACTGACAATATGGTTTCAGCAGCTGCCCTTGAGATTAAATCATTCGGTTTTGTCTTGAGTGAATTGGATGTTTTAAAAATTTAGTTTTATTTCAATTTTAGTGAAATATGAGAGAATCAAGTTCTTGGTGATTGCCTTAAAGAATGCTGTAGAGATATATGCTTGGGCTCCTAAACCATATCACAAGTTTATGGCATTTAAGGTATGTTTTGTGTTGTTACAAAAATATTAGCATTATTCATACATTTGTTCATGTTTTTTGTCACAGATAAGAAAATCTGTCATTCACTTCTGTTATCTATTCATCTGTGGCATAACAAGGAACTTAACTTATATCTCTCTGTGTGGCAAACCTCTGCAAAATTATTAGAGCTGGTTCTCATTCCCATGTTAGACATACCAGCATATTCACAAAGACCACAGATGGTTACGAACCAGTTCAGATGTGCTTATAGAACAACAACATCCTGGTGCTCGCCAGATGTTTGGGACGACAACTCCCATCAGCATAGAGGGCTGGGGCTTATGAAGGTTGCAGTTGAAAACATCTGGAAAGCTCCAGGTTGGGGAAGGCTGGTCTAGAGCCACTGTGTGATGCATAAATAAAATCACATCAATCTACCCTGACAGCCAAGTGGGCCTGTCCTGCCAATGGGCCTACAAGTCTATGAGGAATCTCAACTAAAGCATCCATGGCAGATGGCCATCCAACCTCTGCTTTAAAACCTCCGAGGGAGTCCATTCCACTGTCAAAACAGCTTTCTGTCAGAAAGTTTCTCCTGGTATTTAGTTGAAATCTTCTTTCTTATAACTTGATGCCATTGGTTCAGTTCCTATTCTCCAGAGCAGGAGAAAACAAGCTTGTTCCATCTGTCCATGTGGCAGACAGGATATTTGAAGATGGCTATCATATGTCCTCTCAGTCTCCTCTTATCCAGGCTAAACATGCCCAACTCCCTCAACTGTTCCTCATCAAGGCTTGGTTTCCAGACCCTTAATCATCTTGGTCACCTCTGCACATGTTCCAGCTTGTCAATATCCTTCTTAAATTGTGGCACCCAGATGTAATTTCTACATTCCAGTCACGAGTCGCACCCCACCAGGTTTCAGTAATGCCTGCCAGGTCATATTTGCCATCCGGTACTAAAATCTCCAGTCCACCTTGCTTGTTTCCCATACTCTGCATTTGTGTAGAGAGGAATGAAACCACGAGTCGTTCCCTCCAGTTGCTTCCTTCTTGTAGTTTCCTGCCCTTTAGCAGGTTTCTGGAGCACCACCTCAGTTTCCTGTGCATCAATGAAGCTATAAACCCCAGTGCCACTTGCTCTTTTGTCATCTGTATTGTTTTCTCCCGCCCCTCATGATTTAGTGTAACATTCTCCTGGTCAACTTTGTAAGACTCTTAGCAAACACATTTTTGCCAACCGCTGTGAGATGCAACCCATCTCTCACCAAAAGTCCTTCCTTAAGAAAGCGGACACTATGGTCCAAGAAGCCAAACCTTTCCTGATGCGCAGCCAGTGGTTTACTTCCAGTATTTTCCTCTCTCTTCCTGGGCCACAAACTTCAGCAGAAACAAGTGATGAAAAAAACCACCTGTGCCCCAAGGCCCTTCAAGTTCCTACACAGAGTCTCATAGTCCCTTGCTATACATTGAATGCTGTGTCTGGCAGTATTGTTGCACCCACATGAATCAGAAAGAAGGGGTTGTGGTCAGCGGGTTTTATAAGACTTGGCAACTTCTGTGTCATAATGTGAATTTTTGCATCTGGGAGGCAGCATACCTCCTGGGACATCCTGTTACCTCCACACACGGCTACCTCTGTCAGCTGCCATCACCACATATCTCTTCCTCCTCCGAGAGTGGCAGGTATCGTTCTGAACGCTGTACCTCCCACAGCCACCTCTGTGTGTTCTGAGGTCTGCAACTGCTGTCCTTGTCCCTCTGGCCCAGAATCGGTGTTCAAGGTGAGGGCGTGGAATCAATTTTGCAGCTTCAGTGACACAGCATGGCTCCTGACAGTCCTGCTTCTGTGTGTCATGTTGCTCCAGGAGTTCGTCTCCTGCAATGGGTGATCTTCCTCCTCCCTAATGACACCTCCACCCCTACATCACTCTATTCCAGGACAGTCCATTCTGCTCTAGCGAGAAATTCCTCATCTTGCCTGATAGCTTGGACAGGTGTGCCTCAAATTGCTGTACCTTCTCTTCCAGCAAGGCAGCCAGCTTGCACTTCCTGCTGGTGTAGTTTTGCTCATTCTCAGGCAGGAAAATAAACATGGCACAGAGTCACAGTTCCCTGAAGAAGCTCCCTCATCGTCCATGTCTCTTGGTTTTCACAATGGGACAGCACTGCGGGCCTTCTTCTCAAATTGTCTTCGCAAATGCCCTTGTTTTCAAGTCTTGGTCATGAGTTTCCAGAGGCTGCAATCAGCTAAATAGAATTGCCGCTGGCTGCTAACTTCTCCCCCAAGTCACTTCCTCATTCAGCCTGCCTTCCTCTCAGCAGTAGCACCTCCCCCTCAGACCATGTGCTCTAGCAGAGCACACAGCCACAAACCAAAACAGCTCAGACAACCAACCAGCCTTAATCTCAAAGACACAATCTCACTCTTCAGTTTCCTCCACTGATTATTTGCGGTCGCCCCTGTTTACAAGTCCCAGTCGCAAGCTCCTGGTCACAAGCTTCACCACAATTTCAATCAGATTTAACCCTGTTTTACTATGTGTTGGGTTCCAGCCCTGATGCTTCCTAACTTTTTTTTTATTAAACTTAAATGCAAATATAAAAATAATCCTACTGAAATAGGCATGCTGGCAAAAAGGGTTAATCCAGGGTTTAGATACAAGATTCAGGGGGTTCTAATGTCCATCTCAAAGAAGAGGTGAGCTTTACAAATCTTGAATTCTTTGAAACTTGAATTAAATTCAAAATCAGGGTAGAATTCCTGGATTATCCCTCTCCCAGCCATCCTTGCAATCACCACCACCCCTTTCAAATTCCATTCACAAGCTGGGCTGGTAGCCCCAACAATTGGAGTTGTACAGCCACAGGGAGAGGGAAGTCTCTCACTTCTAATCCCGCCTGGTGCTTTGTGCATTGCATAAGAGCGTACCAGGACAAAAGCCCCCAGGTGCACTTGGGAAATGTAGCTTCCTGTTGCTTAAAAATTAAAAGGCCAAACATTCCACTGACACTTTGCATCTTCTTGTAAGATACCAACAGGTAAAGAGCTAAATCAATGCCCTAAATGTCTGAAAGATAACCTAGACAGCAAAAGCAACGAGGACACATTTTTAAACAACAAATATAAAATACTCTTGTTCTTACCATAGCATGCTGTGCATTTATTTCATTTTTTCCCCCATACCACACAAAATTGACTGAGGGGGTTTTTAAAGTCTTTTGCAGATCTCCAGCACAAACCATTGCTTGTTGACCTCACAGTAGAAGAAGGTCAGAGGTTAAAAGTCATCTTTGGATCGCACACTGGTTTCCATGTTATCGATGTGGATTCGGGGAATTCATATGATATCTATATACCATCTCATGTGAGTCTGAGGCAGCGTGGTGGTGCTCTGCAAACTTGATTATACAGTATGTATGACGCCTATTGAAACAGGGTCCTAATTTCCTTTGGGGGGGGCACACCGTAATGCGTAATTTGGTGAATTTCTCACATTGCTGAGGAGAAGGCTGCTGTACCATGAGTTCTCCAGGAACCCGTGTATTGTATGGGCTAAATCTGTTTATGGGTTGGTAGCAAATGTTGGTTTGGCAGTTTTCTGAGAGAAGTTGGCAAATGCTGGAGAGAGCTGGTCTCTTTGTTGTCCTGTAAACTTGATTTAATGCTGATTTTGGGGGGTTCTGTTCTGTACGCAGATTCAGGGCAATATCACACCTCACGCCATTGTCATCTTGCCCAAAACGGATGGAATGGAGATGCTTGTGTGCTATGAGGACGAAGGAGTGTACGTTAATACCTATGGACGCATAACGAAAGACGTGGTACTCCAGTGGGGAGAAATGCCCACTTCAGTGGGTATGTCAGTTCTTCCTCTTCTCCTTAGGTATCAATAAATTCAGTGTGAAGTGAGAATCCTAAGCTGCAGTTGGCTATTTTCCTAGATAATGTAGTCCTCTGCGTTTCCTGTGATGAAACCATCTGTGGCTTGAGCTTCCAGCGTTAGGACATAATCTATTTCACATGGTAACTTCCTGCCAGGTGTGGCACGTGGTAAAAGCTGCCTTGGCCCAATTTTTTCAGTAAGAACTGGTTGCCATTTATTTGTTTTATTTCAGCCTACATCCACTCCAATCAAATAATGGGCTGGGGCGAGAAAGCGATTGAGATACGATCGGTGGAGACTGGGCATTTGGACGGAGTATTTATGCACAAGCGTGCTCAGCGGTTAAAATTTCTATGTGAAAGAAACGATAAGGTAGGTCTGCTCTCAGAGCTGCACAGAGAATGGTCCGGAAGCAACTGGTGGGAGAGCATTTGATGCCCCTTGTAAAAGCAATGTGGTCAAGCCATTAATAATGTTTTTAACACCTGCTCTGAGCTTTAAAACAAAAAGACAAGATAAGATGTGACATAACAAATAAGCAAAATGTGTGAATGAATGAGAAAATTAAACACATCCCATTTACAAGTTCATATGATGATTTTGCAGTTTAATAGATCAGGATGTTTCCTTCCCAAACAGGTATTTTTCGCCTCGGTGAGATCTGGAGGAAGTAGTCAAGTTTTTTTCATGACACTCAACAGAAATTCCATGATGAACTGGTAACAAGAGGGCCCTCGGGTGCTGACTTTGACACCAAGATTTTTTTAAGCTTGAAGAGCATTGGAACGTGTGGACTAACACTGTAGAGGCAGGTGAAGAAGATAATTGTGGAACACGTTGCTTCCTTCTGTGAACACACTCGCACTCACGCAGACACGCTCCAAGAATATGACACACCTTTCTTGTTGTGGTTTAGGAATGGAGGTTTACTCAAGGTCACAAGAATGCAACACTGTATTTGGGCAGAGATGGACAAGTGCGCAAGAGGTTTAGCAGAATAAATCTCTTGGAAGTCTTCAGTTGAAACTGTGATAGAGCTGTGGGTCACACAATTTCATTTTGTTTTTTAAACATTTTCCTTGTCCCTCTATTTGTACAAATGGGGACAGATCTAAGTGTCAAGCAGAGTCTCTGTTTTTAATTTTGTCTGCCTGCTAGCATCGGAAATATAGTATGTTGTAAGGTTACCAATTAAAACTGGTGAGAGACAGCACAATAAATGTATCATTTTATCTTTGTGTTGGGAGGCTTTAACCATAGAGATGGTTAACTTTTGTAAAATCTTTTGCCTTTTCCAACATTTCTGTGTTAGTTTTGCAAACAGGTCGACAAATTTCAAACGAGAGAATGAATTAGAATTCCCCCCCCCCCCGAACCCTTCCTTTTGGGAAATCTATTCTAAATGGCTAACCGACTAGCCTTAGATTATAATACAGTCAAGGTACAAATATATTTTTCTTGTCAACCTGTCAGTCTATACTTCGGTATGGATCTTCATATAATGGTGCTCATTGAGAGAAATAGCAGTGCCATCCTTGGCAATCATTCCCAACTTTGGCCTTAGCATTTTCTTGCCTTTCTCTAAGCTGTAATACGGAAAGTATCACAATAAAATTGCAGGTTGAGAAACAAATTGAAATAGAGCAAGATTTTGAAGATTGGCTGGAAAGTGTCTCTAACTGCATCCAACTTGAATGCATTGAGCCTAGGTCCAACCTACTCTGTACAGTTGTACTTTGCTTTTCGGGGAAGGGGCGGGGATGATCCTTGTAGATACTGGTGTGTGTTTTTTCCCTTCATTAAAACCTCCAGGAGCCAACAGAATTTAATCCTTTGGAAGACGGAAGCCCCAAATGTTGATGGACATTTGCCCACTTCCTTGTCTGATGGTGTCCTGTTTTCCGAATATGAAAAAACTTCATGAGATCTTCATCCCGTGGTGCAAAGAATAGGAACATTGCAAAAGTGAGAGATAGCAGATTGGAAGGACAGTTTTGGTGGCCTAGAACCTGACACTTAGTTTCATCTTTCTGCCCGTCCCTCTTTGCTGCCCACCTATATAGTGAACACCAATATGTGTGCAGATGTATGTATTTAGTTTGGGTTAACCTGTGTCCTTATATGCTTTGTTTGAATTATTTCCAGTTTTAAGGAAGTTATGTGCAACATTTCTACTATCTACAAGCATGGATTCCCTATTAGTCTATGGATGTAACATAATTGGATCTGTGTTGCTGTTTTTAACCTACCTCATTTTATTTTTGTTTCAATTAGCTTTTCCTCATTAGCTCCAGCAGACACCCAGGGAGGTTGACTGGCCAGCTTCAAAGTACAGTGTCTTAAGTAATTAACAGTGTTTGGCCAGTTCAGGCCTCTTTAAAAAGCAGAGAAGGACTCTCATGCTGCCTTCTTCCAGTTTTTCCTTCAGTGGTTCCACAGTTCCCATTGTACAGGCCAGTTGATACCGCCAATGGCCACAATATGCATTGGCTGCCAGCAGATTTGTAATAGGGTTAGAATCATGCCAATGTACGGCTGGCATGAACCAGAGCCGTGTTGCGGAAGCTGCCATAATTCACCCAATCACATTGGCTCAGAAAGAGTTGCTGTAACTGTGCCAATCCCAGGGGCTGTGTGTACAGCCCCCACATGGAGACATGATCCCAGCTGGCTTGCCACAATCTTCCTTCTTTGTGTGTTCAACCTGGAGGGAGCCCACATCGGTCGCCTACCCCATGCCCTACCTCACTACTTACTTAATGATACACTGGTGTATCAGGCTAAGTTTGCTTCTCCGTAGGAATTGAGCCCAGTTGGAGTCCTGCTATGATGCAGCTATCCAAGACTGTCTGCTTGAACAGTGCACCCTTGTCTTGCTTCTTACATCAATTTCCCTTTAAGATCTCCTTGTGTTTGGTGGCTCTCCCCAAAAAGAAATGGGGCAGGGAGAATCATTGGCATCCATCTTTGTAGAAAGATACCATTTTTGTTACAAGCCCAGGAGTGAGGCTGCTAAGCTGGTTCCAGCCACTTGCTCCCCACTACATTCACAAAAGGGGTATAATTAAGAGTTGTCTCCAAAGCTGTTCTTACACAGAGTAGACCCATTAAATTTAATAGACATGGCTAACTTCAGTCCATTAATTTCAGTGGGTCTGCTCTGCGTAAAACTTAGTTGGATGCAACCAACTGGATTTTTATTTTTGTGTTTGGAATCTGCAGCCCTCTTACATTAACCTCTAAACAGCAAATGACTAATTTACAGTCTAAGTAAATATTTCCATTAGCTAATTTAATAAGCCTAATCTATGCATAATGAAAATGAGTAACCTCAAACAATACACTTTGACCCCATTGTTTTTTCAAAGCCTTTCCTTCCAACACAGACAAGCGTTCATCCCGTGGTCTCGCTTGCTGCTCTTGCAACGCAAGTGGCCTATTTTTGGCACCTTCCCTCCTGATAAAGCTTTTACCAAATGAATGGCTGAATATTAGTTGATTCTGTTCACAACACTGGGATTTATGCAGACCCCACCAGAAGGCTAGTGAAGAGAATTGCAACTGCAACACAGGGCACATAATTGTTTATGTTGCCATCTTACTGACTCCTTTACATAGGTTAACAAGAACACAACCAGGTGACAGTTTAATTATTTGAGAGTTTAATTATTTGATCTCTGGTCTTTGACCAGTCTTTTTTCTCCAGTTCCCACTCCCAGCACACATGAAAGAAAATATTCTGGTTCTTTCCACATTTCCAGTATTCCAATGAGTAATTCGTATTAAGCCTTTGTATTCCGACAGGTCGTGTACCATCTGCCCATCAATTCATAACAATTTTCTCTTATCGTCGTTGTCAATGAAAATCTATGTGTGTTTTTTGCTAATTAAATTTTTTATTGAATTTCACCATTTTGTTTAACAAACTTATATCAAATTTAGCATCAAATTTAATACACTTTAAAAAGTTGACTCCCCACCCTTCTTCCATGGTGTTTTTATTCTCAACCTTTTATGCTGCATTATACTTTTATCTATTCCACTATTCCTTCATTGCAATTAGAATTATTTTTCTTCCGCAGCTCATGTTTCAATCCTGCCCACGATTCCATTTAATATTTTCCAAAATGTCCAAATAAGGGTCTCATTCTTCCATATGAAATTCATCACTTGATCTCTTCTCTTGCTCTCACCTTTGCCATTTCAACATAGTCCATTGTTTTCCAGAACTATTCCCAGACTTCCACTGGGATATCCTCTCCAATGTTTTGTGCTTCTTTTATCATGTAATCCTTGATCATTTTGCTTGCCCTTTTCTGAACCCTGTTGGAGGTGCAGTATCCTTTTAGAGGTTAGGCAAGCTGAACTGTACACAGTATTGCAACTATGCTCACACAATCAATTTCTATCACAGCCTTATGATAGTGGCAGTTTAATTTTCAGTTCTTTTCCCCATTAGTGTGTGAGTGAAGTTAGGCTTCGTTTTGCCCCGATCTACATTTGGTGTACACTGAATCATATTGTCCAGTTTCCTGCCCATTCACTCACTTTGGAGCGCCTCACAATCCCTTGAACAATCCACTCCTTATTTTCCCTGCAGTCGTGAACGCACAGAAGGGGAGCAGCGCCATGTGTTGACTGTGCCCCTCTAGACCAAGGTCTGAAGGGAGAACAGCCTGCACTTGTGGCAGGAGTTGCATGAAGTAGACCAGGCTCCCTTTCAGACCTTTGCAAGATGGTTGTAGGTCAGAGGGCCATAGCTGGCCACTGGAATGGTGGGAACATGCATTTTCAGGGGCCTCCTGATCTCCCTCCACACATCAGTGCTCTACACAGAGTTCTAGATACATTCTAGCACAAGAACCTCGAAATTGACAAAAGCCATAAACTAGATACTTAAACTTGCAAAGGTGGTGGTGGTGGTAACCCAAGAGACACCTGCCACTACAGCGTGATATATTTCAAGATTTGTATGCCGCTTAGTCATCAAAACCTTTTAAGTGGTATACATAAAACAATATGAGATATACAGTACATTTAAAATACCTATTAAATCGGATGCTAAAAGCAAGTTGTTCAAAATGTAAGTATAAAATAAGCAAATAAATACATTTTAAAAAATGTCAAAATCACATGTTTGGATAGGCTTGCCCTAACAAACATGTTTTTAGGGAGTGCCAGAAACAGGCACCTGCCTAATAACATCAGTAAACAGGAAATTCCAGAGCTTGGCAGAAACATTGATCCCTTGTAAGTGCAAATCAAACATTATGTGACACTTTTCAAAGTACCAGATGTGCAGATCAAAGCTGTCAAGTGGGCATATATGGGGTGAGGGGATCCTTCAAGTTGTTTTTTTTTCTGGATGCAATTCTATACTTTAGTTAAACTGATAGAGCAGAGCTTGGCAATATGCCCAAGCTTTTTATGCATATTTCAAGCCAAGAGTTACTACTGAAGTATCAGAAGCCTCTCACATCTTACTAGTCCAGAACAATGGATCAACTATCTTGATAACAACAACAATAACAACAACATGGCAGTTATTGGTCAAAATGAGATGCTTTCAGAGAAAGTGCTCTGAGTGATCTGTCCTATTCTTGTTCATTATCAACTTAACTTATTTTAATTATTAATGCATAAATATCTGTAGCACCAAAGGGAAAGAAATCTTCTCAAAGCTGTGCACATAAAATTGAAAGTTAAAAACATAAAAAGGCAAAGATCAGAAGAACATAAAAATTGGGTCATGTGGCTGGGTAAGCTTGTGTAAAAAATTATAATAATAAGCTGGAATCTAAAGCTAAACACGGGATTGCTGTCTAATACACAAATGCACAAAACTGGTGGGTTTCTCCTAGAAAAATAGCTGCCAGGACTGACCATGAAGTTGTTACAGTAAGTGTCACACTTTTTTACAACAAAAAGCAATGTACCCTTGAGTACCCCCTGGAAAAAAGCACTGTATTCCACAATATAGGCCTTACTGCTCCTTGTGGCTGCCACAGCAGACAGTTAGCAAGGCTTCTCCAGCAGATCTCAAAGAATTGTCGGGAGTGTATGGAGAAAGGCAATCTTCGAGGTAGGCTATTCCCAAATTGTTTAGGGCTTTATGTGCAAACAGCAACACCTTACGTTTGGCCTGGTAGCATATTGACTCACAGCAGTCCAAGGTTACTTGACATTTTGAGACTTGAGGATATCTTTTCTGAGCACCAAGAGCCATGGATAGATCGCTCCTATGGGAATGTCTTAAAGCTTGAAACCGTTCTTTTTCTCCCCCTAAACACCATTGGCCTTTCACAACTTTCCATGCAAAATAAGTTCCAACCAATGGAGCTACAACCCCTGGGCAAAAACACTTTGACTTGGGTCGGTTTTAAACTACTGCCTCTTCAGCTGGCTTCTTCTGTTCCCTATATGCTCCTTGCGTTTCTTCCTACTGCTGTAATGAGAGGACCACATGGTGGGGGGGGGACCCACATCTATTCAGTACATTAAATTGAGCAATAACATTTCCAACTCAGTCAAGCCACTACTTGTAACTGCTGGGGACTGGTAGGATGAGTAAGAACAAGCTTCATGGCTAATGGCAGCTGCCACCAGCTCTTTTATGTCTTTGCTGTGGTTACCTTTTAAACCGGAAGCTTCTTATTAAATTATGTTGAAAACTTGAACCGCCTGCCTGTTATATATTTCTTTCTTTCCTTAATTGGTGAGTTTCAAATACACCATTTTAAATAACTTTTGATGGGAACCTTTAGGTTGTTCGCAACCATCTGTTTTTATACATTTTGTAGAATTTCTCTGAGGAGAACAGAAGCTTAAATGTTCTTTTTCTGTGTTCCGCTGGAAAAGTCATAACTTTGTGATACAGAGAGCAGGGATGGGGAGAAACTCAATTCCAATTCCACTTAAAAGCCAAACCTCCCTAATTCTGTCTTCCGGAAACAACACGCAAAACTAAATGCAGCCGTTCTTCAAAATTCACTCTTTAAATTTTGCAATGCAATTCTCCAATCAAGCAATGTACAGTGGTACCTCTGGTTACGAACTTAATTCGTTCCAGAGGTCCATTCTTAATCTGAAATCATTCTTAACCTGAGGTACCACTTTAGCTAATGGGGCCTCCCGCTGCTGCCGTGCCACTATCGTGCGATTTCTGTTCTCATCCTGAGGTAAAGTTCTTAACCCAAGGTAATACTTCTGGGTTGGCGGAGTCTGTAACCCGAAGTGTTTGTAACCCAAGGTACCACTGTATACAAAAAAATGTATAGGTTACTGAAAATAGCATACAGAATGCATTGAATTGGCAAAAAAATGTGTTTGGCATACGGGAAAAGTGTATTAGGAGATAATTTGCACTCAAATGCTGACAAATTTTCATGAGGACTTTTGGGGGGAGGATCCACAATGATGTGGAAATCTGGAGAACTGAACATACGACTGGAAAAATGAGAAACTGGTGGCTCATCCACTTTCTCTCGTCCTGCTTCTTCCCCCCAGGAAAAACTGCTCTTTAGCACTCAGTTGGAGCAAACAGCAATTTGGGGTTTCTGTGGATTTACATTTGTTCCGATTCATCCCTAAAGAGTGGGTTTTCCCTGGGAAAAGAGTGGGGCAAGGGGGAATCCGCTCAGACCCATGCCTACAAAGAATCACAAGGCAAACAGGAAACCATGGACCCATGCTTTCTAGGCATAAGACCAGTGGAAGAGTAGATGAGCCCCGAGAGAAACCGAACTTGGCAGATTGGCCCATCACTAATGGAGACTCAGACTTGTCCATTACATGAGTCACTTGTATCATCTCACAGGCTAAATTAAGAGAATGGGCAGTCATGGTTAACATCCTCTCTCACTCCCTGGCATGACAAAGTAGACTAGAACTGCCCATTAGCAGCCCCTCAGTAGGACTGTACCATCTTCCCTTTTATCTCTTCGCCATGCAGGGCAACCTGTGGCCCTCCAGTTGTTGTTGCACTACAACGCTCCTCAGTCTCAAAATGGGCATGGATGACAGGGGTTATAGTCCAGCATCACAGGCTCCCCATCCCTGTTGTAACAGTACGGGGGGGGGGGGACGATGACAGGTGCCAACAGGCTCTTCAAGCAACTCTCTGTCTCCAACATTCCCACTGGTGAGCCCTCTGAAGTCTGGGCAATCATGTGATGGGGACTGCTATACACAGGTAGGAACTTCCACATGGCCATACTCAGTGAGCACATGGGGTTGGGTTTCTCTGAAGAGGGCCAAGGTGTCACTGCACTGGGAGTTTCTCTTTCCCCACAAGCCAATAATGTGGAGCAGGAGTGGGGGCTATTGCAACACCATCATACCATACATAATGTAGTTTGGGGCATTAACAGTCATTTTACCAAGCAGAGTGTGTGGCTCAAAGGCAGCGGCAACTGGGGATCGACTCACCATGCACGTTACATAGGGAGATGCATTATCCAGAGTCAGGCCATTGGTCCATTTAGTGCAGTGCTGTCTAACCTGACTGGCAGCAGCTCTCCAAGATTTCAGACCTGCCTCTCCCAACATTACCTGAAGATGCCAGGGATTGAAGCTGGAACCTTCTGGGTGCAAAGGAGCTGCTCAGCCACAAAACTACCACCCTTTTCCAGTTGAAACAACAGGAATTGCATTGTTGCTTTCAGCACTGCTGCTGCTGCACAGGAACATCAACTACGGTATCAGCAGCTAAGGGAAAGGCCAAAATTCCTCTTCCAAGGCTCAGATTACTGCTGGTGCTATCAGCGGGGGAGGGGGCAACTACTGCCATTTGAGGAAGGGCAAAGAGCAGCTCTCCGTTGCGTCTGCCTTAAGGAACATTTAATTTACACCATGCTTTATGATTCCGCCAAGATCCACAGAAGTAGCTCACAGGACAAGATTTTACAGAGATACACCCATACGCATGGTTTGCTTTTCCTTTAGATTATCATGAGTTATGATAACGTCCTTATTCCCATTACGGTTTTAGGAATGACAAGATGATCTGCAATTATGTGAATAACGGAACTGCAGCTATATTGTAAACCGGAGGGAGTACGACAAAAATAGGAAGCACGCAATGACCGCACAACTCGGACGGTAATCTCATTGCCCCCAAATCATCTCTTCTCTTATCTAACATAAGGGGATGCTGAGGGGCTGAGGAGCTTAGGTGGCTGTTTAGATGCTTTCCATTAAAGGGTTCTCAATCTGTGTTTCTGAGCATCCTGGCTTACTTAGAAGCTGATCAGGGGCTTATCGGTGAGAGCACAGGCGAGCTTTCCTGAGAAACTATCCAGCACTAACCACTGAAATATTATGGTGGATCCCCCGTATGTAATTCAAAATAAAAGCAATATTAATCCACAGGTGTTAGCCTGTGGTTTGTACATTGTGGGGGAGAACTTTGTTGGCACAGATACAGTTCACAAGCTTTATCCCTGGGCTAGGCAAGCGAATTGGATCCGTCGTAAACTATGCAGGACTGACAGCAAACTGTAGGCCCCTTCAAATGCCACACGGGCAGAAGCTGCACTGTGGTTACATCTCATGCCACCATCATTCCCAGGAAGGCATGGGAAGAAGACGCAACAATGGAAGGCCTCTGAAATCCAATGGGACAGAGAGACACCACTGCACACTGATGTCATGAAAAGCAGGGCCCCTGTCCTAGCGACATACCCAAAATACAAACCCTGGGGGGGGAACGGGGGGACTTGGTTTCTCTTACAGTTGTGGAAGATATTCCGGTGGAAGAAGACAATGCTATTTTCTCTTCTGCAGCATGAAGTAACACCTGATAGCAGCAGTTTTCTTCACAGCAAGTGGGGACGTGGTCTAAAAATATCACGCTTGGTACAGTTAATTTAGGTTTCCCGGTTGCAAAGCAGAGCGCTATATGCAATTAACATGTTTAGTAGTGGGAAGGGGCTCTTTATCTTTCTTTTTTTTCCCCTTTCGCTTTGTTAAATAGTGCCTATATTTGGGAAATTTGTTTCACCTCCCCTCTCTTCTAGCAAGAAAAACGTGTGTGGGTTGGTCATCTGAAATGTAAAAAAAAAAAAATTGTTAGTATCGGATTCAAAGGTAATTAGTGGTGTAAGCAGTTAGGGTCAGGCTAGGATGGGGAACGACTGGATTCAACACGCACAAACACACACACCCCTCATGTACCCCACTTGTGACCCACTTGTGAGTTCCAGCGACTGGAATTCAGAAGCATGCGGGAGGTAAAACATGCTGCAATCAGTAGCCCTTTGCCTTGGTTATCACTGTAGCCTCTCACAGGGTCTGAGGCAGCTCCTCCTGTGCTTAGTAGGCCCACTGCCACTTTCATCCTGGAAAACCCATTCTCTTGCACCAAATCAGAACAAACATAATCAATCCAAGCAGGGCCGGCTCTAGGTAGACCCCCGGTGGCACGGTGTGCCAGGGCGCTGGGCCGGTAGGCAGGGCACTGCGCGACGAAGCCACGCGGAAACCATGCTGCGCCCTGCGAGGGCAGGGGCGCCGGAGCGATCTCCGCTCCTCAGCGCCAGGGCGGCCGACCTGCTCGAGACTGCCCTGAATCCAAGGAAAACCCAGATGACTCCAATTTGCTGCCAGATATCAGGTTTCCCTTGGTGAGAGTAGCAACCAAGCGGAAATGTGGGTGAGCCCTCAATCACCACTGCACAATAAGCTCAGCTTACAGCTAGGGGGGAGATAGATGCAAAAGAGGACAATTTCTGCAGTTGTAGGATATTTTGCATTTGCATTTGGCCACTTCTTATATAGGCTGCCATAGGCCTGACTTCCTCTGTGCTGTCCTGGATCTGAGCTCCTGATTGGAGTGGGAGCTGAAAACACTTTTGCAGAAGAAAACAATTTCCAAGAAGGACTTTTCTTATTTGAGACTCCGTTCCAAAAAGGCTCTCTGACCCAATAAATAAGTGCAGCAAAGCTGTCCCAAAAAAGGGGAGGCAGTGTCTGATCTGCACACCCCAGTGAAGAAATATTTTGACTGACTGGTGTTCTCCTGCTCGTAGGAGGAAGCAGGAAGCAGCCTAACACCACCATTGCTCCTTAAGAAGGTGATGATCAAAAGAATTCAAAAACACAGTGGGAAATAATTAATTACACTGGTCCTGAAATATCCCAGCCTTGTAAACAGAAGGACTGAGAATGTTTACTGCAAATGACAAAAGCTTCATGTTTTGGGGCCAGTTCAGTCCTAAGAATCAATAAAAAGAAACGGGGGTAGGGACTTTGGATTTACTCTGTAAGGCCCTTTTATCAGTTGATCTGAACCCGTGTTCTAATAATAACAATGGCCAACCTAAAAAAATTCCTTCAGTAGCACCTTTTTTATTTTGCTTCGACTCAGGCCAACACGGCTACCTACCTGTAACTAGAACAATGGCCAACCTGTACTACAAAGGGACAGAATATTTGCTTTTATGGGGATTCAGCCCCTGATTCTCCTAGGGTTCCATTTAAGCCTTACAGTACAGTCCATTTGCTATTTCTGTAAGTAGAGTCAGAAGTCACTGACCGTTATATATTTTTCCTCTTAGAGTTTTCCATTGAGTTTACTGCCCCTTGCTGCCACCCCCCACCCCAGTACAGGAAACTCTCCATTTGCGAACATTTGGCATGTGTGCAACCGCTGACACATGCGCCATTTTCGGCACCAGAAGAGGACGGGCCCAGAACGGAGCGGGCTGGTGCACGTCTAGCTCATGCGCATGGTGCCTCAGAATGCAAACCCCATGCAAATGGGAAGTTGCCTGTATGACAAAATGCAAGCCTATTTCAGGGTGGGACAAAGCGGTACAACTTGAATGATACTGCAAAGACCACGTCTGGCTACCCATGTGGAGCCTTTGCAACCCGTCCCTCTCCGCACTCCATGTGGGGTTTAACTTGGCCCATCAAAATGTGGCTTAAATGTGCATGAAATGCTACCTGCCTTGGCCAAAATCGTGTGGTCGATTCACAGAAAATGACCTAAAGAGTGAATCACTGGGTCCAAGGTGGGTGGGCATGGCTGAATCAGCCTCATGGGCCAAATGGGGAGGCTTGCCAGACCTAATTTGGCCTGGAGGTTCCCTGCCGCTGCTCTGGATGAATCCTATCTCAAGAGGAGTGCATGCATACCAATCCCTCCCTGCTGAAATAAGAGCATGGCGATGACAGCTGACAATACGGCCTGTCCTTAACACGCTGAGGAAACCCCACGAGTGAAGGCACATGACTATTGATTCATGCCATTTTCGCAACACCGATGGAGCCACACGAAAGCCATCGTTGAGTCACCAGGGGGACATTCGCTTAAAATCTTCCCAACAACATCTTGCACAAGGCAGATAATATTTCAAAGTCCTTATCTGGGGACGTGCCCCGGGATGCTGTTGTGCAGCTTAAAAGGGATCCAGAGTCAAGGAAACTAATCAAGTACCATTAGCTGATCGTAGTGCCCTTATTGGGCAATGAAGAGAAAGATGGTAACCTTGTCCAGAGTTATTTAGGGCTTTGTATGGAAGTAGCAGAACATTAAAACCGGGTCAGTAGCTGATAAGCAGCCAGTGCAGGTCCCTCAGCACTGCTGTGATCTGAGCCCGATCAGGAGCACGACTCACCACCTGAGCCATGGCATTCAGCCCAAGAGTTGGAGATGTTCAACAATGGCACCGACTGCCTCAGGAATGTGATAGTTACATCCTGCATTATGGATGCTGAATAGGAAGCTGGATGACATGGCCATGAAATGACCTTAACAGGTTGGACAACTGGGCCAAAGCAAACAAGTTGAATTTTAACAAGGAGAAATGTAAAGTACTACACTTGGGCAAAAAAAATGAAAGGCACAAATACAGGATGGGTGCACCTGGCTTGAGAGCAGTACTACATGTGAAAAGGATCTAGGAGTCTTGATGGACCACAAACTTGACATGAGTCAACAGTGTGATGCAGCAGCTAAAAAAGCCAATGCAATTCTGGGCTGCATCAATAGGAGTATAGCACCTAGATCAAGGGAAGTAATAGCACCACTGTATTCTGCTCTGGTCAGACCTCACCTGGAGTACTGTGTCCAGTTCTGGGCACCACAGTTCAAGAAGGATACTGACAAGCTGGAACGTGTCCAGAGGAGGGCAACCAAAATGGTCAAAGGCCTGGAAACGATGCCTTATGAGGAACGGCTTAGGGAGCTGGGTATGTTTAGCCTGGAGAAGAGAAGGTTAAGGGGTGATATGATAGCCATGTTCAAATATATAAAAGGATGTCATATAGAAGAGGGTGAAAGGTTGTTTTCTGCTGCTGCAGAGAAGCGGACACGGAGCAATGGATTCAAGCTACAAGAAAAAGATTCCACCTAAACATTAGGAAGAACTTCCTGACAATAGGAGCTGTTCGACAGTGGAATTTGCTGCCAAGGAGTGTGGTGGAGTCTCCTTCTTTGGAGGTCTTTAAGCGGATGCTTGACAGCCATCTGTCAGGAATGCTTTGATGGATTTTCCTGCTTGGCAGGGAGTTGGACTGGATGGCCCTTGTGGTCTCTTCCAACTCTATGATTCTATGAAATTCCCATTGTGGCGTACTTTGGGCTTTTAAATTTCAGCAGCGCTCTCTGCAACACCAAAATTCTGGGCAGGGGATTCTTGCCTTCCATTCTGCATTATCATTGCAGTGCTCCCTGAGGTGCCCTCTCAGCTCAGCACCCTGAGCAAGCAAACCTGTCACACTCCCCTAAATCCACCTTTGATTCCCATTCAACTCTTGATCATGTGGCATTTTTGTGTGCATTGACACTCCAGAGACAGGATCCAGCCACCTTCCCAGTCAGAATTTTAACATCTAGAGAGTGTGTGTGTACAGGCATGTATGTGAAGCCTGAAGAACTGTAGTTTCTCTATCCGTGCATGTACACTAATCCTTTTTTTTAAAAAAAAATGCATCTTCAAGAACCCTACCTCCAAATAATAAGGCACTCTTCCTGCAGTCAGGTCCTAGGAAATATACACTGTTCCAGGTAAGCAATGGTGGCAGGAGGAGTTTGCATAAAGTGCAAATTCAAGGGAAGACGGCTGTGCTAAAAATTCGATAGTCGAATAAAGCCTCTAACATTACCACTTCCTGAGCTTTGTGCACAGTGCATGTCTCAGTTAAAAAATATTGCTCCTGCCTGGCCATGCAGATCCAACCGAGTTTATTGCTTGTAGTTTCCCGACTGTAGCAAGAATTAATAATCAGCAGATGAGAGAGAGCTCATTTAAGGCGATCAAATTCCAATCGCAAGTACAGATTGAATCACAAGCTTTCCTGCCAAGTTAATATTTGTGCTAATAATGAAGTCCACCTCAAGGCCATCAAAGCTATTAATTTGATTTTGTGCTGTAAACTTTGGCTGTGGAGTCCACATCCAGTAGTGGCTGGGTGCAATCTCAGTTTTCCTCTGCAGTATCTAATACAGTAATAAACTAATATTATTAACTAGTTAAATACCTGTCAGTACATATTACAGGCAATATGTGGTCTCTTCTTGCAGAAGCAAACGGCTTCAACTAATTTCTGAAAAAGGAAGTAAAGAAGCTGGAATGGAGAACCACCATCAAAACATGGACCTTCTCCCTCAACTCAGCTGATGAGCACATAACAGGCATGCGAAATCTCCCAGGTTCAGTTCAGTTCCTGGCATTTCCAGGCCAAACTATGAAAGACCCCCAGTGATGAAAAGCTGGGTGTTGTTTAGGTTCTACAGACTCCAAGCAAATGTCCGTCTTCCCAACAGCTGGACCAGGGCATCTCTTCTGAATAATGAAATGCCCAAGTCTGTAAGCAATGGTCGGGTTTCTATATTGGGTTAAAGCCTGCAATATGTAATGTATATTTCCCGAGGGAAGAAGCCTGAATTTTCACTACTCTGTAGGCAAGTCTTTGTAGATGAATGATTAATCAAAGCTGCAAACAGTCACCCCATTATACCTTCTGCTATCGGGTTAATGTGGAGCAAACTCCAACAATGGTTCACTCTAATCAAATGGTGGTTGTCCGATGAGGCTCAAAGATACACATTTGAGAATGTACAGAATGTGAATGTGACTTTACACTGAATGTCGATACCACAAAGACCTGGCATGTGCCCAACCAATACTAAAACTAGTCAACTGGAGACAAGAAGCAATCTGCAGAAGGTTGGCCACATCTCTTTAGGAGTAAAGTGATTTAGACCAGAAGCTGAATGAGTTGTGATCGCAGCTTCTTTCAAGGATAAGCTTGAGGAGGAGCATCTCAGCTGGCTGAGTCGGAATGCCTATCTTCTTACATACCATGTGATCCAGGAGAGCACTGTTTTGAACTCCCAAGTCCTATGCTGGGTGGGGTTGAAGGGAGTCATAGTTCAAAACACTGGGAAGGCACCAGGTTGGGCCTCCTTTGGTGGGGACCCAACATGAAGTTGAGCCAACCACTATAACATGTAGTTAGCCCCATAGTTTTAATTTTGAACGAAAAATTGTCTTACACCAAAAATCTTAGGGTAGGACGCGTAGCAGAGCTCCTGCCCACAGACATGCATGGCAGTAGACACTCCTAACTCCACAATGTGGGGCAAGGATGCCTTAAGGACTGCTGGATCCATTATATCCCAGCCCAATCACTGAGATTATCTGGAAGAGTGCTGCAAGTTGTCCCCCATTTTACAGAGGCCCAACTGGCCTCAACCAGAAGTTGGGAATCTGGTGTCACTGGTCCTATGTATGCTCTGGAACACTCTTGCAGTAGAGGTTCAACAGACATCCTCACTATTCACTTTCAGGGCTCTCTTGGGTAGTTTGGCCCTTGCAGAAGAATTTATAATATCCTGGTGTATAAATAGATATATAATAATAATAATAATAATAATAATAATAATAATAATAATAATAATATTGTTCTTGAACCTTAGGAAAGGTGCTCTAGCACTCCGGTCCTGCTTGTGTGCTTCCTGCGGGCATCTGGTTGTCGCATGAGAACAGGATGTTGGGCTAGATCCAACAGCCTCTTCTTATATGTTCTTGTGGGTAAAATAACAAAAACATCTATTGTTGCACAAGCAACGTGATGCATGCTGTGTTTGACTTGTTTACATTCATGGGAGTAAGTGCCGCTGAACTTGGTAGGACATAGTTCTGGGGGCCACCTCCAAACAGTCCTCTTCTCGATTATTTGTGCCCTTGATGGTGTTTCTTATACACGATTCCACTTTCCATACAATTTGTGCCTGCAAAAGTTTCAGGGTGGACATATGGTTTTGTTTCCAGTCCATGCATCTTACTGCTCAAAATCCTGTAACTTTTTGTATCACAAATATTCCGGTTTATTTATTTATTTGGTCTGGCTTTTGTTGCAAGAGTGCCCCTCCAGGCGGCATTAATGCAATAACATTGGGGAGGCATCAGAGAACAATGGGTAAAGTGGAACGACATGTGGACAGCTCGGTATAAATCCGCCACTAATGCACTATTATGGCACTGGTGACGAGTTGCAGAATATATAGCCAAAAGAATCCCAGCGTCAAGAGTCCTTGAGTCAGCCCTCCCAAGATTACCATGCATGCTTTGCAATGGAACATCCTAATCCCTTTGACAAAAACTCCTTTGCACCAGGGAAATCAGTTGGCATAACTGGAGGAGTGGACTTTTCTTTGCAGGTTAAAGTTTTACTTCCAACCAGAGCAAAGATTAGTCTTTAGCCAAGCACATTCTGTTGCCATGTGGAAAGTGCCTGACAGGCAGCATTGGTTGGAGAGTGTGGGTGTCCCATTCAAAAAAAAAAAAAGGAATGTTTATTGTATGGGCATCCATCATGTATCTTCTCCATCCTCTTTGACTCATGTGAGACTTCATCAAAGGACAGCGCCAAACACAGATTCAACATCCCATTAAGAAAGGTGGTTGGAAGGTGGAGCGTTCCCTGAAGCTTGCCGTGTTTCATCATGATGGCCAGTCACTGAGATAAAAAAGTGGAAAATTCTTGATCGTGCCGGTGGAGACCAATGAAACTGCTGCCAGCCAGACCAGACCAGATCAGTGCTAATGACCTAGAAGAGCCAAGTCAAGCTCATTGCCTGTAGCTAATTGTGTACTGCAAAGATTAATCGTGTCCCCAGACAAGAAAACAAGAGTGGATCAGCTGGTAGGAAAATAGTGCCTTCCTATGATTCTTCTAAAAAAGAAGATGCACTGGGAAAGCACTAAGAAGAATTCTGAATGCTGTTCACAGTGATACACTTACAGTATATAGATTTAATATGTATTAATACGGCCACTGCAGTTAGACATCGTAGTTCTAGGCAACTCGAATACATTTGTAAAATCTGATAACTGTTTCTGTAAACCATGTGTGGTCTTCTACTAACTTTTACTCAGAGAAGACCCACTGGAATTAATGAACATGACTACGGGCACAATCCTAAACCAAGATTGGGCAGGATGAGTGGGGCTAGGGTCCAACAAATCTCTGGCTGAGCTGGAACCAGGTTACATCTCTGTAACTCCCCATCTTTGGCTTGGCTGAAGATTCACCAGCATATTTCCTCCATCCCAGGATCCAGATCACTGAGCCACGCCTAGTGCATACCGTCCAACTTGTTCAGATCCAAAAATGTCTTCTGGGGTGCGCTCCCAGAAAAGCAGAGCAATACGTTTGGCACAAGGCTCCATCCAACCATCTTAGCAACTCCACTCTGGAATTGTGTAGGTTTTACTCCTTAGCTTTTTCTTCTCCCAAAGATGCCCCACATGGCAGCAGAGGTTTAAAGCCAGAGTTTTCCATCTCCCAGGTGGACGAGCCTCATCTGCCCCTCACTTTTCTCTACAGCACATGCAGATATTGCCTTCTTGACCATTGGACCAACTGTTGGTCTCATCCACTCAATCCACTGGAGCCTGTCTTCACCAAGGGTTCTGAAACAATGGCTACCCTCACCTGGTTTAGCATTTGTAGAATGCTTTTTCTGGCTCAGCTGGAGCTCAGCCGAAGCTGGCTGATCCAAGCCCAGCTTAAGTCCTGCAAAGGAGATGCTCCGGGGTGGCAGCAGGGGCAGGACCACAGAAGGGGGGCTCAGGTTGAATCCTAAGCCCATTCAGTTCATTCATGTGACCTGGAAACCTGGCACAGGACCCTGTTTTAAAGGTTTGTTTCCCCTCTGCCAGGCTTAGGCAGAGCAGAGGGCAGCCACCCCACTGAGGAATGGGGTTTGGGTCTGGTGTAATGTTTATACATGTTAATTTACACCGCCTTGCTTTGGGCCTGTTTCTTGTGAGTAGGATTGCTCCCTGACTTGGGAAGAGTGTTATCAAACAGAGATTATCTTCATCGGGTGGTGTTACCATAAATATTTGATCTTCTATTAAATTTATTAGAGTGCACTATGGACTTAGCCAGAGGCTGGACTTCGTAATCAATGGGTTTGGCTCATGGAGCAGCTACATTTTTTGACGCTGATAGTGCAAGCCTCTGCATGTCTACTCAGACGTAAGCTCTGCTGAGTTCAGTGGTCGTAGCATTTCTAGATAGCTCAGTTGGTTAGAGTGTGGTGCTGATAACGCCAAATTTGCAGGTTCGTTCCCCATGCAGGGGGTTGGACTAGATGATCCTCAGGGTCCCTTCTAGATCTACAATACTATTTTTCTATATAGGAATTTTTTTCTATATGCATTTTGAGAGACATATTTTTAATTACCCTGGTCATAATACTTTACTAACTCTGCACTCCAGCAGTTTTGGGAACACAGAGTTATTAAAATGCTATTTTGATTGGATCGATATCTCTTCGTGTAAGATTATAACCGCTTTTTTGACTTGTTAGGCAAAATGCTGTGGTAGCCAGTTCTTAGCTACACATGCAGTTGTATTCCATTCAGTCTGGTTAGGAGTTCTGTGTAAGCTGAATGCCTGCATACTACAAATGTCTGGCTGGATAACAAATTATCACTTTATTAATATAGAACCATCTTCCTTGGCATGTCCGCCTCCCTGCAGAACCTTTTCTGTTGTGGAGACCCCTTATGTTCCTGCCAGTTTATGTTGACTTGTCATTTAACCATAGGAGCCCACTCCTAGGGACTGAGGGCTCTTCATCATCCCCCCCAATAAAATATTTGAGGGGGCCAGGCCCCACCAAAGTTGATTGGCATTGCCATTCAAATGTTGTGCATGCACCGCATCATATGTGCAATTATGCAGGTGGGGCTTACCTGCCCCACCCCATATTTTATTCAGATTGGCACCCCCACAGTTAACGTGTCCTTTGGTTAATTGTGGCAGTCATGAGCCACTTTGGGTGTTCCTTGTGAAAAGAAAAACAGAATCTGCGTGCTTTGAAATAAAGAACCCGTCTTGTCTCTCTAATTCCTTGTCTCTGAATGAATGTCTAGAGTGCGACACACTTGCAAGTGAGCATTCCAGCCCACTTAGGTGGGCTTATCGATGTGCAGTCCCCGTGCCCTTTGCACTTTTCCTATTTTAACAGCCGGGAAAAGAAGGTAAACACTAAGGAGTGCTTGGGTTTTTCATTAACATTCAAGTTGATTAATTCTATCATCCCTGGCCACAAATAAGCTCTCCCCACAGCCCTCCCCACATCGCCTCTTTCCAAGTGCCCCTCCTCCTCCTCCTCCTCCTCCTCCTCCTCCTGAGGGGTTATAAACGTCCTAAGAATGGCTATCTTTGCGCAGTTCCCTATGTGACAAGCTCAAGTCGCGGTGAGGGGGCCATTCTGTTGCATGCCTTCCTTTTGGCAAGCGACTACCCCAAGCTTTTTTGGGTTACGTGGATCAATCAAGGGAGACGGAGGCGATGGGAAAGAAACCAAAGGACGGACTAATGAAGGTAACACTGATTTCAAAATCGCGCAAGGGTTGGTAGCTCAGTGGTAGAGCATCTCAGCATCTCCAGGTATGCCTACGAGATCCTTGCCTGGCACCCTAGTGCCAGCGTAGACAATACTTAGCAACATGGACCAATGTTCTGACTTGGTATAAGACAGCTCCCTATGTCCCTATGATACTTCACCAGACTTCCAAATGGGAATTCATGTGTCCTGTATCTGAATTGGCTGATGACACCTTTATTATGGAAGAAATGGCTAATAACGAAAATAGGAAGGAGAGGGGAAAGATGGTTTTTGTAACTGCAAGGGGAAATGTCAAGAACAGCGAGAAATCTCTATTTTTGTCACTTAAGATTGAAAGCTACAAAACAGAGGAAATCATACATTGTATCTTATTCTGAATCTCTCATGGATAAAACATGCTGTCAATAGATTTTACACAAAGGGCTGCTCTGGTGAATTGGATTCATAACAAGCATACTCTTTTCATGACAACTTTTTTTTTCTGCTTTGCACGGTTCCTCTGTTTAGCAAATATGAAACGTGATGTTTGTTTGGTTGAGCCAGTCAACAACATTTTAAGCACTTCTATTTTGAACAGAAATAGTAAACTGTAACAGCCCAATCTACACTTGCTTCTTCGATTGGCTTGAATATGTTCCCTATCAATCAACAGCCTCCAGCCTAGATCCTAGAATTGTGTAGTGGAAGAGAGTCAATCTTTTATTATTATTATTATTATTATTGTTGTTGTTGTTGTTGTTGTTGTTACTATGACCCACCTTTCACCAGCAGGTCCACAACAATTTTAAAACTACAGAATTAAAAATAGTTAAAACACATTCCATTCGCAAGAATAGGGTGGACCCTGAAAACACATCTCAAATGCCAAAGGCCAGGGTAAAGATTTCAGTCAACAACCCTAAACCACATGTGAGGGCAGAGCTGGAGAACTTTTGGCCCTCGAGATGTTGTTGGACTACAACTCCCATCAGCCTTGCTTACTAGCTGTGCTGGCTGAGCCTGACAGGAATTGTAGTCCCATGACATCTCGAACTATGACATGTTCCTCAGCTCTGTGTTACAGCTATAACTGGTTCCCCCAGACATTTTTTGTTTTTACTTCAAAGTGGGTGCAGGTCGCTCAGAACTTGACTGGGTGTCGTTTATGCTTGCCTAAGTGTCTTCTTTATTCATTTATTATATTTACATCCCATGTTTCTGCAGAGGAGCTCAAGGTGGCATACATGGTTCTAACTTCCTCCCTGTTTTATCCTCACAACAGCCCTGTGAGGTAGGCTAGGTTGAGAGACTGTGACTGGCCCAAAATTACTCAGTGGGTTTCCTGGCTGAGCGGGGGTTTAGAACTCCTGTCTCCTAAGTCCTAGCCCAGAACGCTAACCACTATGCCACACTGGCTGTCAGATTTTCTCAATCTTAACTCCCTCTGAATTGAAATTAGTCTCACAATGGGTATATAATGGGTGGTATTCAATTAAATTGTACTTAGGGTAGAGCCACTGGAATTAATAGACCTAACTTGGTCAGTGCTCATTCCTTTTAGTGGTTCTACTCTGAGTAAAACTTAGTTGACTGCCACCCAATATATTTCTTTCCTCATGTGACTAATAGTAGCTTTTGAGGGCTGGCTCTACAGCAGTGTTTCCCAAACTTGGGAGTCCTGCTGTTTTTGGACTACAAATCTCATCATCCCTAGCTAGCAGGACCAGTGGTCAGGGATGATGATATAGACCCAAGTTTGGGGAACATTGTTCTACAGGGGAAACGGTGCAGTGATGAAGCGATAAACACCCTCTATCCCAGAGCTGCATAGCTGCCAAGTTTTCCCTTTTCTTGCGAGGAAGCCTATTCAGCATAAGGGAAAATCCCTTTAAAAAAGGGATAACTTGGCAGCTATGCAGAGCTGTTGCTTCGATCAACTCTTTTTTGGGGTGGGGGGCAACCAGTCATGGCTCTCCTGCTTGGGGGAGGCGGGGACTTCCAGCCCATATGCTCAGTTAAACCCACCTGCCTGTCACCTGACATTATACACGCCTGACCTAAGTGGTGGGGCAGGTGATTGTTGGGCCTTCAAAGCACAGCCCAGGGCTCATTGCAAGGACTGAGGATCAGCTGAGGTCAATGGCTTCTTTCAAAGGGCTTCCCTACAGAGAGGGAAATGCTCCCACTCCGACCTGGCCACAGTGATCCATGCAACGGTCACCTCCAGGCTTGACTACTGTAACTCGCTCTACACGGGGCTGCCTTTGAAGCTGTCCCAGACATAGCTGCCAAGTTTTCCCTTTTCTTGCGAGGAAGCCTATTCAGCATAAGGGAAAATCCCTTTAAAAAAGGGATAACTTGGCAGCTATGGTCCCAGAAACTCCAGCGGGTGCAGAATGCTGCCAGCGAGGCTCCTAACGGGGTCCCTGCCATGGGAGCATATTCACCCAGTGCTTTTCCAGCTGCTGGAGTACAGGGTCAGATTTAAGGTGCTGGTTTTGACCTTTAAAGCCCTTCGCAGCCTAGGACCCTCGTACCTACGGGACCGCCTCTCCCGGTATGCTCCATGGAGGACCTTTGTTGTTGTTGTTTAGTCGTTTAGTCGTGTCCGACTCTTCGTGACCCCATGGACTATAGCACGCCAGGCACTCCTGTCTCGCACTGCCTCCCGCAGTTTGGTCAAACTCATGTTCGTAGCTTCGAGAACACTGTCCAACCATCTTGTCCTCTGTCGTCCCCTTCTCCTAGTGCCCTCAATCTTTCCCAACATCAGGGTCTTTTCCAAGGATTCTTCTCTTCTCATGAGGTGGCCAAAGTATTGGAGCCTCAGCTTCACGATCTGTCCTTCCAGGGAGCACTCAGGGCTGATTTCCTTAAGAATGGATAGGTTTGGTCTTCTTGCAGTCCATGGGACTCTCAAGAGTCTCCTCCAGCACCATAATTCAAAAGCATCAATTCTTCGGCGATCAGCCTTCTTTATGGTCCAACTCTCACTTCCATACATCACTACTGGGAAAACCATAGCTTTAACTATACGGACCTTTGTCGGCAAGGTGATGTCTCTGCTTTTTAAGATGCTGTCTAGGTTTGTCATTGCTTTTCTCCCAAGAAGCAGGCGTCTTTTAATTTCGTGACTGCTGTCACCATCTGCAGTGATCAAGGAGCCCAAGAAAGTAAAATCTCTCACTGCCTCCATTTCTTCCCCTTCTATTTGCCAGGAGGTGATGGGACCAGTGGCCATGATCTTGGTTTTTTTGATGTTGAGCTTCAGACCATATTTTGCGCTCTCCTCTTTCACCCTCATTAAAAGGTTCTTTAATTCCTCCTCGCTTTCTGCCATTAAGGTTGTGTCATCTGCATATCTGAGGTTGTTGATATTTCTTCCAGCAATCTTAATTCCGGCTTGGGATTCATCTAGTCCAGCCTTTCGCATGATGAATTCTGCATATAAGTTAAATAAGCAGGGAGACAATATACAACCTTGTCGTACTCCTTTCCCAATTTTGAACCAATCAGTTGTTCCATATCCAGTTCTAACTGTAGCTTCTTGTCCCACATAGAGATTTCTCAGGAGACAGATGAGGTGATCAGGCACTCCCATTTCTTTAAGAACTTGCCATAGTTTGCTGTGGTCGACACAGTCAAAGGCTTTTGCATAGTCAATGAAGCAGAAGTAGACGTTTTTCTGGAACTCTCTAGCTTTCTCCATAATCCAGCGCATGTTTGCTATTTGGTCTCTGGTTCCTCTGCCCCTTCGAAATCCAGCTTGCACTTCTGGGAGTTCTCGGTCCACATACTGCCTAAGCCTGCCTTGTAGAATTTTAAGCATAACCTTGCTAGCGTGTGAAATGAGCGCAATTGTGCGGTAGTTGGAGCATTCTTTGGCACTGCCCTTCTTTGGAATCGGGATGTAGACTGATCTTCTCCAATCCTCTGGCCATTGCTGAGTTTTCCAAACTTGCTGGCATATTGGGTGTAGCACCTTAACAGCATCATCTTTTAAAATTTTAAACAGTTCAGCTGGAATATCATCACTTCCACTGGCCTTGTTATTAGCAATGCTTTCTAAGGCCCATTTGACTTCACTCTCCAGGATGTCTGGCTCAAGGCCAGCAACCACACTACCTGAGGTGTACGAGACCTCCATATCTTTCTGGTATAATTCCTCTGTGTATTCTTGCCACCTCTTCTTGATGTCTTCTGCTTCTGTTAGGTCCTTACCACTTTTGTCCTTGATTATGGTAATCTTTGTACGAAATGTTCCTTTCATATCTCCAATTTTCTTGAACAGATCTCTGGTTTTCCCCATTCTATTGTTTTCCTCTATTTCTTTGCATTGCTCATTTAAGAAGACCCTCTTGTCTCTCCTTGCTGTTTTTTGGAAATCTGCATTCAGTTTCCTGTATCTTTCCCTATCTCCCTTGCATTTTGCTTGCCTCCTCTCCTCCGCTATTTGTAAGGCCTCGTTGGACAGCCATTTTGCTTTCTTGCATTTCCTTTTCCTTGGGATGGTTTTCGTTGCTGCCTCCTGTATAATGTTACGAGCCTCCATCCATAGTTCTTCAGGCACTCTGTCCACCAAATCTAAATCCTTAAACCTGTTCCTCACTTCCACTGTGTATTCATAAGGGATTTGATTCAGATTGTATCTTACTGGCCCAGTGGTTTTTCCTACTTTCTTCAGTTTAAGCTGGAATTTTGCTATAAGAAGCTGATGATCTGAGTTACAGTCAGCTCCAGGTCTTGTTTTTGCTGACTGTATAGAGCTTCTCCATCTTTGGCTGCAGAGAATATAATCAATCTGATTTCGATGCTGTCCATTTGGTGATATCCATGTGTAGAGTCGTCTCTTGTGTTGTTGGAATAGAGTGTTTGTGATGACCAGCTTGTTCTCTTGACAGAACTCTATTAGCCTTTGCCCTGCTTCATTTTGAACTCCAAGGCCAAACTTGCCAGTTGTTCCTTTTATCTCTTGATTCCCTACTTTAGCATTCCAGTCCCCTGTAATGAGAAGAACATCCTTCTTTGGTGTCATTTCTAGAAGGTGTTGTAGGTCTTCATAGAATTGGTCAATTTCATTTTCTTCAGCACTGGTAGTTGGTGCATAAACTTGGATTACTGTGATGTTAAAAGGTCTGCCTTGGATTCGTATCGAGATCATTCTGTCATTTTTGAGATTGCATCCCATTACAGCTTTTGCCACTCTTTTGTTGACTATGAGGGCCACTCCATTTCTGCTACAGGATTCTTGCCCACAGTAGTAGATATGATAGTCATCCGAACTGAATTCGCCCATTCCCTTCCATTTTAGTTCACTGATGCCCAGGATGTCGATATTTATTCTTGTCATCTCATTTTTGACCACATCCAGCTTACCTCCACTCATGGTTCTTACATTCCAGGTTCCTATGCAATATTTTTCTTTACAGCATCGGACTTTCCTTTCGCTTCCAGGCATATCCGCAACTGAGCGTCCTTTCGGCTTTGGCCCAGCCGCTTCATCAGCTCTGAATCTACTTGTACTTGTCCTCCGCTCTTCCTCAGTAGCATGTTGGACGCCTTCCGACCTGAGGGGCTCATCTTCCAGCGTCATAACTTTTATATGCCTGTTGTCTTTGTCCATGGAGTTTTCTTGGCAGGGATACTGGAGTGGCTTGCCAGTTCCTTCTCCAGGTGGATCACGTTTAGTCAAAACTCTCCACTATGACCTGTCCATCTTGGGTGGCCCTGCATGGCATAGCTCATAGCTCATAGCTTCTCTGAGTTATTTATGGAGGACCTTAAGGTCCATAAATAGCAACACCCTAGAGGTCCCAGGCCCTAAGGAAGTCAGATTAGTCTCTACCAGAGCCAGGGCCTTTTCAACACTGGCTCCAACCTGGTGGAACGCTCTGTCTCATGAGACCAGGGCCCTGCAGGATCTGATTTCTTTCCACAGGGCCTGTAAGACAGAGTTATTCCGCCTGGCATTTGGCCTGGAACCAACTTGATCCCCTTCCCCTCCTTCCTTTTTCCTTCTGCGATGGAACTCATATTTGGGGACTTCTCTGGCTTTTTCTGGCCCATTTAGGACCAGTCTGGATAGTTGGCCTGGTGAAGATCTGACATTTTCTTCCCCAAACAGCTTTTGATTTGAGTTTCTATTGAAATGAGGCTGCATTTAATCCTGTTTCTAAGCTGTATTTTAATCAATTGTTTTATATCCGGTGTTAGCCACCCTGAGCCCGGTCTTGGCTGCGGAGGTCGGGGTATAAATATTATTATTATTATTATTATTATTATTATTATTATTATTATTATCATTTCCACCTGCACAGAAAAATCAATCAGCTGATTGTTAGTTACAGGGAAGCCCTTTGAAGGCACGTTTCTAGTGCCTGCAAAGTGTACCTTCAAAGAAAATTGCCAAAACTTCAAGTTAACGTGACCTAATGTGAACTTTGGCAGGTGTCAGTCAGCTGGCGCTGTGATGACATCAGGTGATTGATAGGCGGGGTGGTGCCACCCACCTGTCTGCTGGGTGGATGTGGGAGGTAACATATAGTTTGACCCTTGGGGCTGGCTCGCATGATATGATTTTTCTGTTTTGACTATTTCCAAGATACCAAAAAACCCACACAACCCACCCACCCACCCCCGCAAATCATCACATACAAACTTGAGTCAATAAAGATATCACGGGCAGTGATTCCCAAGCTTCTGGCGAGGTCACAAGTCTCAACTCAGTCTTGAACAAGAGGTGGCCTGCCATGTAAGTTTAATTCAGAGTAGAGCCATTGAAATTAATGAAATGAAGTGGGAAATCTTCATTAATTTCATTGGGTGTACGCTGAGTAAACTCAAGTTGAATGGTACCCAAATTGTATTGTGCCTTTCTGCTCTGACATGGTCATTCATAAGGATGCATAACTCCTGAGAGTCAGTGCGGGAGGTTGTCTACAGCAGTTTTCATGCTCTGTTGTCGTGAAATGCACCTCAAGACATTGTGTGTGTGCGCGCGTATGCGTGTGCGCGTGCACTGGAAGTATTTCTGGGCAGACATTTGTGGGAGCAGGGAACATATTTTGTGTTCTCATTTTGTAATTTTATGCTATGAACCGCCCTGTGATTGTTGGATGAAGGGCGGTATACAAATTTAATGAATAATAAGAAATGATTATGATGGTGGTGTAGATGGTACTGCAGGATCTGGTGCTGCTCTCAATCTGGACCTCCCTGTGTACTTGTTTTGCACCCCAGTAATATCTGCCCCACTTGTTTCTTTGTAAGTAAGCAAAAGGCTACATCCATGCTAAGGCTACAGTCTTATGCAGACTTTTTTTGGAGTAAGCATTGAACAGTGTAGATTACTTCCGAGTAAATGTGCATACTGTTTAATGAATTTTATGAACTCGCTGTTTTACTCTGGTTGGAACTGTATGTTTAGTGGGGGTTTTGTAATGGAATTGTATATTGATTATTAAAATGAGGTGCCTTGAGAAAGTTATAGTCCTGAAAAGGGTTTAGAAATACTTGAGGTGGATTTTTTTTCTAGAAATCCAGAGCAGGAACCAAAATATAGAGAATAAAATTCTTCACCCTTAAAAAAAAAACACACCCTATTATTATTATTATTATTATTATTATTATTATTATTAGGCAATATGGGGCTGTTGGAAGATGGGTAACTGTTTCATATGGAACCTTGGAAAGTATTATTCTATGATGAAAGAGGCAGAGAATTCTCAGCCCTTACCAATCCATAGTTGCAGTGATTCTGTGGGGAATCCTCCCAACAGTGGAGGGATGGCCGTTTCCCAGGTATAAAACTTTAATTGATTTGTTGTATAGCTACAGTAGAACTTTCTCAATCTCAGTCTTGTGATATGTGCTTTCTGGAAATGGATTTTTCCTGTGCTGACTTAAAGATATTCAAACTCTCTCTCCCATCCTCTCAGGCTGAATTGTCTGCCTGAGCTCTATTCGTGGTGGCCAGTAGAATTATGAGATGCTACATGGGCCGCACTGCGGGTCTGCCTGCCTCCTCCCACTCAGCTGCCCTACAGCGGGGGGGGGGGGAGGCAGCGGGCGGACCATCTGGGCAGCACGGAGCCTGAGTGCACCCAAACCACCGCATCTCTCCAGGAGAGACGTGTGGCTCGGGTGTGCTGCAGGCCCTGCGGTAGGCGCCGCCCGGCATTTTGTCACCCTTCAGTGATGACCCCGGGGCAGGCGGCATCCACCACACACCCCTTCCTCCGCCCCTGGTCTGTGGGTCAGCAGCCCTCACCTGGCCTCCTGACAGCTGAGTCGCTACAGCTTACCAGGAGGGAGATGGGGAGGGCAATGTGGCAGGGAGGTCAGGGCCAGTCCAAATGCCCAAACAGGCACACCCAACTGGGTCCACTGGTGCATTTGCAACATACCGATGTCCCCACCATCTTGCCTCTCCCTGTCTTCATTCTGGTATGCAGCCTGGTATGCAGAAAAATCCGGGACCAGCAGTGGCGCAGCACCGGAAGTCGCTTCTACGCGACTTCTGGACATGCCTACAAGCAACTTCTGGTGCCGCTCTGCCCATTTCCAAAATGGCCACAGCGCCAGAAGTCGCTTCTACGCATGTCTGTGGTGCCTATACATGGGCAGAGCGGCACCAGAAACATGGCCACCGGCAGGAGCTGCTTTCCAGGGGATTTACGGGATATAAATCCATTCGGGAGACCAGCAGGAAACGGTAAGAAAATACGGGGGTTTCCAGGGGGAAACGGGGTACTTGGCAGCTATGGTATGCAGCAGCGGCTCAGCTGTTGAGAGGTCACGTTAGCTAGCACCCCTGCTCCATCATGCCATCCACTACTGAGATTGCGTAGTCCCCCCCCCCTTCAAAGCTCGGTGCAAACTTTGTGGGTTATGGAGCTGGGAAACTGTAGTGAATTGTCACTATTGTGGGAAGAGACACCATGATGTAAGGGTGGGGAGCCTGTGACCCTCCAGATGTTGTTGAACTACAGCTCCCATAATCCATGGCCATTGGCTGTGCTGGCTGAGGCTGATGGGAGTTGTAGTCTTGTAACATCTGGAGGGATGCAGCTTCGCCAGCTCTGTGTTGGAGCCATGGCTGGATCTCCGGACACTTTTGTAGCTGTCATGTGCTCAGAACTTGACTGGCTCAGTGAATAACAATGAGAGGTGGAGTCTGCTGTGCTATCATCAGCATCATTTTCCCAATCTGAATCCCCTAGTTCGAAAGCACGTCAAAATGCAAGTAGATAAATAGGAACCGCTACAGCGGGAAGGTAAACGGTGTTTCCATGTGCTGCTCTGGTTTGCCAGAAGCAGCTTTGTCATGCTGGCCACATGACCTGGAAGCTGTACGCCGGCTCCCTCGGCCAATAATGCGAGATGAGCGCTGCAACCCCAGAGTCGGTCACGACTGCACCTAATGGTCAGGGGTCCCTTTACCTTTACCTTATCATGGGGAAAGGGGATAATATATTTTTTCCCTTATGGAACTAATAGTCGCTTTGTGGAGTATTTGGACTGGGAAGGAGCGAGTTCCGTAGTTAGACTATGCGTTGTGTGAAGAAGTACGGTCTTTTATCTGTCCCCAATCTTCGAACAGTCAGCTTCTTTGAATGTCCAAGAGTTCTAATGTTAAGAGGGATAGAGAGAGAATATTCTGTTGTTAAGTGTTTTTAAAGCCTTCCTCTCCCCACCTCCAGCCAATCATCATTTGTCATTCCAGTTATGAAAACCACACAGTCCTCAAACCAGGCCTGTGACATCCACCCACCCACCATACACAGAGTTTTAGAGAGGGCTGGTTTTCTGGGCTGATGTGTGTACCTCCATGACGGTGGTATGTTGGTGACTGATGTGTAGTAGAATAGGAGGGCATCTGTGAGCTGTGGGGCATGTCAGCAAAAGGGAGGCAAAAAAGAACAAAATAAACGTTGACACAGATGCAGGCAAAAAATCTCGTTTCCCTCCTTTTGTGGGGCTTCCCACGCGCTCTTCCTTTTACAGCCAGGTTTTCCTTTCTCTCACTGGGCGAAGATGTCCAATTTCAATTTCTACCCAATACTCCTCCTTCCAGTCTGGACTGGAAGGTCTCCACATTTCCACATCAGTTTGTGAATTTGGTTTTTCAGTCCTCGCAGAAATTTATCAGTATTTCAGTGCAATTTACACATTTTTGCAATGCAATTTCCTCCTAGCATGTTATTTTCATTCATCTATGCACTTACATGCACATGTAACACTAGTATACAGTATGTATTTTTGTACACGTTACTTGATTAGAGAGCTGCATTGCAAAATCAGGAGAACTCTTTGGAAGGAGGGCTGTGTTTCAGCTTGCATTTTGTTTCAGAAAGTGTGTGTTAGATAAAATACAGTGGAACCTTGGAAGCTGAACGCCTTTGAACTCGAACGTTCCGGCTCCCAAATGATCAAAAAACACAAGTGATTGTTCTGGTTTTCAAATGATTTTCGGAAGCCGGATGTCTGGCACAGCTTCCCCGGCTTCCAATTGGCTGCAGGACACTCCTTCAGCCAATTGGAAGCTGCGTCTTGCTTTTCGAACTGTTCCAGGAGTCAAACGGACTCCCGGAACAGATTAAATTCAAAAACCAAGGTACGACTGTAACCCCTTAAATGCAACTGAATCAGATTTCACCCCATGTTTATATGTCATTAAAGGATAGCATTTCTGTTTTTGTTTTTCCATTTATTACTATTGCATTATGGCTGACTGTGGAAATTCCTGCCTCAAGAGTTAAAATAACTGATCTGATACTGGGTCCATAGCTGCCAAGTACCCCATATTTCCCGGAAAACACCCGTTTTTCCTTACCGTTTTCCGGCGGTCTCCCGTTTCAGCTCCTCTCCCGTTAATCTCCCTTATTTTGGTTCCTGTCAGCGGCCATTTTTCTGGTTTCGCTTTGCCCATCTATGGGCACCGAAAATGGCTGGCGCCAACACCGGATGTTGCATCTACGCACTCCCGGACATGCGTAGACGCGACTTCTGGCGCCGGCCATTTTCAGTGCCCATAGATGGGCAAAGCGACACCGGAAGTTGCGTCTACGCACGGCTGCCGATCCTGGATTTCTCCGCGAGAGACTTAGCAGGTATGACTGGGTCCCATTACGCACGTTGATTTGTGTGAGATGGGGTAACAAGTTGCACCTCTATCTCTGACAACAAAATGTCTTGGGCTAGTTTGGGGGTGGATCTATACACAGGGGAAAAACACTATAAGTAAGTTAGAAATTAGATCATTATAAGAAAAGCGGGGGGGGACCCTATAGGAAATGGTGTATAAAAATTTCCTGCCCTCTGGTGCCATCTGGTGTTGCATGTTTATAGCACATTCAAATTGTTGTTTCTTTACTAATGTAGCTTGAGTCCCTGGTGGTGTGGTTTGGTCAGGCATCCCCAAACTGCGGCCCTCCAGATGTTTTGGCCTACAACTCCCATGATCCCTAGCTAACAGGACCAGTGGTCAGGGATCATGGGAATTGTTGTCCAAAACATCTGTAGGGGAGAAGTTTGGGGATGCCTGAGTTTGGTCATCCACAAGGACACAAGCACCATGGAGGGGGGATCAGTGCAGGATGTTACCTCTAACAAGTTGGGTTGGCAGTCTTGGAACACACCTCAAGACATTGCAGCTGGGGGGGGCAGGGGGCAAAGGTGTTTGATTTTGATTCGCAAAGTTCCTGTAAAGATTTCTGAGCAGACGCTGGTTGGAGGCAGATATTGCCATTAATCTGGACCTGCCTGTGTACTTTGCTTCAGCACCCCAGTAATATCTCCGCACCCTGTATCTGCATAAGTGAGTGAAAATCCCTATACCCAGGCTAAGTGAACTGCCCTCTTCAGACTTGTCTGGGAGTAGCCCCATTGAACACAGTGGGGATTACTTTTAGTAAATGTGCATAGTCTTGCACTACATGCGGTGAATTGAATTTTATGACCTGGTTTTTTTATTGTGATCGTGTATGTTTTGCGTGTGTGTTTTGCAGAGTTGCTGTGAGGCTTTCTGGGCAGAAGCTGGTTGGGGATGGGGACAATATTGCATTGGCTGGTGTTCCTTTTAATCTGGACCTCCCTATGTGCTTGTTTCTGCACCTCAATAAAATGTGCCCAACCTGCATCTTTGTGAGCAAAAATTACTATACCTGTCCTAAGGTTACAGACGTTTCTGAGAATAAGCTCCACTGAGCACAACGGGGTTACGTCTGAGTAAATGTGCATGAGGTTTGTTGGATTTTATGAACTGGTTGTTTTATTGTGATTGGAATTGTATGTTTCAGCCTTTGCTTTTAATGGAATAGTATATTGGTTATTGGTTATTAAATTGCCACTTGTACAGTTTTAATTTTAATTTTAGTTTTAATTTGTTTGAATTAATTGTGGGATGTATCTCAATTTATTGATCGCTTGTTTTTATGCATTGTCTTACTTGTATGATGTTAGCCGCTCTGAGCCCGGCTTTGGCCAGGGAGGGCGGGATGTAAAAAATAATTTACATAATAATATAATTTAAATAAAATAATTTAAATAATTATAATTTGTCTCGGGAAGGCTATAGTTTTGAAAGGGGCTTTAAAAAACACCTGGGTTCTTCTCCCTTCATTTTTGAGGAAGGTGCTTCTAGAGACCCAAGGAGGGGGGACCAAAATCTGGAAGAAACATTTCACACCCAAAAAATAAATAAAACCCCAAATCTCATCTGAAAATAAATGGATTAGGGGCTGCTCCTGGTAAATAGGGCAGGTCCCTCATGTCATAGAACCTTGGAAAATATTGCTCTGTGATGTAGGAGGCTGAGAATTCTCAGCCCTTAACAGTCAGTAGTTGCCAACGGAAGCCTGCCAACGGCCGAAGGATGGCCGTTTCACAGGTATTAAAAAATTATTGATTTGTAGTATAGTTAGGGCCTTCTCAAGCTAATCTCTTGTAATATTTGCTTTCTGGAAATGGATCCCCCCCCTTTTCTAAGTAAAATATATCTGACCTTTCTCTCTTCTCACTCAGGCTGAATTATGTGCCTGAACTCTGTCCATAATGGCCAGTAGAGTTATGAGTTCCAGCGACACTCACCTGACCTCCTGACAGCTGGGTCGCTCGCTGCTACTTACTGGGAGGGAGACAAGGGGGAGATGATAATGTAGCGGTGAAGGAGGTGAAGGTCCTGTGTGAGTGTCTGGAGGTGGTGGGAGGATGGATGGCTGCTAACAGATTGAGGTCGAATCCTGACTACACAAGACAGAAGTACTGTTTTGGGGGATCAGGGGTCAGGCAGGTGTGGATGACTCCCTGGTCCTGAATGGGGTATCTGTGCCCCTGAAGGTGCACAGCCTGGGAGTCATTTTGGACTCACAGCTGTCCATGGAGGCACAGGTTAATTCTGTGTCCAGGGCGGCTGTCTACTAGCTCCATCTGGTACGCAGGCTGAGACCATACCTGCCCGCAGACTGTCACGCCAGAGTGGTGCATGCTCTAGTTATCTCCCGCTTAGACTACTGCAATGCGCTCTACGTGGGGCTACCTTTGAAGGTGACCCGGAAACTACAATTAATCCTGAATGTGGCAGCTAGACTGGTGACTGGGAGCAGCCGCCGAGACCTACATTGGCTCCCAGCACATTTCCGAGCAGAATTCAAAACGGTTGGTGCTGACCTTTAAAGCCCTAAATGGCCTTGGCCCAGTATGCCTAAAGGAGCATCGTTCTGCCCAGACACTGAGGTCCAGCTCTGAGGGCCTTCTGGTGGTTCCCTCACTCCGAGAAGTGAGGTTACAGGGAACCGGGCAGAGGGCCTTCTTGGTAGTGGTGCCCGCCCTGTGGAACGCCCTCCCATCAGATGTCAAGGAGATAAACAACAACCAGACTTTTAGAGGACATCTGAAGGCAGCCCTGTTTAGGGAAGTTTTTAATGTCTGATGTTTTATTGTGTTTTTAATATTCTGTTGGGAGCCGCCCAGAGTGGCAGGGGAGACCCTGCCAGATGGACGGGGTATAAATAATAAGTTGTTGTTGTTGTTGTTGTTGTTGTTGTTGTTGTTGTTACAGTAAGGAGGTCAGTGTGGTGCAAATACACCAGCAGGAGTGTCAGATTGACTCTGCCGGGGCATTTGCTCCATGCATGGGCAGCAAATGTCACAAAGTAGTGGGCAAGCATCAAGTTTTCCAGCAGTCTACTTAGGTTGCAAGAGTTCTAGAGATCTGAGCGCTTGTTCATTGTTTTGCGAAATCTTTCCAGGGTACGGGTTGCCACTACCCTTTTGGGTTCACATTCAGGCCCGAAATTAAACCACAGTTTCTCAATTTGGATGAAAGGAGATGAAGCCCTAGCTATGGCAAGTGACAGAAGGAAGAAGGAAGAGGGAAGGAGTCAAAGGCAGGGCCGGCCCAATATATTTTGGCACTTGAGGCCAAACTACAAAATGGCGCCCCCTCCCTGCCAGGGAAGAAGGGGTGAGCGAAGATTAAAATCAGGAGCAAGGGGGGACTAAAGATCTACATCAGGATCTGCCGCCCCTGTGGCTCCTGCTGCCTGAGGTGGATGGCTCACTTTGCCTCCTGGGTGGGCCGGTCCTGCTCAAAGTGGCATACATGGCTCTCCCCTGCCTCATTTACTGCCCACAACAGCCCTGTGAGGTAGGCTAGGCTGACAGGCAGTGACTGGTTACCCAGGGAGTTTCATGGCCAAGTATCTTGCGTCCTACTCCCAACAATCCGATGACTACATCACACTGGCTCTCCTATGAAGTCATAAGACTTGCCATTTCTCAGCCAAAAGAGCTGTCACGCCCAGCTATGGAATAAGTGCGGTTTGCTGATATCATATATGTGAGGTGGTTTGAACATTTTCAAAATGTGCTTTATAAATGCTCGCTTAAGGAATCATTTGTTTGTTCATTCCCTTTCATTTATGAATCGCATCCCATGAAACATATCGAAGCAAATTGGCTATGAAAGCATCAGCAACAGAAACATATAGGGAAACTATTACGTAACACAAACATAATTTCAAATCCAGTGCAGACTGGGATAGGAGAATCTCCACGTTTATTTACCTTTCAGCTAACAATTCTGGTGTCTCGATATCCTGATATTCAGGTCATTTGTATACAAGTTTAAACATCGTGGGGGGAGTGGCACAGCCCTGCAATGGTCAGTAAGTCTGCCCCACTATGAGGTGACCTGAGAACATAATCCTGTTTTTGCCCCCCACCCATAGTTGCCAAGTTATCCCTTATTTTAAGGGATTTTCCCTTATGCTGAATAGGCTTCCTCGCGAGAAAAGGGAAAACTTGGCAGCTATGCCCCCACCCTACCTATGTGTTCACTGAAAAGGGCTAGAGGAGCAGAGTAAAAAAGGGAGCTCTTTCAGCAGGATACTGACTCAAACCGTCACGTTAGCATGCCGCCAGCTGCTGCGTCTGGTTATTAACCCACAATTTGGCATATCATTGCGGTCATGTGAATTTTCCCTTTAGCCAAACCTCACGTTTGGAACGGGAAGGAATCGCATCAGGTTTCACAGCAGCAACCAGAAAGGGTCAATGCGATGCTCAGTTCGTAGCAAGCAGGAAACTTTGATTTGATAACCACCACATGTCCTTAATGCTAATAGCATCATGGCAATGCTTAACCCTCGTGCTTGCCTTATTGTTGGAGATGTTGACTCCTGTCTGTTTTCAGGTACTTTGTTCCAGGGCTGGGGAAACTGTGGTCCTCCAATCGTTGTTGGACAACAGCCCCCATCATCCCTGACCAGCAAGAGGCTGATGGGAGTTGTAGTCCAATGCAGCTCCACAGGTCCCCCAGCTCTGCTTTCCTCGTACTGCCTTTTATGGTTTTTGGATTGACTAAAAATGAAAGGTTGGGATATAACGCATGCCAGAACTAGTCCTCAATCCAGAAACCTAAGGATAAAAAGTGACGCTGTGCCTTCATTTGTTACCCCTTTCCTAGGATGTCACAGGGACCTTGTTTTTAGCCGTCTTCTCTGCAGTCCTTGGCTTTTTCCAGTATGGGTACTGCATTGGAGTCATCAATGCTCCACAAAAGGCAAGTAAATGTGCTTATTGTTTTGTTTGCCATATTTGATCATTGGTCCTGTGTTTATCAGAGAAGCAGGACAGGCTGCAGTTTCCTGGTAGAGTGTACACTTGGTGCCAGCCAAATCCAGCTTTACCATCACATGAATAGCGCCTAGGATCCCAAAGGATCGATCTGTGGGCAGTGTAGGGCCAATGAAATTACTAATATACTTTTGTCACCTATCTATTAATTAGATTAAGTTGGGGGGGTATACAAAGGATAGTATCAAATGTCCAATATCTTTTTATCTACAGTATATACTGGTATATATAAATGTAGGCATTGCGCGCGCGGAGGTCACAGCCTTTCTCCGTAATTGCTGAACCGTAATGTAACAAATTTGGTCACAGCGTTCCATGCCCATCAGGGAGGGATCTGGTATTGAAAAATTTCCAAAAAACCCCCACACCTTTCACACCTAAAATAAAGATTAAACACAAAAAAGTGGCGCCCAAATTAGATGTCACCACCAGAAGGTCTGAAAACTCCAGCAGCATCCAATAGAAAGGCAGATCGCACACTGCCGCCTCCAAAGCTGCGCCGCCAGATGACATCACAAAATTCCACACCAACCAACTGAAAACAGGCCTTTTGCAGCAACAAGGCCCAGCTTTTTCAATAGGCCACAGCATTGCCAAGCAGGGAAAAACAGAATAGGGCCTTTCACAATTGGGGGGGGCACAGGGATGAGGCACAACAAAGGGAGGGGGGGAACACATAGCCATGGGGAGGAAGGAAGAACCCTGAGTCAGCCAAAGCAGTGGGGGGTGGGTTGGGACAGGAAAAACTGATTAGGCCGCAACATTGCCCAGTAGGCCACAGGCAAAAACAAACAGAATATGGGCCTTTCACAGGATGGGGGAATCACAGGGATGAGGCACAACAACGGGAGGGGGGAACACTTAGCCATGGGGGGGAGGTAGGACCCTGAGTCAGCCAAAGCAGTGGGGGGTGGGGACATTTTCAGGAACATGCGTGGGTGGGGGAGTCTTATTTTTGAAACTTACAGTAGGGGAGTTATGGTTGGGACAGGGCAGGTGAGGGGACTCTGAAGGGAGACTCTGAAGGTCAATTTAACAGAAAAGGGTCCATTTAACACAAAAACCCACAGCAACACGTGGCCGGGCCAGCTAGTCCAATATAAAAAGCTAATCTAAATAAAAACACAAGCCAAAAAGAAGAAGAAGAAGAAAAGAAAGTAATGAAAAAAAAGGGAAAGAAAAAAAATGAGAGAAATTCTGTCTTTGTCATCTATATCAGTGTTTCTCAACCTTTTCTGGGCCAAGGCACACTTGTTCCATGAAAAAAATCACGAGGCACACCACCATTAAAAAAGTTTAAAAAATTAACTCTGTGCCGCCCTATATTGACTATATAATTCTGACTGTAAGAAACACTTGCCAATTGCTGTGTTGGTTGCAATCTCCTGTAATAAAGCTTCACAAGCTGCTGATTTCTCTGCCAGCACAATCCTTTGCTCAGCAAGTTTCAGGTTGAGCTCATCCAGCCAGCTTCTTTAAGTTTGTCTAAAACCACCCTCCCGTAGTGGTGGCTGTTGAGAGCTGTGCTCGCCCCGTGTCGTGACCCGGCCGGCTTCCTTTCCGGCGGGTCAGCGCTGCTTATTGGAACAGCAGTTGAGAAACGCTGATCTATATGTAGAAAATGGTTCAGAACATCCACTCCAAAATAACACCCAACAATTCCACTTTCTGTAAACCAATATTTTCTTCGATTCTCGAACCCAGATATTGTAAGCTCATTTTCTTTTTCATGCAAAAAGTCTATAAGAAGTTTCCAATCCTTAGTAAATATTGCACTTTTATCATCATTATAGATCATCATGCACCACTATGGTAAAGTGCTGAAAGTTGCATCGTCTTCAAACGGGACAGATGACATCCTTAAAGACCCCACTGTCATGATGCTCTGGTCTACCTCTGTTTCTGTATTTGCTGTGGGCGGGATGATTTCCTCCTTCACTGTTGGCTGGATTGGTGAAAAGATGCCAAGGTAAGAAATTCTGGTTTCACAAGCAGCCAGGAAAAAGGGAAAACAAAACTTACGCAACAAGGGCTGTGGAGATGTTTCTCACTGGCATCTGAGGGAACATCATTGATACACAAATCAAAACCAAGCAGGCAGCGCTTTTTTCAGCTGGAACTTGCTGGAACTTGCCGGAACACAGTTCTGGCCATACCTGCCAAGTCTCCTGCAGAAAAATACGGGTTCAGCAGCAGCAGAAGCGGCACCGGAAGTTGCACTGGAAGTTGTCCGGTGGCCATCTTGGGGGTGGCCGCATGGCGGAGGCCATCTTAGGGGTGGCTATGCAGCCACCTCCAAGATGGCCACCGCCATGTGGCCACCCCTAAGATGGCCGGCGGGCATGCGTAAAAGCTATTTCCAGCGCCAGCGGCGGCCATTTTCTGGTGCCCATAGATGGACAAACCGGCACCAGAAAAATGGCTGCCGGCAGGAGCAGATTTAAGGGAGATTTACGGGAGAGGAGCTCAAATGGGAGACCGCTGAGAAATGGTAAGGAAAAATGTGGGTTTCCCGGGGAATACAGGGTACTTGGCAGCTATGGTTCTGACACCTCTCAGGTGGGCACCGTTGCCATTCTGAGAGAACAAGGGAGGTGTTCATAGTGAGTTCTGGCACCTCTTTTTTCTAGAAAAATAGCACTGTGTGCAGGCCTATGGTAATAAAGAATAGAATAGAATAGATCTTTATTGTCATTGTCCCCTTGTGGGAACAATGAAATTTCTTGGTTGCTATATCAACTCAAATAAGACACACCACTTAAATTAAAATACTAATAACCGCAATACAATACAGAACAGTATAACAAATAATAAGGTGACTTCAGAGTGCCAAAATTTCCATTTAAGCCCAAGATTGCTCTAGGAAAGAAACTGTTCTTGAGACGGCTTGTTCTTGTCCACAAGATCAATAAAATGCTTCCATTAAGAGCAGAATAACACAGAATTGTGTTCCACAGACTTACCTAGAGTGAAACAGCACACTATGAGCAACATGAGAAGAGGGAATGGAATCCTGGTTCCAGGTTTTCATTCTCTCCCTCCATAACGTGAAGTAACGTGTTCCTTGTAGTGATGTCTTGTAGTGTATATTTTATTTATTTACAGAATAATTATCTATTTATCCATTCAATTATTAGAAGTTTATGTGCTGTATTCACTTCTGGGAGAAATCTCAAATGGCAAAAATAAAATAATTCAAATTTAGAAACCGGAGCCAAACAGACAAGACGGCCAAATCAACACGGAAACCAGCAAAAGATGGTCAGGAAGAAACAGGCAAATAGATGTGTCTGTAATGTCCAGTGGTATGCACTTAATTTCACACAAAGGAGCACAGGAAGTTGCCTTATTGCAGAGTCAGACTAATTGCTCCATTTAACTCAGTACTGTCTGCAGGGCCGGCTCTAAGGCAAGGCTGGGTGCGCCGAGCTGCCAGGGGGGCGTCGCACGGCTGTGCCCATGGCAGCCTTGCGCGCCAAACAGCCCCGCTGTGAAATGGGGCGGGAGGGGCGCCGGAGGAATCTTCACACCACGGCGCCAGGGCACCAGATATGCTTAAGACGGCACTGACTGCTCTGGCTGGCAGCTGCTCTCCAGGTTCCCTACCTGGAGATGCTGGGGATTGAGCCAAGGACACTTCTGAATGCAAAGCAGATGCTGTAACCACAGAGAGTTAATTCCACAGGGTAGGTGCAGCTGTTGAGAGGACACACCCCTCTGCAGTGAGTCCACATGTACAGCGTGGCCTCCCCTGCGGATTCTAGTGACCTGGGGCAACTTTTGGGGGTCTAGCTCGCCCAAGGTGGTTTATGGCATCATAAAAATAAGGCAATATATGCATTGTGTCTTTCCTTCTACCTCCACCAGTGACAATCACCTGGCCAGACATCTAGATCAGTGGCACAGCACAGCACATTTTAACACCATAACATGGGTTTAATGTCACGACACATTGCAGAAGGAACAGGGGAGTTCTCGTCAGAACGGCATGTTTCAATAGCATCCAACGTTCTGAGGTACAGGGGTTAAAATGTCCAATGTTCATATTGTCTCACAGTCAGGGCCTTTAGCTGACCTCTAGCTTTCGATCTGCTGTGGAAGGACCTCGCATTGTGTGGATACTCTTGAATCACCAGTGGGCAAATGGGGGCTGAACTTGGCTCTTTCTTCCGCACAAACCTTGAATCCTTGCTTCCCTTCCTCACTTCAGAGTTAGAGCGATGCTGCTGGTAAACATATTTGCAATCTCTGGGAATCTCTTTTTGGCCGTGGCGAAATTTGGCCCCTCCCACATTTTAATCATCATTGGAAGAGTACTGACTGGGCTGCATGGTGGTAAGTCAAGGCGGGCTCCGAACAGGAGATTGCTTCTCTCTTAGCTTACTGTTTGGAGTCGGGATCAGCATGCAATTTGCAGGAAATGGAGAATCAGAGGGGAAGGGTGTAGGGAAAGAAGCCCTGATCTTTTGGGAATACGGTCTCCATCTGCTGTTGGTTCCACCAGTTCATGTTATCCAAGCACTAATTCAATTCCTTAAGACAGTGGTTTTTAACCAGTGTGCTGTGGGACCCTGGGGTGCCTTGAATGATGGTCAGGGTTGCCACGGGCAACATTGGCCTCTGTCCCTCTTTCCTTCCCTCCCTCTTCTGATGCCCTCTTGCGTCTCTGCCTCCTGAAGGCATGCACAGCTCGCCAAGCGAATGGTGCCTCTGGGGCTGGCCAGGGAGTGCTTCCTAGGCCCCTGTGGGGCAGTGTGAAGACAGGCCTCTCTTTTGGGGCAGAGGGGACAGCTCAGAGATCAGGGGCAGCAGCTGCGGCTGTCTAGAGGACTCCCAAGGAGAGGGGAGAAGAGAGGAGGCTGAGGGCACACTCCACAAGGGAGGATGTTCGAAAAAGGGTGAGAGGCTGCCAGCTCTGCAGGCAAGGGGTGACATAACTGGGCTCCTGAGCCCACAGGAGTGCCGCAGAACAAAGGTAGTTGGTCAAGGGAGCCGTGGACCCAGAAAGGTTGAAAACCTCTGCCTTAAGACCTTCTTAAGACAGCAGGGAAACTTATTCCTCTGGTTAGTAAGTTGGAGTATTTGTTCCAAACGTTCCAAAACAATATTTGGAATTTGTTTTTATAAACACTTTATTAGGTTAACTACAATAACAATCTTGTGGTGTTTATAAGTTCTGGGGTTGTTGGTTGTTGTTTTTGTATTGTATATGGGTGTTATTTCTCTCTCTCTCCTTCCCCCCCCTCCCAATTTTTCATTGTGTGCACTTACAATGGTGTGTGTGTGTGTTACTTTTTATCTTTTGATAAAAGAATATATATTTTTAAAGTTGGCATAATTTGGCCTTCTTCAACCTGGTGCCTTCTAGATATTTTGGGCGGCAGCTCCCAGCATCTCTTGACCATGAGTCTTGCTGGCTGGGCCTGATGGAAGTTGCAGTCTGAAAGATCTGGAGCGCATCAGCAGCAGGGTGGATTAGATGGTTGATTCATCTGCATGTTTTGCCCAGGGCTCTCCTCCGGACTTGTTCCACTGTATGTTGGAGAGATTGCCCCTGTCGCTCTTCGAGGGGCTCTGGGATCAATGAACCAGCTTGCTGTCGTTATCGGCATCCTCATCAGCCAGGTGTGTACCAAACGGACAGAGGACAAATTGATCATGAAACACATGTATGTTTGTGCAAGTCAAGTGCTAAATGGGACAGCCATAAGCCCCTTAATGAGATGATGATGAAAATTTATATACTGCCCCTATATCCATAGATTTCAGGGCGGTTCACAAAATATTACTGAATTTGTAGATTTCATTCATAGTGTGGGGTCTCAGGGAACCCCTCAGGGTGGTTCCCAACATAAAAACACAATATAAAGAAAACACAAAATACATAATGAGAACAAAAGCAAACTTTTCTCCATCTTTTAGTTCTTCGTTTTATCTGATGTTTCAGATCTGATCTGGCTCTTATCATTACGTGCAAGAGAATTCCTGGTTAGCACAATTTTAAGCACAAACAGCTGTCTATGTCACCAGGTCTTAGGGCTGTGGCTTATTGGCTTTTCCAGACTCAGGGACAAAACCCTTCCCTGTTTGCAATGCTACTGCGATCACAGAAATCGCTGCCGGCTAGATCTATGATAAGATGGTTCATGCATTATCTTTCTCCACGTGATTGCATGACAGGACAGCGCAGGAGCCGTTTGTACCATGTGCAGAATTGACGCTTAATTTACAATAGCTCCGCCAAATGCAAATTTGTATTGCTGAACCATTCCCATGATGCAGCAGGGTTTTCTATGAGAGCCATTTTGCTCACAGGACAAAATAGGTGCCTAAGATTTAACACCAAGAAGGTTGTTGATTTGATTTTGTCCATGAGGGGGCAATCTAGGGCTTGCTGGTCCAAAGTTCTGAACATAAGAGATATTTCATTTGTGGGTCTCTGTCATTTGGGAGATACAGTGTTTTCCATTGTAATAACGACATCATCTCTGAAAAACAAAGTCTATCCCTTTAGAAAGAAATGCGCTGGGGCAAATGGCTACAAAGCTTCCGGGATTTTTTTTTTAGAAATCCAAAGGACATATCTGCCCCACCGCCCCACCCTGCCTCTTGGGCATTCAAATCAGCCCTGGGAACTGTGGGAGGGAGTCGTGATGTGCCTAGCAGTGATGTCACCAAGATTTCTATTTGAAGAGTATCTCAAAACAATTCTAAGTAAATGATACATTCATCATAAGTAAGTATTGAACACAAATAACTCTTTTCTTTGTTTCAAAAAAGCAGCAATGAAAAACACCGATCCATTTTTTCCCCCTTAGGTTCTTGGCCTGGAGTTCTTCCTAGGAAATAATTCCACCTGGCCATTGCTCCTCTCGCTCTCTGGCTTTGCTGCTGTGCTTCAGATTTTCTTGCTCTTTGGTTGCCCAGAGAGCCCCCGGTACTTGTACATTAAAGCTTCAAAACAAGAGGAAGCCAAAAAAAGTAAGGAAGCCAAAAAAGAGAGACTTTTTTCTGTCAGTCTACATCAGTTCCCTGGTCCTCACGTCTCACTGGCACATTGTGATCCATTTCGGGGATGAGGTGGGGCGGCAATTTCTTTCCCCTCTAAGATGGGGCCTAGCTTTGGTGAGCAAGGGAGGGAGCGCATTTAGGCACAGAGCAAGCTGCTGTCTACTTAGTTTCCTCTAGCCCTATGTGGCAATGTTGGGCATCAGAGTTGCCAATTTGAATAAAATAGGGGGGCAGATAAGCCTCGCCCCACATAATCAATGACAAGATGTGGGGCGCACCATTTGAATGGCAATGCCCGTCAACTTGGAGGGGCAGCCCCCTCAAATATTTTATTGGAGGGCAAAGGGACCTCAACCCCTGGGAGTTGACTCCTATGTTGGGTATCGAATCTGAGACCTTCAACATGCAAAGCAGAAGTTCCACAGTTGAATTATGTTCCTTAACTTTCTGAGGCTTCGCTCTCCTCACAATAAGTTGGGGGGCTGGATTCGGGAGCTGGGAAAAAGCAAACAGTACTCTGGGAATTAATTGGGATGTGCAAAACATGGCTGGGGTGGGGTTGGGTAAGAGCAGCAGAAGAGTAACAAGAGGCAATAACACGTGAAATGCCATAGACTTCTTACAATTTATGAACACAAAGTATTATCTTCTACAGGGTCCGACCATTTATTGACACCAGAGGTTTCCAGCATGGCCTTCAGATGACTCCCAACTTCCATCAACTCTAACCACTGGTTATGCTGGCTGGGGCTGATGGGAGTTGGACGCCATGTTGGCTACTCCTGGTCTACACTGATGGCAAAACTTCTATAGGGTGTTGGGCTGAGGTGGAAATTAATAGGGGAATAAGGAAAGGGGTGCTGGAGGAGACTCTTGAGAGTCCCATGGACTGCAAGAAGATCAAACCTATCAATTCTTAAGGAAATCAGCCCTGAATGCTCACTGGAAGGACAGATCGTGAAGCTGAGGCTCCAATACTTTGGCCACCTCATGAGAAGAGAAGACTTCCTGGAAAAGAACCTGATGTTGGGAAAGATGGAGGGCACAAGGAGAAGGGGACAACAGAGGATGAGATGGTTGGACAGTGTTCTCGAAGCTACGAACATGAGTTTGACCAAACTGCGGGAGGCAGTGCAAGACAGGAGTGCTTGGCGTGCTATGGTCCATGGGGTCACGAAGAGTCGGACACGACTAAACGACTAAACAACAACAAGGAAAGGGGAGATTAATAAGGGATTTGAAGGAATTGTGTGAAAATTAATAGGGAGTAAGAGGGAAAGTAGTGGAAATAGGGGTGGAGGAGAAATACTGTTCAGCTTACATTGCAATGTGAACCTACCTAATTTGTGCTTCTGGGAGCAATACACAAACCAAAAATTAATTGTACTTCAGAATTCACACTTCTCCCAATTTGAAACGAAATGAATAATAATAATAACGCAGTTCTCCAATGAAATAAGTGTGTACATTAGAGGAAAGCAAATTCCACTGTCAAACAGCTCTTACTGTCAGGAAGTTCTTCCTAATGTTTAGGTGGAATCTTCCCTCTTGTAGCTTGAATCCATTGCTCCGTGTCCACTTCTCTGGAGCAGCAGAAAACAACCTTTCACCCTCCTCTATATGACATCCTTTTATATATTTGAACATGGCTATCATATCACCCCTTAACCTTCTCTTCTCCAGGCTAAACATACCCAGCTCCCTAAGCCGTTCCTCATAAGGCATTGTTTCCAGGCCTTTGACCATTTTGGTTGCCCTCCTCTGGACACATTTCAGCTTGTCAGTATCCTTCTTGAACTGAGGTGCCCAGAACTGGACACAGTATTCCAGGTGAGGTCTGACCAGAGCGGAATACAGTGGTACTATTACTTCCCTTGATCTAGATGCTATACTCCTATTGATGCAGCCCAGAATTGCATTGGCTTTTTTAGCTGCTGCATCACACTGTTGACTCATATCAAGTTTGTGATCTACCAGGACTCCTAGATCCTTTTCACATGTACTGCTCTCAAGCCAGGTGTCACCCATCCTGTATTTGTGCCTTTCATTTTTATTTATTTTTGCCCAAGTGTAGTACTTTACATTTCTCCCTGTTAAAATTCATCTTGTTTGCTTTGGCCCAGTTGTCTAATCTGTTAAGGTCATTTTGAGGTGTGATCCTGTCCTCTGGGGTATTAGCCACCCCTCCCAATTTGGTGTCATCTGCAAACTTGCTCAGGATGCCCTCAAACCCATCATCCAAGTCATTGATAAAGATGTTGAATAAGACTGGGCCCAAGACAGAACCCTGTGGCACCCCACTAGTCACTTCTCTCCAGGATGAAGAGGAGCCATTGATGAGCACCCTTTGGATTCGGTCAGTCAGCTAGTTACAAATCCACTGAATGGTAGCATTGTCTAGCCCACATTTTACCAGCTTCTCCCCACAGTGCTCATGCCTTTCCATTGTTATTCTGTCTCTCTTTCCCCCTCATTTTGACCCCCGTGGTGTGCGCCCACATTTCCAGTCACTTATCTTTTCCTGACTGCCTTACCAACACAGACATCATAAGTGTCAAAAAGGCTTCACCTGTGCAGATGCACCTGCATAAGTTCCAGAGCAGTTAAAAATGTTGTTAAGCTCCCTGGCAAGTGTTTTCACAAAGCCCAGCCTGTGTTTGAAATATGATTGGCCGGGGGGGGGGGGGGAGCGGCAGCGCCAGAAGGTGATCTTGCCTAGGGCACAAAAAAAACCCTAGCACCGGCCCTGGCCGTGTTGGTCTGTTGTGGACAACATTTCTGTCCTGCAGCACCATACTGGTAATTTTACTTCCATGGGCCATTTCTTGCAACCCACAATCCCTTTCCTTCCCTAGGCTTGCTACGGCTGAGAGGAGCAGAATACTGCCCTGACAAAGAGATTGAGGAGATGGAGAAAGAGAAGGAAGAAGCCTCCAAAGAGAAGCCTGTCTCCATTTGGCAGCTCGTCAGCTCCCCTCTCTACAGGCAGGCATTCCTGGTGGCCATCGGGGTCCATATCGCCCAGCAGTTTTCGGGAATTAATGCTGTGAGTTCACCTAGTGATGGATCCTGGCAACTAAAGAGATTTAAGCAGATAATCACACAGTGCTGTAGCTTTGATGCAAGTTTGTGAGAGATCTTGCTCTTGATCTCAATAGATTGTCAATATGCATTATTGTAGATACAGCAGAAAACTAATTTGTGCCACTGACACCCTGGAACGCTAGGAAAATGCTTTCCATGTTGATTTGTCTAGCACAGTGAGAGGAGAGCCATTGGCGCCTCTAACCGTTTACTCCTTTCTGCTTTGTTAGATTTTCTACTACTCCACCGATATTTTTAACAAAGCCCGTGTCAAGAAGCCTATTTATGCGACCATAGGAGTGGGATTTGTGAACACCGTCTTCACTGTTGTCGCCGTAAGTCTTGCCCAGCCATAATTACTGAATTACCTGTGTGATTCTTTTTCAAATAGTTACATGAGGGGTAATACCATATTCTGTCACTAGGTGGGGTTATAGTGCACAATTGGCACCATTTTGTCAGTGCAACAATGGTGTGCTGCTTTTTGCCTAACAAAAATTAACCTCTTACTGGCTTTTAAAAATAAATAAATGTAGTGCATAGTGTCAGGAGCGTGGGGGTCTCAGCTCAGACCTAGAACATTGGCAAATGCCTAGATTTGGCAAGAAATGGCCCATGGAAGTAAAATTACCAGTATGGTGCTGCAGGACAGAATGCCTAGGTTTGAAAGCATGCAAGGAACGTTTGGGAGGAAGCACTTCCTCAATATATGAAGATGGGATATTGTCCAGCTGGCCTTAGCTGCCTTATTATCCCTCTAGCTCCGTATTATACAGATTGGCAGGAGCTCTCCAGACCTTAAGGAAGCTGTTTTTTCCAGGCTTACCTGGAGATGCCAGAAATCGAACCTAGAACGTTCTGCATGCAAAGTGTGTGAAGCTAGTTAGTCAGGACAATGACTGCAATCCTGAGCACTTACGCAACCTTTGCCAACATCAGTAGGCATTGCGCCTGTGTTAACCTGGTTAGGGTGGGGCTATGAGAAGAAGCAAGGAAAAAAACCCAACTTTTTAACCAAATTGATGGAAAGGCCCTCAGGTACTAAAAAACAAAACTATTCTGTTCAGTTAGTTGGGCAGTGGTCGATCAACCGATGATGCCCATGGCTTTCATTTGTCTTTCATTTGATGTCTGGGATAGATGCCCTGCACGGCTTCCCTCTCTGCTCGTGTTTGCTCTTTTCTTATTTTGACCGTGAGACTTTAAATATTACCTGACATTTATCAAAAAGTCAATAACAGGTGATCCAGATCAACAGGCCTGCTAGATGTAATAGCCACTTGCTTGGACCTTGTCCACCAAAGTAGCAGAAAGAGCAATCCGAACAAAGTGTACTGGGGCACCAAGCCAGTTGGAGGGCTAGAAAAGCGACATGCATACAGATATACAGTTCCGTGTTGTCAGAAAGGGATGCAGCTCAGTGGCAGAGCAACTGCAGAAGGCCCCACGTTCAACCCCCAGCTTCTTCAGGTAGGGCTGGGAATGATCCCTGCCTGAAATCGTAGAACAGAGATGGAGGAGGAATTCATTTCAGTTTGCATTGGGTGAACCTACGTGATTCACACTTTCTGAAACAATACACAGCCATCCTTTGAAATCAGCCTTTCTCTTAGGGTGGGTCTACACACGGGGGGGGGGGGGCAACGCTATAAATAAGTGAGAAATCAAATCATTATAACAAAAAAACATTATGGAAAATTGCTTAGAATTTTTTTTGCTCTTTGGCGCTATCTGGTGTTGCATGTTTATAATGCATTCAAAATGCTGTTTCTTGACTAACGTAGCTGAGTTCTTAGTTTAGTAGTGCTGTTCTCCAGACAAGTAATACATACAAAAATGCACAGACCAGGGCAAAATGTTTGTAGAAATGCATATATTAGTTAAAATGCTAACATGCATAATATTTGCATACAAAAATGTGTCTATTGGGATAAATTTGAGGAACCAAAATCAACAGTCGACCACCTCTACCCTGGGCAGCTGTTGGCAGTCACTGTCGACAATAGGGTGCTGGATCAGGCTTAGGGGAACTTTGACCCTCCAGATGCGACTCCCATAATCTCTGGCCATAAGCCGTGCTAGTTGGTTCCCCACACCCAAGCTATATGGACCAATGGTCAGACTTCGGTATACATCAGCCTCCCATATTCCTATGCGTGCTCCTCAATCCTGCGACTGGTCAGATCTTTAGGATGAGAGCAAGCACGGGAAACTTAAGGGTGCCTCTAGACAGGAGTTAAATATACCAAGCGGGTCATTCGGATGATCCGCCAGCACCACCAATGTGATTGGATAAGGGAAAGGGTTCTTCCCACCGGTGATTGGTTGTCCACCTGCAAATTCAGGTTTTGTTTGGGGGCAGTGTGGACACAGACCTGCAAGGAGCAATTTAAAGTCAAAATGATGATGGGCTAACCAAACTTTTGCTGTTCTACACCCAACAGGTTTTCCTAGTGGAGAAAGCAGGGAGGCGTTCGCTCTTCATAGCTGGCCTCGCTGGCATGATGGTGTGCGCAACAACCATGACTATTGGGCTTGTAATGCAGGTAAGGCTCCCCTTTGCGAGGGTCCTCAGAGGTGATTTATGCCACTGCCAGCTGAATTTGAACATCCAATAGCACATGTGTGGGGAGCCTTTGGGCCTCCGGATGTTGCTGAGCTACGACTGCCATAATCCCTGGGCGTTGGCCACATATTGTCCTCATGCCAACCACACCTGTGGTCCTCTTTCCATTGTTGTTTGAGGGGGTAATACCATTTTCTGCCAGTTGGTGGAGCCATCGTTGCATTTGCACTTCTTGGTGTTTGAGGGCTTTAGACATTGTCTAGGTGGGGGGAAAGCAAACAGTAAGAATATTAGCCACATTAATGTCAGGGGACTTGCCCGCTGGCGACGGCTGAAGACAAGTGCATTAAGACAGACGCCCAGGGAACGTATCCTCTAATGCTGTTAACACAGTTCCGCTTTGCTTTGCTTTTTAGCCCAAAATCGAATGGATGAGCTACATCAGCCTGATTTCCGTCTTCCTCTTTGTCAGTTTCTTTGAGATCGGACCAGGGCCGATTCCCTGGTTTATTGTGGCTGAGCTATTCAGCCAAGGCCCCCGCCCAGCTGCCGTCGCAATGGCCGGCTTCAGCAACTGGTTCACCAACTTCTGCATCGGAATGTTCTTCCCATACGTCGCTGTAAGGAAACTGCGTTGTGATGGAGACAGCTGAACACGATTTTTCTTTCTTTTCTTTTTTAAAGGGGGATCCATACATTCAGAATTCAAAGTAGGGAACAGAGCAGGCTACCAATCTAGAGTGACAAATGGGAGGGGAAAAAAAAAATTTCCAGGCATTGCAGTGATATCCCATGGATCCCTTCTGCACTGATGATGCAAGGGTGCGCAGAGAAGGGCAAATATGTTGACAAAAAAGTCATAAGCTAATAAAGAGGGTTGCCGTGACCAATGCTAGCAGATGACAAAGCTAAGGCCAATACCTAGCTTGGGGACCCATCACTGTGCCACCATCTTCCCTGCGTCTTCAGGAAGGCCTGGACAGATAGGACAAAGTGTGAACTAATTCTGGCCCAGCTGGACACTGTGTAAAACAGGGCATGGGCAAATGCCAGCCCATGAGCCAGTTATGGCCCATGGGGGCCTCCCAACCAGCCCCCAGTGCCCTCTCCTTGCTTTGGCCCCTGTGTAGGTTTTAAGCTTGAAAAAGACCTCCTATTTGTACCCATAAGAGGCTCCCTCCCCCAGTCTAAATTTCTTAGGGTGCCCAGGACTCCACAGAAGCCCCGAGCCCGCCTTGAAGGGAGTTGCACTGCTTGCTTGCCCTGCTTGTTCAGAATGCAGGCGATGCTCTTCATCGTTCTCAGAGAGAGGCCCTGGCTCAAGTTGATTTTGCCCACCCTAAGGGATCACTTAACTTGGGTTCGTCTCCCAAGCCCCCTTCATGGTTCAAGCCTGACAAAACTGGAGTGTTTCCATCCCTGTCGTTCAATTCTTGCTTGCAGAGGAAGTGCAGGGTCCTAGGATGGTAACTGTTCCCAGTACAGAGGACGAGGGTGTATATATAACCTTCCATCTATGGTGTAAGAAGTTATGAAAAGCCTACCTCACAAGGTTGTAGTGAGTATGAAAGGAGGAAATGAATAACGCACGCTGACCTTGGAGGAAAGACAGAATATAAATATGATCAGCAGCTGTGGCTGTGGAAGGAAATAAGCGTAGCTGATCTGAGTGGGTTTTGAAACCATCTCCAGTGAGCTTCTGATTCCAGCAGAGTTTGCACTTAGTAGTGCTGATCAGAGCCAAATGCAAAATCTGCTTTGGGCAGGGATTTTGCAAGAGTTGGGAGTGCCCACGTGAAACTAATCCCGTGGGGCTTGCATTCGGTGCCTAATTTGAAAGGTGCCAAACCCAAGCAGCCCTCGCAAAGGAACAATTGGGAGTGCTTTTAATGCATTCAGTTGTTCCTTTACAGATGCATCATTACCTAGCCTGCACCTGAGGTCATGTATGACGTCCATTGTGGGACAAATCTTAGAGAAATACATATTCTGCAATTGAAGAAAGGCAGGTTGTCTTGGCTGATCAACGTTGCTGGCAACGTGGGGGAGAGAATGCTAACTAACTGGCCTCCTCTGTCTCTCTTGCCCGTCACAGAACATCTGCGGACCATATGTGTTCCTGATCTTTGCCGGCCTGCTCATCCTCTTCATTGTGTTCGTTTATTACAAAGTGCCAGAAACCAAAGGAAAGTCCTTTGAGGAAATTTCAGAAGAGTTCCGTCGCCGAGGCAAAGGCGGGGGCCAAGGGCCCAGAACGGCCACTGAAATGGAGCGTTTGGGAGGCACCTCCGAGGCATAATGCCCATCCTGGCAAGAAGGAAGAACGGAAAGAACATGCTGCTGGGATACAACCTGGAGGAAACATTTATTTAAAACGCAAAAAAAAAGGGAAGTGATATTGATAGGTTGAGTCTGTTCTGTGGCTTTGGCTGGGTGTCTTTTGCAGAGCTGTGTCTGTTTCTCCCGCTACTTTAGGAGTTCGTTTAATGCAGAGTTGCAAAGTCTCAATAGCTGTTGTGCAAAAGAGGAGGGGGAGGTAGTTAGGCGGGGATCCAGGAGCAGGGATCTGTGTCCCAGTCAATTTGTTATGTGGTGGGTTCTGGGTTCCCCCGGAGAACCAGAAAGTAAAGATGGCGGAGGAACTCAATTCATTTCTCACGTAAAACGAATTTACCCAATTCACACTTTGCAAAACTAAGTGCAAGCTGAAACTCAGCTATCCTTCAAAATTCACTCGTCGCTGAATTTTGCAGTGCAGTTCTTCAGCCGAGTAGCATGTACAAAAAATGCATCTAACTAGGGTAAAATGAAAACTAGGGTAAAAAATGAGAGAATAATAATAATAATAATAATAATAATAATAATAATAATAATAATAATTTATTATTTATACCCCGCCCATCTGGCTGGGTCTCCCCTGCCACTCTGGGATGTAACTATTGGTGAAATTTACATTGAAAATGCTTGATTTTGGGTGGGTGGGTGGGTGGGAATTGCTTTGCAAAAATGCAGGTTTAGGCAAAAGGCATACAAACATTATGAGGAGAAAATTGCATGAAAATGCTGGTGAATTTTCAGGACTTTTTCCTTTTGTTAAATGCAAACTGGTGTGAAAATGCGGAGAACTGAATTGAGGACTGGAAACATGAGAAACTGAAATGGACTGATTTGCCCATACCTTCCAGGGAGGTGGTGAGGCAGCACAGAACATGCAACAGGTGTGCTTCTGTGGGGCCATTTATTCTCAGAAATGGGACATGTTACAATTACAAAACTCACCGATATTCCGCTGGTGGAAGGCATTTGGTCAGTTCAGCACTACAGCCACTATTGACCTAGCTCACTGTTAGTTTCCTCATTTGCTAGGGAATTTAAGTTTGCCGTCATCACTTTAAACTGAAACAGGAAACTAACTTGGCAGCAAGTGCAACTTGGCTTGGTCCCTAAGACCAGATGAAGAAATCAGTAATAGAAGGACTGACTTAAAAGTACTTCTGCCAGCCTTTCTTTATTAGTATTTCTTACCTTCTGCAAGGCAAAAAAGTATTGGTGCTTGGTAGCATATTACCCAGGATTCTGACTGGCCTCCTTTGACATTAAAAGCTCCTGTTTGCTGGCTTTTGGATTTCCAAAGCAACAGAGCTCCATGAGAAAAATATCACGTTTCCCGACAGTGAATTTCCAGACAATGTTTCCAGACATTGGCCATGCTGGTTAGGACTGGCTGGAGTTGTAGTTCAACAATATCTGGAGGACCAAAGGTTCTCTACTTCAGTTTAGGGCAGACACCCCCAAACTCGACCCTCCAGATGTTTTGGGGCTACAATTCCCATCATCCCTGACCACTGGTCCTGTTAGCTAGGGATGACGGGAGCTTTAGTCCCAAAACATCTGGAGGGCTGAGTTTGTGAGCGCCTGGTTTAGGGTATCAAGGCTACCTCAGCCCTGAGGAAATGAAAGATACTTTTTCATTGGATTTGACATTTTAAAAATCTAAAATATGCGAGTCTGGGTTGTTGTTTTTTAAAAAAATCAAGTAATTTTAAAAGCAGAGGTCTGATCTCCCTCCATGCACAGATATATAAACATGCAGAAGGGTGCCTGAGAGCAGCTATGAGCAGCCTCTGGGAGGGTGCTTCCAGTATGTTGGTTTTTTTAAAATTTATTTTTTTGCAATTGAATCAATCACATATCAGCAAATTTAAGGTGTGCAATGAAAAGTTGATTTGCAGCTGTTATACAATAAGTCCACTTCCTCCAAAGATTGAACATTTTGCAGTAAGGAAAGTGGCAAGAAAACTAGTGGGAAAGCACGGAAAACTCTTGCTTTGATGCAATAGTGTCTAATCTTTCTTCAAACAAATCAGGGTGAATGGCCATTAAGTAGCCAACTTCATTTAAACTCTCCACAGACAAATTGGGTTGAATGCTCATTAAACAGGTTAACTGGGAACAACCTGCAAATCAGGGTCTGAAGAGAAGCAGGCTGTCACTTAATTGCACATACCAGAACTTTAGGCTTGTGTAATTCAAGTATATTAAAGTGTTCTGTTGCTCTACTGTAATGACAGTAGAGATTATGACAATTTGTGGTTTGGAAAGTGGCTGGGAAATGCAATGGGAAGTGGTGACTAATAGGAAGAAGTGCAAACACTTTGCAAGCAACTGGGATACATGAAGGACTCATGATCATATAACCATCCTGTTAAGAAATCAGAACAAATGCTCAGTAAAGACGAGATATAATCTAACCTCTGCACAAGCTTTTTGCAAACGAATCAGGATAGATGCTCAATAAGCAGGTCATCCGGAGCAGCCTTTGATTCTACCAAAAAGGAAGGGTTTATATATACAGTATGGCAAAATATAAATAGGGATATGGAGGTACCACTGTGATAATTTGCATGCTCAAAATATCATTGCCATTTTCTTTAGAGCAAGACTTGGGCAACAACAGTTTTGGCACCCAGTTTTCAAAACTTGGATTTTCAGAAATTTTATATTTGAAAATAAAAATTAGAAAGTCCTCAAATTTTAGACACATTGCAAAATTGTTTAGGGCGCTGTTTTCCACATCTACTACGGAAACTACTTGTTTTGCAAAATATGTTATTCATCTGAATCACAATACTACTCTCAGAGCACTATGTGTACCAATACTGTAAAGGTTGGCAACTCGAAACTTACTTAAGTACTGAGACTAGCACCTTGAAATGCAATATTTCCACAGCCTAGAAAGTGGTACCTCGGTTTACGAACTTCATCCATTCCAGAAGTCCGTTCTTAAACCGAAACCGTTCTTAAACCGAGGTGCGCTTTCCCTATGAGGCCTCCCACCACCGGTGCCCTTCCACCGTTCAGATTCCGTTCTTAGACCGAGGTAAAGTTCTCAAACCGGGACACTATTTCTGGTTTTGTGGAGTTCATAAACCAAATGGTTCGTAAACAGGACTGTACACAGTATTCCAATTGTAATCACACCACAGATTTGAACGAAGGCGCATTATGATCCTGGCAGTTTTATTTTCAATCCCTTTCCTAATGATCCATAGTGTGTCCTTCGCCTGAGTCAACATCTTCCTTGAGCAACACACTTATGACACCAAGGTCGCATTCCTGGTCACTCACTCACTACCTTTTTCAGTCCTTATTACCATACAGTATATGCGAAGCTTTGGGGGCTCCTTTTGCCACTAGTGTGCATCACTTTGCACTTGCTTACACTGAATCACATTTGTCATTTTAATTAAGACCAGTTTACCCAGTTTGGAGGGAACCCCTTTTAGAGCTCCTTGCAACCTCTCTTCCACCACCCTGAACAATTTGCTATCATCAGCAAACTTGGCAAGCTCTCGGATCACTCCCAATTCTGGATCATTTATGAATAAGTTTAAAAAGAACAGGTCCTGATAGCAAGATTTGTACCAACAAATGGACAGTGAGAACCCTCATGTCGGGGCTGCGTTCCAAGGCACCACACATTTAAGTGAAACCGCATATATTTGAAACACCATTTAAAAAGCCTGCAAGCACCCTGTTCTGCCTCTTTCCTCCCCTTTTTGTGACTTTTTGGGTCATTTCCGGGCTCAGCGCGATGCATGCTTGCACAGTCGTGCACATATCGGATGCACCTGAAACAGTTGCTGCCTGTACACTCTGCTTCCTATGCTTTAAGTAGCGACTGATCCATAAGCATCCTCTTATCCCAGGACTGTTACTCGGGATCTTTGGTGAGGGATTTTACTGAAAGACTTTTGAAAATCTAAGCGCACGATGTCAGCCGGATTACACCTATCAATACGCTTGTTGACACTCTCGAATGCTAAAAGGTTAGTGAGACGAGGCAGCCAGAGACACCGAGGTGCTTTGTAAATAAAATAATTGTTTAAATACTATTGACCATTAAAGTATTTTTATGCGTGTTTTTACATATGTCTTGGCTCTTCATTGTAGATAACTGGCATTTTTATTATGTGCAAAAAGAAGCAGCATGCAGTCTGTTTGTGGCAAAATGCCATGTAAGCCATCTCATGAAACCAACATGCTAAAATCACTATATTTCACTGTCTTGTCCTGACACAGAGCAGAGGGGAGCGTCTGACACAGGAAAGATGATGTTCTTGGGGTACCAAGGATACAGGTGAGGAGCAGGCAAGGTTGGACCGGAACAGCAGGACCTCTGAAGTAGACAAGTTGCTCCTGCAAGGCCTGGAGCCAAACTTATAGCCACTCCTGACCTAGCAACCTTCACAGGCTCTGCCACATCTAAGTGAAGGTATTTAAAGGGCCGGGAATTTTCTGTTTCATTAAGGCTCAGCTATACATTGTCTACCCAGATATGCTGTCAACTTCGGCAAGTAGGTCCAGAACTGATGGCGGTGTCTGGACCAGTGTGGTGGTGCCTCTGCGACCGAAGTTACTAGACTTCAGATCTTCCTGGGACTTTCAGGCATGTCTCCTCAAGCAACTAGTGTCCTGCTCACTGCTGAAAGTATGACATGCACACAAATATTCCACATATCACTTGCAGCGATGAAAGGCTCGGGGGGGGGGGGGAGGAAATATATGATTTAATTTCATTTGCTATATCCCATTATTCCTCCAAGGTGTTCAAGATGGCATATGTGGGTCCCCTCACTTTATCCTTATAACAAGGTTGTTGTTGTTGTTAAAACAGAGGGAGGCAGTTGCCCCAGGCATAGCACCCAGTGCTGCCTCATTTGTCCATCAGGGACGTGTTGGGTGTGAGGGGAGGGTGTCCCACCAGATGGCATCTTCCCCAAGGCCCCATCAAACCTGGCTCCAGCCCCGATTGTTATGAATTTCACTCTGAATTCCTTGGAGAAAACATGTGGGATTTACAAGAAGCCAACCATAAGTGTATAGAATTTTTTTTTAAAAAAATGCCAGGTTAATCAGGCATAGCTTTTCAATCAGTCTAAAGGCTCTTGATTTATTAACAGATTAACCAAGCAAATATTGCAGCCCTAACGTGTTATAAGATACAAACCCTTCCCAGACACGGTGGATTTTGCTCCAGAGACAAAGGCTCTTGCAAAGAGTGCCAGCATGGTGTAGTGGTTAGAGCAGTGATGGCGAACCTATGACACGCATGTCAGACATGACACGCAGAGCCCTCACTGCTGGCACGCGCCCCATTGGCCCATTCACGCTGCTGTTGTTGTCCCCCCCCCCATTTGTTCTTCCGCTCCTCCTCATGCTACAGCTTGTCTCAGCTATTAAAACCCAGATCCTTTGTTGTTGTTGTTGTTGCTGGTAGCCAGAGATTGGTTTTTTAACCCTTTCTGTGCTGTTTTTACTGGCGCTTTGGCAGACGATGATTGTAATAATATATTACAATTATACATTTTTGTTATTTAAACTATAAATACCGCGAAATTATGGTTTTTTTTCTCGAAGTGACACACCACCCGAGTTATGCTCGGTTTTTTGGCAAATTTTGACACGCCAAGCTCAAAAGGTTGCCCATCACTGGGTTAGAGTGTTGGCATCAAGAGAACTGGGTTCAAATCCTCACTCAGCTTTCTTGGGTGGGTGAAGGGATGTTGGCCAGTCACTGTCTAATCGGCCTAACCTACCTCACAGAGTTGTTGTGAAGATAAAGCAGCAGGTAAGAGAACTGCACATGTTGTCCCAAGCTCCCTGAAGGAAGGGCAGGCTATAACTGATATAAATGAATAAAATATGGTTGCCCTTAATTTGGGGTTGCAGGATCAAAGGTATAGGCACTCTTTATCTTTTTTGTTGTTTACACCCTCTATGTGCTCAGAAATGTTTTTGCAAGGGTGAATGGAGTTCATTAGGCCAAGCTATTGTGGACATAATTTTGTTAAGTTTAGTTTTTAAAAGTCTCCATCCCTAGGTTTGCAGATTCAGCAAAGCAACATGTTTACTACAGCTTTCCATCACTCCCATCTGGCAATTAAAACACCTGGACTTTATCTCTGTCCCCTCAATGAAGTTCCCAGCTAAAATTTGTTCCTGGGATACAGATGATCTGGCCGTCGTTTTGGGTCTCTCAACGTTATACTTTGACTAACTTACTAATCGTATCTGAAGAAGTGTGCATGCACACGAAAGCTCATACCGATGACAAATTTAGTTGGTCTCTAAGGTGCTACTGGAAGGAATTTTTTTTATTTTGTTTCGACTACGGCAGACCAACACGGCTACCTACCTGTTACTAATCACTAAGACAGTCCCAGAGACCAAGCTGCACGTATTAGCTAAATGGCTAATACTTTAGCTTAACATTCAAACAATTTTCCCAGAGTAGGGTTAGCTAATAATGCATTATAATTAACAAGTTTACTAAAAAGCCTCTTGTCAGCCTGGCTTTGATGGTGTTTTCCTAAAGTGCCCAAATTACAGCTCTCAGGAGGGTTCCCCCCCTGTTGCATCTGATGAATTGTTGACAAGTTCACATGCGCTCTGTCCTCTTCAAAATGAGCTCGGCATCCTAATGCAGGGAACGCCAGCCATGTGATCCCATTATCATTTTCCATTAGGGGTTTTTCTGCCCCACTACCTGCTGTTTTTCATTACCCCTTTCAGCCTGGAAACTGTCTTGTGACAGAATAGCTGGGGGAGAAACTGAACCAACATTGAAGCAGAAACACTTAAGGTGATAATTTGGGGACCTCATTTTGTGTGTGGGAAGGAGGCATTCCCTAGTTTCCTGAGTAACCTCATGCACCTTACTAGTTACTATAGGTTGAAGGAGTTTCAACTTCTCCTACGTTCAAAAAGAAGATGGCCACCCAACCTCTGCTTAAAATCCTCCAAGGAAGGAGAGTCCACCACCTCCCTAGAAAGACCGTTCTACTGTTGAACAGCTCTTACTGTCAGAAAGTGCTTCTTGGTTTTTAGTCAGAATCTCCTTTCTTGTAACTTGAATCCATTGGTTCATGTCTTATCCTCTGGAGCATTGCTCCATCTTCTTCTCCCTCATTTCGAAAGGCTCCTCCATGGGCAGCAAAGCAGAGAAGGCAAATAATCACGGCACTTCTGAGCTCTCTCCCCTTCTCAAAAAGCCAGAGCACTCCCCCCACCCCCAAACCACAACACCCTCCAAAAACCCAGTTTCCATCAGACCCAGCCATTGTGGTCAAGGATGCTGAAAACTGTAGCCCCAACAACATATGGAGGGAACCACCTGATGTAAAGCCTACATAATTATTTTCTGTAGGTGAACAACTGAACCCGTTTCAATTGGCCCCCCACATTGAATGGAGAGGTAAACCAAGTTGCTTTGGAGGAAGTGGAAGACACTTCTGGCTAGCATCTGCCCCCTCAGTTACTCTGGTAAACACATTTCAATTTGTTCCATAGCTGTCTGGATGTTTCTCCCATCTTCCTGAGCATGGACCATGCTGACTGGGGCTTATAGGGTGTGCGGGAGGCAGTAAGAGTGCCTGGCGTGCTCTGGTCCATGGGGTCACGAAGAGTTGGACACGACTAAACAACAAGAAGTTCAGCAACATTTGGAGAGCCACATGTTTGCACCCCTTGGTTTGGGTATAGAATATGGCATTTCATAATGTCTGGGTGTGGAGGGAAGGCCGTTAGTTAAAGGAGGAGTATACCGTAATAAGGCTGGCTCTAAGTTACAAATAGCAAAAAAGAAGCACTTAAGTGCAAATGAGAATCTAAATCACATCATGCCCGAGACCTAAGAAGACAGATAGATGCTCATTAAAGAAAACCTGGTTTAGACAGCAGCAATGGACCATTTAAAATGCTAAAGTAAAATTGATTTCTTTATCATGCTCAGCAGAGAAACTGCAGGAAGCGAAGAAAGGGCCTTCTGACTCACAATGGGGAATTTAGCCTAGCAAAACAAACCATCCCCAGCTGTGAAGGGCTGTGAATAGGTTTGCCCACAGATGCTATTTGGATGGATTTTTTCCCCTCCCCACAACAATACTCACCAATGCTCCATTGTTTAGAGCCATTTCTATACACTGCTCTGATCTGTGTTGCCCAGTGGTGATTAAACTGGCAGGGTCTTTATCAAAGGATACATTAAATGGATATGGTTGTATTGCTGCAAGCACCATGGCAGCCGATAGTGAGATTTTAACAAATAATTAGCAGGCTTCATGGCCCCACTGTGACACATTAGGAACAGAGGAAGCTGCCTTCTGCCTAGCCGGACCAGTTGCCCATCTCATTCAATGTTGTCTACATGTGTTATACACAACAACAATCTCTGCAAGCAGTGAGAGGAGATTCAGGGGTTCCTGGCTTGTGTTTCCGTTTGGAAGATTGAGGCGCAGCAAAGGCTGATGTTCTTAAGAAATATGGTTCATTAACATTTATTTACACCTGGAAGTGTGTGCAGTGGAGGGGGTGCAGAACATTATACCCCGAGGGTGCCTCTCGTTACCCCTCTCATAGCTTCTGCAAGCTTGGGTCCAACGTAGCAGTCAGCATGGCTCCCGGTATCTTAGCACAGCCTCCTTCAGCAAGAGCCAAGATGGTTCTGATCTACAGCAGCTCATGTTCTTTGTTCTCCTCCTTCTTCCCAGCCTCCTGAAAAACAACACCTTTTCCTGTCACCTTACACCCCTCCCTGACACATTGGCAACCCCTGTTTTGCACAGACCTAAGGACCTCCTCTGATGTGTAAATGCCCGGCCATTGTTTTATAATGGACTGCATTCAACCAGACCAGCCGGGCTGGTTTGCATACACTGGCCCAGGGATTCCTTGCCTGGCACCATTCTCTCCCCTTCCTAACCCCAATATTAGCTAGATCCTGACATTCATTAATTTCTTGGGTTTAGAAGGGTCCCTCCTGCCAACTTTTAACAATAAGAAGCTGTCTTCTGCCTAGTCCGACCATTTGTCCATCTAGTTCACTGGTAGCAATCTCCCAGTGCTTCAGACAGTCTTTCCCATCTCTACCTGGAGATGCTGCTGATTGGACCTGGGACCTTCCACATACAAAGCAGATGCTGTGCCACTGAACTATGGTCCTTCCCCAGATTAATACATGGGATTCAACCTTGTCATGGAAGGCTCAGGCAGTCTCAGAGGCTAAGAGTGCCAGTTTTCCAGCTCTAGCTGGTTCACCAGCTATGGCCTCTTTCTGACAGAGACGACTTGGCTGCTGTGCTCCATATTTCCACTTCCAGATTGGATTACTGCAATGTGCTCTTTGTGGGGCTGCCCTCGAAGATGACTTGGAAATGGCAGCAGCCAGAGTACTGGCTGGGGTTCCCTCCAGATCTCATATAACCCATTTTAAAACAGCTGCACTGGTTGCCAACTCGTTTCTGGGTCTAATTTAAGGTACACACTTTAGTCTTTAAAGCCCTAAATAACCCACTGTCTCCTTCTTTATAGGCCCTCTCAGATATTAAGACTAGTGAAAGGGGCTACATAGAAAAAGCAAGTACTCAGTTCTCAAAATATTCAGATTCTGGAATAAAAATTCATTTTTATGCAGCCTCGGTTAGATTGTTTTGCTTTTTTCCAGGGTGTTGAACTGCTGAACTAGTAGCAAAAAACCCAAGATTCCAACCATTAATTTCTGTATTTCCAAGTGGAACAGACATTTCTCATTTCACTGTCCCTTTGAGGCTTTCGTGAAGTTTGAATGGCTTGTTTTGTAATCTAATTAAGCATCTGCCCACACTACTTGCTTACATCCAGCACTGTTGAACATTAGTTGACTGAAATAAAAGGTTATTGCCTCAATTACTTTGCATTTTGTTCTAAATGGCCTTCTCTGTCGTTTCAAAATCACCAGCACCATCTGCTGAAGGAAATCATGAAATGCACGCCCCCACAAGATTGTAATTCTGGCAACTGCAAACCAGTTCCTCTGAGGGGTTTAATTCATTTCAGTTTCCAGCAGGTTTTGAGCAAACTATGAAGCTGGGAAACCATTTTTGTTTTGCTCTAATCACTAATGAATTTCCCTTTTGAAAAGAATTAAGGTTCTTTTTAGAGGACTCATAAATATGGCATGCATATAATAGGAAAAGCTCTCAGGTAACAGTCCTCAATGGAAAGCTTCAATACTTTTAGAAATACAGGGCCCCTAGAAATAAACAGAGTTGTTAGGGTCCCAGCACAGCTGTGCAAATCCACCTGCAGTCCTAAACAGATTGAGACTGCATATACACCACACACTTACAAGCACATTTGAAGCAAAAAAAAAATCCTGGAAACTGTAATTTACTTATAATAGAGCTATAGTTCTTAGCACTCTTGACAAATTGCACTTCCCAGGATTCTCTCTCTCTCTCTCTGTGTGTGTGTGTGGGGGGGGAATTCCTGCTTTTAATATATGGTGTGTATGCAGCCCTAACAAGCAAAGGAAGGAACTTGGAAATCATCTATTCTATAGACTAGCTCATTTTAGAATCTGTAATGCAGGATGCAACTATAGCATCCTTCCCCAGCCTGGTGTTCTTCTGAAATGATGAAGCTGAGCTCCAAGATTAGAGATCACTAGGTTGGGGGAGGCTGCCTTAAGGAGTTGGAGTCCTCTGCACACATATATTAGGACCTAGGCTTATTTCAGGCTTAAAATGTGGCTTGGAAGTCAGGGCTGGGGAACCTGTGGCTCTCCAGATGTTTTGCACCATAGTTCCCACCAGACAGGATAGCCAATGGTCAAGGAAACTAATAGTTCAGCAACTATTTATTTGTCATGAACTTATAAACTGTACTGTCATAAAACTATAAGCAAGGATATATCAAGGATAAAATCAACAAAAGATCCATAAAAAACATCAAATGCAGTGAGTCAGACTCTTGCATTACCCAAGGGGCTCACTGTGCACATTATCTTCTTCATCACCACTCATTGTCTGCCACCCCCCCCCCCCCAGGAGAAAAGACAATCAACATTCCTAGTGGGCTTCACCGACCTAAATTCCCCTTTTAAGTTTCAACTCAGTGGAGTCAAGCCCAGCACTTGACTCACACCCCCTTGGTTTTTTCAATGGAGAACCTCCTAATCTGATTGCAGGAGTAATTGGGGGAGCCAACAAGGGGTATAAGACAGACTTCTGAGGGAGCCAGTTGTGCGAGGTAAACACTTAAGCAGACAGGCAAGCTAAGCACCTGTGCAAATAAACCAACCACTATATTTCTTTTGAGTATTGAGATACAGAGATGTTAAGTTTTATCTGTTTAAAGCATGTTTAGCCTGCTCTTTAGTCGACTGACACTCTGGCATGCCTTGCAAAAATAAATAGTAAGGGAGTCCCTGTCCTAAAGCTTTTATGAAAGGCATGACACACAAGGAAAATAGGGTAGGGGGAAAACGAGCAAGCTTAGGCACCGGTTCTTATAACTGATTAACTTGTTCTTTAATGCTTTTAGCCTAATTTTATAGTGTTAATTGAAAAAGAAACACAACCACACTTTCTGCCTATGGTTCAAAACAAAGAGTTTGCTTAATCCCAGAATCAACCGCCAAAGTCTTTGTCCAGTGGAATGCTGGGCACCCACAAAGTTTATGGGCATTGCCATTCAAATGGTGCTTTGTGATCGATTATGCAATATTTTATTCAAATTGGCCCCCTACCTCTGACCCAAGAGTTGCTGTGTGCGTGGCTATGATTATTAAATTTCTATGCCGCTCTTCATCCGAGGATCACAGAGCAGTTTAGAATATAAAAACACAAAAATATATAACGTAGTAACAAAATTACATGGGTGTTTTTCTAACACTACATTAAGAACCCTGAGCTAGATTAATGTCCCCAAACGTCATGGTTTGTGCCAACCTACTGACACTCCACAAAGGCAAAGCTGCTTGCTTAACCACCCGCCAAACCATTTTTGTATGAAAAAAAGATGGGGTGTTGCAATCCATTAACGACCAGCACCCTTTAACACAATGCTGCGCGCGGCAAGAGCCCAGGCTTTCTGCTACAATCCGCTTTCCGTACAGCTTCCGGGCAAAGCCGAGCACATGCTACAAAGCGCCCGCACGTGTACGAAAACTCCTGGCTCAGTCGCGAGTTGGCGCAGACAGATGACGATCACAGACGGCGTAAAAGTGTAGACGTCCAGGGAGGCGGCGACTGGAGGGAAAAGCCGTCACGTGGCGTAGAGACCGGCGCGCAGGTCCGGGCTCGCGCCTTGGGTGGGTGGGGCGATAAAGCGGCCAATGGCAAAGGAGGATAAGGGGTCCCGACGTAGGCGGGGCGGAAGGGGATTTTCTTCCCCCCTCTTTTAAATTTGGAACGTACGGCGCGCGCTCCCTTCACGCCTAGGGGGATTCCCCCCTCCCACTCCCGCTCTCCCTCCCTCCCTCCCTCCCTCCCTTCTTTTCTCCACCCACACGCCTCCCTGCCTCCCTTTACGGCTGCTCTGCGCGTGCGCGTTGCTGCGACGCTCTTCCAGTCTTTCCCTGCGCCGTGGGAGGTAAGTGCTGGCTCCTGACGCGGGTGCGTGCGGCGCCCCCTCCCCCCCCCCGCTTAGTCCCTCCGCTCGGCCGTTGGAGGGAAGGAGGGCGGCGGGCCGCTTGCAACGGCGAACCGGATCGGGCCAGACTGGTCTGGTGCAGACCCGGGTCCGAGGCGGCCGGCGCCTTCCCCTCAGGCTTCCACCCGGCGCCGCCTGCTCTTCCCACGAGGCGGCCATGCGGGGCGCCTCCCTTCGCGTGAACTGTAGGGACTCGCAACGCTCCTCCCGCTTGACTCCCCCCCCCGTGTTTCTCTGTGCAACTCGGGGCTGGGGAGATTGAGGAACGGGGGGGGGAGGCTTGAATTTCCCAGGCCAGCGGATCGTTTCCTCAGCTCTGTTTCTCTCATTACCCGCTCTGTGAGGAAAACCATGTTTAAATTTGCCTGCTGACCCCCCCGCCTAATAATGGTGTAGGCCGCGGGGAAGCTGCGGTGCCCTCCGTAGAGTCGGAAGGGATCCCCAAGGGTCATCCATCCCAAACCCTTTGCTGTACAGAATAGCCAGGTTAGATAGCGTTGGGCCTACACCACCTCGTATCACACCCCCCCCCCCCGACCAATCTGGTTAGGAGCTGTTCGGAGTCCAAAGAATATCTGAGAAGGGTGAGTCGGGGGGTCGCAGCTTCTCCACCCATGATGGCCTTTTTGCTTCTTGGTCACGAGTGTTTATAATTACCCAAGAAGGAAAGGCAGCCATGTTGGTCCCCAAGAAAACGGCTAGAATTCGTAGTCGTCGTCTTTGGCGATCACTCGTAGCTGAGTAAGATTGTCTTCCATAAACACGGTTTTAACAGTGAGTCCGTAAGTGACTGTGGAGGCCAATTCTAGGGCCATCTCCATTAGGACTAACCAAGATGAGAAAACACCCTAATAAAGATACTGCCCTATTGCGGATTTTGGAATGTGTTTTGGGGGTTTAACAGGTAGAGGAGCTCATTTGGCCTTTGTTTTCCCACACTGGTTCCCCTTTTTGGTGGCTGGGTAGGTCAAAACGTAGCCCTGTGTGCTCAGTGTGTGTGATAGAGAGCAAGAGAGTGCACACCTACTAAGCTTCCTTGTCCCTCGTAAGAATTGATGTGTAGGGTCTGTCCAAAGGCCGTCTAGTCAAATCTTCCCATACCTAGTACACATCCCCCTCCATTTATAGGACTCGGTTGAGCAATAGTGGGCACCCAGATACCTTTAAGATGCTCACAAACTCTTCCTGAGAGCAATCCCGTTTGTCATAAGCTCTGTATCTGTTCAAATTCCATTCTCTTGTGAGAGTTTTAGTGATGCAGCAGCCCCATCTGCTTTTGCTTCAGCTGCTTAACGCCTATCTGCTGCATTCCCTACCAGTCATGGTACACCCTTACAGATTTTAGACAGTGATGAATCAGGTTCCTGAGATCACTAAATGATAAGTAGACTTGCTTCGGCTGCCAGAATTGTGAACCACCACAAAGTCAATTAAATATGCCTACTGTAAGCACCCTATATTAGTTATCCCTTTGCTGTTTCACAGGCATCCCCAAACTTCGGCCCTCCAGATGTTTTCGACTACAATTCCCATCTTCCCTGACCCTTACCACTGGTCCTGTTAGCTAGGGATCATGGGAATTGTAGGCCAAAACATCTGGAGGGCCGCAGTTTGGGGATGGCTGCTCTTTCACATCACCTCTCCCCATGCACTTCATTTCTGGCTTGAGGGTAACTGCTGTGATTGTAATATCATGAAATGGCTTTAGTTGTTGCCAAAAAGGCACTTCTGAGAGATGGGATGCTTCATGCTGCCGCAGCCATCCTCTAGTAAGAAGCCCCATTCGCTGGTAATCGCTCAGTTGTATATTTCACAATCAGAGTGTGTGGGAAACATGTTAGTTATAATTGCTGTGGTGTGTAACTCACCCCAAATAGGAGCTGGCATTTGGCAGCAAAATGCTGTGGTCATGTTTGAGTCGAGTATGGGACAGTAGCACTTAATCTTCAATAATTCCCCAAAATGCTATTCCACAGCTTCAGAAACCAAATTTATAAATCTATTGTCCTAATTTATAAATCTTGTAAATTTTATATTTCTTATAAATCTTGTAATTGTAATTTTGCATTCCTTGTTACCATTGTCTCCTGCAACTTTTCTCTTCCTCCTCTCCCCATGCCTTGGCTGAGCCGTAACATGGCAGTTGGGACCCCTGAGAGTAAAATATTGCCCTTCCAATCCCATACTGCAGTCTTGAGCTAGCATTTTTAGGATGTGTACTCTGTAACCACAGGGGACAGCTATTCCATTTCACAACTCTGTCGTACTTGCAGTGAAGGTGGAGATTGTTGATATGTTCAATGCTGGACTGAGCGTAGTACTTTCTGTAACATGGTTCATTATATTCAAAGTAAGGTATATAAGTGAGAGATTTGTGTTCATCTGCATTTCTATTTATAACACTATCAAGGATACAAATGCTTTATTATGTAACTGATGCATGAAATAACTGAATTTATTTTTAAATTTTATAGTATTTGCCAGAAAACACCACATACTATGGCTGATGAAGTTGATTTTAACACTGGAGATGCTGGTGCTTCTGCCACCTACCCTATGCAGTGTTCTGCACTCCGCAAAAATGGCTTTGTGGTGCTGAAGGGACGTCCCTGCAAGATTGTAGAAATGTCAACTTCAAAGACTGGCAAACATGGTCATGCAAAGGTAATTGCTTGGTAGAGCTTTATTGAGTTTTATTTCTGTTCTGGTATGCCAACATTGCTCTTCAATGAATATTAGTTTACTAATATTAAACCTTTAACATCAGATTTGCCAGGTGCGTGGCCCAGTCTTACTTAACTTGCCACTATCTGTCCTCTCCTTGTAGTGCAAGTCTAGCTGGCTGTCCTAGTATAAGGTTTCTGACTTGGGTGGCATTGTCTGCTAGGGGAGAGCATGGAAAGTGAGTCCCCCAATATAGCACACATTGTTTGTTAATAAATTTGCGACCTCTCTAAATACCTTTGTCTGAATGATGTATCTGATTCCAAGTGGTACACTGGTTCAATTCAGACATTGCATTCTTCTTCTCTAAATCATGGTTTGGAGGATTACAAACATCCTGAAAGCTCATATGCTCCCCTCTAGTTTTGTGTCACAAATGGAGGGAATCCGATGGTGAGGGTGAGAAGGGAATCAGTACAGATCTGCAGCACAACCTGGTCCTCCCGGGTTTGGAACACGCCAGGATTAAGCTTGTGAATTTAATCAGAAAATTGAGGTAGCTTGAGTTACTCAAGCCTCTTTTGGAGCTTGTGTAATTTGTATCTAAGCACATGCTTAAGTTCAGAACTGTCATCATACACAAATATGATCTTTATAATTCTTCAGTAAGTAGAATCCTTGGTAGAAGGATTCTTAAAGGTGATTGGCATGCATAGGTGACTTGAATCTAGGCAGTTAGCATAGAAATTACATCCAAAAATCAATGGTTACAGAAAACTATATATCTCAGAATTCTAAGCTGTAAGATACTGTATAGGCTAGCCCAGCCTCTCTCAACCTTGGGTCCCCAGATGTTGTTGGGACAACAACTCCCACCATACCTGACCACTGGTCCTGCTAGATAGGGACGATGGGAGTTATAGTGTAGTTGTGTAGAGACAACTCTTCCCAAACCTCAGTGCTTCCTTAACTGGTTTTGGGTCAAATGTTGCTGAGGGCTGCCAAAAACGGCTTTGAGGGCCACATGCAGGATTTGGGCCATGTGTTTGACTGTCTTGTTCTAGTCAATGATAGACTGTAATTTGAGTATCATTATATGTGGTTTTTCTTACAGAACTATTCCAGCTTTAGTCTCTGGGTGGATGCACATGAATTACTGTGCATTGCTTTCTCTCCCCCCGCCTACCCCAAACTTTGTTCTTGGAACATACTGTTCTTGGTAGCCTAAATATATGTGTATGAACATTCTCCTAGGTCCACCTAGTTGGGATTGATGTGTTCACTGGCAAAAAATATGAAGATATTTGTCCTTCCACTCACAACATGGATGTTCCTAATATCAAGAGGAATGACTATCAAGTAAGTCTACATTTTAATCTATACAAAGAGAAAGTCCCTTCTGGGCACTGCCTGATGTCCTATGAAAAAACTATGCTTCCTTAATTAAAATTCTACGCCTTAAATTACTTAGCCTTCCAAAGGACCCATCGAAACAAGCTGGGTTTTGTAATCTCGTACCTCTGACATCCCATTTTCAAATACTTAATCCTTGATGGGGCCACTGGACAACATAAAATGCCATCATTAGAGGGAGTGGAATGATTATTACAAATGCCATCAAATCATCATTACGAATTGATTTTGTAGGATGTGAGCCACCTTGAACATGCTAATAGAAAAGATGGGATACACATACATAATAAAACAAGTGGCCCTAAATATTCCCCTTGTGTCCAGACTAAGATGAATTGTTTCTGTTAGACTACAAATTTTGTGCAATTTTGTTGTGCAGTTCCTTGCTTTGATTTATATGTTAAAATACAGAGCATAGTGTATGTTAGTAGAACTATCTTCAGGTAACAAAATAAAAAAATTCCTTCCAGTAGCACCTTAAGGGTAAGGGACCCCTGACCATTGGGTCCAGTCATGACCGACTCTGGGGTTGTGGCGCTCATCTCGCATTATTGGCCGATGTACAGCTTCTAGGTCATGTGGCCAGCATGACAAAGCTGCTTCTGGCGAACCAGAGCAGCGCACGGAAACGCCGTTTACCCTTCCTGCTGTAGCGGTACCTATTTATCTATTTGCACTTTGATGTGCTTTCGAACTGCTAGGTTGGCAGGAGCTGGGACCGAGCAACGGGAGCTCACCCCGTTGCAGGAATTCGAACCACCAACCTTCTTATCGGCAAGCCCTAGGCACTGTGGTTTAACCCACAGCGCCACCCGTGTCCCGTCGGGTAGCACCTTAGAAACCAACTAAGTTTGTTATTGGTATGAGCTTTCTTTGTCTTGGTGAGGTTGATGGACTTCCATTTCATGCGGCTCAATGTGGTGCCTTCCATAGTTCTAGTTACAGGTAGGTAGCAGTGTTTGTCTGCTGTAGTCGAAACAAAATTAAAAAAACTTAGTTTGTTATTTGTATGAGAAGTGTGCATGCACATGAAAGCTGTGATTCACTCTGAATAGATCCTGAGCTAAAAATGGTTGAAACTGGGTTCTGTGTATTATAAATGTGCAAGGTTGTTCTTCTGTAGCAGTGGTTCTCAAGTGGTGTGGTGTGCAACGTTGATATAGCAGGAGACAATGGCAAGTGTGGCAGAAAGATTCCAGGATAGTCAATAAATATAATATGTGAATGATTCATATTCTCATGTAGCTGCATTGTCCCATGATCATATTATAAAATTATCATGTTCTGTTTTAGAAATCAAGCGCTGCTAGTTAGTTGTGGTTTCTTTTTTGTTTTGTTTCTGTATTTCTTATTTTAAAATTGGTGTGGTGCAAACACATTTTTATTCTGAAAGTGTGGGCCAGAGAAAAAAGTTTTGAAAACCACTGTCTATAGCAATCAGAAAGCAACGCCCATTTGGCTCAATGCCAATACTTTTGACTGAACTTCATTCAACTATGAATAAAATTATGAATAAAATTGTTAATTTATTGCAGCTGATCTGCATACAGGATGGATATCTCTCTTTGCTGACAGAAAGTGGTGAGGTTCGTGAGGATCTGAAGGTGCCAGAAGGTGAACTAGGCAAAGAAATAGAGGGGAAATATAATGCAGGCGAAGATTTCCAGGTAAAATCTCAGTGGTTTGAAAAAGTCTGGGGTTTTATTTTTCTGATGACACCCAAGTTACCTTGAAAGTACTTTATTGCTGCTAACAGTTGATCTAAAATAACTTCCTGGGCCTTATTTTAATGGGGAGAAAAGAAAGGGGGATAAAGTGGAATTAATTTTCTGTTCTGAAATAATAAATGGCTTATTTCTTGTAATTGCAGTTGTTTTTTTCTTCATTCATATTATTTATTAGGCTTTTTAATTGTTTGCTAACTGAAGGTCTCCAAGCAACTTGCAACACATTTAAAATAGAAATACATTATACCTTAAAAGCAGAACGTATCAGCCATGAGAAGCTTTGGTATCACACTAATAACAAAAACCAACATGTAAATCTAGTGGTTCCTAATTAGCTAAATACTGTAGACCATCTGTTTTGCAAAAGCCAAGCCATGGTCCCCCTACTTTTGAAAATGTAATATTTGTTTCGTCAATATATTTGTTTCGTCAATAGTGACACCATACCCCACAAAATGCCCCAGCCCAACTGAAAAGCAGTTTTCTGGGCCACACTCCTACGCAAGAGCAAAGCCCTAAAAAAAAAAAAAGGAGAGATGTCCCGAACAATTGATGTGCCATGGACCTCCAATTGGGAACACTATCTTAATCTGTCAAAAACCTGCTGCCAAAATAATTACATGGAAATTATATCAGTGCCCTCCTAAACTAGATGATCAGGATAATTTAAAGTTTTATTCCTCAGCCTGTCATTATTAAAAATACTTCTCCTTCCTCTTTTTCAGCTGAACTCAAGCTACTATTATGTTAGATTGGCTTAATTATGTGCTTTGTGATTAGCTTTTTGCTGGGAGGTTGACTAAAATTGGAATGCTGGTGCTAGAACTCAACTACTGTATTGCCATCGCAACACGTGTTGTAAATGTAATAGCTGTTTTGTGTATCTTAATAATGTTTTTTTTCTCCTTTAGGTATCAGTCATGTGTGCAATGAGTGAAGAATGTGCTGTAGCCATAAAACCTTGCAAATAGGACCATCTGGATTTGAGCAGCTGCTCATATCTCAGCAACTGCAGATTTCTTATTTTAGTTCTAATTATCACCAAAGCTATAACCTTTCACTAGCAACCTCGTGTCTTTGTTTGAAAATAGTGCTGGCTAATGTTGCAAGCCATTTGGCAATATTAAAATTGCTGAAGTTCAAGTGCTTACAGGAATGGCAAGGCAGTCAAAACTGTCATTTTAGATCATGAGGTATTAACTAGTATGCTTTGCTCGAATGAGACTGTATAGCAGTGCCAATACCAAGGTAGTACTAAGTTTGGGTTTAAGTAAGAATAGTGTTTAAGTACAACATTTTAAACAAATGCAAATAACCATTTTTATCTTAAAATATGGTGAAATGTGGCTTGCACTGAACTCTGAATAGTCATTGAGCTGGAGACAAGGGAACTCATGTGATCAAAATGCCAGTGCTGATGGCCGTGTACAACAAACTTATCTCTGTAGTCTTGCTGGCTCACTCTTAACATGTCACCATTTGCCTGTGATGCAAACATCCAGAATATTGGATGCTTTCATACTCTGGTTAATAGTGCACAAAAGCTTGGGGTGGGTGGGAGGGAGGAGATTCACTAGAGGCCTTTGTTTCAACATGGAGTTCAGCCACTCTTCTAGTTTAAAAGAAGGGAATGCCTCAAGTGTTTCAGTATTAGGCATATTTGTTTTTGATTTTAACTCTTTAGTTTTGTAGCACAAATAGATTTTTTGACTTTTTATTAATGGATCAAAAGTGCACATACTAGCTTGTATAAAGGCTTAATATGAGCCTGGTTTCATGCAGTCCCCAAAAGAACTATGACAGAGTGCTCTATCAAGTACAAGAACTTCAGCGCTGTGTTAAAGGGTCACACTGACTCACAATCTACTTGTGCAAGACTTGATTCCACTGAACAGGCAAATGCCTAATCGCTAATAGACAATTTGTCTACATGACCTTCAACTTTGTAAGATCATGCTTCTGCTTTGTTAGCATTTTGCGGGACACCAACTTAACTTAAATTTGCCTTAAATATTGGTAGCAACTGACTAACTTGAACTAGTGACTGGGTTCTTAAAACGTGCTTAGTTCATTACTGGCAGCTTTTTGTGTGCATAGGAAACAGGATTTTGAGCTTCAGTTAGGAATATGGTTGCCCTTTAATCAGTGAAGTTAGTTAGACAACAGGTGTAAATGAACTGCATCAGGGTCTAGTGGTAGGCTCAAGTATCTATGCAGAGAAGGCACAATGCAGATTGCTTTGGCAATAAACACTCGAACAAAGCACAGTCTTGATATGGTAGCAAATAACTACATATTTCAAGATCTAGGGCTACTGGAAAGCTGAAGGATTTTAGCAAATTTAGTCTAATCATGTGAGTGTTCCTAGATAGTTGATTCTCAATAGCCATGGTTTGAATGAGAAGTCCCAGTTTGAAACATGGACTCAACTAGTATCATTAGTCATGAATGTGAACAGTTTTGAGAAGTAAACTGGTGTCATAGTATCTGAAGAGTCCTCCTAACATCTTAACTGCTTACATCATCTTAAGGATGTATGCAACTAAAATGGGTAGAGGCAGGTGGCTTTTGGAAATGTGTTACTGAAGTGCCCACTTATACTTCGGAAAACAATACTGTCTTAATTTCAACTTGACTTTTAGCAATCTGGAACCACAGAATATCTAGACTAGATGGGGGGATCTGCTAAGTAGATCTGTATGGTACTCTTTTGCATACAGGTTTTGCAATGTCATCATTTCACCAGTAAGAACTACAGTATTTACAATAAGACAATAGCAAAGCCATTTCATTAGTAGAGAGCAGTCTCTACAAACCCACCAGGTTTACAATAAACTAACTTTGCTAATAAAAGCTTAATACTGTATCTTTCAGGTTATTTAAGCTATTTCAGGGTAATCATGTTTCTCTAAATTCACTTTTAAATGGTTTTTATGTCATAGTTGGAACAAATTGTATTTAGTTGGAGCAGGTGGAAGCTCTTCTAACAAGCTGTAAGCCAAAATTAAGGCTGTTGATATGAGCAACTCAGTCCTGCTGCTGTTCTGTAATGGTGCAAGCTTTCTTGTTTGGGTCCATTGATGTTTTGTTCAGTGTGCTGTAGGTTCTCTTGCCTCAGATGTTAGGAACTTCTTTTTTAAAACCCAACTTTACCTCTTGATGTGTTGTTGTGTCTTTGTTCAACAAAACCACTGCTAGTTGAGCCATGACTTGAATATACTCTTCTCAGGGCTGCTCTTGTGAAGAATTGAAAGAGCTTAAGTTGATTATTTTAACAAAGCTGCTTGAAAGTCTTACAGGGTTTTGTATTCCATAAATTTATAGCATGCCTATGATGCAAGTAGAGTTCTAGTACATTGAACCTTAGTCTAACAGAGTCAAACATTGTGACCAAGCTATTCTAGTGACTAGATGACATGTTTGACTGCAGTAAGCTTTAAGTATGGAAATGTTGGCTGTGTCTGGAAACTTTCATAGAACAAGCTGTGCTTAAACATTTTATCCTGTGTAAAGCATATGACTCGTACATTATACTCACATTTCCACAGTACAACTCGGACAATGATCTCTGTGGCTTTTATTTACATTGTTTTAATCTAGGTCTTGTAGTAAACGCTCATGATCAGTGACTGTTACATTAACATATTATTGTAAACAACGTGTGGGGAGAAGGGGTTTTTGTATTTGCCACATACGGTAGCTCAGACATGTATGCAATATACCTACTGGCTAGCAAATGGATGCAGTGTTCATTGTACAGGAGTGACTTTTGACTTTAAAAGCAAAACTTGAAAGGTTTGTATTTTTTCTGCTTTTCTGTAATAGCGTATTCATGTGTTGAGAGTTCTTGGCTTTTAACGACTGTTTTATTGAAAAGTTTGAATTATGATTTGGATCACAATAATGAGAATAAAGTTTGAACTTAAGTGCTACTCTTTTGAATCCCCACCCCCCCAAAAAACAACTGCTAATAAATGTCTTGTAGATGCACTTCCACAGATTATGAATTCTATAAGGATGTGACCCTACTGTAGTTTCCTTTATTCAGCATACACTATTAATCACAATCTCACTTGAAAAGGAAGGCTGTAGTGGGTTGCCCAATAAAAACTGACCTGAGCAAATACATTTGCTTGAACAGCAGGAAGGTGCCCAATATCTCTATTCCATTGTAAAACAAGATAGCTTTTGGCAGCCAAAAGCTAAACATTATTAATGCTTACTGCATTGCAAAGAGGGGAGACGTTTGGGGTTGGAAGGGGCTTCTTGAACCCCTGTAATGTAGGCCACTGTTACTTCAAAGGTGGGCAGAGATTTTTGGCCAGCTAGTATTTGGGGTTACCATACATCTGGAATAGTGTCCAGGTAGAAATGTGCCAAATATCTAGGAAAATCCGGATGTATGCTCAAAACACGTTTGGAACTGGAGCAGGAAACCTTTTTTAAAAAAAGAAATTGTGTTAATTTAATTTGGTTTGATTTGCAATTGGAAAATTAAAAAAAATCCGGATTTTGAAATAAGGCAACCCTAAATAGTACTTGTTGTAAATAAATAGGTACCGCTACAGCGGGAAGGTAAACTGTTGCCGTGTGCTGCTCTGGTTCGCCAGAAGCGGCTTTGTCATGCTGGCCACATGACCTGGAAGCTGTACGCCGGCTCCCTCGGCCAATAACGCGAGATGAGCGCCGCAACCCGAGTCGGTCACGACTGGACCTAATGGTCAGGGGTCCCTTTACCTAATTGGGAAACGCTTTTCCAAGAAGAGCTTGCTTGCATAAAAATGGGGGGGGCGGGGTGGAGCCTTGTGGCATTTCCACGGGTTCCAAAAATCCTACAGCGCCTGTTGGGAACCTTGGGAAGAGGTGTAGCTCGGAGGTAGAGCCTCGCTCTCCAGTCAGAACTCGAGTCCCACGCATCTCCACCCGGGGCTGCGTATGCCCCCCTGTCTATTGCCCTGGGAAGCTGTTTCCAGTCGGTTCTTCCTCGCGCTCCTTGGGTTTCTTATTTTTACTGAAAATCCCCCAAAATAAAGAAACGCCGAGACACCAGGACCCACCGGCCGGACTCTGCATCAGGCAGTTTCCGATGTGCGCACGTTACCGGAAACGAGCGCCCGGAAGTATTACCCCTCTTCCCTGATCCGAGCGTCAACTCTTATTTTATCCCTCGGGCGTGATCCACGCTGTGCGTCATTGCGTCACGGCGCGGGTATCTATAAAAACGCGGCCGCGATGCTTCCGCCCTCTCTTTGTCCATTGCCTGGCCAAGATGGCGCCGGTGAGTTTCTGAGCCGGGCGGGCTCTGGGGAGAGACACGCGCTGCGGGTGGGTTGAAGGAGGGCAGGAAGGCTTCCCTGCTCACTTCTCTCTCCCTCGCCTTCTCCTTTCCGACACACTAGTAAACCTTGCAGGGCTGTTGGGAAGCTGCTGTGTAGCTGTGACCCTAAACCCCACTTCCCTGGGAGTAAGCCCGTTGAATTCAGTAGGATTACCTGTCGGTGTTTGGTACCCTGAGTTCATGGGCGCCATACACGTTTTGCAAGATCACGTACATAATGCGAAATAAGGTCTGGAGGACTCTCTTAGCTCATTGCCAGTTTTCTAATGAAGCCGACAGGTACCTCATCCACGTCGTCGTGCTTTTCGGGGATGGGTTTCGTACTCCTCTCACGCGAAGGGAGATGTTGCTAGATTGCAATTTGAGGTCATTCTTGATCATTGGGCCACGCTGTCTGAGAGTCCAGCAACATCTGAAGGTCACCCAAGTTTGCTGCTCCAGCAAAAATGCATAGGACACCCATAAAGGGACATGGGAAATATTGAAAAGCCCGTGGATTAGTACACTGGATAAATAAATGTCAACTGGCAATAGTAAATGATGAGTTTCTCCAGTTCTGCATCTTTTGTATACGTTGGAACCACCGCTTAACATTAGGTATAAATCGGAAAGGGGGGGGAGCCCATTGCTATGATAGCCAGAAATGAAGGAATGACGCTCAATCCTGGTCTTCCATAGCACTTAATTCCACCACCACCCAAGTTGTTATTTTTTTAAAAATTTCTATAAACCCTTCATCAGAGGATCACAAGGTGGTTTACAATATTAAAATTCATAGTAACAAAAACAATATGCCTGCCCCCCCATTTAAAAGACCATAGTGTTTAATTAGCAAAAATTCAAGGTGCTGTACATAGTTCTTCCGCACATTGAATCCCCACAAGAACACTCAAAGGTAGGTTAGGCTAAGAGGTAGTTCGTGGCCCAAGGTCACCTAGGTCATGGCTGAGTGAGGATCATGGCTGAGTGATTGGACCTGAATCTGCCATATCCTAGTTTAGCATTCTAACCACTATACTATACCACACTGGTTCTGGATATGGGCCCTTTGGATTCTAGTCAGTGCTTGTGGCAGAAACTGTTCTTGTTTGTTTTATCGTAAGGTCCTCAGTTATTTTAGTCTAAAATAGGGTAACAAAAAAGTTGTCCCAGCTCTTTGAGAGGAAAACAAAGATAGCTATTAAAGAGCTGTTAATTCTTGTACTTGGATTGCACCGTAGTGAGGGTAGGTGATGACATTTTGATTTCTGATATATTTTCTGTGTTAAGTGAAAGTTACAGGATAAAGAATATTGGTTAAGTAGAGAAGTATATCAAGGCATGTCTGATATATGAGGTGTATATTTCCTCTTGACTATACTGATTGAAGATAAGGATCATAAAATAAATACTAACTTCAGGGGCATGTTTGGTTTTCTTTTAGCAAAAGGACAAGAAACTGAAAAAATCAACTTGCAAGTATAGCCTTGACCTCACCCATCCTGTGGAAGATGGAATATTTGATTCAGGAAATTTTGTAAGTAGTTGTGCTGTTCACACTTCTTTGGTCTTGTTTTAATGGCAAAATACATTGAAACTTAAAGAAGGGAGCTAAAAAATTCAAATGCTTGAGGTTTCTTTTAAAGGAAATTAAGTCTGTGTGTGTTTATAGTAAAAATTCATGATAAATAGTTGCCCTTCAGTCAAATCAGCCTACGGGTAAGAACTTGACTCCTACAACTGTAAATCTTTCCCAGCCAATTAATCACATCCTGTTTTAATTCTTCCTGCCTCCAATTACCTTTGCTTGAGCAGGGAGGTTTGGAGTTACAGACCTGGATGGAATAATTATTTAGCCTGGCTTAGTGACTATCTTGGGGACCCAGGTGACGCTGTGGGTTAAACCACAGAGTCTAGGGCTTGCTGATCAGAAGGTCGGCGGTTCGAATCCCTGCAACGGGGTGACCTCCCGTTGCTCGGTCCCAGCTCCTGCCCACCTAGCAGTTCGAAAGCACATCAAAGTGCAAGTAGATAAATAGGGACCGCTCCGGCGGGAAGGTAAACGTCGTTTCCGTGCGCTGCTCTGGTTCACCAGAAGCAGCTTTGTCATGCTGGCCACATGACCCGGAAGCTGTCTGCAGACAAAATGCTGGCTCCCTCGGCCTATAGAGCGAGATGAGCGCCGCAACCCCAGAGTCAGACACTACTGGATCTGATGGTCAGGGGCCCCTTTACCTTTAGTGACTATCTTAATCATAATCCAGATGGATTCCATACCAAATGACTATGTATGGTACCAATGTTTTGGTATCTTAAAATAAATATATAGAGAGAGACAGATACTGTATGTTATGAATTACATTAATAGGGATATTTCTTGCACGATTTATTTGCATTCTGTGACTATAATAATGGATTGTCTGGCTAGGGTCACTTCCCTAGTTCCACATCTAGGGCACCATTCCCTAGTGTTGCTTTTTTCTCTCTCCTTGAATTAGGAACAGTTCCTGAAGGAAAAAGTTAAGGTCAATGGAAAAACTGGAAACTTGGGAAATGTAGTTCATATTGAACGCTTTAAGAACAAAATCACAGTGACATCTGAAAGGCAGTTCTCAAAGAGGTGGGTGTTCTTAATTTTGTGTGGTGGGCTTTTCTTTCTGATTTTAGCCTCAAACCTCGGGACACATAGCAAGAATTGTAAACAAATTTAAAATGTGGCTTTAATTGAAATTCTCCAGTTAAGCTAACCTGAAGTAGTAGCATTTGAGGCTGTTTATTATCTCATGTCTTTAGCATGTATGTCTGTGTCAAGCACACACTTGACACCTAAAGACTATTCGCAGTTCTGTTCTGGAATATCAGCTTTTGAAAGAGAACTGTAAAGGTTGGGCTATTTAATTTGCTTCAGCTTCCTACAGTTTATTTCTTAACTACGGTAGTATGATATATTTGAAAGGAAGCTAATGGATTTCACTTGATTTCCAAATATGTGTTCTTAGGGGTTTTTTTTGTGGGACAGCATTTGTAATATTTTTGCAATTCCTGGAGTGGCCTAGTTTTTGCCTACTCAATTGGTCACTCATAGGATCATATTAAGCTGTCTCATACCAAGTCAGACCATAGGTCCACCTACCTCAGTATTCCAGGGGTGCCCAAACTTTTTTCAAAGAGGGCCAGATTTGATGACGTGTTGAGTAAGGTGTTTTTTTTTTTTTTACAATTTTACCCCAAAGTTGTTGAGCTTTTTTTAAGGATTTGACCCCAGGCAATAAGCTGCCCTCAGGGGCCAGATTAGGCCCCCAAAACGGACTTTGGAAATGCCTGGTCTAGGCTGATGGCAGCAGCACTCTGAGGTTTCAGAGATGGAGGCTCGCTCAACTCTAGCTAGAGATTCTGAGGGTTGAACTTGGGACCTTCTGCGTGGGGGGCAGAGTCTCTACCACTGAGCTGTGGCCCTCATCCTTTGGTGAATTAAGTTCATCTTTTAAGATAGATTGCATTAATATGGAGATTCATTTCATCACATGTAATAGTATTTATATAGCACCTCAGAGATTCAGATTTTTTCATATAATTCTCAGCCTTTCAACAGTCTTGTAAGGTGGGTCTGCTTGACCTCCTGATTGTAAATGGGGCAGATAACAATAGTGGCTTGCCTAAATCCATTCAGTGAGTTCACGACAAACAACAAATTTCAACTGGGAACTTTCTGGTTCTGAGTTCAGTTTCCTATACAAGTCTATTCAGAAGTAATCCCCATTGGGCACCATTAAAATTTCTCCCTTGCCTATAGAATTGCAGACTTAGGTGTTCTGCTAGACAGGCTACGTCTTAAGGGCCAGATGCTCAACAAACAATCATTGTTGCTTTTCGCAGTCATCGACTGCTGTCTTGTATCACGTCTTTGTAAACGCTTGTGGTTCGAATTACATCATACACTTAAAATCACTTGGCCTTTTGTGTTAAAGGTACCTTAAGTATCTCACAAAGAAGTATCTCAAGAAGAACAATCTCCGTGACTGGCTGCGTGTGGTTGCGTCTGACAAGGAGACCTACGAGCTGCGTTATTTCCAGATCAGCCATGATGACGAAGGGTCTGAAGCCGAGGAGTAGAATAAGCTTTTATGTGGAGCATTGTCTTCCCTGGTGCACAGCGTGTACACATGAATCATCTGTTTATGAGAATGAAATCATTTATTACTAAAGAAAAATTGTACACTGACTTTACTTATAGATTGCTGTGGGCAGCTGGGATTTGTTGCGTTTCAAAAGTTTCATTAAAAGATAAATTATAATCTCTCGTGGACATGAGGTTTTGCCTGCGTTTCATTGAAATACATAACACAGTCATATATTTATGCTTAATAGCCACATTCCTGTAAGCGCTGTGACTGACCAGTCCATTATATAATTGTTCTAGTAGTAAAACTAGAGTAAAACTGTTAAATCCATAGTCATACAGGACTAAATGTATGTATGTAAATGTATAGTGTACTCATTTATTTAAGCAATTTCTAGACTGCGCACTCTATATTTTGTGGTTGCAGCGTAACTTCAGCCAATAATAGCTAAGTTAGGGCAGTTAAATCAGAAACTAATTTCAGAAGAAAAGTCTTAGTCTTTCAGTTCTGCTATTATGTTTGGCCAAAGGTCAATTCCCTACAATGGTTATGCAAGCGATTTATTCTGCCTTTCCCTCCCTCCAGACAGTACCATGCGTATAGCAAGAGCATTGTTGGAATAATCTTATTCAAGCCCTATTTGTAATTTTTGGTAACCATACTTTCATAAGTGAGCGGCTATCTGCAAGATGGCCATTTGCATTCATGATTATTTATTATGGGTGATAATCAGTGTTCATCACACTCAAGAGTAGACCCATTGAATTCAATAGGCAAGTTGTTTAAGTCCATTGATTTACGTGGGTCAAGTTGAAGCATGACCTAGGTGGATGTCAGCCTTTCTACTTGTATCCAGCCTTTCTTCAATAACTCAAGGTGAGATATATGTGGCTCTCAGATGGCTTCCCTTCCCAGCACTGACCAGACCTGTGTGACTTCAGCAAGGTTGCAGCATTGTGTGCCTTCAGACCCTGATAATCTTACTGTTTCAAATTTTAAGATGATTTCCAAACAAAAAGAAAGCAACAATAATAATACAGTGGAACCTTTGTTGCGGATGTAATCCGTGATGGAGGCACATCCGCAACCCGCAGCGTTCTTACCCTGCAGCGGCGCATCTGCGCACACGCATGACACAATTTAGCGCTTCTGTGCATGCGCAAGCGGCGAAACCGAGAAGTAACCCTTTTCGGTACTTCCGGGTTTCCCGCGGTATGCAACCTGAAAATGTGTAACCCGAGGTACCACTATACAACTCCAGCAACAATGTTAAAAATGAGAAGATGTGTTTTTTTAAGCTGTAGCAACATAAAACAATACATACAGTAGTTGCCTGACCTTGTCAACCTGGTGCCTTCAATATATTTTGGATTACAACTCACATCTGTAGTGGACGCACAAGTGCTGTCTGAGGCTGATGGGTGTTGTAGTCCAAAGCAGCTAGATGGTGCTAGGTTGGCTAATAATAATTTATTACTTACACACCGCCCATCTGGCTGGGTTTCCTCAGTCACTCTGGGCAGCTTTCAACAGAATATTAAAAACACGATCAAACGTTAAAAATTTCCCTAAACAGGGTTGCCTTCAGATGTCTTCTAAAAGTCAGATACAGTGGACCCTCCAGATACAAACTTAATTCATTCTAGGGGTCCGTATGTACCCCAAAAAGTCTGCATCTAGAGGCGCTGCTTCTGCGCACACATGCGGCGCAGTAGAGCGCTTCTGGGCATGCATGGGCAGCGAAACCCAGAAGTATACACTTACGGGGTTCCTGCGTTCGCAACCTGAAAGTTACGTTACCCGAAGGTAACGTGATCCAAGGGTTCACTGTAGTTGTTTGTTTCCTTGACATCTGATGGGGGGGGTGTTCCACAGGAAGGGTGCCACTACTGAGAAGGCCCTCTTCCTGGTTCCCTGTAACCCCACTTCTCACAGTGCGGGAACCGCCAGAAGGGCCTCGGAGCTGGACCTCAGTGTCCGGGCTGAACGATGGGGGTGGAGACGCTCCTTCAGGTTATGGAGGGGGCAGTCAGCTGTCCTTTGGGGTAAAATTGCAGGTGAGCTACTTCTGAAAATGCCCTATCAGCTACCCAACTGACATACTTCTGATGATTGGGAACCCAAGGCAGTCCCTCAGAATATGATGGAAGTTCAGTTCATGTGGAAGGTGATCCTTGAGATTTTTTTTTGGTCCTGGATGTTTCGTTCATCCTATGAAGAGGAAATAAAGCTACGGGGGTGGGGGGTGGGTGGGTGCAGAGACAAGGTCCCTGTGGGTGCATTTCGATAATGTGAATGGGTGCTGTTCACGCTTAAGCTACTTGCCATCACTTCTCTGCTTGGTGCTGCACTTGCGAATAACAGCCATATGTTCCCAAACTAGTCTGAGATTAATGTGTTTAGCAGCATGTGTGTAAAAACAGTTAAAAACCATACAGCATCTAATGTACCATTCTTTACCATTACTGCAACAGGCAGAGAAATAGACCGTCCGCAATTTTCAAGTGGTCTATTGTGGGTAGAGGAAGTTCAGGAACCAGTGGTTTAGGCTCTGCTCTATTCACAAGTGTCTGCAGTGTCTCTTGCATGCCCATGACTTGGAATTCCTTAACAGATGGGTTGATGTGACTGGTTTGAAAAAAACAACCTCAAAAAAAAAAGTTCAATTCTTTTTAAGATTCATGGGTCCTACGATTGCCAAATCACTGCGTTACACAAGTGGGGCTGAAATGTTATCTTGGAAAATTATGCCACTATGTTGGACACATTAACCTGTTCCCTTCGCAGCATCTTCTAAACTAGAAATCCCCAAATATTTTAGACTTTCCTCATCGGGAAGGTATTCCAGCCGCCGGATACTGTACTTTCTTTCTCCCTTTTGAGAATGAGTGACCAGTATTGTACACAATATTCCAAGTGTAGTCACACCATCCATTTGTATTCAGATACTGTACCTTTATTTTTAAGGGACACAGGTGGTGCTGTGGCTCTGTCTAAACCACAGAGCCTAGGGCTCTGAGCTCCCGTTGCTCGATCCCAGCTCCTGCCCACCTAGCAGTTCGAAAGCATGTCAAAGTGCAAGTAGATGAATAGGTACCGCTCCGGTGGGAAGGTAAACGGCGTTTCTGTGCGCTGCTCTGGTTTGCCAGAAGCGGCTCAGTCATGCTGGCCACATGACCCAGAAGCTGTACGCCGGCTCCCTCGGCCAGTAAAGAGAGATGAGCGCTGCAACCCCAGAGTCGTCCGCGACTGGACCTAATGGTCAGGGGTCCCTTTACCTTTACCTTACCTTTATTGTATGTCCCTTTCCTAATTGTTCCTGCTCATTGTTCTGGGAGATGTTTGAGCCTTTGTGTGTGTGGGGGGGGGGTGTTGAATCTGTTCTCCAAACAGTCCGTTCTCAACCACCCTACTACTTAGGACCAGTCTAAGGGGTGGGCCTGGCTGTCAGCTTCTTCCTTGGTCTCAAGAGTTGTAGAACCAAGCAGGGAAGAGGATGGGGGCAAAGCTAGACTGGGTTGACTCTGTTTGTCATTGGCTCTGATTCCACCTACTCTTGGTCCCCTGCCCTTCAGCCTACTAGGCCCGATGCCCATCAGTCTCCACTGTCTCTGGATGTTTCTGAACTACAACTCCCACCATCCTTAACCATTGGCTGATGGGAATTGTAGTTCAACAACACCAGGAGGGCCACAGCTTCCCCACCTCCCAGGTAGATTTTCTGTTCCTCATCCGCCAGATGGTTCTCAAGTTTCCAGTGACTGATTTACTATCCAAATATAATGTATGGGTAGTCCATGATTATAAAAGGACTGGCTGATCAGTTCAGGAACTCGCCTCTCCCAATAATCTCTTTAACAGACCTGAACATCCATGTAGTCTTTAGCACTGTTTTTATATACACTCCAGTGAATTTATATTGCCGGTTTAAAATATCAGTTCAATGGGCTGCTAACAGTCTTCACCACTAGCTGGCTGTATTGCACCATAATAATAATTCGGCAGAGAGTGCAGGAAGCCAGCTTTAGAGGGGAATGTGAATGAACATCTTAGGCAAACGAGCTGGCACCTTAACACTTATTATGCTTTCCCCCCTCTGCCCCCCAAAAGCCATCTGGGTCCGAGTACTGCCCCACACAACTTGGTTAATGGGCGGCTCACTGTTCATTGCAAAAGCTACAGTATAGTGTGATGCCATTTGAAGGGCAAACAGAAGTTGCAAGTGAGCTTCTGAGTTCTTCAAAGCTCTTCTTCCAGTTAAGAATGTAAGAAGGACGCTGCTGGATTAGTTAGACCAAAAGCCCCATCTAATCCAGAGCTCTTTAGACAGAGGGTTTAACCAGTTGCCTATGGGAAGTCTGCAAGCAGGATTTGATTATTATAGCATGATCCTCAGCAACTGGAATCCAGGTACACTACCTCTAGTCCTATAGGCCATCATGACTAGTCGCCACAGATAGTCTTCCATGAATTTATCCCATCCCTTTCCAAAGCCACCCAAGTTGGCATCCACCACCGCATCTTGTGGCAGTGAGTTCCATAGTTCAACTGTGCACTGTGTAAAGCAGGCACCCCCAAGCTCAGCCCTCCAGATGTTTTGGGACTACAACTCCCATCACCCCTAGCTAACAGGATCAGTAGTCAGGGATGGTGGGAATTGTAGTCCCAAAACATCTGGAGGGCCGAGTTTGGGGATGCCTGGTGTAAAGGGCCTCCTTCCAGCTATTCTGGATCTCCCATCATCCAGCAGAATGTTAAACCAAAGGGGCACCTAGGGCAAGACTTTGGGGGCAGATGTTTGGGGCTCCACTGAGCAGAATTAGCAGGAGGGCCCCCTGCCAACCGGAGTAAATGATGTATCACAGATTCTCATCTAAATAATGGGAGCCAGCCCCCCCCCCCCCCGGTAGGACCAGCTGAACTAAGTAACACTATGCACATTGAATTGAATATGGACTAAACTAAGCAGCTGAACTTAGGTCCCACTGAAATCAATGGGACACAATTTAGCCATGACTTTCATATAGCATGGGATGGGATCATGAAATTGGAAGGGACCAATTGTAGGCTGTCCAGAAGAGGATGTGGCCCTTGGTCTGTAAAAGATTCCCCACCTCTGGTCTAGAGTTAGATAAGAGCACCACCCTGTTAATTTTTTAAAAAAACCAGGTTGGCAGGTGGAGGTGTGATGTTGGGAGGAAAACCAGGTGTGATGTTGGAGCCCAGAAGTGCAGTTTGTAACATTCTTAAGATGTAGCGTGGGAGGGTGTCAGGCAGATGAACTTAAATGCGTTCCCTGCTCAGTGTAAAACAGGCTGCATTGACAACTGCTGTGACAAAGAATCTAGCAGAAAGCACTTGCAAAGTCAGGTGGTGGCTTGGTTGACAGTTTCCCTCTTGATGAAGTGTTTTTGGAAATTGCATGTGGCTGCAGGCAGGATCTGGGCAGGGGAGATTTTTATTCTGGCTACATTTGCTTGACAATCTGCCTGGCCACTGTGAGAACAGGATACTGAACTACATGGGCCTTTGACCTGATCCAGCAGTGTTTTTCTATTCTCGTGTTTTTCCACACCTCTTAAAGTAGTTTCCAAGAGGTTTTGCTTTCCGTGGTTTCAAAGTGGGGCTGTGCCTTCATGGTAGAGTCATCCCAGCATCCACCATAGGTGTGGGACACACCGCAGGGCCTCCGGAGTCTGCCTGCCTCCTTCCACTCCTCCCTACAACTGGAGGGGAGGCAGCAGGCGGACCGTTTGGGCAGCGCGGAGCCTGCATGCGCCCAAGCCACCACGTCTCTCCCAGGAGAGAATTGTGGCTCCGGCGTGCTGCAGGCACCGCAGTGAGTGCCACCTGCCATTTTGTCACCCCCCTCAGTGGTGACACTCAGGGTGGCCCACACACCCCTTCCTCCGCCCCCGAATCCATTCTCTCAAGGTGGCAATTTTTGCATCTGGCTCCCAATCCACCAAGATGTCATTTCCTAACTGGCTCCCATTCAGAAGAACTCAGAATTCTAAGGCAAGACATCTGAAGGCAGCCTTTTATAGGGATGGGGTTTTTTTATGTTTAATGTTTTATTATGTTTTTATATATATTGGAAGTCATCCAGAGTAGCTGGGGCAACCCAGTCACAGATGGGAAGGGTATAAATAATAAAATTATTATAATGGAATAAAGGTAAAGGTAAAGGGACCCCTGGCCATTAGGTCCAGTTGCGGACGACTTTAGGGTTGCAGCGTTCATCTCGCTTTACTGGCTGAGGGAGCCGGCGTACAGCTTCCGGGTCATGTGGCCAGCATGACTGAGCCGCTTCAGGAGAACCAGAGCAGCGCATGGAAAACACCATTTACCTTCCCGCTGGAGCAGTACCTATTTATCTACTTGCACTTTGACCTGTTTTCGAACTGCTAGGTTGGCAGGAGCAGGGACTGAGCAACGGGAGCTCACCCCGTCATGGGGATTCAAACCACCAACCTTCTGATCGGCAAGCCCTAGGCTCAGTGGTTTAAACCACAGCGCCACCCGCGCCCCATATTATGGAATAGGACGTCCATATTTTCATTGGAGAATTGTTGGAGGGTACAACTCTCAGAGTGGCTTAGCAATCAATCCCTTCTCTCAGGGAACCCCAGGAATCGTAGCTCTGTGAGGGGAATAGAGGTCCCCT